>NC_091245.1:210510000-211135000 GCF_042477335.2 Ovis canadensis
GAAATGGCCCGGAGGAACTGGATATCGGAGAACCAGGAAGCCCAGAACCAGGTTACAATCTCAGCCAGTGAGAAGGTGACCATTTCTCTTCTTTCAAATGTTGACCAGTTTTCTCATCCTCTTTGGATCATATTTTTATAAATTAGTCGATAACTATTTTGTGGGGGGGGTGGAATCCAAAAATTAAATAGACTGTTTAATATCAATCTGACCTGGAAGATATTCTAGTGGATGGAAACAGTGTAATCATGCAATGTGTGAAGGCAGCAAATCTGGAATGGAACACCCTTATTTTTTATCAGTGTCAAGACAGTTTGGCAGCCAACCAGAGCTTGGCCAGTCACTGAACTAACATTGAGGGTTAGTTAGAACAAGAGCTGGGCTAATCCCACAATGCTCGAACCATGTCGATAAGCTGACAAAAGTGATATTAATGGGCGGGAGGGTTGAAAAGGGGGGCTTCAGGCTTTATTTCATGGGTAGTCTTTATGCTGCTAGCAAAGAATTCAGTGGAAAAGATACACTTCACACAGCTGGGTCAAGTACCAAGGGGATTCCTCGGAGCCCCAGAAAATGTGTGCGTACAGTCCACAGCCAGCTAAATTCCCCCATAAAGCCCCAGTTGCTCTAGGATTTATGCTTTTAAAAATGCCTGGAAAAAAAGAAAACACTGAGAAATCAGTTTAAGTGACTTGAAAGACAAAAAGATATGGAAACATTGAATTTTCTTACACGGGAAATATAGAGAGAGATGTTAATGTTATGGTTCTTTGTGGTAGAAGAATTCTCAGTTTTATTCAATTCTGAATAACTTCCATGATATTTGGTTCCATCCAACAAATTTTACTGTTTACTCGGCCCTAGGTACTGAGGACCGAGATGAATAGTCTCTGATTTTAGGGGGTTAGCAATGTACATAATCATTAAGATGTCTTACTCCTTCCAGTATTCTCTGTCCCACAAGTAGGCAAGGCTATCTCAAAATCAGATCAACCATCTCATTAAAATCATTAATTTTCCACAAAGAAATTGAAAGTAAGTGAAAAGAGAGAACACTGATGTACAACATCAGTCTCTGGGCTATAACCCATGCATCTGAGCGCCCCCTCTCAGGGTCCCACACCCCAACACCACTATATAAGCTGGTCATACCCTATGGATTCTGACAAAGAGTTTTGTCTTTACAAACACCTGGGAAGAATGAAGGTCTCCATTTGATGTATTTAAAAACCTTAGTAGCATCATCAACAGACTAGTTTGTTTCTGTTTATCCAATTGGTTTTTATGATAGCCTCTGCTGCTAAGGTTGCAACAAATAATATCTCCAATACTTCTGATGAGAGTTTATCATGGCATACTTTCTCAAAATCAATTCTGCCTCATATATCACGGGCTCAAAATAGTTCATAGCCTTTAGCATAATAAATCCTTCTAGAAGTCTATCCGAAGATAACAATCATATGCAGTCAAAGATTTGAGCATAAGACTTTCACCGTAGCTTCATGATAACAACAATAAAAATTGAAAGTAACCTGAGTGATCATCAAAAGAGGATTGATTAATTTTTAGCATAATATAAATAATTTTAATAACTAAAATTAAATGGGGCTTAAGCTACAACCTTGCTTTTATAGCCTGGACTTGTTTAACTTATATACTCATAGAAAATACTAGATTATTTGTATAATCTGTATTATTTAAATTTTTGCAACAAAAGAAAATCTATAACTTTTAAACATGCATTCTCAACGGAGAGATACAGCCTCACAACGGGATAAAAACTGGTTTGGTGAGTAGAAGGTGAAAAAATATCCTAGATGTTACAATAGTTCATAGCCCTCCAAAGGGCCACTGTATATAAACAGATCTGCAGTATGTGGTATTAACATTTCAAGAGAGTGCATGGCAGCATTCTGCAAAAGTTTGTCCTAAAAGTCAATATTTTTAAAATCTTGTGGGTAAATGGCTGAAACAAAAAGAACAAAAGAAATATCAGAAGGAAAACAAACTCCAAAATATTAACAGCGATCATATTTAGGTTGCAACATTACAGGTATCTTTTTGTTTCTTTTTATATTATTCAGTAACAAAATAATATCTAACATTTACACCATGAAAATGTACTACAGTCACAATAAGGAAAAAAATAGCATTTAAAATTCATTGAAATTAACTAAATAAATAAAATTACTTAAATTCAAATTCAGAAAGAACTGATTGAATGTAACAATGAAGAGTTAAACCAATGGATCTGTGTTGGCCCCTCTCTGTGTTATAGGGTTATTACTTTCATACTGAAAACCCCTTCAAAGACTGGCCTGGAGCATTTGAAGAAGGCTTAAAAAGGCTGAAGGAAGGGGACCTGCCAGTCACCATCCTGTTCATGGAGGCAGCAATTCTTCAGGACCCTGGAGATGCAGAGGTATCATTTCCCTTCATCCTGCCAGGCTCAGAAAGGGTCTTCATGTGCTAACAAGAGACAAAGGGTGACAGTGAGCTCTACTAGGTGGCATTTTCATCAAGTAAAGTTTCCCAAAGGAGTTAACCTCGCTAAGTCTGATACATGTTTGTAAGTTGCCAAAAAGTACCTATTTTCTAACCACCTCTGCAGTGTCAACAGTGCCCAAAATAAAAGGTGGGGACAAGAAATGAGAAACCAAAACTGCCAACCTGGAGGCTCAGCAGTAGTTTTCATGGGGCAGAGTAGGGTCTCATCTGGGTCTAGAGCCACACCATATCCCACCCTTGATTTACTCACTTAGCATTTATTGAGCATGTATTATGTCCCAAGAATTGTGTCAGGCATGGGCTAAAGGATTGAAGAGCTGGAAAAAAAATGGACCAGTTGAAAGGACAGATTTGTGATCTATCTGCAAGACAAGTAAATCAATCAGTGCAGTGTAATAAATGTGGTGTCAAAGTATGTGCAGGATGCTAGAAGAGCAGAAAGCAAGGGTTCTGACCCAGCCTTGCCCTCCAAGTGAATCCAAAGCTGAGTTTTGAAGGAGAGATAATTAAAAACTATAAGGAGGTCCAGCTGTTGCTTAGAGGGAACGGTTCATGGGTAGCAGAGAGACAGGAAACACTGGATCCATGGTAAGAGAGGAGGAGACAGGGGCAAGAGAGGAGGCACAAAGAATTAGCCAGGAGTTGAACTTCATCTTGAAAGCCATGGGGAACCACTGTGGGAGAGGGACATAATCAGATTTGCATGTGAAACAAGCCCCTTTCTATGAGACATGAACAGTTGTTGGACATGGAGACTGGGAAACCACCAAAGAGGCTTCTGCAGCTTTATCTTGGTTCACTAAGTCTCCAACTTGCCAAGGCCTATAATAAGATTTTGGCAGGTATAAAGGCTTCCTTCTTAGTTTATAATTTTCAGAAAACATCTTATATGGGGATATTCCCAGAGGAACTGCAGAAATTTGTATACAGTGCTGAGAAGGCAGTAGAGAATAGTGATTAAGCCTCTGGAATCTGCTACCTAACCATGTGGTTCAAATTCCTGCTCTACCACTTATTAGCCGTGAGCCATGTGATCTGGAAGGCAGCTATCTCACCACTATACCACCAGTGCAGCACAGCAAGCCATGTGATCTGGGACAAGCTGTTTAAACCCTCTAAGGTTCGGTTCCCTCACGTGTAAAATGGACATCACAATTATAACTGTCTCATTGGGTATTGTGAGGATTAAGTAAGTTCATAGAAATTACAGTGCTTAGTTCAGTGCCTGACATGTCAGTATTTAGTCCTCATCATTATTATTGGTTGTACTGATTTTGCACAGAAAGAACAAATAAATTACTAGTTAAAGCCCCTAGTATCTTGTTACTCAGAATGTTTATGGTGAAATGAGATTGAATTGAGAGTTGAAATTCTGAATCAAAATATTGGAATTTTTAGATCAATCAATTTAGAAAAGAAAGTCATTGCATTAATAGGAAACTACAACCCCCTCAACAAAATAATGCCTTCCTACATTTCTAAATGCTATGTGTTTTCATACACAATATGTCATTTGTCACAATAACCCTGGGAATCTTAATAGAAAGGTATATATTATTGTCCCAGATTCACAACTGAGAAAATGAGTACACTTGGTAACTAATGGATCCTAGATAAGGACCAGGACTTCTGAATCAATGGAGACCCCAAGGCTAAGGTAATTGATGGTCTGTGAATGGTGAAAATGACACTACATCCAAAGGCTAGGAAGATTCCCCCAGAAAAAGATTGTTTCATCAATCTTCAGAAGCATTCTAAGATGTATGACAGAGAAGGCGATGGCACCCCACTCCAGTACTTTTGGCCTGGAAAATCCCATGGACAGAGGAGCCTGGTAGGCTGCAGTCCATGGGGTTGCAAAGAGTCGGACACGACTGAGCGACTTCCCTTTCACTTTTCACTTTGATGCATTGGAGAAGGAAATGGCAACCCACTCCAGTGTTCTTGCCTGGAGAATCCCAGGGATGGGGAGCCTGGTGGGCTGTCGTCTATGGGATCACACAGAGTCGGACACGACTGAAGTGACTTAGCAGCAGCAGCAAGATGTATGAAAGGTGAAATCAAAATAGAAGCTGCTCTGAATATATTTAAAGATGTAAAAGAGTCCCCAATATTCTGGGAGAGAAATACTCAGTACTTTTTTATGAATTTGTATCGGATGTGTAATAATAACCCATGAGGGAAAAAACTGATACAATTTTTTCAGCACTTTAAGATGACACTGGGCTTCCCAGGTAGTGCTAGTGGTAAAGAACCTGCCTGCCAGTTCAGAAGATATGAGACCCAGGTTCGATCCTTGGGTCAGGAAGATCCCAGAAGAGGGCATGGTAACCCACTCCAATATTCTTGCCTGGGAAATCCCATGGACAGAGGAGTCTGGCGGGCTATAGTCCATGGGGTCACAAAGAGTCTGACATGACTGAAGCGACTTACTGCACAGCATGCACACAAGATGACACCATATGTTTTCATAGAGTTTTGTTTCAAAACGTTCATAGCATTGATTTCAAAGGCGGGGGCGGGTTATGCAAACCTTTTTAAATCCCTACAACTGATACACCCCAGGCAAATCTGAGGACAATGTGTGTAATGAGAGGTTTTGTTGATGTACATTGTGCTTGTAATGGTGTGAGAATTACTCTTCTTAAAGGTATATAAGTGGAACTTTTTATATTAAAAACTTTCATTCCAGATGTGAAAAACATTATCTATTTGAAGATATTCTTTACAAACTGACTTTAGCAAAGGATTAGAAACAATGGAGAGCAGTAAGGGGGTTAGTTGTGGGAATAATGGGATATCCATTTAACAAAGGAAATTCAAAATTATAGATTTTGAAGGGGATTTTATAAAAACATGAAAGAATTAACAATGTAATACAAAGTGTAAATGTAGGCTATAAAATTATATGTATATTATATTGCATTTTATATGTGTTTTATGCTTTTTAACTATTGTATTGTGGTGAACACGTGTGACCGGGCTGGGGGGTGGGGTTCTTTCCCCTAGTTCCTAAATTTCCTGTTACCTCTTATAGTAACTACTTGACTTTCATTTATGCAGATTACTTCTGTTGTGTACATCTTGCGATTCTTTATTGTAAACTTTTGACTACTTATATTCCTAAATTATTTTTCTACCTCTTTTCCTGATAAATGCATACTTTTATAAATTTATCTTTCGGTTTTAAGATACCTAATATCATGAAACCTCAGAGACTCAAGAGGTTTCCATGGGCCACAGGAGAGAATAAATACTTAAGAGTTTGTAACTAATGACAGCGACTCTTGACCTGGATGCCACAAAAGAATTTGAATGAAGAAATGCAGGTGATGTTGTAATGTTTCTCCCTTTACAAGACCCACATCCAAGTCAGGGTGCTCCGCAGAGAGGGCATTGTCACATGTAAACAAACAAGCTAAACCACATGATTGATTTTGCTTCCTCTTGCAATGTTGACATCAGTCATTGTTTTTTATGTTTTTGTAGGCATGGCAATTCCTCGGGATAACCCAAGCAGAGAATGAAAATGAACAAGCAGCTATTGTCGCCCTCCAGAGGTAGATGAAACTAAGCACAAAATCATGGGCCAGGTGGTCACTTGTTAAAGGACTTCCAGCTGTTTCAAATTTGTCTTTTGACCCTTAAGTACACTGTACAGAATTTGGCCAAGATCAGTGCCAAGACACCAGATGTTATTTACATTTAGCTCTGGAAAACAATGTATGAAGAAAAAATGTTGCTAAATCGCAGTGTTTTACCATCTACAAATTGACCTTCATTGGCACAAGAGTCTATGTCAAAAGTGGTCATAAAGTAGGTTCACTGAATCAATAGTTCTTTTTAGCTTTCTAGCCTTCTGCAGCATCTGAAAGTTTTCTTCAGGAAGAATATACTCAGAGTAATCTCAGCATAATGTTAACTCCAAGTGTCTATGAAGAATCTGCTGAGATAGTTTCATCATCCTGATCCCCTGACCAAAATTCTAGACTTCACTGGGTGGGGATAGCATCACACGATACTTGATTAGAGCCCCTATTTAAACCATGGAAAAACAGCCCCTACCAAATAGACTTTCACTTTCCCTACTCTTTATAAATAAGTAAATACATACACACACACACACACACACACACACACACACACATTTGTTATACATTATCAGTTCCTAAACAACTGATATAGGTACTGTGACGACTAGCTCAACTGGAATTCCATCACCTCCACTAGCTTTGTTCATAGTGATGCTTCCTGCAGCCCACTTGACTTCACACTCTGAGATTTCTGGCTCTAGGTGAGTGATCACAGCCTCGTGGTTATATGGGTCATTAAGATCTTTTTTGTATAGTTCTTCTGTGTATTCTTGCCCTATCTTCTGCTTCTGTTAGGTCCATACCATTTCTGTCCTTTATTGTACGCATCTTTGTATGAAACGTTCCAATGGTATCTCTCATTTTCTTGAAGAGATCTTTAGTCTTTCCCATTCTATTGCTTTCCTCTATTTCTTTGCATAGATCGCTGAGGAAGGCTTTTTTTAATATCTCCTTGCTGTTCTTTGGAACTCTGCATTAAAATTGGTATATCTTTCCTTTTTTCCTTTGCCTTTCACTTCTTTTCTTTTCATAGCTGTTTGTAAGCCCTCCTCTAACGACCATTTTGCCTTTTTGCATTTCTGTTTCTTAGGGATGGTCTTGACCCCTGATTCCTGTACAATTTCACGAATCTTGAATCTATTTGTCACTTTTACTGTATAATCATAAGGGATTTGATTTAGATCATACCTGAATGGTTTTCCCTACATTCTTCAATTTCAGTCTGAATTTGGGAATAAGAAGTTCATGATCTGAGCCACAGTCAGCTCCCAGACTTGTTTTTGCTGACTGTATAGAGCTTCTCCATCTTTGGATGCAAAGAATATGATCAGTCAGATTTCAGTATTGACCATTTGGTGATGTCCAGGTATAGAGTCTTCTCTTGTGTTGTTGGAAGAGGGTGTTTGCTATGAACAGTGCATTCTCTTGGCAAAACTCTGTTAGCCTTTGCCCTGCTTCATTCTCTACTCCAAGGCCAAATTTGCCCATTACTTCAGGTATTTCTTGGCTTCCTACTTTTGCGTTCCAGTCCCCTATAATGCAAAGGACATCTTTTGGGGGTGTTAGCACTAGAAGGTCTTGGAGGTCTTCATCAGTTCAGTTCATGCAGTCAGACTGCGTGTCCAACTCTTTGCAACCCCATGAATCACAGCACACCAGGCCTCCCTGTCCATCACCAACTCCTGGAGTTCACTCAGACTCACGTCCATCAAGTCCATGATGCCATCCAGCCATCTCATCCTGGGTCATCCCTTTCTCCTCCTGCCCTGAATCCCTCCCAGCATCAGAGTCTTTTCCAATGAGTCAGCTCTTCGCATGAGGTGTCCAAAGTACTGGAGCTTCAGCTTTAGTATCATTACTTCCAAAGAAATCCCAGGGTTGATCTCCTTCAGAATGGACTGGTTGGATCTCCTTGCAGTCCAAGGGACTCTCAAGAGTCTTCTCCAACACCACAGTTCAAAAGCATCAATTCTTCAGCGCTCAGCCTTCTTCACAGTCCAACTCTCACATCCATACATGACCACAGGAAAAACCATAGCCTTGACTAGGTGGACCTTAGTTGGCAAAGTAATGTCTCTGCTTTTGAATATGCTATCTAGGTTGGTCATAACTTTTCTTCCAAGGAGTAAGCGTCTTTTAATTTCATGGCTGCAGTCACCATCTGCAGCAGAGGTCTTCATAGAACCGTTCAATTTCAGCTTCTTCAGCATTATTAGTCAGGGCATAGACTTGGATTACTGTGATATTGAATGGTTTGCTTTATAAACAGATCATTCTGTCATTTTTGAGATTCGGACTCTTTTGTTGACTACGAGGACTACTCCATTTCGTCTAAGGGATTCTTGCCCACAGTAGTAGATATAATAGTCATCTGAGTTAAATTCACCCATTCCAGTCCATTTTAGTTTGCTGGTTCCTAAAGTGTTAATGTTTACTCCTGCCATCTCCCATTTGACCACTTCCAATTTGCCTTGATTGATGGACCTAAGAGTCCAGGTTCCTATGCAGTATTGCTCTTTACGGCATTGGACTTTACTTCCATCACCAGTCAAATCTACAACTGGGTGTTTTTTCTGCTTTGATTCCGTCTCTTCATTCTTTCTGGAGTTATTTCTCCACTGATCTCCAGTAGTATACTGGGCACCTACGGACCTGGGGAGTTCATCTTTCAGTGTCCTATCTTTTTGCCTTTTCGTGCTGTTCATGGGGTTCTCAAGGCAAGAATACTGAAGTGGTTTGCTACTCCCTTCTCCAGTGGACCATGTTTTTTCAGAACTCTCCATCATGACCCATCCGTCTTGGGTGGCCCTTAGTTTCATGTAAAGTCAGGTGGGCCTTAGGAAGCATCACTATGAACAAAGCTAGTGGAGGTGATGGAATTCCAGTTGACCTATTTCAAATCCTAAAAGATGAGGCTCTGTGAAAGTACTGCACTCAATATGCCAGCAAATTTGGAAAACTCAGCAGTGGCCACAGGACTGGAAAAGGTCAGTTTTCATTCCAATCCCGAAGAAAAGCAGTGCTAAAGAATGCTTAAACTACTGCACAGTTGCACTCATCTCACATGCTAGCAAAGTAATACTCAAAATTCTCCAAGCCTGGCTTCAACAGTATGTGAACCATGAACTTCCAGATGTTGAAGCTGGATTTAGAAAAGGCAGAGGAACCAGAGATCAAATTGCCAACATCCGTTGGATCATCAAAAAAAACAAGAGAGTTCCAGAAAAATATCTAATTCTGCTTTATTGACTATGCCAAAACTTTTGACTGTGTGGATCACAACAAACTGTGGAAAATTCTGAAAGAGATGGGACTACCAGACCACCTGACCTGCCTCTTGAGAAATCTGTATGCAGGTCAGGAAGCAACAGTTAGAACTGGACATGGAACAACAGACTGGTTCCAAATGGGGAAAGGAGTACATCAAGGCTGTATATTATTATCACCCTGCTTATTTAACTTATATGCAGTTAAGTACATCATGAGAAATGCTGGACTGGATGAAGCACAAGCTAGAATCAAGACTGCGGGAGAAATATCAATAACCTCAGATATGCAGATGACACCACCTTTATGGCAGAAAGCAAAGAAGAACTAAAGAGACTCTTAATGAAAGTGAAAGAGGAGAGAGAAAAAGTTGGCTTAAAACTCAATATTCAGAAAACTAAGATCATGGCATCTGGTCCCATTATTTCATGGCAAATAGACAGTGGAAACAGTGTCAGACTTTATTTTTGGAGGGCTCCAAAATCACTGCAGATGGTGACTGCAGCCGTAAAATTAAAAGATGTTTGCTGCTTGGAAGAAAAGTTATGACCAACCTAGACAGCTTATTAAAAAGCAGAGACATTACCTTGCTAACAAAGGTCCATCTAGTCAAAGCTATGGTTTTTCCAGTAGTCACATATGGATGTGATAGTTGGACTATAAAGAAATCTGAGCGCCGAAGAATTGATGCTTTTGAACGATGGTGTTGGAGAAGATTCTTGAGAGTCCCTGGGACTGCAAGGAGATCCAACCAGTCCATCCTGAAGGAAATCAGTCCCAAATATCATTGGTAGGACTGATGCTGAAGCTGAAACTCCAATACCTTGGCCACCTGATGCAAAGAACTGACTCATTGAAAAAGACCCTGATGCTAGGAAGATTGACGGTGGGAGAAGGGGATGACAGAGGATGAGAGGGTTGGATGGCATCACTGACTCAATGGACATGAGTTTGAGTAAACTCCGGGAGTTGGTGATGGACAGGGAGGCCTGGCGTGCTGCAGTCCATGGGGTCATAAAGAGTGGGACACAACTGAGCAGCTGAACTGAACTGAGGGCTTGCTCATGAAAGTCTTTTCCGCAGATTACCAGCATTGTCATCACCTGGGAGCCTGTTGGACCTGCACAGCCTCAGGCTGGCCCCCAGGCCTACTATATCAGAATTTACATTTTACCAGATCCCCAGATGATTTTCATGCACATCAAAGTTTGAAAAGCCCTTGCCAGAGGCTAGTGGGTTAGCATGAGGGGGATCCTCTGCCTCCTAAACCCACATTAGTAGTCTAGAAACCCTGGGAATTTCCTTCTCCTTTACAAAGCATTGTACAATCTTTTACATCTTAACATCCAAATTTAGTTCAAGTCAGTTTGCTTTTTGGATAAGATACATTTAATATATTGATAGCAGTTGTTTAGTTGCTAAGAGCAGCTTTAAAATAATGATATTCCCTACTTCCCATTAGATAAATTAATTACTACCAAATTATGTGAGGGGATTAGCCACATTTTAAACCATCTCATTAAAATCACCAAATCTAGCACTCATAAGACTGGAGTTGTGACTCTTAAAAATGGGCAGAAGTCCCAATTTTTATGTAGATAAGTATGGTTATTTTCCAGAGACTTAGAAATTGAGCGATGCTTTGTACCATTTAATCAATAAAGACCTTAATTTTTCTAAAGAACTTCAAACTCTGGCTCCAGAAAATTCTGAAATTGGCTTTTATTTTCTTCTTTCAGGTGTTTAGAATTGCAGCCCAACAACTTGAAAGCTCTGATGGCCTTGGCTGTGAGTTACACTAACACCGGCCATCAGCAAGATGCTTGTGAAGCTTTAAAGAACTGGATTAAGCAGAATCCAAAGTACAAATACCTTGTGAAGAGCAAGAAGGGATCTCCAGGCCTTACCCGGAGGATGTCTAAGTCTCCAGTTGATAGGTATCCTTCTTGTTAAATTACATCCATGTACAGTCAGTCAGCTTCAGGGCAACTAACAAGCCTCAGGTCCTCCAACCACGCATTTCAGGATGGTGTGTAGAGTAGCATTTTGCTGAAAAGCAGCACTGACTAAAAAGTTTGATCAGAGACCAGAACCAAACTTTGGACAAATGATCTACTTGTGGACACTCCTAGATGTTTATCTGAATACCATATTTCAAAGCCAAATGCTTCGGGCATATAAATAACTTACAATAAATACCAGTGTGCCAGGTTTTATAAAGACTGAGAATTAGGTATGGGAAAAAGTAAATCATTTGTGTTCAGACTATTTGGCCAACAAATCTGATTTGTTTTCCTTGTAGCTCTGTTCTGGAAGGAGTGAAGGAATTATACCTGGAAGCTGCCCACCAAAATGGAGATGTGATTGACCCAGATCTGCAGACAGGCTTGGGGGTGCTATTCCACCTGAGTGGAGAATTTAATAGAGCAATAGACGCATTTAATGCTGCCTTAACTGTTCGACCAGAGGTAAGTGCATAGCAAGAAACCAGAAGATTCTCTGTTATAAGTAAGTTTCCACAAGTTACATTTTATGCATTTCTGCTACACTTTATTTCCCTGAATCCAGTGGTTTAAAGTGATCAGTACTAATGATATGCTACTGTGGATGTTAATACTTAAGAGACCTAAAATAGAAACACAAATTGCCTGATAGCATCAAATGGTAGCTGTTCTTTAATGAATGAAAGTCATTTCAGAGGGTTGTGCATAAAGATTTTTGAGTAATTCACCAGTCATGGTCCTTGTCCATTAGCACTGATACATTTTTAGCTATCATCCTTCAACCAGGACTATTGGAATACTGTGTCACTGTGGCTTGTACAAATTGTTAAGAGAGCTCAAATTTTTTCATCAGGACTATTCGTTATGGAACCGTCTTGGGGCAACCTTGGCAAATGGAGACCGCAGCGAGGAGGCTGTGGAGGCCTATACACGAGCACTGGAGATTCAGCCGGGCTTCATCCGGTCCAGATACAACCTGGGGATAAGCTGTATCAATCTGGGCGCCTACAGGTGAAGTATGGCAGCAGGCTAATGCTAAGAGTCACACTCAGGGCTGAGGTTGACTAATCTGAAAGGTTGTTTCTCAGTAAAAATACCTCCTTTTGTGAAGTAATCTCCTCCGGTTAAGGGTGAGTTTCAGATCTTCAGATCCTGAGGGCTCTTGAGACAGGAACTGTCCGCCTCCATGTTTCTTAGTCATTAGAGAACAGCAATTATTAGGGCATCTTGTAAAATGTAGATTCTTGGGCTCCTCTCCCAGAGATTGATCGATTTGGAGTTAGGTCAAGTCATCTGGGTTTTTAACACCCCCAAGAGCAACTCTTCGAGAAACGTAAGCAGTCCAACCCTTCATTTCCCAGGTAAGGAAAAAAAGGAACCCTTCATTTCCCAGGTAAGGAGGAAAATAACCATGGCTAGGAACAGAGGAATACAGAGAATGACTCAACAAGGTCTCAGGGCCAGTTTTTGGCAAAGCACAACCAAGAATCCAGACTTTCCAAACCTAATTTATAAGTAAAGGAAAACTTCAAAGGGTGGGTTTAAAGTTTGGAATGTCTTCCTTCTTCTCTCATGATTCCTTATTATCTTTCAGGTGTATATCCTCTATCTGTTCCACCATCAACACGGAGCATAAATTACCTTTATTTCTTTTGAGTAATAAAAGTTTGGGTGGTTTTTATTTTCTATTTTCTAAATCAACAGGTATTACTTAAGTGAGGGAAAAGAAAAATTAATGTTAGTGTTAAACAACACAAAAAATGTAAACCCTTTCTCATTCTCAGAGCCAGGCTTTTAGAATCAGACAAACTTGGGTTCACATCAGAGCTCTGCCATTTACTGGTTTTGTAACTCTGGGCACATAACCTTGAGCATCAATTTCTTCACTTGGATGAAAAAATAAAAGAGGATCCTATCTTGCAGGATTATTGTGCAGGTTAAATGTAATTGCCTAGCACAGAACTGATGTTCAGTACCTAGTAGGCATCATTAGTCTGAGCATTATCATTGCCATCATCATCATTATTATTACCATTTAGATAAGTCATGAGAGAGCCACATAACTGGATTGTACTCTTTTGACATCTGAAGAATTGCCATCTCTGAACCGCATTAGAGCATTTTGCCGCTGGCAAATACTGAAACTTTAGAAACGAGTTGCTGCATTTATACTCAGAGGATCTTAGAAAGAACATTAGTCACTAGATTGCACTCTGTCCTCTAAGGTGATCTTACTCAGGTCAAAACCAAGAATAGCTGAGTGATTCCTGAGCACCCAGTCTGTTTTATTCTGTGGACATTGTGAAGTGTGTCACAGCAAGGGCCCTCTTTACATCAGCCACACAAAGGGCCAGAGTCAAATTGCGCCACCTCCCTGCCCATCAGCCTGATGATGCATGTTCCATCTATTAGCTTCATTCCTGACTCCCATTTCCCTAACCTGATTTCTTATTTTTACTCCCTTTATTCACTTACTAGGTTGGTGGTATATATAGATTTTATAACACCTTAGGTCCTTCTTCTGGAACAAGAAGAGATGTAAATAAATGCGTATGTACACATAGACGTATTGAATTCACTGAAGGAAGCCTTTTGCAAAAAAAAAAAAATTGAAGCATAGTTGATGTACAATGTTGTGTTAGTTTCTAGTACAGCAAAGTAATTCAGATATATATATATGTATTCTTTTTCAGGTTCTTTTCCATTATAGTTTATTACAAGATATTGAATACAATTCCCTATGCTATACAGTAAATCCTGTTGTTTGTCTATTTTATATATAGCAGTATGTATCTGTTAATCCTAAACTCCCAATTTATCTCTCCCTCACCTTTCCCATTTGGTAGCCGTAAATTTGCTTTCTATGTCTATGAGTCTGTTCCTGTTTGGTAAATAAGTTCATTTATATCATTTGTTAAGATTCTACAAATAAGTGATATTATATTATTTGTCTTTCTCTGGCTGACTCCACTCAATATGACACTCTCTAGGCCCACCCATGTTGCTGCAAATGGCATTATTTCATTCTTTTTATGGCTGAGTACTATTCTACTTTATACATATATGCATACACCATATCTCCTTTATCCATTCATCTGCCAGTGGACATTTAGGTTGCTGCCATGTCTTGGCTATTTTAAATAGTGCTGCTGTGAACACTGTGGGGGGGGGGTGTCTTTCCAAATTAGTTTTCATCTTTTCCAGATATATGGCCTAGGGTGGGATTGCTGGGTCACATGGTGACCCTATTTTCAGTTTTCTAGGGAACCTTCATGCTGTTTTCCATAGTGGACCACTTTACATTCCCACCAAGAGCGTAGGAGGATTCTCTTTTCTTCACAGCCTCTCCAGACTATTATTTGTAGACTTTTTGATAGCCACTCTGATCAGTGTGATTATAGTTTTGATTTGTATTTCTCTAATGATTAGCAATGTTCAACATCTTTCCATGTGACTGTTGGCCACCTGTATGTCTTCTCTGGAGAAATACCTCTTTAGGTTTTCTGCCCATATTTTGATTGGGTTTTTTATATTGAGCTGTATGAGCTATTTGTATATTTTGGGAGTTAATCCCCTGTTGGCTGTATCATTTACAAACATTTCTCCCAGTCCATAGGTTAAATTTTCATATTGTTGATGGTTCCTTTGCTGTGCAAAACCTTGTAAGTTTGATTAGGTCCTATTTGCTTATTTTCGCTTTTATTTCTTTTGTGTTGAGAGACTGACCTAAGAAAACACTGGTACAATTTGTTTCAGAGGATGATTTGCCTATGTTCTCTTCTAGGAGTTTTATGGTGTCACGTATTGTATTTAAGTCCTTAAACACTTTGAGTTTATTTTTATCTGTGATGTGAGGGAATGTTCTAACTTCATTGATGTACATGCTAAGCTTTAGAAGAGCCTCCTTTACATGAATATTTTGCAAAGCTTCCAGATGAGTTTTAATTGTAACTGCTTACTGTAGAAAAAAAATATGAGGGGTCAATGAAATACTTTCTTGGCCTTCACAGTAGGGCAGCTCTTTGCAGGAGGCCATGAAAATCCATAAGAGGTAGAAATGGACAAACTTCGCTGAGGTGTGAATTTGTCATCTCAAGCATAAAGTCTCCTATAAAGAACAGGTCAATTTTAGGGTTTCCAGATAAAATGTAGAATGCCCTAAGCTAAATTTGAATCTCAGGTAAACATAAGTATGTTTTTAGAGAAGTTATTTCCCAAATATTATATGTTACATACTTAATAATGGAAATCATTATCTGAAATTCAGATTTAACTGTGCATCCTGTATTCTTGTTTGCTAAATCGGTCCGTTTTGGTCGGTTCAGTTCTGACGCTCAGTTGTGTCCGACTCTTTGCGACCCCATGGACTGCAGCGCTCTGTCCTTCACTATCCCCCAGAGCTCACCCAAACTCATGTCCATCGAGTCGGGGATGCCATCCAACCATCTCATCCTCTGTCATCCCCTTCTCGTCCCACCTTCAATCTTTCCCAGCATCAGGGTCTTTTCCAGTGAATCACTTCTTCACATCAGGTGGCCAAAGTATTGGAGCTTCAGCTTCAGTTCAATTCAGTCACTCAGTCATGTCCAATTCTTTGTGACCCCATGAATTGCAGCATGCCAGGCCTTCCTGTGGAGGAAATGGCAACCCACTCCAGTGTTCTTGCCTGGAGAATCCCAGGGATGGGGAGCCTGGTGGGCTGCCATCTAGGGGGTCACACAGAGTCGGACACAACTGAAGTGACTTAGCAGCAGCAGCAGCAGGCCTCCCTGTCCATCACCAACTCCCGGAGTCTACCCAACCCATGTCTATCGAGTCAGTGATGCCATCCAACCATCTCATCCTCTGTCATCCCCTTCTTCTCCTGCCCTCAATCTTTCCCAGCATCAGGATCTTTTCAAATGAGTCAGCTCTTCGCATCACGTGGCCAAAGTATTGGAGTTTCAGCTTCAACATCAGTCCTACCAGTGAACACCCAGGACTGATCTCCTTTTGGATGGACTGGTTGGATCTCCTTGCAGTCCAAGGGACTCTCAAGAGTCTTCTCCAGCACCCCAGTTCAAAAGCATCAATTGTTGAGCACTCAGCTTTCTTTATAGTCCAACTCTCACATCCATATATGAACACTGGAAAAACCATAGCCTTTGGTTTTTCTATGGACAAAGGTCCAGATGGACCTTTGTTGACGAACTAATGTCTCTGCTTTTTAATATGCTGTCTAGGTTGGTCATAACTTTCCTTCCAAGGAGTAAGCGTCTTTTAATTTCATGGCTGCAGTCACCATCTGCAGTGATTTTGGAGCCCCCAAAAATAAAATCTGACACTGTCTCCACTGTTTCCCCATCTATTTGCCATGAAGTGATGGGACCAGATGCCATGATCTTAGTTTTCTGAATGTTGAGCTTTAAGCCAACTTTTCACTCTCCTCTTTCACTTTCATCAAGAGGCTCTTTAGTTCTTCTTCACTTTCTGCCATAAGGGTGCTGTCATCTGCATATCTGAAGTTATTGATATTTCTCCTGGAAATCTTGATTCCAACTTGTGCTTCCTCCAGTCCAGCATTTCTCATTATGTTCTCTGCATGTAAGTTAAATAAGCAGGGTGACAATATACAGCCTTGACATACTCCTCTTCCTATTTGGAAATAGTCTGTTGTTCCATGTCCAGTTCTAACTGTTGCTTCCTGATCTGTATACAGGTTTCTCAAGAGGTAGGTCAGGTGGTCTGGTATTCCCATCTCTTTCCGAATTTTCCACAGTTTATTGTGATCCACACAGTCAAAGGCTTTGGCATAGTCAATAAAACAGAAATAGATATTTTTCTGGAACTCTCTTGCTTTTTCCATGATCCAGCGGATGTTGGCAATTTGATCTCTGGTTCCTCTGCCTTTTCTAAAACCAGCTTGAACATATGCAAGTTTGTGGTTCACGTATTGCTGAAGCCTGGCTTGTAGAATTTTGAGTATTACTTTACTAGCATGTGAGATGAGTGCAATTGTGCAGTAGTTTGAGCATTCTTTGGTATTACCTTTCTTTCCTTCCAAGAATATTCAGGACTGATTTCCTTTAGGATGGACTGGTTGGATCTCCTTGCAGTCCAAGAGACTCTCAAGAGTCTTCTCCAACACCACAGTTCAAAAGCATCAATTCTTTGGCACTGAGCTTTCTTTATGGTCCAACCCTCACATCCATACACGACTACTGGAAAAACCATAACTTTGACTAGACAGGCCTTTGTTGGGCAAAGTAAGGTCTTTGCTTTTTAATATTCTGTCTGGAAGTTCATGGTTCACATACTGTTGAAGCCTGGCTTGGAGATTTTTGAGCACTACTTTGCTAGCGTGTGAGATGAGTACAATTGTGTGGTAGTTTGAACATCCTTTCAAACAGCAAAGTGTTTTGACTATACTTTGTGGGTCTTTTTAGGATATGGGAAATCTTGTGAAATAATAAACATCTTGCATTTTTCCTGAGAAAAAAAGACCATAAGCTTAAATGCATTCTAAAAACAAGTTTCACTTGCTGTATAGTTAGGTCTCCTTAAGAAGTAACAACCCTCAATAGAGATGTGGCCCAGAAAAAAGCCAAGAGCGGGTCTCAGTTTGTCCATATCCCTGGTCTTGGAACCTAACATCTCCCTCAAGAATGCAGGTGTCTGTGTATGGCACTGTACCCTGTGCTATTTCTCATCTCATATGTTCTATAAAGAGTCAAAGGCAAGCACTCTCCTCATACTGTATACAGTTGAAATAACGAGTGGAAATTGTTGGTATGAAACTGAGGTGGAGCTTAAAATGCTCCTCTTTTGTCAGTAGGAGCTTCAAAGTAGAACTTAGACCAAAAAATCTTAACCTTTTCAAAAGTGAGGGCTGGATTGTTCAGTCACTAAATCGTGTCCGACTCTTTGCGAACCCCTGGACCTTAGCCTGCCAGGCCCCTCTGTCCATGGGATTCTCCAGGCAAGACTACTGGAGCGCGTTGCCATACCTTCCCAAGGGGATCTTCCTGACCCAGGGATCGAATCCACGTCTCCTGTCCTGCAGGCAGATTCTTTACCGCTGAGCCACCTGGGAAGGAGCCATTCTAAAGTGAGGTCCCCATTTCAATTGAAAACATAAATTGCATCCCCTTTGATAGTAATGTTTTTATTAGTATAATGAGGGAAACCTACTATAAAGTGAAGAATGCTTTTAAATGAATGTGCTTTTACTTAATCGTGACATAACATTTAAAACAACTTTAACTTATACATACATACGTGTGTGTGTGTGTGTGTAACATTTGGAACTGTTCATACTTGTACATGTACAATCTTCTGAGTTCCCCAAAGGCCTCTGAGTTCTTAAGCTGGGGAACAGGCTTAGACTATCTTCATGAGAAAAACCTAGAGTTGCTTGACAAGGCCAACAGGCTAAGGCTAGACTTTTCTAGGCTGTTACCCATGGAGGGAGACCTCAGAGACCACTGCCACACACTGGGGCGGGAGCAGCCTGTGCAGGAGGGCATTCTAGCATCTTTCTTCCCCAGAGTTCCTACAGGCCTAGGATGATGAGAGTAAAGGGAGTCATCATCTGAGCTGTGCCGAGGAAGCCAGAAAGTGCCTCCAAAGTAAACTTTCCTTGTGCATCTGTTAAAAATCCTCCTCTCTTGCTTGGTCACAAGAAATCCAGAAGAGGAGTGATTAAGAAAACACCCACTCCCTTCCATTGCCCAAATTGCTACATCAGTGCCCTTTACTTCTGGACAGATCTAACAACGGGTGTGCATTTAGTCACTCAGTTGTGTCTGACTTTTTGCGACGCCCTGGACCATAGCCTCCATAGCCCCCCAGGCTCCTCTGTCCAAGGGGATTCTCCAGACAAAAATACTGGAGTGCGTGGCCATCCCCTCCTCCAGGGGATCTTCCCAACCCAGGAATTGAACCCAGGTCTCCCATATTACAGGTGGATTCTTTACCATCTGAGCCAAGCAGTGTTGATGAGCAAATGCCTGAATCATGTGCACTGGAATCAGAAATCCAGCCTTGCTTTCCTTATGGTTTCTTAGGATGCTTGACAGTGACTACCTTGTAGGACTAAATGAGATCAAATGTGTGAAAAGCTTTTAAGAAGAGTAAAGAAGAAACAAGTTAAAGAGGCGTCATTCTTGGCAAAGACAAGTTTTTCAGATATGTAATACATGTTCCAGGTGATGGGGAACTGAAGAGGGCAGTTCCAGGAAGTACACCGGGCACGCAAGCAACAGAAGCAGGGTCGTGGACCACAGGAGCTAGGCCTTTGAACAGCATCCGACTAGGCGGGTCACAGACTTTTGTTCTTGGGATCCCTTTACACTTTTAACAATTATTGAGAATCTGAAGGGGCTTTAGTTTATGTGGGTTATACCTATCAATATTTACCATATTAGAAATTGAGAAAAGTTGAAGAGATTCATTTAAAAATAATAAACCAATTATATGTTTATATAAATTATATATTTTGCCAAAAATATTTCCCCCAGACAAGCTGTTTACTGAAAAGAGTGGCATTCTTTTACCATTTTTGCAAATTTCTTTAATATCTTGCTTATAGAAGACATTCTTACCTCTGCTTCTGCATTCAGTCTATTGGGGTATCACACATAAAAGTCACTGGAAAACTCCATTGTATATTCATGAGGAAATGAGAATGAAGCTGTAAAATGACATCTCAGTATTATTATAAAAATAATTTTGACCTCACTGATCCCCAGAGTTCCCCAGAGCACACATGGAGAGCTATTGACTAACTTTTAATGATAGAGCTTTCACATAAATGATTCAGTTACACCTCACAACAAGGTTCTTAAATGACTTTTATTCAGTTGGGAAAACTGAGACTTAGGGAAGAAATTTGCCTAAGGCTAAATAACCAGCTGCTTTAAAACTCAAACTCAGCTGAACCCTGGCTGCCTCCTATTTTGAGAAAAGTTAAACTAATGAGAATAGCTAAACTACGTAGTTTCAGAGTAAGGTCAGATGCCTCCTCTGTTTATACGGATCATATCTGCAAAGGTATTAAGTCATCAGGTCATTCCTGGAGCAAGGGGGAAATCAAATGCATTAATGAGTTAGCAATGGTTCTGTCTCATGTCACATACCTAAAATAAAGTTTACTTTTCTTCTTTCTGATTTCACTATGTTTAATAATGACTTAACAAAGGAATAGTGAGAGAATCAGAAAGCTGTTCACCTCATGATCCAAAACATCAAAGAGGTGGTTTTGGACGTTAGACCAAGATGATAATTCATTTTTATCTTACTTCTAAGTTGGCTAACTCTGAAATCTGTTGAATTTTTAAATGTCTGTTTTTTTTACCCTCTTAGAGAAGCAGTCAGCAATTTTCTCACTGCCCTCAGTTTGCAAAGAAAGAGCAGGAATCAGCAGCAAGTCCCTCATCCTGCAATCTCTGGGAATATCTGGGCTGCCCTTAGAATTGCCCTTTCTCTGATGGACCAGCCGGAACTCTTCCAGGCAGCTAATCTCGGTGACCTGGATGTCCTCCTAAGAGCTTTCAACTTGGATCCTTAAAGGGGGGAAAAAATATCCTTCACCTATGTAATTGTACTGAGAAATGCAAAACTATTTTATTATGAATTCCAAAAAAAAAGGGTAAAAACGGATGTTCAAAAGGCAGTGGTTATATAACCCAAGGGAATTCCCACAGACAATGCCCAGTCTCTGTTCAAATACAAAAAGCACAAAACGTTGCATAGAGTCAAGTTTGGGCTCGAAAGAATGGAGAGACACAAGACAAAACCAAGATAAAGTGACCATGTTTGAATACGCTTCACAAGCCTTGAGCACACTACAAGTATGTTCCTTGGGGTTTTTCCAAGTGTCCACTTGCAGCTGATGACACATCTAAGGAACTTGCTCATGGGGCACCTGGAGAGCAGTGCCTTGGATCAGGAAATTCTGTTTCTGAACTGTCCTCTGAAATTCCTCCCTTTTACCAGGTTGAATATAGTTTGGGCCAAGGTGCATGCACATATATTAACTCTTGACTGAAAAGAGGCATTGCTTAAACACGTTCCAATTTTAACTTTTACTGTAGCCCTTTGATTTCAGAGAGGGAGCTTTGCCGGCAAAAGCAGTTTTTGCACTAGAAATTTTTGCTCTTCCCAATCAAAACTTTTCTGGGATTGTATATATGCACTTTACTATCTTATTTATGCCTTGCTGGAGTTTTGTTTTGTTGCTCCAATTTTTAACTTGGGGGTGAAAGATTTGCGAACTCAGCCTTGTTAGATCAATGGACCAAATAAAAATTCCTGAAAACAGTTTTTCATAGCGTAGGGTTTTGAAGGAGTGTTTTTTCTTAAAGCAGGTAAGACATAGGTGTAAATATGTCAAACAAAGATCTTATTCACATGCTTTTCTGGGACTCTGTATGAATTTAAGCAAAAGATAGCATTCACAAATTCTCTACAGAAAGTTTGATGATGATGTGATTTCTATTGAGTTAACATTAACTTGCTTAAATGTCATATTTTCCTTGCTTTCTTTTTTTTAATATAAATTTATTTATTTTAATTGGAGGTTAATTACTTCACAATATTGTGTTGGTTTTGCCATACATCAATGTGAATCCGCCACAGATATACACGTGTTTCCCATCTGCCATTCACAGTTAATGTTCCTTTTAAACTGTTAATATTTTAAATAGTATTTCTTGAGTGATAAATACATCTTTCCCTTAAAATTATGTGTATTCTTAGTTCTATAATCATCTGCCCTGCTCACCCTTTTTGCATTCTAAATGATAGAAGATCAGTGTCTTTGAGCTGAACCTCACTGAACGTCAGTGGTTTAATATGAAAGATGCATGTGTGGCTTTCACTTTGAACATGTATCAAGCATCAGGAATTTTCTGCTGGCAGTAGTGTTTTATGTAATTGGTTATAGTCCACTCAGTTCTTCAGAGTGTTTTGTGCCTGTTGGGAGTTTGGTGATTATTTGGAAAGACGTCATTTTTTAAAGATTTAGAAAAATTGTTTGCAAAATGCTAACCAAAATATAAATTCGCTGATGTACAATTTGAGTAATTTGCCCTGGTTAAGTGGTCCTTTTCATCTTCACTGTGTCTCTGTCCTTCCTCTAGAATCTTCCCCAAAGCAATCCAAGCCCATCTTTTTTCCTCATGTTCTTTGGTTACTAACAGCTGGATACATTCATGATTATAGTTACCACCAAAAAAAAAAAAAAAAACAGCATTCGGTTCAAGAATTTAATTGACTGGGACGTTAGCTTCTACTGGAAGATGAGAAAGGAAATGTATACACATGCTAAGATATCGAACTCTTGAGGTACAGATAGAAATGCTCTCTTCTGTTATGTCAGAAGGGGTCCCAAGGACACATGAAACCATAAGCACTTGAGGCTTCCACATATCATAACCTATCCTAGTTTATAAAGACAGAGTTGAGGGCCTATGGCGGTGCCAGACTTTTATCTTCATGTCAAAGCCTACCTGGGCTAGGTGATGCCTCCATCTGGCCAGCAAGAGACAGGCACTGGGGCATTCACTGTTGGGCAGGAGTCCCAACCCAGGGTTGGCCTCCTTCCCTGCAGTCTGAGAAGCAAAGCAGAGCTCAATAATACTTTCTAAAGAATACCTGGTATTCTGGAGAGTTTTAGAATCCTAGAAACTCGGTCTGGAATGGACTCTTGGTGCCAAACTCCAGTCCGTGACACATGCCTGCTTGAATATCCCTGATGGAATAGCATCCATTCTGTGCATGCTTATCCTCTCAATCCCTGTGCATCACTGGTCAGCTGACTTGCTTCCATCATAGACCATTAGGACAAACTTTACAGGTGTTCCATTTATGAAGTCATTCTATACTTTTAATAGTCAACTGAACTTGCAGTAAAGATAGGCTGTTTTCTTAGCCTTGCTGGCACTACCTGCATGAAATCGGTAACAAAGCCTGAAAACAGGGTAAATGTGGGATGTTTTGATTTTTGATTGTTCTGTGTGGTGGCAGATTTTGCAGCCCAAGTTTTATTTTGCTTTTGGAATACAAAGTAACTTCAAAGAGTTGTGTTAGAGGACACAAAGGATTTCAGTATTTTTAATTGACATAATTGATTTACAATGTTGTTAGTTTCTGCTATACAGCAAAGTGATTGTTATACATGTGTATAAGTTCTTTTTATATTCTTTGCCATTATGGTTTATCACAGGTTATTAAATATATTTCCCTATGCTATACAGTAGGACCTTGTTGTTTATGCATTCTATATATAATATTTTGCATCTGCTAACCTCCAACTCCTAACTCATCCCTCCCCCACCCCTCTTACCCCTTGGCAACCACAAATCTGACCTCCCTATGTAAGTGTGTTTCTGTTATGCAGATATGTTCATTTGTGTTAGATTTCCTTTCAACTTTTTATAAAACTATTTGTTGTATATTGGAGTATAGTTGATTACCAGTGTTACAGTTTCAGGTGTATAGCTGAGTGATTCAGTTAAACAGAGACATATATCCTTTTTCAAATTCTTTTCCCATTTAGGTTGTTACATAATACTGAGCAGAGTTCCCTGTGTTATACAGTGGGTCCCTATTGGTTATGGTAAATACAGCAGTGTGTACATCAATCCCAAACTCCCTAACTATTCCATCCCCCCACCTTGTGTCATATTTTAGATTCCACATATGATAGATATATTTCTCATTTTTACTTATTTCACTTCATCTCTATATCCATGTATGTTGCTGCAAATGGCATTATTTCATTCTTTTTTATTGTTTCATAGTATTCCATTGTATATATGCACATCTTTTTAAAAAATTTTTATTGGAGTATAGTTGCTTTACAATGTTGTTTCTACTGTACAGCAAGGTGAATCCGCTATATATATATACATATATCCCCTCTTTTTTCAATTTCCTTCCCACTTAGGTCACCACAGAGCATTTAGTAGAGTTCCCTGTGCTACACAGTAGGTTCTCATTAGTTATCTGTTTTATACATAGAATCAATAGTTGCATATATGTCAATTCCAATCTCCCAATTCATCCCACCCCCCCCCCTTTCCCCTTTGGTATCCATACACTTGTTCTCTGCATCTGTGTCTCTGCCTCTGTTTCTGTTTTGTAAATAAGATTGTCTGTACCAATTTTTTCAGATCCCACATATATACATTAATATATGACACTTGTTTTTCTCTTACTTCACTCTCTAAGTCCATCTAGGTCTCTACAAATGATCCAATTCCATTCTTTTTCATGGCTAAGTAATATTCCTGTGTGTGTGTGTGTGTGTGTGTGTGTGTGTACACCACCTCTTCTTTATTCATTCCTCTCTTGATGGACGTTTAAGTTGTTTCCATGTCTTGGCTATTGTAAATAGTGCTGCTGTGAACATAGGGGTGCATGTATCTTTCTGAATTATAGTTTTTCCCAGATATATGCCCAGAAATGCTGGATTGCTGGATCATATGGTAACGATTTTTAGTGTTTTGAGAAACTTCGGTACCATTATCCATAGTTACTGTACCAACTTACATTCCCACCAACAGTGTAGTAGGGTTCCCTTTTCTCCACACCTTCTCCAGCATTTGTTATTTGTAGATTTCTTAAATGATGGCCATTCTAACCTGTGCAAAGTTGTACTCATTATAGTTTTGAATTTAACTAATGATTAGCAATGTTGAGCATCTTTTCATGTGCCTGTTGGTCATTTGGGTGTAATCTTTGAAGAAACGTCTATTTAGATTTTCTGCTCATTTTCCATCTGGGTTGTTTTCTAATTGTTGAGTTGTATGAGCTGTTTCTATATCTTAGAAATTAAACCCATGTTGGTCACATCACTTGCAAATATTTTCTCTCAGCCGGTAGGTTTTTTCTATTTGTTTGTGGTTTCCTTTGCTATGCAAAAGCTTATAAGTTTGATTAGGACCCATTTGTTTATTTTTGCTTTTATTTCTACTGCCATGGGAGAATGACATAAGAAAGTATTGCTATAATTTACGTTAGAGAATGTTTTACCTATGTTCTCTTCCAGGAGTTTTATGTTGTCATGTCTTACTTATATTTAAGCCATTTTGAGTTTATTTGTGCATGGTGAGAGGATGTGTTCTGATTTCACTGATGTTTACATGCAGCAGTCCAGCTTTCCCAACAATACTTGGAGTCTTTTTTCTGTTTTACATTCTTGCCTCCTTTGTTGAAGATTAATTAACTGTAGGTGTGTGGGTTTATTTCTGGGCTCTCTGTTCTGTTCCATTGATCCCTATGTCTGCTTTTGTTCTAGTACCATGATGTTTTGATTACTCTGGCTTTGTAGTATCATCTGAAGTCTGGGATGGTTATGCCTCCTGGTTTTGTTCTTTTTCCTGGGTATGCTTTGGCAACTCTGAGTCTTTCATGGCTCCATATAAATCTTAGGATTATTTGTTCTAGTTCTATGAATAATGTCATGGGTAATTTGATAGGGAATTTAAATCAAATTAAATTTGTAGATGGCTTTGGGTAGTATGGCCATTTTAACAATATTGATTCTTCTAATCCAAGAGCATAGAATATCTTCCTTCAGTGATACTTCTTAAAAATTTTATTGAAGTATATAGTTGATTTACAATGCTGAGTTAGTTTCAAGTGTACAGCATAGTGATTCAGTTATATATATTGTTGTTCATTTGCTAAGTCATGTCTGACTCTTTGTGACCCCATGGGATGTAGCCTGCCAGACTGCTCTGTCTGTGGAATTTCCCAGACAAGAATACTGAAGTGGGTTGCCTATACACACACACACACACACACACACATATATATGTATGTATATACCAATTTCACTATATATATAATACACACTCATTCTTTTCCAGATTCTTTTCCCATATAACATTACAAAATATTGAGTAGAGTTCCCTGTACAATCCAGTTGGTCCTTGTTGGTTATTTTACATTGTGTGTTTTAATTACAAGCTCCTAATTTGTCCTTCCTGACATGTTTCCCTCTTTGGTAACCATAAATTTATTTTCAAAATAGGTGAGTCTGTTTTATAAATAAGTTTGTTTATATGATGATACTTTTTAACCAAATTAAGTAAAAACAGTTGCTGGAAAGCAAGTGAAAGTTTATAGAAATCAGAGCACCAAAAATTTAAGTAGCAACATTTCAGATCAGTGTTTATTATATACACCTATTTTTTAACTGTTGACACATTTAAAGCAGAACTGATTTTTGCATCTTATCTTCATGATGTAAAATTGTCACTCAAATTTCTCTTTCCATTTGAAAGGATAGGTGTTTTGGGTTACCTCCTGGGGTACTCTAGGAAGGCTTTGAGTATATTTTTGGGGGGTTATTGAGTAATAAATAGCCTAAGATCTCTTAGAATGGTAATATTTTACTAGAATGACCACTCCATTTCATAAATGTGGCTTTCAAGAACCAGTTTCACTAGTAAATAGGATGAAAATGGAGAGATGGCCAGTGATCACTGCTGAATTTTCAAAATGTTATAACTGTGCCTGCTGGGCTATTTCCATGTGCTCCTGTAGCTTCCCAGGGAGGCAGAGGAGGAGTAGAGAAAAGGAGAGATAAGGGGCCTATCACATTGAGCCATCATTCCCTTTGCTTTCTCCCACTCAATCCCCATGACTCCTTGAAAGAAAGGCAGATCTTATCCACTAGGAAATGTTTAGTAGAAAACTGAGGTATGCTTTCTCAGCTAATCTGTGTTCCAACTAGAATGGCAAATTTGTGACAGTTAACTGGGTTGGAATGTCCAGGACCCACTCACTTTCAATTTTATGCTGCTTTCCTCTTTCTTTAACATAATAGTTCTGTCTCTGTTATAAAAGAGAACTACTTAATTCTCTTTTATGAGAACTATTATGTTAAATCTTAGGTCTATGTCTAGTCATTAATATAAGTCTTTCTAGTATATTTGTGCTATACAAGCAAGACTTGAATACAACTGTAGTTAGTCCTACTTATTAACAGGAGCTCCCAAACTCTGTACCATAAGCTTTGTCTGTGAGTGCCTCAGAAACAGAAAAAGCAAAATGATCATTTTGTGTCCCTCATTTGTCCCTGAATCAGTTGCACAAAACTGGACTGTATGTTGTTGTTGCTATGGGGGTTGTTTTTACTGCTCGAAATGCTTCTAGAAGCATTCTAGTAACAGGGTGTTTTGAAGGCTTCGTTTGTGTGCCATCTTCTTGAGGCCTCCTGTTTTAGGAATTATTACACATGCACACGCATGATTTCAACTTTGTAAAAATAATTTCAAATGCATTCCCTCGCCAGATTTTACTGCACAATTTCCTTATTTCAGTATTTATAGAACTGGCTGAAAATAAACTGTTTGAACTAAGTAGATAGATCTATATATTTTCTAAGAGTGTTTGTAGCTATCTGAACTCTGGCATAAGGTTTGTAAAAAGGCAGTTTTTAAAAAGTAAAACATATAACCTCAGGTACCAAGATAACGCATGCATTAGTACTTGCAAAGTCTGCCTATCGAATATTAACCAAAGCATGCAAGATAACTTTACTGAATGTAAATTTTCCCTGTGCATGATTAAGTCTCATAGGTTAGCTTATTTTTCCTTGCTTCTGAACAAGGGAGCATTTTCATGAACTTTGTGTCCCACCAGTTTTTCTACCTTTAGTATCCTATCCTTGAGGTGGTTCTCATGCTATTACACCAGACTTCAGAGATTCACACAGCTGGTTTATGCAGTGCAGTGTTGCAGCCAGCGCCAAACTAATCCTGTAAGGAAACCAGATATTTAGACATCCAAACAGTTTTTAAAAAGCAGTTGAGGCACAAGAGACCCAAAACAAAATCCACATGTTTGAATGCTACTAAACAAAAGCATATTGATTGCCTCAGCACAGTTTTGAGTTGAGTGCATTTCAAGTTTTTTCTAAGTTAGAAATGCTGACATTCTAAATAAGGTGGAGAGGTCAGGGTAACGTCAGGCTCATGAAAAACCATCATAAGGCAAAGTGGACACAGGGTCTTAATTTCCGCAAATGTCACATAGTGAGGGGGGCGTCTATCACACCACTGTCCTCAACACAGCCCTGTTCGTATGGTAAGTGAGCTACTTGGGGCCACATCCCTTAAGAAACTGGACATAGTCAATCTGTAAACACACTGACATTCAAGGTTGATGAGGTGACCTCATAGTCACTCAGAACCAACTCTAAAGTCTTCTCACTGACTTTTTGTGATGCCTGCTTTAAGGAAAAATGAGGACAAGGAGACCAGAAGTGGAGGGGGCAAAGCTCCGTCAGACAGTAGCGGCATCCTACATTAGTGCCCGCTTGGTCACCATTCATATCCCCGTACATCCCCACACACATGCAGGCGAGCTGCAAGACCACTGTGTGGAAGCGTTCAACAGTTAGGAGGAGGGAAAAAACCCAGAAAACTAAAGTGTGTGACTTCACAGACTCTCCTCATGTGGTACTTTGCCTTGAATAAAGTTTCCACTACCTGCACCCTCTGCAGAAATACCAAAATAGCACACACTGGAAATAAGTCCCCCGATCTCAGAACTGTTTTCTTAGGAGTGCTCTCCAATAAAGAACTCTTGTTATAGAGCGTCACAGCAAAACCTGACAGGCTTATTGGAACACTTTCAGAAACCTGCACTCAAAATAATAAGACGGAAAATAAAGAATGAGGCAGTTCTTTACTTACCATAAAATGTGGGTTTTTCTTTCTTAGAAGGAAATGGAAGGAATATACACATTCACTGGGGTAGTTTGGCCTTTCACTGAGATATATAAAAATACCACAAGGGAACTGTGCTACATGAGAAAGATGTTCATGATTCAGCGTGTTACCAGTAGATAAAAGAAACAGAGCAAACCTAAATTTTACTAATTTATTTTCAATTCCCCCCACATCATCTAACCCAAACCCTCTTCAATTTTCATTGCCCAACTTTGTTTACATTTGTTGAAAATAAACCTGATTAATTTAGTAAACTTTTTACAAACTATAACAAGCATTTATTAACTATTTAGAAAAGATGTTTCTATATATTTTGTATATCTATGAATAATGCATATCTAATCTAAAATACTGTTTGAGACAAATTCTTCTGTGATGCTTCCTTATCATGCTCAATCATGTTTAAAATCTTGGGATTTCATTTTTAACCTCAATAGATATCAGAAAAAAATTAACCTTAAATGTTTACATTGAGCTTTAAAATTAAAACCAACCCAAATTAAGTGACCTATAGTAAATTAATGGCAGTAGGGGTGGGGCGTTAAATTTATTGGCATACTACATGACAATGTATCTGTATATTTAATGAAATATTACATATCATAGCACAACTCTGCTGGGTATTAAGACTTCATCTTAGTATTTCCCTGCATTGCTCTTTGAAATAAAATTACTACCATAAAAATCTCTTATCATATTGATTGATGTGTTTAATTTACTCTGTTGGCTTATAATTTGCAAAGTACCAAGATTAAGGTAGTATTTTTGTACTTAATGGAAGCATGCCTTCCCCTTTTTCACATTATTAAATTGTATTTATATTTGTGCTATTTTAAACTATGTTTTCAAATAAACTTTGTCTGTGGCTTCAAGGTCTTTTCAGATATCTTTCAAAATGGGATACAGGGATCAGAATTGCTTCAAATCAAACAATCCAATTTGTACTCCTGGTTAAATGGTCTTTTTATTGAATATCACTATGATTTTGCATGAGTTATCTGGAAATCAGGAATGCATTTTTAGATAAAAAACAAAACTTTAAAATCCTCCTCCTTTCTTAAAGTCTAAAATATTAATCTGAAATTGGGTTTTGGTGGATTTTTCTGGGTTCTTTTTTTAATAAAAGTATTAAAATATATTTGTTTTAGGGTCTTTTTCTTTTTTGGTCAAATCTTTGTGCTTCCCTGGTGGCTCAGAGGTTACAGCGTCTGCCTGCAATGCAGGAGACCCGGTTTCAATCCCTGGGTCAGGAAGATCTCCCCTGGAGAAGGAAATGGCAACCCACTCCAGTATTCTTGCCTGGAGAATCCCATGGAGAGAGAAGCTGGGTAGGCTACAGTCCACAGGGTCGCAAGGAGTCAGACACGACTGAGTGACTTCACTTTCACTTTGAGCACCTGCTAAGTACAGGTCCTGTTCTAGAGCAGAACAGTGGTAAGTAAATCAAATCAAACCTTTGAAGAGCTTGGACATCCACAACAAGTACTGTTAATAGATGAGAATGCTGGAAAGTGCTAGAAGAACAAGGTAAGTTCTGTATATTTAGTGAACTATTATACATCATAGCACAACTCTGTTGGGTATTAAGACTTCATCTTAGTATTTTCCCACATTGCTTATGTAGTATGCAAAGCGCTAGAACAACAAGGTTAGTAAGAAATGAGAGTGACTGGGCTCCTTTATCTGGGCAGGTCAGGAAAGGTTTCTCTTACCTGATGTTTGGGTCTGAGATTTAAACAGCAAGAAGCCAGCCTGGTGGAGTTGGGGATTCCCTCCCCGGTGCCCTCTCTCTTTCAGTCAGAGGCCGCACTTACCCTTGGTGGGATTCTCTCTTCTCCTCTGCAAAATTAAGCTGTACATCTTTTCATTCCTGCTTCACTGTTATTCTCCAGGCAGTAAAGTCCCATCTACCTAGTGGTGAACCGTGGCTCTTCTACCTCTGGCATAACTCAAACCCTTTCTATGTCTCCGACCCCCTCCCCAACTTTTTGAATGTGAATATTAATTTCCTCTCATAGCTGCTTCACTCCATGTGCGTGTACAAAAGCAGCCCAGGGTCTGAATGGTTCTTCACATTTCTTTACAGGGCTCCTTAAGGTAATACCTTACCTATGCAGCACTTCAGGGTTCACAAAGGACTGATATATTGTTTCCTTACTTAACACCTGCTGGTGATCAGCTTAAGGAATCAGAACTTCAGGCACCAATAGTTAATTTTGGTATTTTGCCCTGTGGAGGTAAACTACTGATTCTCAGTAGGCACTCTGCTCAAGTTTGATCACTGAGCTCAGGAGGGTAGAGTCCAGAAGGGCCGCCTTCTCAGCCCCAGTTCTCTGGAAGGGAAACAGGAAGCTAGCTAACATTTCCTGAAGCCTGCCTGGTACAGAGTTCTCAGGCAGAGGCTTCCACTCTGTCATTTTAACCTCAGTGAGCACTCAGGTCCTAAGCTTTTACTCTACTGCTAATTGAGTCCACTCCATAAGTGTTAGTCACTCAATCGTGACTCTTTGCAACCCCACCAGGCTCCTCTGTCCATGGGATTTTCCAGGCAAAAACACTGGAGTGGATTGCCATGACCTTCTTCAGAGGAATCTTTCCCAGGCCTTCTGCAATGCAGGCAGATTCTTTACCATCAGAGCACCAGGGAAGCCCTCAATAGCAAGTTATAATGGGAAAATTGATGAGGACCAAACACAAACTGGTGACTCAAGATTGTTCTTTTAAAATTTAAAGAACTGTTAACAAAGTAAGTTCATAAACTAGAAAAGAAAATGTAAAACTCTGGGAAGGGTTCAACTGGTTAACTCTCTTAAATTAACTCAATCCTGCCTCCCTCACACCCCCTCCTAAGATGGCCCTCTTGCTTCCTCTTTCCCTCAGAAAATAAATGCAGGAAAGAACTCCCAGACTCACGGCATTGTCTCCTGGTCTCCTCACCATGGCATCTGCCTTCCTCCTGTCCACACACAAGTCTGCCTAAAGTCAGCTCCAACTCTGGCACCAGATTCTATCTCCTCTTGGCTGTTCAAGAACAGAGGATCAGCACTTCTGCCCCCTCCCTCCTACACCCTGCATGTTCTTTATTTGACCATCTTATTTCTCACAGTTAAAAGGAAAAAGTGCTCCCAATCCCACTCACTTCCCTTAGCAGTCACCACCGCGCTTTCTGTCTTTTGTACCAAAACTCCTCCAAAGAATTGTCTGCATTCATGTTTTGCAATTCCTTTCCCAAACTGCTCCCATGGAGATTACACATGACTCCAAGTTGATCAGTCTCACGGTGAACTCATCTCACTCAGCCTACCACAGTTATTTGGTCACTCTCACCTCCTCAGGATGCTTTCCTCACTTGGCTTCCTTCCAGGCACTGTGCTCTTGGTTTCCGTTCACAACAGTGGCCACTCGTCCCTAGGCTCCTTTGCTGGCTCGTCTTCTCCCTGACTTATGTTCAAGGGCTCAGCCCCAGGACCTCTGTGTTATTTCCGGTCTCCCTTCATTGACAATCCCACCCATCTAGATACCAACCACTCCCCATTTTATATCTACAGTCCAGACTTCTATCCAAAGTCCAGAGTTGTATAGTATGTTCAGCTTCCTACTCAACATCAGCCATGGAGCTCTAATAGGCACTTCAACCTCAACATGTCCCCAGCCAGACTCCTGATCATCTTTCCCCACCACCAGCTGTAACCTCACCGCACCTTCACCACCTTAGCTGACTGCAACTACATTCTTCAATTGCTCAGAACAAAAACTTTGGGGGGCAGCTTTAGCTACTCATTCCCTCACACCCCACATCTTATCCATCAGGAAATCCTATTGGCCTTACATTCAAATGTATCTAGAATTGCCCATCCACACTACCCCCAATGATACCATCCGTCTCTCTGAGCATCAATATCTCCCCTTGCTCACCACAGTAGCCCTATTTCTGTCCTTGTCTTCCTGTCATCTCAGCTAAACAAAGAACAATCTCCCTGATAATTTGGGCAGAGCAGTTCAGGGCTCCCCATTTTACTCTAGAGCCACACCCTTCCAATGCCTCTTTGACTAAGGCAATCTGGCTCCTACTCTCCTCCTCCCCTTCTAACCACATTGGTTCCCTTGCTGCGTCTCTAACATATCAGATACGTTCCTACCCTGGGGCTGCTACTCCAGCCTGGTCCCTCTGCCAAGTGTCTCCTTGCCCCAGACATCTATTTGGATGAATGACGCCTTCACCACCTTTAAGTCTTCTTTCAAATCTCACTTCCAAATGGCACCTTCCCTGGCCAGGTACCTCCCTGATTTAGTACCTCAACGTGCATGCCCATTCCTGCTCTACATTTTTTTTCCTGAAAGACTCAGGACGTTTTAACATACCGTTTACTTATTTCTTACATTTAGTATCTCTCTTTGGTAGAAAATTAACTTAGCAAGGGCAGAGACCCATGTCTACTTCGTTTACTGATATGTCCAAGAAAAGACCTATCCTGTCCATGGGATCACAGTGTTGGACACAACTGAGCAACTGAACAACATGTCCAAGAAAAACAATGCCCTGCACATAGTAGATGGTTAGTAGTTTCTGAATGATGAACCGTGCTACACAGATTAACATAATAAATTGGAATCATCTTAATGGAATGATCTCTAGAAAAACACTTTTGGAAAAAAAGTCAGAGTTGTTGTAATCTTTTTTTTTAATTTTTAGATTAAAACAATTGGTCAAAACTTCCACAGAGTCAAAATGCTACATGGGTTAAAATGATGACATACCACAGTAAAATTACCCTGTGTCCACCAGACCATCAGATACTTTACACAATTTATGATAAGTATTATGCCCCTGAACAGATGAGAAGACTGAATCTCAGGATATTAAGTACTTACCAAAGTCACAGAGCTCGTCTGTGTTGGAAACAGGATTTGAACTTGTCTATATGCTTCTACTCTTGCCATTATTCCACTCTGACTTCCTACCTCACTGAAAGACTCTTCCTAGTAGATTTTTAAATAATTGGTTACATAGGGATGAGAATTACTCACCATTTTCCTGTTAAATTTCTCCACTGTGACTGAAGTTTGTCACTGATGACATCTGAAAAGCTGAATGATGAGTTCAAACAGCACATACACACACTGGTGAACTCTGTTACTGGACAAGATGAGCTATGCCAACAGCAGCAGCTGGCTTGCAAACAACTGTCCTAAAACTACAATTCTCTAAGTAGTAAGCAACCTCTCACTATCCCCATCATTTCCTTCTCTTCTTAGTCCCTCACCAAAACAGATATGACACTGATGTCAGTCTTTTTACTTGGATTTTAGAGATAAATAGGATTGTTCTTTAAAAAAAATGTAGGCATTAAATGAACATATTTTAAGTAGCAATTAACATGCCCTAGATGGCAAGCAAAATAAGGCCCCTGAGAGGTGTCCACATCCTAATCACCTTACATGGCAACAGGAACATTGCAGCTGTGATTAAGGATCCTGAGATGGGAAGATTATCCTGGACTATCTGGGTAAATGCATGTAATTACAAGGGTCTCTGTAAGAAAGAGGCAGGAGATATGACAATGGACGCAGATGCTGGAGTGATGCCAGTGCTGTCAGGAGAACCGAGGAATGAACCATGGAATGCCAACAGCATCCCCAAACTGGAAAGAAGTGGGGAATGGATTTTCCCCTACAGCTCCCCTCCTGCTAACACCTGGATTTTAGCCCTATGAGACCCACTTCCAGACCTCTGACCTAATGTATTGTCTTAAGCCACTAAACTTGTGGTAATTTGTCATAGCAGCAATAGGAAACTCATACAGCCTAGAAATATTGTCATAAAAATGCTGAAATCTCTTGATTCAAGTAGTGCTGATTCTGCTTATACCTACATTAAGGAAGCCATTAGCAAACTGAGAAGCAGGGAACCACAGAAAGGTCTTAACTGATTCCAGTATTCAGCTTGGAACTCAGTAGAGAAGAGACCACAGACTCCCCCCGCCCTGCCCCTCCCTCCTTAACAGAGGTAACATAGTGCCATCACCAATGTTCCACTATTGATGGGGACCCAGCAGCCCCAGTGCCCACACAAAGAAACCCTAAAAAGAAATAAAATTAGTTACCTGTTCCACTCATGGATAAGAACCTGCAAAAGGCAATATCAGTTCACCTGGCAGTTTTACAAAAGAAAAAAGAGCCACAAAGGGACCTCAGATTGTGAGAATAGCTTTTAATTTTAAAAGAAGTGAAGCAATAAATCATCCATCTCTCTTTCCATCACAGGCAAATAGTCTCCCAAAACATTTGAGATATTTCAAACAACAACTGTGACTAGTGCAAAATAAACACCAACTCTTTTCAGGAACCAACCAAGCAATGGGTGCAGGCCACAGGCTCAGCCTCCGCGGAGGCCAGGAGGAGCGGCCAGATTTGCACATTTATTTCGATATGCCCAGCTCTGAACAGATGAAAACAATACCTGGGGAGGGGAAACCACAAGAGAATGTTGCCCAAAGTGAAACAAATCTGCCCAACACCCTCATGTGGCTAATATCCTTGGCACCTGGCAGATGCTTTAAAAAGAAACACAAAGTCAGCAGCTTTTAGGCAAAACTGAAGGAACAGGGTTTGGGCTCATGTATTTCTGGTTTTCATTTGGGGTCTTCTATATACATATATTGGTTCTTAGGTAGGAAAATCTGCTCTCTAGAAGGCATTCTGTAGCTCACAGTGCTCCCGACTCCAATGAAAATGTTTGTGCTGCTTCTCTATGGATGCTTTGCAGAATTACCTTCCATGCCTACGTGATCTCCACTACCTCCCCCGCACCACCTGACCTAGAGGAGCAGTGCCCAATAGAAGTGCAACACGTGTCTAATTTCAATCTTTTTTGGTAGCTACATTAAAAAAAGATTAAAAGGAAGTGAAACTTTATCTATCTCTTGATATGTCTAAAATACTGTCATTTTAGCATACTATAAAATATTGATGCAATATTTCGCATTCTTTCTGGTATTAAGCCTTCCAAATCTGGTATGCATTTTCTGTCTACAGCACCACATTTCCAGTCATGAGCCACATGTGAACCACTGTGCTGAATCACATGGGTCTACAGAATCATAACACAAACTCTTCCAGGATGATCTATTGAGTAGGGAATCTCTGTGGCACTGCCTGGGCGATCTTATACACCAACTTAAGGGTACAGAAGCTTGTTCTGTAACCTAGAATTTTCGACATTAGGTAAAGCATAGAATCACAATTTATCTAACCCTGTTCCCCCATCCTGCTCCCAACACCAGCCATCTCCCCACAAGGATGATGTGACGTAGCAACCGTGATGCCTACCGGATGAAAAGACATCATTTCTGTGGTCGAAAAACTTACTTGAGGATCACAGCTATAACTGAATTAGAATAAGATAATATTCCATAAAGGTTACAGAGTTAGACGAAGGTAGTTCTAATGTTTTTCGGGGCAAGATGTGCTGTAAAGCAGATTTTTCATCTTTGAGGAAGAAGATTAAGGTAACAAAATACTGACTGGGAAGTGGAGAGGGAAAAAAAAAAGAAAGAAAGTAATTACCCAAGAAACTGGGACTAGAAGTTGGGGTGGGGACACTAAAAACGAGACAAGTTCAAAAGTGGGATGTGTGAGCTATTAACCAGAAACATAACATCTAACCTCTATGTGCCCATGCATCTCACATGTCTGACCATAGTAGCAACTGTAGGAAAACAGAATTGAATGTTAGGGCAGAAAGGGACTCCTGAGCTTATCTGGTCTAACCCACTCATTTTAAGGAAAAAGGCCCGGGGAGATAAAGCAACTTGGCCCCATGTCACTTAGAAGCAGAGTCAGGCTACAAACCCAGGTGCTCTCACTATAGATTGCAGGTAAGGCTCCATCCAGTTCAGGTCAAAGGAACACATGATGTTGGGAGGAACAGGCTACTCCCTACAACCCACAGTGAGCACAGGGGAATGGCAGACACATTCTCTTGTAGGTGGGAGAAAACAGCAAGTCAATTCAAAATATTAAAGCAATGTTGACATACAATGGCATTCATATGGGACTCTTCCTAATAGTTCTGTTTGCATACTTTTTCTCCCCTCGAAAAAAGAATCCCAATATGAATTAAACTGGATTTCTGATGAATTATGTGGGCATTTAGATCAACTAACAAAACAAGAACCTTGATATGCTGTACATTTCAAGACACATTCATCAGGATTTTACATAGATGGGTATCAAAAGATATTTACAGGAAGAAAGTGCTCTCTTTCACATATACACACACACACTGAGAATTTCACAATTACACCACCACCTAACACAGAAGATTCCTAACAAGTTGATGACCAGTTGACAAAATACATTATTCCAGTTTTCAGTCATAAATCATTTCACCTACATACATGTATAAAATTAAGCAATATATTCCAGATTCTGATTCCAGGGAAGCCTGCCTTGAACATGTTAAGATATACATATTAATACATTTATAAGCATGAAAGAAGACTGATATTTGCTCCAGTTTTCCCCAACTCACAATCTGAAATAAAGAAGAACACATATACAAAACTTTGCCTTGTATAAATAGCCCTTTGTTTTGTGAGGCAGAAAAAAAAGGCAGCCATATTCTACTTTCTTATGATGTGTTTAGGTATCAAAAGGGCTGAATTTCTTTTTCTACTTCATGAATAATGTGTAGCCTAAAACCGTATATACTGGCTTGAAACCATTCATTCTGCAAAGTTTTAGTATAAACTGTTTTAATTTGTTCAGAATACACATGCTATTTTTGTCCACATTTCAATCCAAAGCCCCAGTCCCCCTCCCACCCCCTTGGAAGGGCCTTCACTTTGTAACTGCAGTCAAAAGAGGTCATTTTCACGTGTGCTTTGTGTGTGTTCATTAACTATGATCCTCAGGAGATCCAGTCTCCCTAAGGAGACTGGATTTTGTAAGGCTGATCAGTGTGGGGGTTTCTAGGAGAGTCAGGGACTTATGTCACCGAGTGGGGCTACTTTAGGATGTCTGAGACAATGTGAAAAGGTGACCCCAGTGGGCAGTTTAGTAGAGTTACTGCACCATGAGCTCCCTCCCTCTGCCAATCTCATTTGTTCCCAAACTGAAGAAACATCAGGAGAGAAGAGCAGCACACTCTACTACCCACACCACCTGCTGCTCTTCAGAGGGTCAGCGTATCAGATCTCACCACATTCTCAAAGTGCACCCGGAAAGGAAGGGCAGAGTCATCACACCATTGTGTAGTAGAGAGGGGAAGTGAGACATGGGGGGATGAGGGGACTTGCCCGGCCATGAGCAGCACCCAGCTCCCCAGGCCACAGGCCTCGGGCTCTGCATCCCTCACTCACAAGCCTAACGGAGCTCCCATGAGAAGGCCCCCCCCACCCATCATAACAAGAATCCTGACTATTCATAATGCATATCTCATAATTCAGTTTCTGGATTTACAGAATTGTGAAATTCTGTGCTATATTTCACCTCGTTGGTTCTACTTTATTTTCCTACAGTTTCCAGAAAGATCCTTTCTAACCAACCAAAAGCATGTTAAGCAGACAGCAAGAAGTCCTCTTTTATTTGACTGCACAATCTGAAATAGAAAGTCCAGAGACCCTAGCATTCAGTAGAAAGAGCAGTAGAAAAATTAGACACTGCCATTCAAAATTAGAGACTTTTTCATCACATCTGAAACTCTGATCAAATCCCAGGTTGCAACTAAAATACTGAAATGCCAAAATGGAAACGATGGTCTTTCATAGCATCACAGAAAGTTTCTTTGCACCTGAAACCATTAGACTGCTGACGATCACACTATTGGTCATGGCAGAGAAGCAGAGGAGGCAAGTCAGGAGGTGATTAACCAAGGGCAGAGGTGAAATTCTGCCCCAGGAAACACAGACATGGAGGCAAGCGACGAGCTGGGGGATGAGAAAATTACGGACAAATTTGGGACACTTATCATGATTCCAGGGAGTTGTCATGTGTTATGGTAAGAAGAGATCAGCTATTTTAACTAACAACACACACGCCTATGCCTTAGCGGGAAGGGCTGCTGAGAAACAGAATTCATCTACTTTTGGCAGAGAAAACACTGCTGCTGGGGGCATCTGCGTTCATACCACCAAACGTCACAAGTCCAAGTGAATTCTAGACAGCACTGCAACAGCCCTTCTAATGCTGGAAAACCTAGGTGGGGAACTAATTTTTTTTTAACTGTTCCTGAGATATAGTTTCTTTAAAATATTTACTTGCTTTTTCCAACTATTTTAACCTTGAGAAACCAACCTGTCACAGCTTTTCTAGTTGACTATAAAGGCCTCGCACTCTCAGTCTCACTCACACACATTCATACAATTGTATTATGCATTTTGATATGATTAAAAATATCTTCCGTTGCTGATGTTCTAAACGACTATACACAGAGAGATCAGAAGTTATTGTGTGTCATGAAAAAAATTATGTCACAAATAGAGCTCAGCCCAGTTACTGATTTTCGACATGAAACAAAAGTGGGCTTTTTGTTTATGGTGGGTGAGGCTGCACAACTGGCCCTATTGGTTTCTCTGGGGACCACTGTCACTGACCCCCAAAGCAAAACACAGGGGTCTGGTGGCACTTCCCGTTTTCAGTGTGCTAGTGGAAGAGTCCCCCACCAGGAATATGAATACTTTTTAAAAATCATCTTCTTCTTAAACATTTATAAAAAGAAAAACTATCTACAATAGTGTATCATCACTAATAGAAATTTCCTCCCAGTTCTATTTTAGAAGGCGTCAAATGATGTTCTTTAAATAAACTATAAATACCCCATGTATTCCCTCATGTCTGGCTGTCCCAACCTCTTACTTTTTTTTTTTTTTTTTTTTTGGCAAATTAAAAAGGCGTACGGCTTCTTCTTGCCAATTTGTACATCTGAGGTTTAGCTTGGTATCCTGCGGTAAAAGTACATGTAGCCCAGGTCTTTAGGGGGCCTTTCCGAGGCACAAACTTTGTGGTCATTGTAGATCACCCATCTGAAAACAAAAGACAGAAGCGAGTGATGGATTTAAGTCAGTTCTAGGAAACCGCAGAAGAAAGTTACTGCACCATGCTCAACGTAATCAAGATGTTTTAAGATAAATCAAACTCAAGTCTATTGCCGGTGAATACTACACTGCTTTTTATTCTCAAGTTCAATCAAGAAGGAGCTCCTAAAGGAGCCCCCAAACACTTCCATTTGTAGACGCCCCTAGACGGCCTCAGAAATGGAGGCAAAGACATGTGTGTCTATTCCAGTCATAAACAGACATGCAGTGAACAATTATACAGCCATTAAAATGCCTTCAAATGATATTTGGTAGAGGGAGAAAAGAATACAATATGAAGTGGGGAAAAGCAGATTACAAAATTGTACCTACTGTGTACGAACTTCAAGCTTTTAGAAAAGTTGTAAATACATACATATGCGTGTATACAGACAAACACATACCCTCTTCCCATTGAAAACAGTAAAACAGAAATGTATCAAAATCGAGACTACGGTTCTCTCTCTGCTTCCAGACAACATGTTCTTCATATGATTTTGTATCTTACAAACTCCTTATGATGAAATTCACTGCTTTTTCTATTCTAATTAAGCTATTTTTCTTAAGAAATATATTTTTTAAAGAGCTGTCATGCTTGGTAATAAAATGAATTCACTATAAATTAAGTTCCTGTGCTCAACTATTCCACAAAGCTGAGAAGCCAAGACTTAAATGACACATGGAAAAGGAGCACTGTGGATTTCTGGCTGGAGACCAGTCACTCCTGCAGCAAGAGGCCAGTGTTCTACCAGGGGAGGCCAAAGTTATGCGGTTCTCCAGTGTCCATGGGGCCAAGCGCTGCCTCAAGCAGAGCTGACCCACAGGACAGGCCACTCAGTGGGAGTTCAAGGAGGGGAAACCGGGGGGCCCTGGGGGATCCAGCCCAGGAAGAAGACTCTGAAGAGAGCAGTGGCCTGACACCCCACAACTGTCTCATTCCCAGCTCGCCACACCCCTCACAGTTCTTGAAGCCAAGGATACAACAGGGCAAACACTAGGTGTTAGAGCTGCCAGACAGAACACAGGATATCCAGTCAAATTTGAGTATCATATAAACAACAAATACTTTTTTAATATAAGGATGTCCCATGTAATAACTATTACATATTTATACTAAAAAGTTATTCATCATCTGAAATTCAAACATAGTAGGGCATCCTGGTTTTCTGGCTTTGCTTCATTTTGTTGGCTAAATCTGGCGATCCTGCAGAGGTTCCAAATACAGACTCGTGTTCTTCTGCGGGAAGCCTCTTGACTCTGGGAGGTCCCCCTCCTATGATGGTGAACAGTGGCTCTCAGCACCAGCTCTGATACAGCTGCAAAGGCCAAGCTGTTCAGCCTCTCTGAGCTTCAGTGTCTTGATGTATACAATGGCTTTGAGAGTCTATCCCTACAAGACCACTGTGGGAACCAAATGAGACACCCAGTGGAGTGCCTGGCACATAACAGGTGCTCAATAAAACACAGATATCATTTTACCTTCTTAAAAAGACTCACCTTCCTTCCTTTTTAATGTGACAGACGTAGTGGCCACTCATTGTAGACGTTCCCATGTGACTGATGAACGCAAATAATTCATACACTACGGAAGAGGAAACAACTCAGTTACTAGGCAGCATTTCTAGAAATAAATAGCACTTCTGTTCAGAATTTAGTGCCAAGGAGAATGGAATCCAGCAACTGTTCAGACTTAAAAACAAAATGTATTTAGTTGCTAGGCTGAGAACACATACACACACCCGCAACGTGACAGTAACTTCAACCTGCAAATCGCAACGAAACAGGATATAGGAGAGCTGACAGTAAGCACCTATCTGAAAAGGGATTAAAAATCCCACAGCCCAGTCTGGTGGCAAGCACATGGGCCTAAAAGGGTGGTCCTGGCTCCATCACCTCCAAGCAGCATGAGGGTAGAGAAGTTGTTTCGCCTCTCAGAACTCCTTTCTTCACAGAAATGCAAAATCCACCCACTTTACAAGGCTCTATGAGGCTTAAATGAGCAATTCAGACTAAAATACCACAGAAATGTCAGGATTCAGAGGAAGAAAGCAGATAGCTGTTATCATTTATAGACAGGGATAATGCTCAGAATATACATCCTGTGATTTCTGACTTGCTCATGATGATAAACCAAATGGGACCAAAACTCAGGCTTCATGCTTTCTGAACAAGGAGATATGTAGTCTCTTGGAGCCTGAGATGGACACTTATTCTCTAACAAATACCTCCTGCCATCTAGCACAGATGCTGTGCCAAATCCACAGTGAACAAATTTCAGCTCATGCTCCCCTGGCCAATCCGAGGCCTACACAACACCTTCACAACACAAAGTGGGTGTACAGACTGGTACTCGTCCGTCTCCGCAAACTGCTACAGACTACGATGGGATAGGTACAGAAGCTGAGCGAGTGTTTATTATAGTTTGAGAGTAATATTCATGTCTGTTGAATCTGATAAGGGAAAAAACGGGCTTGCCTATTCATTCTTTTGGTACTCAATTTTTGTTGCATTTTACAAGGGTGTTGGTTCTGGACAGACCCTTTCCTTGCTGCTCCCTCTCTCACCCTTTCTCTCCCTTGCCGTTTACCAGGACTAATCCATGCATTCAGCTATGAATCCTCAGTCAGTACACTACATATTGCAGACCTCCTCTCCGCAAACATTTTCCCCCAGGAAATGGCTTTCTTTTGGTTGTCCAGATGCCTGACTTCTCTTCTTCTGGACTTTTAAACACTAATGACCTGGGGCTCCGACCTCAGACCTTTCTTCCTTCTATCTTCACACCTACCCTCCACGTTCTCTCCCTCCCTCCCTTTTTAACTCTGTTCCCACCACCACCCTCCCTCTCCAAGTGTCTCATGGCATTAACTGGAATTATGTTCATTTCATTTCTGGAATGTTCACCACTCATGTATAGAACTACAGTTGAATTTTGTATATTGGCCTGTTTCCTGCAATCTTGCTGAAGCCATTTATTAGTTCTAATAATTTTTAAAGTAAATCCCTTAGAATTTTCTATATACATGGGTGATAAGTCGCTTCAGTCATTTCTGACTCTGCAACCCTGTGGACTATAGCCAGTCAGGCTCCCCTGTCCATGGGATTCTGGAGTGGGTTGCCATGACCTCCTCCAGGGGATCTTCCAGACCCAGGGATCGAAACTGAGCCTCTTAGGTCTCCTGCATTGGAAGGCAGGTTCTTTACCACTAGCACCACCTGGGAAGCCCTTCTGTATACAAGACCAAGTCATTTGCAAACAGAAATAGTTTTACTTCTTTCTTGCCTATTTCTTTTTCTTGCTTAACTGCCATGGCTAGAACCTCTTGCTGCTGCTGCTGCTAAGTCGCTTCAGTTGTGTCCAACTCTGTACGACCCCAGAGACGGCAGCCCACCAGGCTCCCCCATCCCTGGGATTCTCCAGGCAAGAACACTGGAGTGGGTTGCCATTTCCTTCTCCAATGCATGAAAGTGAGAAGTGAAAGTGAAGTCACTCAGTCATGCCCAACTTCACAGTCCCATGGACTGCAGCCTACCAGGCTCCTCCATCCATGGGATTTTCCAGGCAAGAGTACTGGAGTGGGTTGCCATTGCCTTCTCTGAGAACCTCTTGCACGATGTTAAACAGAAATGGCAAGAGTAAACAGAAATGTCAAGAGGGGACATCCTTATCTTGTTCCTGCTCTCAAGGGAAAAGCATTTAGTCTTTTACCATGAAGCATGACGTGGGCTGTGGGGTTTAGGTGAAAGTGAAAGTTGCTCAGTCATGTCTGACTCTTTGAGACCCCATGGACTATACAGTCCATGGAATTCTCCAGGGCAGAATAGTGAAGTGAGTAGCCTTTCCCTTCTCCAGGGGATCTTCCCAAGTCAGGGATCAAACCCAGGTCTCCCTCATTGCAGGCAGATTCTTTACCAGCTGAGCCACCAGGGATGTGGGTAGATGCCCTTTATCAGGTTAAGAAAGTTCCCTTTCATTGCCAGTTTATCGAGCATTCTATCCTCCCACCATTTCCTTCAAAATATATACAGAATCGACTACTACTTACCACCTCCACTAGTAACCCCCAGTCCAAGTTACCAGCATCTCCTGTCTGAATTAGTACAATAGACCACTCCTACCAGGGCTCCCTGCTTCCTCCCTTACCCCCTAGTGACCATTCTTAGTATGGCTTCAAAGCTCGCTCTTACACCGACCCATGATGGCCCCCGACCTCCTCCCACTCTCCTGCTCACTCCACTCCAGCTCCTCCAGCCCGCTGGCTGCTACTCAAGCATGCCCCACCTACTCCTCTCACTGACAGGGAGGCCTTCAAGCTCACACCTATGGTTCCCTCAACCTGGAGCTCTTCTTTCAGATGCCACATGATCTGCTCCTCACTTCATAGAGGTCTCAGATCACATGTCATCTCAGAGAGGCCTTCCTTGTAAATAGCGACTCCTCCCCTCCTTCCACCCCACCCTCATCCCAACCTTTCTTTACTGTTGTGCATGGAGCTCAAAATAACACCTTATCACATATGTATGTGTGTATTTGTTCACTATCTCCTTTACCCCAGGCTATGTCCTCCATAGGGACGATAAGTTTGTTTCGTTGGTGGGGTTTTTTTTTATTATTATTATAAAATTACCAAATATTTATTTCACATGTCTGTTTTGTTCACTGGAATATTCCAGGCACAGAAAACAGTACATACATGCAGTAGGCATGTCTTCCTTCACCCCATGTCCTGATTTGTTTTTATATCTTTTCATATTGTATTTATTTTTATAAACCACCTATAAAAGTATAAATTGGGGTAGAAATTAGTGATATTTAAAAAGGAATGAATCAGAGAGGATTGTCTTTCCCATCATCAACTAAGTTTCTGTTGTTAGCATTAACTGACAACTCCTCCCCTCCAAAACATAAAAAAACCAAAAGCAAAAAATCACAGGTATGAAACAGAAAACAGACAAGAAGAGTTGTGAATGATAATCATTTTGCCTGGCACTTAGTGATGCAGAGACCTTGTCTGCCGTCCCCTAGGGTTCCCTGTCACTAAGAACCCACACTACCTGCTAAACAAGAGTGAGTATGAGCTGAAACTTTTTCATGTTCCTTGACCCTGCTTGGTTTTTAAAGCTCTTTTGGAATAATTTTATATCAAATTCTAAATCTTTAGTTTGAGAGATTTGGGGCTGATCTCCCACTAGGTGGCTATACCCTCTTAGAATCTTCATGAAATAAAGAAAGAACATGATCCTTCACAAGGAACTGATCTTCCCTCACAAGGAACTGACCCCCCTAAACTGTGAGAGTCATTCAGTCCAGTTGTGACCCCATGGACTACAGCCTGCCAGGATTCTCTGTCCATGGAATTCTCCAGGTAAGAATACCGGAGTGGGTAGCTGTTCCCTTCTCCCAGGGATCTTCCCAATCCAGGGATCAAACCCAGGTCTCCCACATTGCAGGTGGATTCTTTACCATCTGGGCCACCAGGGAAGCCCCAAAACAACATCTTAAAATAATTGAACCAAATATTTAATGAGCACTTCCCAATAAACGAGGGTGACTTCAGTGAAATGTTGCTCAGATACCAACAACCCAGCACGTTAACAAAAAAGACAGACATAGAGAAAAGAACAAACCCATACACTCACAGCCAAACATGTCTTTAAGCCCCCACAAGACATTTTCCCCTCTTTAGTTAAAAGCAATTAATTCACATGTATACTCAAAATCATAAAAACAAAGAAAAAAGATTAGCATAAATCTTAGTCCTATAATTAAAATTAACTGTGTTTATCAATAGAAGCAACCACTCCATGCATTATTCAAGGCCTCCTGCTAGGAACAAACAGCAAAAGAGAGAGTCTCAATAAATTTGAAAAAACTTCAACAGGTAAGAAATCTCAATTTATATCTGTTTCCAAAGAGAACATCAAGGTGAATAAACCAGACAGTGAAGCCACTGCTGATTCTTCTCCCCGTTGCCAGAGATCTCCCTCCAAAAAACAGCATCATCACACTCTCAGAAAATATAGAGACCCCTTTTTATGTAGCTAGAAAAAGCATTTTAAAGCAAGGTAAATCACTTTTAAAATGTTGACTTTCAAGACTTCCCTGGTGGTCCAGTGGCTAAGACACCCTGCTCCCAGTGCAGCAGGCCCAGTTCAATTCCTGGTCAGGGAACTAGATTCTGCATGCCTCAGCTAAGACCCAGCCCAGCCAAATAAATACACAAAACATTTTCTGTTGTTGTTGACTTTCAACAGGGACACTTTTACACTGTCTAGAAGAACTGGACAAAACTACCTAAACTACCATGTTCAACCTCTGGCCAGTAGGGTCCCTGTAACGAGTCAGAATTAAAGTGCCTGAAACTAGCATCCTTTGTCCCTACTTCCCTTTTCCAACAAACCTGTCCTTTTCTGAATTTAGGAACATGTCCCCAGCCTTTCTAATAAGAAGAATTTTTAATATCTAAATTTTACCACCCCCACCCAAAGTAATAAGGGATTATACTTGATTTTACTCTTTGAAAAAGAAAGCACTGTCAGGAAAATTAAATGCAAACTTGGAAAGCAAAAGAGGTAGGCAGAATGCTCTTTTGTGTTGTTAGGTAGTTAGAATAGGAAAAAGGAGTCCAGAATGGCAGTGGCTAAAAGACAAAGAAGGGAAAATCAGGGGGAAATAGAACAAAGGAAGGTCTGAGGAGGATGGAGTGACAACCTCCATAAAACAAACAGCCCTCCTGGCTAACCCAATTCACATAGGGCAGGCCCAGGGGGAGGAGAAAAAACATGCAAAAAGAGTCAAAATTGGGTGGGAGGGGCTTCTCTTCTCTTCAGGTCTTTTGGGTTGGCCAGCCCTCACACCCTGAGGATGTATTTTCCTTTATTTTCTAAATAAAACTGAGCTGTAACGCTGGTCCATCCAAGGAAACTACACAGAGCCATAACACTGGTCTGTCCATTGCTTCAAATTTTTGTTGCAACAAGACAGAACTGAGGAAATCACACATTCCCCCAACAGGACCATATGGAGAAATGGCCACCCAAGGATCGTCTAGGGTAGGGACCAGCATACTATGATTCCACATAGGCCAAATCCAGCCCACAGCCTGTTTCTGTGCTCCAGGGAGAAAGGAGAAAAGAGGGGGTTCAAAAATATGAGATGACAAGTGTCTGGCCCATGAGGCCTAAAACATTTACTATCTGGAGAAAAAGTGTGCAGAGCCCTAGTCTAGGGTAATGAACTTACTTCCTCTCACCACTTACTACTGATTAAAGATTCCACACTTGTTACTTGTTAACTTGTAGATTTTTGTCTGGCAAAGATATCAAAAAGTTCTCTCTGGTGGAATATATACAAGCATGCCTCAGAGAGATTGTGGGTTTGGTTCCAGGCCACCACAATAAAGCAATTATCTAAATAAAGCAAGTCACATGAATTTTGTTGGTTTCCCAGTGCATATAAATAAAAACTATGTTTTACATTATACTATAGCCTATTCAGTATGCAATAGTGTATGTCTAAAAAAGAAATGTGCATATCTTAATTTAAAAATACTTTATGGATTAAAAAATGCTAACCATCATCTGAGCCTTCACTAGTTGTAATCATTTTGCTGGTGAAAGTGAAAGTCATTCAATTGTGTCTGATTCTTTGCGACTCCATGGACCGTAGCCTGCCAGACTCCTGTGTCTATAGAATTCTCCTGGCCAGAATACTAGAGTGCACAGCCCTTCTCTTCTCCAGGGGATATTACCGACACAGGGGCTCTGAAATATTGTGAGAATTACCAAAATGTGACACAGAAATACTAAGTGAGCAAATGCTGTTGGAAAAAATGGCTTCAACAGACTTGCTTGATGTAGGCCACAGCCACAAGCCTTCACTTTGTAAAAACCACAATGTCTGCTGAACACATAAAAGAGAATCACATTAAAATGAGGTCTGCCAGTGCTGATGCGATTCCAGTTCTGTAAGGATTAAGCCATCAGCCACTGCAGACACCCCCTCCAAAGTATTCCGGGGACACTGATCTGCTTTTGACAGCAGACTGTAAAGTTTCCTTACCTTTTAAGAAATCTGTTGTAACTTTCTGTATTTGCCTTTCAAATCTTTTATTGTCACTTTGGTTCAATGAATAAGTATTGTTTCACACTAACCTATGATCCTAGAGAACCAAGCGTTTTAAAACCTTTTGATTTCTTTGACAAAGTTCTTTTGACCTCTAGCTAACTTTGAGATGATTCCAAGGGCCCCAGAAACAACTCAAAGTAATTAGGTTCAATTGGCATGTTAATTACATAGGAAGACATTGTCAAATAAGTGGTAATAAACCTTAGGTTATATTATGTGGGTAAGATGGTGTGATCATTCACCTAGAGCCAGACATCCTGGAATGTGAAGTCAAGTGGGCCTTAGAAAGCATCACTATGAACAAAGCTAGTAGAGGTGATGGAATTCCAGTTGAGCTATTTCAAATCCTGAAAGATGATGCTGTGAAAGTGCTGCACTCAGTATGTCAGCAAATTTGGAAAACTCAGCAGTGGCCATAGGACTGGAAAAGGTCAGTTTTCATTCCAATCCCAAAGAAAGGCAATGCCAAAGAATGCTCAAACTACCACACAATTGCACTCATCTCACACGCTAGTAAAGTAATGTTCAAAATTCTCCAAGCCAGGCTTCAGCAGTATGTGAACCATGAACTTCCAGATGTTCAAGATGGTTTTAGAAAAGGCAGAGGAACCAGAGATCAAATAGCCAACATCTGCTGGACCACGGAAAAAGCAAGAGAGTTCCAGAAAAACATCTATTTCTGCTTTATTGACTATGCCAAAGCCTTTGACTGTGTGGATCACAATAAACTGTGGAAAATTCTGACAGAGATGGGAATACCAGACCACCTGACCTGCCTCTTGAGAAACCTATATGCAGGTCAGGAAGCAACAGTTAGAACTGGACATGGAACAACAGACTGGTTCCAAATTGGAAAAGGAGTCCATCAAGGCTGTATATTGTCACCCTGCTTATTTAACTTATATGAAGAGTACGTCATGAGAAATGCTGGGCTGGAAGAAACACAAGCTGGAATCCAGATTTCCAGGAGAAATATCAATAACCTCAGATATGCAGATGATACCACCCTTATGGCAGAAAGTGAAGAGGAACTAAAAAGCCTCTTGATGAAAGTGAAAGAGGAGAGTGAAAAAGTAGGCTTAAAGCTCAACATTCAGAAAACTAAGATCATGGCATCTGGTCCCATCATTTTATGGGAAATAGATGGGGAAACAGTGGATACAGTGTCAGACTTTATTTTCGGGGGCTCCAAAATCACTGCAGATGGTGATTGCAGCCATGAAATTAAAAGACGCTTACTCCTTGAAAGGAAAGTTATGACCAACCTAGATAGCATATTAAAGCAGAGATATTACTTTGCCAACAAAAGTCCATCTAGTCAAGGCTATGGTTTTTCCAGTGGTCATGTATGGATGTGAGAGTTGGACTGTGAAGAAAGCCGAGGGCCGAATAATTGATGCTTTTGAACTGTGGTGTTGGAGAAGACTCTTGAGAGTCCCTTGGACTTCAAGGAGATCCAACCAGTCCATCCTAAAGGAGACCAGTCCTGGGTGTTCACTGGAAGGAATGATGCTAAAGCTGAAACTCCAGTACTTTGGCCACCTCATGCGAAGAGTTGACTCATTGGAAAAGACCCTGATGCTGGGAGGGATTGGGGGCAGGAGGAGAAGGGGACGACAGAGGATGAGATGGCTGGATAGCATCACTGACTTGATGCACATAAGTTTGGGTGAACTCTGGGAGCTGGTGATGGACAGGGAGGCCTGGCGTGCTGTGATTCATGGGGTCACAAAGAGTCGGACACGACTGAGCGACTGAACTGAAACAACTGGAGGTAACTGATTACATACATAACTCTATATAGAATAACCATAATAGTACAGCTCTAGACATGGGACAAATAGATTTGTGGGATTAGATCTGATAGACAAAGTGCCTGAAGAACTATTGACAGAGGTTTATAACATTGTACAGGAGGCAATGACCAAAATCACCCCCAAGAAGAAGAAATGCAGAAAGCCCTTCTCAGTGATCAATGCAAAGAAATAAGGGAAAACAATAGACAGACATCCTGGAGTGTGAAGACAAGTAGGCCTGAGGGAGCAGTACTATAAACAAAGCTAGTGGAGGTGATGGAATTCCAGATGAGCTATTTCAAACCCTAAAAGATGATGCTGTTAAAATGCTACACTCAATATGTCAGTAAATTTGGAAAACGCAGCAGTGGCCACAGGACTGGAAAAGGTCAGATTTCATTCCAATCCCAAAGAAGGGTAATGCCAAAGAACATTCAAACTACTACACAATTGTGCTCATTTGACATGTTAGCAAGGTAATCCTCAAAATCTTTCAAGTTAGGCTTCAACAGTACGTGAACTGAGAACTTCCGGATGTAGAAACTGGACTTAGAAAAGGCAGAGGAACCAGAGATCAAAATGCCAACATCTGCTGGACCATAAAAAACACTAGGGAATTGCAGAAAAACAGATACTTCTGCTTCATTGACTACACTAAAGCCTTTGACTGTGTGGAGTTCTTAAAGAGCTGGGATACCAGGCCACCTTACCTGCCTCCTGAGAAACCTGTATGCCGGTCAAGAAGCAACCGTTAGAACTGGACATGGAACAACAGACTGATTCCAAACTGCAAAAGGAGTATGTCAAAGCTATATATTGTCACCCTGCTTATTTAACTGATATGCAGAGTACATCATGTGAAATGCCAGGCTGGATGAAGCTGGAATCAAGATTGCAGGGAGAAGTATCAATAACCTCAGATATGCAGATGACACCACCCTTTTGGCAGAAAGCGGAGATGAACTAAAAAGCCTCTTAATAAAAGTGAAAGAGGTGACTGAAAAGGTTGGCTTAAAACTCAACATCCAAAAACTAAGATCATGGCATCTGGTTCATCACTTCATGGCAAAAAGATGGGAGGAAGAAATGGAAACAGTGACAGACTGTATTTTCTCAGGCCCCAAAATCACTGTGGACAGTGACTGTATGTGTGCTAAGTCGCTTCAGTTCATCTCTCTGCAACTTTATAGACTGTAGCCAGCCTGGCTCCTCTGTCCATGGGATTCTCCAGGCAAGAATACTGGAGTGGGTTGCCATGTTCTCCTCCAGGGGATCTTCCCAACCTAGGGACTGAACCTGTATCTCCTGGAATTCCTGCATCTCAGGCAGATTATTTACTGCTGAGTCACCAGGGAAGCCCTGGAGCCACGACATTAAAAGACGCTTGCTCCGTGGAAGGAAAGCCGTGACAAACCTAGACATCACTTTACCAACAAAGGTCTGTATAGTCAGAGCCATGGTTTTCCAGTAGTCATGTACAGATGTGAGAGTTGGACCATAAAGAAGGCTGAGCGCCAAAGAATTGATGCTTTCAAATTGTGGTGTTGGACAAGACTCTGGAGAGTCCCTTGAAAAACAAGGAGATCAAACCAGTCCATCTTAAAGGAAATCATTCCTGAGTATTCATTGCAAAAGCTGATGTTGAAGCTCCAATACTTTGGCCACCTGATGAAAAGACCCTGATGGTGGGAAAGATTGAAGGTAGGAGGAGAAGTGGGCAACATAGAATAAGATGGTTGGATGGTATCACCAAATCAATGGGCATGAGTTTGAATAAACTCCAGGAGATAGTGAAGGACAGGGAAGCTTGGTGAGCTGTAGTGCATGGGGTCGCAAAGAGTCGGACACAACTGAGTGACTGAACAACAAGACGTAGGAAGAAGAATAAGGGAAAGAACTTCCTAGATTGTAAACTAGTATGACAGACAAGCCAGAGAATTTTAGGTTATCCACAGGGCCTAATTGAAAAAAAAAAAAAAAAAAAACCTCGTTGAATGGCCTATCAACGAAATCCCCCTCTGACCTAAGCAGGAGAATTCCTAGTACAGTGGGACAAATTTGTCATGAAATGCCTCCCAACCCTAGATCAAATCTGTGACCAGGAGGGGGCGCTGTAGATGGAGAATGCTGCCTGCCATTCCAGCTCTACAAAGAACAAGCCTTCAGCTGCTCCCACTGACCACAGTGCAGCCTCAGGGAATTCAGGAGGGAGAAAAAACAGTAACCTTTCTGTACTCTGGATACCGACCTTAGATAGACAGTTAAGACTCATTTCTAAGGAATGATTTCAATGAGCTAAGAATCTTGCATCTTCCCCGACATGGAAAAGTACTATGATCATTAACTTGAGATATGTTTTCTTTGTGATTAGCAGTAAGCTTTTGATGTTCAACTACATGTTTTTCTGCTAGCAAAACTCCTATTAATATATACCTTGGCTCCTTCTTTACCTCTTCAGAGAATTCCTCAGATGATACTGTCCTCAGTAGGTTCCCTGAATAAAACTTGCAACTTTTAGATTCTGAGGTTTTTCTTCTGCCAACACCTGTAACTTCCAGGAGTTATGATCCTCATAGATACTAATTATACATCTAACTCAGCCATCAGATTATCTTTAATTATTCTAAAAGCATCTTTTCAGATGCTTTTGAATCAGTAATAACAACTAACTGGTTCCCTAATAAATCAAAGAGAATCTGTCTATAGGTTCAGTTTTCATGTACCTGACAGTCATTTTACTTTTTTGAAAACTATAGTTTAACAACACATAATGACCAAAAGCAATGCTAGATTCAGGAGTGTGATTAATTTACATTTTATAAATCATTTAAGCATGTATATCTACTTAAAAAGCATGAGACTGTGAGGGCAGGACATATTATTTAGTCCGTTTACAGCGTGCTCAGAATACAGGGTTTCCTTGGTGGCTCAGACAATAAACAATTTATCTGTCAATGCAAGAGATCTGAGTCAATCCTGGGTTGGGAAGATTCCCTGGAGAAGAAAATGGCAACCTACTCCAGTATTCTTGCCCGGGAAATCCCAAGGACAGAGAAGCCTGGTGGGCTACAGTCCATGGGGTCACAAAGAGTCGGACACGGCTGGCAGCACACAGACATCTCCCCAGATTACAGAAACACCAAAAACTGCTTGGAACAAACACCAAGACCCCGGGTGCTCTGCAGCCTGCGGATGAGAAACCAAGACTGAATTTTCCAGCTGAATCTTCCTAACTTGAATAATGTGTTTCATTACCCATCCCTAACAACAGAAGGGAAAATGTCATTCCCAATTTCCCAGCATCTGACTCACAGGCACCCTACATCTGCAATCTCCCTACCTTCAACTGCTTGGTCTCCCTCATTCCTGCTCTGAGAAAAGACCCACGGAGTGTGGTGGGGGGCAAGGAGTGGATTTGGAGCCTTTAGGGAACTATTCAATTCCCAAAAAAGAGAGAACGGAGGATTTCAGTAAATCAATAACAGCTTAAGGTAACTGATAACACGGACAGAATCTTAAAAGGTCTACAAATTGCCTCCCCAACTCCAGCCAACTCAAAATCACCAATCCACCTGGCCTTCTCATTGTCATACTGCCTAAAACAAGTAGCAAAGACTTTCCTCCAAGCTCAATAGTTCCTGGCCACTTATACTTCAGTGTAAATTAGTTTACTCCAGAGTGGCTTCCTCTCAACTTCCATAGTACCACTGAAAAGCACAGGAGCTGATGGGGAGTGAGAAAGAGAACTCAGATGTATTCAGTGTGTGCGGCTTTTGAGGAGCCCCCCGGGGCTTAGCCTCCCCGGCCTACAGCTCCCGTTCTGACTGCACTCCTTGGGGAGTTCTGAATGGTGGGAGCCCCACCATTATGTAAATGAAATGTCTCTCTGCTCTCCTTGCTGGAAAATTCTCAGCTGCAGCAGAAGATGTCTGCACCATTAGAGCAATGTGGCTGAAGGAGCCGGAGCAGGTTCTGAGTAATCACAGCCTAATCACATTTTAATTACATTGGCAATCAGTGAGTTCTTTAAAAAAAACAACAACTAAGCACTCATTAAGTACAACACAGAAACAGGAATGATTTTGCAAATGGTAGGAGCCCAGATAGGTCAGACTGATGACTTGATTTCCCACTTCTTAAGAATTTCAAAAACTCAACAGAAAGTTAAGTATAGCTCTTAAGATAGGTAAGAGATGACCATAAATAGTCTTCTGAAAAATAGGCTCCTGCCTGTGTTCCAATTTAGAAAACCTGAAATAGGATGACTCAAGAGGGGGCAAAGGACAAAATGCAGCCTTCAAAATCAGCCAGACCTGAATTACAAGGTGGTCGTACCACAAGCAAATAGGTATCTTATTAGCTACCACTTTCTCACTGTGAGGAGCCAGGAAAAATCATTAACGGAAATGCCTGGCATTTAGTAGACATTCAGTAAAGCACAGCTACTTTTACACCAAGTGTTGAAAGCATGAACCCTTTTAATCAAATTAGATAACATCAGGCAATGACATTGCTTCCTCATTCAAAAAGATGACAGTAGACATTTTTAATTAACATATTCCCTAAAGGAAGAATTTTATGCAAGTGCTCCTTTAATCCCAGTCACTGGTTTTCCAGTTCAAACACCTTCCATGTCATTATTTTCGGAGTTAACAGGCTGTAGTGACATCCCAGTAGCCACGCTACTCCTTAAAGTAAGAGTAACCTACTCTTAGGTCTTCCCTTGTGACTCAGCAGTAAAGAATTCTCCTGCCAATGCAGGAGACACGAGTTTGATGCCTGGATTGGGAAGACCCCCTGGAGAAGGAAATGGTAACCTACTCCAGTATTCTTGCCTGGGAAATCCCATGGACAGAGGAGCCTGGTGGACTAACGTCCATGAGGTCACAAAGGAGTCAGAACCACAAGGTTCCTCTGTCCATGGGATTCTCCAGGCAAAGAGAGTGGGTTGCCATGCCCTCCTCCAAGGGATCTTCCCACCCCAGGGATTAAACCTGCATCTCTTGTGTCCCCTTCATTGGCAGGCAGGCTCTTTACCACTAGCACGACCTGAAGACAGACCCTCATATGCTCAGAACCTCTGCAGAGAACTCTGGGACAAGGCACTTTCTGCTGAATTTTAACCTGGAAAGTTTTAATAGTACGAAGCATTGGCAGCCATCCTGTGGCCATGAGGGAGTGCCTGTTTAAGACTGGAACCAACCCTAAGGAAACAGAGGCAGACGATACACCCAGACAAAAGGGTTTGCATTCTGGAGTCAAGGGCATGCCCAAAGTCAAGTCTTCCTGGGACCTGCTAGCTTTTATGATACAACACATACCATTTTGTTTAAACAAGTTTGGCTTAGCAATCCTACTACTTATAAAAGAACCCTGAAAACTGTTGTTGGTTTTATTTGATTTGTCTGTTTGGGCTGTCCATTTTGCTCCTAAATAGAAATTACCTAAACCTTTAAATTTTCCTCATTACCCCCAAATGTTCAAGCCAATTCACCAACCAAAATAAAGTTAAAAAGCAATGTCTTGAGAATGTAAACAACTCACCTATAAAGAATACATATTTTTCAGAGTGGAACCTATGAATTCAATATCATTCTAATCAAATCCCTGCAGAAAGGCCAACTGCAAGATCAGGAACTTTTCAAAATCCAGGAGAAACAGTTTAGAAAATATATCAACAGAAAATTGGAATAAAGATTTACTAAGCATGGCCTTTCCCATCAAAGCAAGACCCAGTCTCCCCTACAGCCAGCCAGTCCCTCCTTTATCAGGAAGCTTGCACAAGCCTCTTATCCTCATCCATCAGAGGGCAGACAGAGACAAAACCACAATCACCGAAAACTAACCAAACTGATCACAGCTTTGTGCATCTTAATGAAACTATGAGCCATGCGATGGAGGAAACCACCCAAGACAGACGGGTCATGGTGGAGAGTTCTGACAAAATGTGGTCCACTGGTGAAGGGAATGGCAAACCACTTCATCATTCTTGGCTTGAGTGTCCCATGAACAGTATGAAAAGGCAAAAAAATATGACACTGAAAAATGAACCCCCTAGGTCAGTAGATGTCCAATGTGCTGCTGGAGAAGAGCAGAGAAATAGCTCCAGAAGAAATGAAGAGGATGGGCCAAAGCTGAAACAATGCCCAGCTGTGAATGTGTCTCATGGTGAAAGTAAAATCTGATGCTGTAAAGAACAATATTGCATAGGAACCTGGAATGTTAGATCAATCAATCAAGGTAAACTGGAAGTGGTCAAACAGAAGATGGTAAGAGTGAACATCAACATTTTAGGAATCGGTGAACTAAAATGAATGGAAATGGGCAAATTTAATTCAGATGACCATTATATCTATTGCTGTGGGCAAGAATCCCTTAGAAGAAATGCAGTAGCCCTGATAGTCAACAGAAGAGTCTGAAATGTGGTACTTGCATGCAACCTCAAAAATGACAAAATGATCTCTGTTCATTTCCAAGGCAAACCATTCAATATCACAGTAATCCAAGTCTATGCCGCAACAACTAATGCCAAAGAAGCTGAAAGTGAATAGTTCTATGATGACCTACAAGACCTTCTAGAACTAACATCAAAAAACGTTGTCCTTTTCATCATAGGGGATTGGAATGAAAAGTAGGAAGAGATACCTGGAGTAACAGGCAAGTTTGGCCTTAGAGTACAAAATGAAGCAGGGCAAAGGCTAACCGAGTTTTGCCAAGAGAACACAAGGGTCATAAGCAAACACCCTGTGCCAACAACACGAGACAACTCTACACATGGACATCATCAGATGGTCAATATCAAAATCAGATTGATTATATTCTTTGCAGGAAGATGGAGAAGCTCTATATAGTCAGCGAAAACAAGACCAGGAGCTGACTATGGCTCAGATCATGAACTCCTTATTGCAAAACTCAGACTTAAATTGAAGAAAGTAGGGAAAACAATAGGCCATTCAGGTATGACCTAAATCAAATCCTTTACGATTACACAGTGGAAGTGACAAATAGATTCAAGGGATTAGATCTGATAAGAGTGCCTAAAGAACTATGGATGGAGGTTCGTAACATTGGTATAGGAGGCAGTGATTAAAACCATCCCCAAGAAAAAGAAATGCAGAAAGGCAAAATGGTTGTCTGAGGAGGCCTTACAAAAAGCTGAGAAAAGAAGAGACGCAAAAGGCAAAGGAAAAAAAGGAAAGATATACCCATCTGAATGCAGAGTTTCAAAGAATAGCAAGGAGAGATTTAAAAAAAAAAAAAAAAGCCTTCCTCAGTGAACAATGCAAAGAAACAGAGGAAAACAAAATGGAAAAGATTACAGATCTTTTCAAGATAACTGGAGATACCAAGGGAGCATTTCATGCAAAGATGGGCACAATAAAGGGTAGATACAGTATGGACCTAACAGAAGCAGAAGATATTACGAAGAGATGGCAAGGATACACAGAAGAACTATACAAAAAAGGTCTTAATGACCTGAATGACCATGATTGTGTGATCACTCCTTTAGAGCCAGACATCCTGGAGTGTGAAGTCAAGTGAGCCTTAGGGAGCATTACTACAAAGCTAGTGGAGGTGATGGAATTCTAGTTGAGCTATTTCAAGTACTTAAAGATGATGCTGTGAAAATGCTGCACTCAATATGCCAGCAAATTTGGAAGACTCATCAGTGGCCACAGGACCGGAAAAGTTCAGTTCTCATTCCAATCCCAAAGAAGGGTAATGCCAAAGAATGCTCAAACTACCACACAACTGCACTCATTTCACATGCTAGCAAGGTAATGCTCAAAATCCTTCAAGTTAAGCTCAATAGGATGTGAACCGAGAACTTCCATATATAGAAGCAGGATTTAGAAAAGTCAGAGGTACCAGAGATCAAATTGCCAATGTAAAATTGGACCATAAAAAAAAAGCAAGCGAATTTCTGAAAAACATCTATTTCTGCTTCATGGACTACACTAAAGCCTTTGACTGTGTGGATCACAACAAACTGTGGAAAATTCTCAAAGAGATAAGAAAACCAGACCACCTTACCTGCCTCCTGAGAAACCTGTATGGAGGTCAAGAAGCAACAGTTAGAACCAGACATGGAACAATGAACTGGTTCAGAATTGGGAAAGGAGTACATCAAGGTTGTACATTGTCACCCTGCTTATTTAACTTATATGCAGAGTACATTATGCAAAATGCTGGGCTGGATAAGTCTCAAGCTGGAATCAAGCTTGCTGGGAGAAATCTTGATTTCTTCATATCACCTCAGATATGCAGATGACATCACCCTTATGGCAGAAAGCGAAGATGAACTAAAGAGCTTCTTGATGAAAGTGAAAGAGGAGAGTGAAAAAGCTGGCTTAAAACTCAACATTCAGAAACGAAGATCATGGCATCTGGTCCACCACTTTACAGCAAACAGATGGTGAAAAAATGGAAACAGTCACTGACTTTATTTTTGGGGTCTCCAAAATCACTTTGGATGGTGACTGCAGCCATGATATCAAAAGACGCTTGCTCCTTGGAAGAAAAGCTATGACAAACCTAGACATCAGATTAAAAAGCAGAGACATCACTTGCCAACAAAGGTCCGTCTAGTCAAGGCTATGGTTTTTCCAGTAGTCATGTATGGATGTGAGAGTTGGACCATAAGAAAAGCTGAGTGCCAAAGAACTGATGCTTTTGAATTGTGGTACTGGAGAAGACTCTTGAAAGTCCCTTGGACAACAAGGAGATCAAAGGAAATTTCCTTTTCCTAAAGGAAATCAACCCTGAATATTCACTGGAAGGACTAATGCTGAAGCTTAAGCTCCAATACTTTGGCTACCTGATATAAAGAGCCAACTCATTGCAAAAGACCCTGATGCTAGAAAAGACCGATGGCAGGAGAAGGGCAACAGAAGATAAGATGGTTGGATGGCACCACCAACTCAATGGACATAAGTCTGAGCAAGTTTTGGGAGATGGTGAAGGACTGGGAAGCCTGGCATGCTGCAGTCCATAGGGTTGCAAAGAGTCAGACATGACTGAGCAACTGAACAACACAGAATATGTAATTCTGAGAAGTAACTAAACCGGAAACACATACAACTATATGGAAAACCATATAGCTTCAGGGGCAGGAGAAAGGGGAGATGAAGCAAAAGAAAACATGTTTCTGCCAGAAAAACTCAATACTGTAAAGCTACGAGGTATAATTTACAATACTTGAAACTGTCAAACAAATCAATAAAAAAAATATCTAAACACTTCAATAAAAATGGGCAATGGGCAAAGGAAGTGAGGAAGCAATTAACACAAGAAGAAAAACAACTAGGCAATAAGGATATGAAAAATATGAAGAGTGCTTGGCCAACAGCCCTGCTGGGAAGGATGGGAAAAGGAGCTCATGGGTGTTTGACGGGAGTGAAGCAATCATCTGTATTCACATCTCAAAACACACATTTGACTCCAAAACTTCACTTCCAGAAACTCACCCTAAAGAAATAATAAAGGAGGGCCTTCCCTGGTGGTCTAATGGCTAAGACTCTGAGCTTCCAAATCAGGGGGCCCGGGTTCAATCCCTGGTCAGGAAACTCACAATTAAGAAGAGTTCGCATGCTACTACTAAAGAGTCAGTGGGCTGCAACCAAGACGTGGTGCAGCAAAGAAATAAACAATTTAAAGTAACTTGAAAAAAAGAAGGGAGAGCTCAAGAATATTCATTATAGCATTATTTTTAACAGAAAAAAAGAAGGGAGTGGAGTGGAGGAGGGAAGAAATGAAAGAAACTTAAATGTTGAACAAATGTTTGTTACCTCTACAGAGATGGAAAGAAGCATTTGTTTTACTTCTGTTCATGGAATTCACCCTTTAAGAATATTGTAGTATTTAAAAATCACTGCCAACACCTTCTGAATATGCAAATAACCCTGTTATTTAAAACGCTGGCCTAGAATTAGGTATATATATTATGGTACAACTGAATATTAATATATGTTCAATGACTTGGATTTACATAATGCATACCCATAGTTAGGAAATGAGCAGGCTATAAAATAGCATGAATAGCGGCTATAATGTACAACACAGGGAAATACAGTCATTATTTTGTAATAACTATAAATGGAGTATCAGCTATAAAAATACTGAATCACTATGCTGTACACCTGAAACTAATATATTGTAAATTAACTACCTTTCAATAGCTTAAAGATATCATGTATAGAATAGAATGCTATATTTCTATAAATATATATTTTTACATTCTTTTTTTTTTTTTTTTTGCCAAGAAAGATCTAAAAAAAGGATATACACAAAATATTTAACAGTGACTGGGTTATGACTGGCTAGTAGGATTGTAATTGTCATTTTCCTCTTTTCATAGATCTGCATTTTCTCAAGTTGCTAAAGTTATTATACATCCTTTTCATTGGAAGAAAAAAATAACATAAATGTTAATTTTTGGAAAAGGAAGACAAGAGAAGTGACCAACATGCGTTCAGATGCTAATGCAGCGAAGAAAAAGATGTCATTTTTCCCCTTTCCTGTGGTCTTGGCAACAGAATGCAGCAGTCCACTGCTAGTTCCTCCAGGCGGCACTCAGTGGAGGCAGCAAACAAACCGCCCCTGTGACCACCACCACGTGGCCTTCACTTCTTCATGCAGTCATTCATTTGCTCATCACCTCCCATGGGCCAGACACAGTGCTGGAAAGGCTACTTGAAAAGCATCTGTTCTTCTGCAAAATCCCACGCAGAATGCATTTGATGAGTTAGGGTGGTTATGCATTTTTTTATAACTAAATTTTTCTCCTCCCACTGCCCTTAGATTCTGCATATCCTGCGTGTGCTTTTTCATAGTGCATCACTGTCTCCTTCCCCACACTCAACCATAATTGCTAAATTTGGAAGTGATGAGGAGTAAGAACCACAGAGTTTGGCCCAGAGCGCCTTTAAATTCAAGGGTGTTTAAAAACTTCATGAAATCCTATTCAAGGATGCGACTCAAAAAACAGGAATACGTGCAGGTCACTCTGAGTTCAGTAAGCCCGAGGAGAGGATGTGGCTGTTCTGTATCATTAATGACCATCTCTTAGAGAATGGTTGGTCTGTCCAAGCTCCAACAGAAGACAGGAAACCCTAATGATCAGACTCTCCCTCCCTCTGCTGCCAACTACCTTGGCGGCGTTACAAGGGCCCCATCTTGTGGTTTATTCCTTCTGCAAGAACTCACCATCCTAAAGAAAAGTCCATTACAGAAAATCAAGGAAGCGGGGAACCAATGGACACAGAACACATAATAAATCCTGCTCGTGAATTATTGAGTAACTTGTCCGTAACAGCTTTTAATATTTTAGCCCAGGCAGTGATTTCCAAAAAGTAACACAACCCTCTTTAGACAGGTTGGAAGTTGGGAGAACTACAGCTCGTCCTTTTCTTATCTAGTCGCATTAACACAGTTTTAGTGAAGAAATACCTGTTTTATATAAAAGAAGAAGGAAATTTCCCTCCCCCTCTGTCTCTAGAGCCATATCAATGCATACGTTTTAGGTCTGGTAAGACCATGAAGCTACATGTCATACCATTATAGGAACAAATGCTGTTTTGGTGAATTTAACTAGATACAACTATTATTTTGTTGGTACTTTCTATGCACCGGACACCACAAGCTCTATAAAAGTAAAATGGCCTCTGTCCTCCACCAGCTCCCTGTCAGCTGGGAGACACAGGTATTTACACAACTAATTTTATCTCAAGATGAACCTGATACCTCTAATAAGAAAAGCAAACACCCCATTACAGGAGCTAGGGGCACAGGCTCTGCAGACAGGCTGCCTGGGGGGAAGGAATTCTGGTTCTACTTCTCATCAGCACAGCGAGCTTGGCAAGTTACTTTGCCCTCTCTGCCTCAGTTTCCTCATCTGCAGCATGGACACAATCCTAGTGCCTACCTCACAGGGGTACTGTGAAGACTAAATATGACATGAGTGAAGGACTGTTAATGTTGGTATAATTGTCATCAGCCTGTGAGGTAAGAAGGGACTGATTACGATAAGAACCTGGGGAAGTGGCCCAGAGAAATGGAACCTGTGGCCAAGTTCTGAATAACGATGATGATTTTAGCAAGCTGTGATGGGAAAGAAGGGGCAATTTGCATCTAAGGGTTAGCCTGAATGAAAGCCTAGGGGTAAGGAGAGAGGGTTGAGGACCACTGAATGGTGTGGCTACAATACCAGGCCTGTGAGCTGTAGGTCTGGGGAGTGCAGAGGAAACAACACCGAGAGACGAGCTGGCTGGGACCTAATGGCAGGGGGTGGTGGTTGCCAGGCTCTGATCCTGTAGGGAAGGAGAGCCCGAGAGACAGGGTACAGAGTAGGCAGGAACATGCATTCTGACTTTGAATCTTGGCTCTACCTCTGAAGAACTATGTGATCTGGGGCAACGTTACCTAATCTTTCTATGCCTCTGTTTTCTTATCTGTAAAATGGGTATGGTGAGGATTAAATGAGTGTCTACATAAAGTGCTTAGAGTCATGCTCAGCACAGGGTGACATATATGTGTTTACTGATGGAGGGCACCACATGCACCTACAGCAGTTCTTCCTGACCTGACAGCCCTTCAGAAAATGATCAGGAGGAGGTATGAGCAACGATAGGGTCAAGGGTATAAGATCGCTTTTCAACTCTTCAAAAATGTTACCACGAAAGTAACGGCTCTCTTTGGGACAAAAGTGTTCATGGCCTACAATGGAATTTCACCTCAAACCACAGAGCAAGTCAGAGCTGGCGCTAAAGTGAGGCGTACACACCAGGTGGCATGCCTGAGTCTGCCAAGACTCCCCCAGGTCACCCTGGCCCAAGAGAAGTGGCCAAGTGCACCATTCATGCGGAGAAGGCAATGGCACCCCACTCCAGTACTCTTGCCTGGAAAATCCCATGGATGGAGGAGCCTGGTTGGCTGCAGTCCATGGGGTCGTGAAGAGTCAGACACGACTGAGCGACTTCACTTTCACTTTTCACTTTCATGCATTGGAGAAGGAAATGGCAACCCACTCCAGTGTTCTTGCCTGGAGAATCCCAGGGACGGGGGAAGCCTGGTGGGCTGCCGTCTATGGAGTCGCACAGAGTCGGACATGAGTGAAGCGACTTAGCAGCAGCGGCAGCTTAGCAGCAGCAGCACCATTTATGAGAAGCTGGGACCTATGCTAAGGTTTGAATGATGGCAGACTTCCCTAGTGGCTCAGATGGTAAATACGTCTGCCTACAATGTGGATACCCAGGTTTGATCCCTGGGTCGGGAAGATCCCCTGGAGAAGGAAATGGCAACCCACTCCACTATTCTTGCCTGGAAAATCCCATGGACAGAGGAGTCTGGTAGGCTACAGTCCATGGGGTCCATGGGGTCGCAAAGAGTCGACAATGCAACTTCACGTTCACTTTAAAGATGTCAACATGCAGGAGTGGGAGGGAAGGGCGTGAAGAGAATGTACCACAACCCCTTGAGCAATCCCTGAGGCAAGAACTTACTTCCAGATCCATCCTTGACTCTAGGTCCTTCGGGTTTGGCCTCAGAAACGATGTTCGCATTGGCGTTATTCTCCATCTCGATCACAAAGTCACTGTCCTCCTCAAACTCAGGATGGCTAAAGATCCAATCCAGTGCTCTTTCCAGGTTACTATTCTGATAAAACAAAACATTTTTACAATGTATGCTCTCCTGAGGCCTCGTTATATCCTGACTGTCTGAACCAGGATGTCAAGCAGACAGGGCAGGAGGCCTGAATTCATTAGCCCTAAGTGGCTCTGAGTAAGAGGCTCTGACCTTGTCTATGAAATGCACTTTCCATGGACATTCTGCAAGTCTCTCAACTGAGGTCTGTAACTGGATTCGCTGGAAAACAGTTCAGAGCAGCAGGTCAGCATTCCAAAGCTGTATCAGTCCTAGCTCAGCATTTCTGTGAGCTGATGCTGATAATGATGAGAGGCTGAAGGCCAAAGAGAATGGCATCTGTCTTACTGCGGCTCTTTCCAAAGCCACACTAACTGCAATGCTACCTTCTCCACCAACTGTATTTTGTGCAGATAACCATGCGAGGTGGAGGGAAGCTAACATGGGTACCAGGTCAGAGCCTCTTCTCCTAAATATCAGCAGAGTGACTGAACTGCAGCAGAGACAAGATGATGCCTTGATTAATGAAGACAACACTGGGTAGTTAAGTTACATTGTTTTAAACTGAACTCCATGTAATTCAAATCAATGGACCATAAAAGCATTTCCGTCAATCCCCTTTGTGACATTACTTGATGAGTTAAACAATCTGTTTAGATGTAGGCAAAATCTCCAATTAAACAGTCAAGCAAGTAAAATAATTGGGGCATAAACAAGTACACTGAGTATAACAAACGCCGGTTGAAACATTTCAAGCATTTTAAAAGGAAACAGATTGTTCCAGCCAAACTGTCAGGAGCCAGCCGAGAGCCTCTGTGACCTCAGCAAGGGGCCAAATCAGAGCCCAGTCAGGATGGCAAGAAGGACTCGGGAGCAGATATCCACTCAAAAATGGATTGGTTCTGGTGGTTTAGTCACTAAGTCATGTCCAATGCTTGCAATCTTGTTCCCTTGGACTATAACCCACCAGGCTCCTCTGTCCATGGATTTTCCCAGGCAAGAGTACTGGAGTGGGTTGCCATTTCCTCCTCAGGGGAACTTCCCAACCCAGAGATCAAACCCGGGTCTCCTGAATTGGCAGGCTTTACCACTGAGCCACCAGGGAAGCCCTCAAAAATGGATTATGGTGTGAGGAAAAAAAAAAAAAGTACTTTCCCTCAATATTAAACAGATGTCTGCACTGCAAGAGGAAGGCCTCTGTCTACCCTCCAATATCCTGGTCCTGTCTTTCCTGATAATATCAGGACTTCACGAATACCTGATAAAACTTCTCTCCACAGAGAGAAACAGAAGCAGATAATTCCAAAGAGACTTCTTTCTCCATGAGGACTTTTGAGAGAGAACGCTCCAAGATCTTGGTATCAGAAAAGCACAATTTCTCCTGAAGGGACTGCCTTATTGAACATAGGATCTCAAGCATCCCTCCTTCTTCTAAGGCCACAAGCAAGCTCCAAGTAAAGTCATGCTAATGAACATTAAGAGGACACAGAGTGTCTTTCAGCTGGATTATCTTACCTCCATTGTATTATCTCCCTCGCTTTTTGAAAATATCCTTACTCTTAAAATCTCTGAATGCTTCCCTCAATCATTTATTTTACCTTTATATATACTACATGTTAATAAACCCTTCTGGGGAATAGTGGGTGTGAGACAGACATTATTCAAAATGATCAGAGGACACTGGAAAGTTTCAGTTGCCAGTAACAAAACAGAAGAGGCAGGGGTTCACATGTCTCTCATGCTTACCGTTGCTCGCAGGGCCTGAATAGCCTGATTTCGATGGAATCCCATGGAGGTAATAATAGCTACAGTTTCTTCCGGAGGTTGGTTATCCAATCCAGTAGCACCAAAAACAGAGGCCCCAGCAGAAGCTGCTCCTCCATAACCAGGCATGGTCAGCGGTTCAGCAAAATCTGGAGAAAAGAATCACACTCAGGCCCTTTCCTTTTTTGGGTCTTGAAATAAACAATCCTCTAGAGCTAACAAGAAAAAATACCTAAAGTTACAATAATCAAGACAGTCTAAAACTGGCATAAGAACAAACATATAGATCAATAGCCTAATAGAACAGAATTCAGAGTTCAGATATAACCCTATGTATCTATGGTCAACTGATTTTCAACAAGGGTACTGAGACCATTCAGTGGGGAAAGGACAGTCTTTTCAACAAATGGTGCTGGGACAACTACCTATCCACATTCAAAAGAATAAATTTGGATCCCTACCTCACATCATATGTAAAAATTAACTCCAGATGGATCACTGGCCTTAATATAAAAGCTAAAACTGCGAAACTCTTAAAAGAAAGCATGTAAGAAAATCTTTGTGACCTTTGGGTTAGGCAATGGTTTTCTAGATACAACACCAAAAGCACAAAGTGACAAAAGAAAAAAAATAGACAAAAGGATACTATCAAGAAAGTGAAACGATAACCCATACAACAGAACATATTTGTAAACCATATATCCCATAAGGTAACTGTATCCAGAGCTCTTCGAACTCAAAAATACAAAGACAACTAACCTCATTAAAAACAGACAAAGCATATGAATAGATATTTCTCCAAAGATAGGTAATTGGTCAATATGCATATGAAAAGGCATTCATCATTAGCCATTAGGGAAATGCAAATCAAAACCACAATGAGATTTAACAAGGGTTGGTGAGGATGCAGGAAAACTGAAGCCCTCATACATTGCTAGTGGGGATGTTACACTGTCATTGGTAAAAAAACAGTTCAGTAGCTTCCAAGAGAGTTAAACATGGAGTTACTATTTGACAGAGAAATTCCATTCACGAGAAATGAATGGAATAACATAAAAACAAAAAATATAAAAATTTGTACATGGGGACTTCCCTGATTGTCTGGTGGCTGAGAACCTGCCTGTCAATGCAGAGGACACAGGTTCAATCCCTGGCAGGGGGTGATCCCACATGCTTCACAGCAACTAAGCCCTTGCACCACAGCTACTGAGCCCACGTGCTGCACCTACTGAAGCTCCTGCACTTGAGCCTGCCTGCCACAATGAAGCCACAAAGAGATGCCACCGCAATGAGAAGCCCGTGCACCACAATGAAGGGTAGCCCTCGCTCGCTGCAACTAGAGAAAGCCCACACACAGCCAACAAAGTGAAGCCAAAAAAAAAATAAATTTTAAAATATATTTCTAAAAAAACTTTGTACACAAAATGTGTATAGCGGCATTATTCATAATAGCCAAAAAGTGGAAACCCAAATATCCATCAATCGATGAAAGCATAAATAAAACACAGTATGCCCATACAACAGACTATTATCAACCATAAAAAGAAATAAAGTACCAATACATGCCACAACATAAATGAACCTTGAGAGCATGATGCTAAGTGATAGAAACCAGAAACAAAAGATCTCACATTACATGATTCCATTTATATGAAACATCCAGAACAGACAAATCCACAGAGCCAGAAAGAATGTTGACTAGGGATTGCCAGGGGCTGGGAAGAACAGGGAAAATGGAAAGCGACTTCTATTATCTACAGAATTTCTTTCTGGATGGTTGCAAAACTCTGTGAATTTACTAAAAAAGCACTGTAATATACACTTTTTATCTGGGGAAATTCTTTTTCCTCTTTATTTTTTAAATTCTGAAAGTATGATAACACGTTTATAGGAGACTTGGAAATCACAGAACAAAGTTACATATAGTTCCACTATATATTACAATTATTTTTTTAAGTAGATAAATTAAGATTTTTAGTTGGAGTTTCAATATCAAACTCAAAAATTAATAGAATGAATAGACAGAAAAGTAGAAGGATATAGTAGACCTGAAAAGCTCTATGAACCAATTCAACATAATTAAGATTTATACAAGTGAAATGTATACTTTAAATGAAGGAATTATATGGTATGTGAATTATACCTTAATAAAGTAGGTAAAAGTTAATGCTAACTAAACAGCCCCTATTTCTTCAGGCACATTCTTTTAGCTCAAGTTCTCATCATTTCTTAGCTAGAAGTATATCGCACATCTTTCCAAAGTTTTTTGTGTTTTTTTTTGCGACTGAATTATACATTTTAAAAGGGTGAATTCTCTCTCAACAAAGCTATTATTTGAAAGAGGAAAGCAAAGACTGTGACTTTGCTACACAGGCAAAATAGCCATCCTCTCCCATCCACTCCGTGTAGCAGATTATGAGCTGATAAATCATTTTCTGGGACACACCCTGAGGACACAGAAGGACCAAGGCTTAACATCACTGAGGGCCAATCATGTCAGACTCCAAAGCCAGCCCACCTTCTGACCACCTACCTGGCTCTTCCATGTGAACAACGATCCAGTTGAAGGCCACCTCGGCTCCCATATTTCCAGTAAAATACACAGCCTTCCGACACGCTTCTAGAGGGAAGCCCATCTCAGCCAGCTGCATCACCGAAGACTCATCAATATCTGATGCTACAGAGCACACAGGATAGTCTGGCGTAAAAAGTCAACCCTATTTCTTCTTGTCTTAGCTTCTCTTCACCCCTTATCCACATGCTACCCAAAGAAGGTGCTATTTTGTTTGTTTAGATGGTGGTTTAACTGTGTTTTGTTTTAAGCCATCCAAATATTAAGCTATTTTAGCTGAGTTTTTATCGTTGACCAAATAGGAACCATGGTAATCACCTGAACAATCCAAGCATTGAAAAACAACTCCCTAATTTCCTATGGGGAGATCTAGTGTATTCCCAGAACCATTTCAGTCTCTTACATCACTCTCAAGACCACTACAGCAGGCTCTCTTAGGACTGAAATTGGAAGAGAAAGCATTCTCTGCAGGCCAAAAAGCTTATCCCTTAAACCTCACAGAAAGTTATACCAGGTCTTTAGATATATCAGCAATCAAAGGATGCAATCAGTCTGAGACATGGAGAGCCAACATTAAGAAAGAAGGAAAATTTTTTAACTGTATACACTTAAGATATTTAAAAGGATTGCTTTACAAACATAACTTTGGCTTAGATACAGATTTTCTTTTCTTTTCACAATAATATATAGATATGGGTAGAGAGGGCTTCCCTGGAGGCACAGACGGAAAAGAATCTGCCTGTGATGCAGGAGACCCGTGTTCAATCCCTGGGTCGGGAAGATGCCCTGGAGAAGGAAATGGCAACCCACTCCAGTATTCCTGCCTGGAAAATCCCATGGACAGAGGAGCCTGGCGGCCTCTAGTCCATGGGGTCGCAAGAGTCGGACACGACTTAGTGACGAAACCATGGGTAGAGAGGTGTGTAAACACACACCTATACATACACATGTCTATAGGTTTGTATGTATATTCATTCATACACATACATGTACATGGGTGTGATGTATGTCCATGTGTGTGTACACATACCACCTACACGAGGCTCTCAAATTACACCAAAGGCTGAGAGGGAACTGGAGCACAAAATATCCCCCTTTTGTCTTCCACGCCCTGAGGTCTATAATCTACTGAAAACTCTGCCAGAGGCAGCAAACAGTAGTAGAACTGAGGAACAGAAATATCTGTTCTACAAAAATTATACTGAAAATGTATTTACCAAAGTTCTATCTCACAATGAGGATACACGGGACATCCTATCAAGATAAAATTTTAAGAAAGCAATGATATAGGACAACAGTGATTCCTCAATTGTGTTCTAGAGAATCCTAGTGTTCTAAGAGAAATGAACCACAAAATTAACGAACCACAAAACAAAGGGCTCCCATGGTCAAATAAGTTTTTTAAACCTACATTCTCTGTTCTCCCTAGAAATTCACAGTGTTCATTAAGGGAGTGAAAATTCTAAAGTCCTGTAATAAAGACTCCTGTAGTAGGTCTGGATTGACATGTACATACTACAGTATACACAATAGATAACCAACAAGGACCTACTGTATAGGAAAGGGAACTATACTCAATATTTTATAATAACCTAGAAAAATCTGAAAAAAATAGACATAGATATGTATAACTGAATCACTGTGCTATATACCTGAAACTAATATGACATTGTAAATCAGTGCTACTTCAAATAAAATTTTTAAAATATTTTAAAAGTTTAGTAATTAAAAAAGGATTCCTCTGGGCAGAAACTATGAAACTCTTTCAGAGAATACTTTTCAACACCTTGTGAAAGACTCTGTTCTCTAGAATGCGGTTAAGTAATGCAGCTTAATAAGTGTATGCATGCATGTAACAGCATATTAAACTGAAAATGTCTAATTCCATTTTGGGGAAAATAGAGTGAACCAGGCATAGGTAAAGAATAGCAGAAGGACAGATGCCAAATGTTCATACTGGCCATAGATGGGTGGTGAAACCAGAGATGACTCATCACTAATACGTAATTTCTACATATCTTTTCATTTATAGTAAGAATATAATCAAAGTTACTCCTTTTAAATGTCTGCTGACTGTGAGCTGAACTGCTGAAATTTGGATCCCTATCTCACATCATATGCAAAAATTAACTCCAGATGTATCACTGGCCTAAATGTAAAAGCTAAAACTACAAAACTCTTAAAAGAAAGCATATAAGAAAATCTTTGCAATTAACCCCAGATAATGTTGTTTTCTCCTGGTGAATACAGCAGGCTTAAATCAGGAGGAAAATGGAAAACTGCTGACTGTGAGCTGAACTGCTCACAGTCAGACTCCTCTGATACAGTTCCAGCCACCCTCCACCTCCCCTGGAGCAAGATCCTGGAGACTGGCTCTCTGCAGGGTTGGGACAGCCAGCAAACTCCTCACACTTCAGACAAGGTCAAGTGACATAAAAGCATGCCTGACGCCTAGCTCTGGCTCTGGTCCTAGCTCTTAGGTCTCTGAATTTTCCTGGGTATCACTTTTATCCTCTGTATAAAGGTCACCTGCTCTGCCCATCTTACTGTGACAATCAAATAAGAAGCTGGACTTTGTATTATTATAATAGTACATTTATACACAGTTAAAAGAATTTATGGAGTAATAAACTCAACAATGACTCATGGTGACCATTCAAAAATACTGTTATCATTACAATCAGATTATTTGCAGAGGCAATGGTTTGCCCATGACCCTCACTGCCCCTAACAGCCTCTTCAGCAACCAGCAAATCAAAATTGACCCAAGAAGGCAAGCATGGAGGTCTAAGTCACATGATCAATCACATAAAGTGTTTTTTGGCAAAGTGAAACACTTAAACTTCAAAATTAACAACAGTGTCTCCGGCAAGGCTTTGTAGACAAGAAGATTCAGAGTATTTTGTGTTAACATATTCCTTCTTCCTCCTAATTAATATCTAAATATTGACTATAAAATAGTTTGCTTTTTTTCATGTTCTTCAGAAAATCAAAAGTATCAACTCACCCAGGATTGAGGAACTAAATGACTACAAAATTAACAGACACTCCGATGACACTGACACCCTTAGGAGCATTAATTAATACTACCATTTCCTGTCACCCGCGTATCTTCATTATGTGCCCTGAAGAAGTGGACAAAGTGACAGGTCACTGTACTATCACTGCAGCAAGAGACCTACTCATACGGCCAGGGAAGGAAGAAATGGCATCAGTATCCCCCATTCACATATGAGGAAACTGACGCTCAGAGATGTTAATGATTCTAGGTCACACAGCCACAAATGGCAAAGCCAAGATTCTGACTCAGGGCTGGCTGGCTCTCACACTGAAGTTCTCTCTCCCGAAACACAGGACCATCTATTCACCACACTACTGGTTTAGATTTGCTGTAACCTCAACTTGCAGACCAAGATTTATTCCCACCCAGGAAAAGCTGCACACACACATGTATAGAACAACGCCCTTTACTGAACCCCCACAGCTAAATGCGTTAGACCAGTAACAATGGTAGGACACTGAGAAAAAACATAAAAGATACATACGGTCTATCAGTTGGGTCATCAGGCGATCTGGAAATCAAAGGAGAGGGCAAGAAGTGAGACCCAACCATGGCAAAGAGTTCTAGAGAAAGAAAAAGAGTTAACCCAGAGCACTCCCTCACCCCCACCCATTAAGACCCCACACTGTTGTCAGCTCCCTGGTCCTCCATGCAGACCAGCCAACCCGACATAAAGTCATTCCAGCAAGGAGGGAGAATACTCAGTTTCAGGCATTTAGAGCAGATAAAACATGATGCTCTGCTGATCATCTTAAGGAACTAAATAATTTCCTTCCCTGTACTTCTAAGAACTCCATTTAATTACAATCCAAGAACTCTGTTATAAACGTCAGAAAAAGCAGGAGCAATGCTAATAAACCATCTTGCAGTTCTCGGACACTCTGAGGACTGATGTTTTTAGAATTCCTTTAACGAACCACCTATACCACACAGCCTGGACCATCCCACCTACAGACCCCTTCCCTGCTCTCCACCCTCTGCAACTTAGCATTGGACTCAGCGTTAGAGAATAATGTAACACAGGTGCCAATCTTGACTCCTCTCTTGCTCCTCCCGGATTCAGTTTATACCCCAACAGGGTCACCAATAATGGTCACTGCTCAGCCGACAGCCATCCTGTGGGGCAGGCGCCCTAAGCACTCTGGCACTATTAGCTAATGTACCTAATTAACTCATTAGGAAGGCGAACAGCAAACACGTGGGCTAACAAAGCCAGAATGAACGTGATTTCACCAGAATAACTGAACTAATAATGAAGCCAAGATCTCTCCATGCTGTTCTTGGACTCACAAAGGCAATGATTTTTCGCATGTACTTTTCTCTTAAAAAGTATTCTTCACGAGGACCACTTTAAGGTTCACAGAGAGTAAGAGAAGCTCAAACTGTTCTCTTTCTATGAAGCAGTAATGAAGCTGGAGAGGTGAGACGTGGGCAAGATTTTTAAAACCAACACACACTGTTCAATTTCCCTTTCTGGTTCTCCAAAGATATTCCAAGAAGGACACAGCTCCCCTAGATGAAGAACCCACTGAAAACACACTCCTCTTCCCCATAGGCTTATCAGAGGACGGGAGGAGGGAGGCAAAGGCAGAGGCAAGGTAAGCCAAAAACTTCCTGGAGACCTGCTGCCCTCTGCTGCTTGTGATTTCCATGGACCCATTTGGTTCACTCATGTTGGGGCTGTGTCTCTTCCTGTGACTATTAATATTTTAAGCTCAAGGTTTGCAGCCAGGCTTCAATTCTGTATGTCTGTGGTGGGTTACAACACAGGAAAGCACCACGGGACAACATAGTGAGGGAGCAAAAGGGACTGTTCCAGCAGAGGAGCGGGAAGGCATTGAGAAGGTCCTCCTGGCAGAAGACGGTACCTTTAGAGTCACCAGGAATCACTATGGGGGGGCTGATGTCTGGAAGTTCCTCCTCTCCTGGCTGCAACCCCCTGGCTCGGAGATGGTTGACATCAAGTAGGTCTGGCATATCAATAGAAACATCTGCAAAATGAGAGAGATTATACTCACTGGACTCTCCAAATAACCACAAGCACCTCCTCAATCTAGCACCACTAACTAGGTACACGTGTCTAGGCAGAGCCAAGGGATGTGTTATAGTTCCTGGGAGTAAGTCACAGGACCAGAAAACTGACTAAGACTGATTAGAGTTTAAGGTAGAACCGGGGGAAACACAGATGCAGGATTTCATACTGAACAACAAGAAATGAGGGAAGCCAGAGGTCGAAAACTGGGAGCCCATACAACATCTGTAGACACTTTCTGTTGGCTGTTTTTAAAATGTCGGAACACATTTCAATTTTTAAATCAGAGATTTCAATTCAAAACTCCAGACTTCCAACTCATTTTGAAGGAAAAAAAAAAAAAAAGCTGTAGCAGAATCTCATGTGACAACAACTGCCTGGGGCTGATTCTCAGCTTTCACTCCAAGGTAATATGCCCTCCGTGTCTGTCTGCCACAGACCTCACCACTCCTCCTGCCCCCATGAACCTGAGCATCACATGTGCAGTGTTCTGATTCTTATGATAGGGAAATGTTTTCCTAATCCATGTCTCCATCCAAAATGGGAATACTAAAGAAAGGATAAGACAGCTATAGCTATGTGTTTCTTATACCCAGCCTACTCCTGTCATTTATATTATCACTCTGTCCTCATTAGGCATTTGAGTTTGCAACCCATAGTTTATGCCTTTTCTCTGATCACCATGGGTACTGTGATTATTCTACCGAAGGTAATAAAAACTGAAGCTTTAAAGAAATTACTTGAACTTCAAGTGTATTCATCTTGAGGCATACTTTTTTTTAACTTCTCAGCTCAGTTGTCATTATGTTGACTTATTCAAATACAAAATATATGTATGAGTCTAACAGCCTGTTGCAAATTTGTACTGCACACAGTCAGATATGGTAATAATGGAAAATGGATTCAAATGTTGGTGCAGGATATGTCTCTTGGGCTAGCAAACAGAATCTGAAAATACCATCCCCAAAACCAGCTACAATGTTAGGTGTGTAAGTCCTACTTTAAAACAACCACCCAAAGAAAAGGCTTAGTTTAAAAAAAAAAAAAAATTTAATCTCAGCAAACAGCAAAATCAAACACAATGTCTGACCAACAAAATCAAAACAACTGCTCCTCAACAGAAATTTTCAGGTTCATTAAAGAAAGCTTTGAGGCTGCTTTAAATTCAGCAAGACTATGAAATCTGATCTGAATTTGGCATCCTTTACCAAAATTCCAAGGACAAAGAAAATAAAACTGTTTCCAAAGCAGTTCAAAGCCTTTCGAAGAAGTCAGTTTTCTCTCTGGGGTGCATATTGGGTCCAAGGAGGAAAGGCTGAGTGATGAGTAACCTGCCCTTGGCCCTCCTCCCTGCCCACAAAATTATTCCACCAGGAAGAGGAATGAGCTACAGGCTCAAGGGCTGCATAATGCCATGTGGAGATCAGGGCTATGCTAACAGCTAGTGCCAGAGGTTTCTGGGAAATCACTCCTGCAGATTTTACATTCTTTTTACTTATCCCCTTCAGATGAGCAGATGAGTTCTTCATTAACCAACCTAGGACTGACTTGTTTTTTAAGTGCTCAAAAACATAGACACTAAAAGACTGGCAAGCAGTCTGAGATCCAAGAATTAAAGATTTTAAAATTTAAAAAATAAAAAACTTAAAAAAAAATTAACCTAAAAAAAAAAACTGTATGGACTTCCACGGCCCTGAGGACAGCCTAGGAACACATTCATATCTGATTGAGATGGTAGAGAAAATGTTCTTACTCATTGTCTGGAAAGATAACCTCTAAAAGTGGTCAAGGGCCTTTAAGATTAGAAAGAAGCCCAATCTGGCCACATCCCTTTTTCTTTTTAATACAACTGACTGTATTTATGTTATTATTAATAAAGTTCATATGATTTAAACAAATGTCATTAGCCATACCCGCCTACTTTAGAGGTCGAGGAGAGATGCTAAAGAGAGTATTGATACATCTTCAGTTACTAGCACCTCCAAGCATGACTTTTGGACCAGTAGCACCAGCAGCATCAGCATCACCTGGGCACATGTTAGAATATAGAGCCCTGGCCCCATCCCAGACCTGCTGAATCAGCACCTACATTTTACCAAGATCACGTTCCAGTTTGGGAGGCATGATTTGAAATTGTGAGGCTCCTGTTTTCACTCTTAGATTCTGGCCATTTTAGAACCCATTATTAGAGAAGTGGGCAAGCAAGCAGCAATTTGTGTTTATTTATTTATTTTTACTACCACCAGTGTTTATCATATCTTTCAAAAGAGAAAGGTGGGAATTATGGAAAAAGAATGAAATGAGACCGTTTCTGGCAGCCTACCGCATGGGCTCTTTCACATGCCATGTTTTTTAAACAGCTAATTTAATGTTTTAAGCAAAAGCATGCAAAAGATACCTACCAAATTTTTTGGGAACCCAGTCAAGACCAAAAGTGAACTTCTTTATCTGCACTACCAAGTATTCAGGGAATGAGGCAAAGCGAGATGTTCTGAGAAACACAAGGGGATTAGATCAATGAAACAGGCAATAAGAATTATGGATACAGTTCATGAAGCATCATAAGCTGTGTCTGAGGCACACCCAGCAGTCCCAGGGCCTGCAGTGAAGAGGAGGGACACACACGCACACATGAGCGGACACACACACACAGGAGTGGACACACACACATACCACCTCACCACTCATCCTGGCCTTTCCACGAGAGGACAATGTTTAACACAGGACAAGGTTGTCCCCAAGGATGATTTTGGACACCCTGCAAAATTACTGCTTTTACTTTGCTGTGGCATTCTGTATTTCTAAAAAGTGGTTTTCAACTATAAACGTTTGTGTTTTCCTAAAACCCTTGGTAGTGTCACACATATTTGCAGATGCATGGGGGCACCCTGCATTGTGTTTGTATATGAAGTTTGAAAAAGCTCCCTGAGCCGTCCTGACACACCCCCAATCTGCTCTGACCACAAGTCGCTATCTTGTAGCACAGAGTTGGCATCAGAAGGTTATATCGGAACTTTGGTTGAGGCTGACTACTGGAAATGCCAGGGCCTCATTAAAATACTACCACACCTAAAATCTATGGCCTCATGATAAAAGGGAGGTGTGGGTCGGTGGGTGGGTGTGTGTGTGTACTATGAGGTATCTAAAATATCTAAATCTGGGCCTTCAATTTTTTAAATTAATATATATGGTTAATGTCTTGAGTTTCCTTTCAAACTTTCATGAATGCTGAATTGTCTGGACTTGCCTTTGATGATTTTATACACCAACTATTCAACTAATACATCAAATACATGCCCCGGTTTCAACTCATTCTCTCCACATTTATTATCTTGTTTATAAAAACCCTTTCTACTCAAGTGTCAATCTGAGTACAGTAAGGTATATAGAAAAAACTTAGATTTAAACAGATACGATAGGTACCTTTTAAAATAAAAGATTCTAGGACATGTTTCCTACAAACTCCACTTTTCAAATCTATGTGGAATGCATCTTCCCAGAACTCAGAAATCCAATACAAATGCTCTGCTGCCCCCTAGTGCAGAAGAAAAGCCACAGTGCAGGGGCAGAGAATTGTCCAAAAAGTGTCAGAAGACTTGGATGCTACTTAATTCACTCAAAATCTAACCCTCCTTGAGGCTTCACATTTACAAAATGGGGTTATTAGTAGTAGCTGCCTGCCAGGGCTGTGCGACGGTCATGCAGTGTCATGAAACCACCTGGCACACTAGAATGTGCCGTGTACAGCCAAGGTGTTAGCATGATCCTGTCATGCAAGAGCTAGAATCACAGGACCAAGGACACTGAGCTGGCTTGTCACCGACCTGTATTTTGCCCCAAGTAGGTCACTTAACCACTCTGGATCTCAAATTCCCATCACAAGGAAGGTAGCAGGGTACAGGCAATGAGGGAGTTTCTCAAAAAACAAGAGCTTAACTAAACTAAAGGAGCTGATCTATTAGCCTAGCTCTCTCTCCAGAAATTATATATTGTCTCTAATTAGGTTTTCCTATCTTCTGAGAAGCAGTATTAATATCATTCTTAAATATAGCCAACTCCTCAATTTCACCAAAAACCAAGAAACACCATGTGATATTTTCAAAGACTATAAAAGTGTCACCTCTCTGACCCCTTCCTCTAACCACAGAAATTTAAAATCTGGAAAATATATAACAATGAAATCAACCAAAAGTCATCAATGATTTCTAGACTGTGGTTCAGGATCCCAGAGATTCCTAAAGTTGCTCTGTGATCAGTATCTGGGTGAGGAATCAGCTGGTAATATACCACGGAGTGGGAGGCAGTAGAGGGAACTCAAGGCTGATAATTTAACACATCACTTTGTTGTGGGTAGCTACCAACCTGAGAGTACCAGAAAGCAGGTTAGATGATGCCCACATTGTATTTTTCCTGTTGGTTAAACATTCCTTATTAACTTCTGTATATAGGGTCTCAACTTGAATCACACATTCAGTAACCACTTAATATTAATGTGTTCAAGTCAACCTCAAAACTAACACTTGGCGTTCATTAATTGCAGGTTTGGGACAGCAAGTTTGTTAAATCTGGTAAGGTTATAAATTATGCACCAGTTACTCTTCTATTCCTAAAATTAATTCCTGGAATTAAAATTTTTCTTGAAAAGTTATATACTTAATAAAGTCCACTGAAATATAAATTATTCAAAAAGGTCTAGATAGACACTGAATAAATTCGCCTCAAAGAACTGTTACAGGAACTGAGTTAGGACTAAAGAGCTTAGAACAGTGACTGACAACAGTACGGCATTACCTATCAACAACTCATTACCTTATTTAATACGCATCGATTGTTCACTGGTTACAAAATCAGGCAAAAACATTATGAAAACCTTATTAAGAAAAATATATTAATATATAAGCGGTCTGTCTCTGTGAATTTATTAACACTATTGAAAACCTGGTGACTAAAAAAATTCTATCATTTCCATTAAGTACATTAAAAACATAATCAACCACATAATTAACCAAATCATAATTAAAAACAGAATTAATCAACACAAACTGTATAATCCAAGGTAAAAAAAAGATAAAAGTAATGTAATAACAATTACAGTGTATATTTACTCCACCAGGCACTATGCAAAGCATTTTATGCTTGATCCTCACCTCAACCCTATAAAGTTCTATTATTATCCCCAGTTTACATATAAGGAAACTGATGTTTATGGAAGTGAGGTCACTTGGCCAAGGTCACATACCAGTAAGTTCTACGCTGAGGATTCAAACGCTGCCAGTCCACCTAAAGCCCATGCTCTGAGCCCCATACCATTCCTTTCTGTTCATTAATGATAAAGGTTAAAACGAAATCTGTCCCTATCAACCTTTTAATCTGTGAGCTCCTTGAAGGGAGGGACTCCATCTCATTCAGTTCATTGCCCAAGAGACACTAGGTGAGCAATAATATTTGCTGGGTGAATAAAATTTCCAAACACATATTCTTCCCAGTCACTGTCTGTTCAGGACCAAAAAGGGAAGGATCTTTATGTCTGGTCCATACTGACCCAAGATCTACCAAGAGGACATCTTTTGTCTCTTCCTGGCCTTTTGGGCTCTGGGTCTAACACAAGAAAAATTTAAGGCCCCAAAGTAACATAATAAAGAGATCATGTCTATATTGCTGGAAATAACAAAAAGAAAAAAAGATATTTTAGGAATTCACTGAACTAGTTCCCCCAAAACTATTATTTGAAACATAAGGTATAATAAAGAATAAACAACACTATAAGGATTATAAAGATACAAGCATAAGCAAGGAGGAAAGGAATATGGGGCAGTATACAACACAGGATTAAGAGTTTAAACTTCAAATTAATGACTTCCAAGTCTGTCACTTAGTGGCCATTATTAATATTTCCTTTACTTCCTCATCTGTAAAATGGGGAGACTAAAGTGCCTATGTCACAGCAGTACTAGGGTGATTAAGCAATATTTAATGGGATGCATTTAGCATATAACATGGAATAATATTGATAAATGTGCCATAACGGTAGTTGCTTTATCACCCTAGAACACTGCTTTTTCCCTTCCCACAAGACCAGTTTTCAATTACCAACAATTGTGATACATCCCGTAATAACTTTCTTTCATATGCATTAAACCAAAAGATGTATATAAACATACATACACACATGTGCATGTAAAAGAGAAAAAGAAGAAACCCGTTCAATAGCTACTGTTCAGGATTAGAGAAGGTAGAAACCCCTCTGCCTACAACTAAATATTTTGTGGGTCAGCAACCATCATTCCTCCACTCAGATGTAAGAAGGAACTGGTTGCTGACTTTGCCCCAGGTTAGAGCTCAAGTTGGGAAGTGAACACAGGAGAAGAATCCAGATCTCCTGACCACCAGCCCAAGGGTAACAGACTGTCTCTGTGGAAGGCTAATGCTTCCCAGCTCCACTTCAAAGATGCCCCTTTTCCTACTGATGAGAAGATGCCTTCCCCACAGGCCTAGAGAGTAGGCCACACCCTGCACTTGTAAGACTCTGAAGAGTAGAAAAGGGGGACCAGGCAGACCAGCCAGTGAGGACCTTCCTGCAACTCACACCCGATGCTGGGGACTTTCTAGGCCACCAGGCTTCTGATCACTTCCACCTCCCATACAGAGTCAGAATTAAAGTGCAAAGAGAAAAGGATAAATGTTTGTGGAATCTTCAGCCTACTGTCAATAAGAAAGAAAGAAAAAAAGTTAAAAAAAATCACACAGTACATCTTAAACTCACAAAACGTTATGTGAATTATACTTCAATAAAGTTGAGAGGAAAAAACTGCTTTCGCCACTAATAAAACGTGTAGCTTTCTAACTGCTCAAAGATGTGCCCAAGTTGTAATGAAGTGAATCACGAACATTTAACATGCCAGCTCACCTGCAAGGCCAGCTCTCTCATCTGCAAGGCCATACACACACATGCACACACATACACACACATACACACTCCCCAAAACTGAGCAATCCTCGGACGAAAACTTACTCCACAATGGATAACTGATAACTGAGCTATTATAAATCTCCTCTGGATATGAAGAAACTTTTTAAAAGAAATTATTGTTAAGAAAATGTGGCTTTTTCTTTAAAGCTTTTGAAACATTCTTTTTGTTTTCCCATTCTTAACACATGAAGTCAATCATCTGAAACAGAGGAATCTTGAGGGATGACGGTCACAGAGAATAAGCGATTCAGGTTTGACTGCTACTTGTAGTTGTGATAAAAAAAAAAAAAAAAACAGCCAGCAGTAGCTCATCCATCCTTCCCTGCCTTTCATGTCACCTAGAGCTCAGGCTGAGCCCAGAAAAAAAAGGCTGAAGAATATCTGAAAGTAATGAGTTCCAGAGACTTTTAGACCTCCCCTCTTTTTCTGCCATTGTGAGTTCTCTTTCTCCAGCTGCATGAAGTACACAGGCAAGGACTTGACTGTATAAAATCAACTAAGGTGTCAAGTGGAGGCAAAAAAAAAAAAAATGCATAACCCTGACAAGAAGGATCACAATATAGAAATAGAACATCTCCTGACCATGTCTTAGCAGCTCATTGGAACAAAGCCCAGGAACCCTGAGGTCCCCTTTGAGATGCCCTGAGACCCCTAGTCTCCAGGCAGGAACAGAGTCACCAAGTTCTAAGTCAAATCTTTAACTGTGGAATCAGAATCTATCACAGTGGAGTTTAAATACTGAAGACTGTCATAAGTAGTTTTTGAATTTCTTCATTAATATCATCTTTCCATGTGGCACAAGAGTTCTTGGCTATACCTGCTCAGTAAAAAAGAGAAAAGAAAAGAAAAAAAGGCATTCTCTCCCTTACACATGATACAGATTACAACAAGCCTGTCTCACTGGATAGGCCTCATACAAGCAAGGTCTATGACAACTAGGGTTGTCTAAATCATAATCCCATCTGGCCACACATGAGCAAGCATGCACAGACCTGTACAGCAGCACCCCTCGCCCTTCCCTACTGGCCCCCACCTCTCAAGGCCCCCTTCTCATCCTATTGCCACCACACAAGCACACACACATACACACTTACTTCACACCCGCAGACTTTGCTTGCAGGGCGCTGCTCCAGAAATCATCAACATTTTCTGGTTCAGAAAAGGCCTGCAGGCAGGCACTGAATGGTATCTTGGCACGAACCAACTCAGGAAGGGGTCTTCTGTTTGATTCTGCTTCCCTTCTTGTTAGTTCATAGGCAATCAGTTCATCTGCGTAGAAGAGCAAACAAATGAATCTGCAGTCATTTATTTTCTTGAAAGGAAAGAGCCCCTTGAACAATGAACAGCCTTCCCTGAAGGCTTCTGGGCTGTGGGTAGGACTTCTTACTTGCTGCCCTCCACAGAGCCAGAGGAGCCTGCTGAAAGTGTGTTTAGAGTGGCAATGCCAGGCTGCATCAAGCCATTCATTTTTTGCCTGTTCCTCTTTGAGGCTGACAGGAGGGAATTGTGAATTACAGTCCAGGTGAGAGGTTCAGGCTACACATGTGCTGTAAGCGATGCACGAACCTGGGCTTTCATTTATCCAGAGGTCAAGACTGGTTTGACTCCAAACTACCCTCTAATCACAAAGTCTCCACACCAGAGAATTTCATGCTGAGAGAAATCCGAGGGCTCACCTCTTCCTGGCCCTTGACCATGATGAGAGGTCATGGAGAGTGCAGGCCAAGGAGCAGGATGAACTATAAGGAACACAATTACCCAAGGCACCAGACCTGCAATCCTACCCAGCACCGCCAAGAAAACTTCATGCGGGGTTACCTGACACTGCAGAAAGCAGAGCAGCCAACCCAGAAGGCTTTCTACACTATCCCTGCTCAAATGACTGAACACCCAGGGGAAAAAAAGTGAGTACACTGTGAGCTTCCCAAGAGTCAGTAGATCTACTCTTGGAAACCACCTGTAAGTCAAAATTCTATACATTTCAAATGGACCTTTCCAGGAACTCCTTCTGTGATACAAAAAACCACTTGTGATTTGTCAGTTTTTATATACCACTGATGTATCTTTGTATTTTCTTAAACACATCTGGATATGCTCTTACAGTTCATTCCCCAGTCCACCATTGGTTTAGGATGGACTTCTGTCTAGGATGCTAGCATTATGTGTTTCCAGCTATCAATTTCCTGACACTAAGTTACAAATCTCCTTTCTGAACAACAACAACAACAACAACAAACATAGCTACCTACCACTTATAAATTATAAACAGTGAGTTTAGAGAGGATCACAGAACTGAGTAGAATATGTTAGCCAGCATCCACCAAGGTAGTCAAGAGAAAGCAATTAGGCCTCATGCTAAAAAGGAACCAAACCACAGATCCCCACCTCATTTCTACTTTGTGTAATGAATAAGAATTTAAAAATTAGCCAAAAGCTGTAAAAGTTTAGAGAAAATGGAAATTGTTTCATCTTAAAATCATTTTCCAATTAACACAATAAAGTGACTACCCACCACCCCTGCAAAAAGAGAATAAAAAAGCCACCCAAGGAGTGTTTGAACTTTACAAAAATGACCAGTTCACAGGAGATAAGCAATTAAGCAGATATTTCTCCTTTTTCTGCTTCTAAGATGTTAGTTCTAAGAAATATCATTCATCTATTCTATCTGAAAAGAAGCAGATCAGACTTACTGAAGGAAATTTCCCCTGAGCATCACCCCCTCCACCTGGGTATCTGCCTTCTTCCTGCTTCCAATGTCCAGAGACCTTTCTAAGGGGTGCCTGACAAAGGGCCCAGCCATACTTTATCACCCACAACAGGCACCTTGCTCAGATGCCAAAGATGGATTCTTTTTAAGAGACCTCTGCCTGAATGGCTCACATCAAAAAATGTAGTTCTGACCACTTCCCTCAGACTTTACAGCACAACTTGTAAGTGATAATGTTAAATTACAAATAATTTCCTCCAAATTAAACTGACTCTAAACCAACCTGCTGTTGAAACTTATAGGCACTGAAGTAGGTTTCCTCTATAACCGGCTCCATGAAAATCTCAGAGAAAGCCACATGGGGGCTGAAGAGTAGATGAGAAGAGACAGGCAGAGCAGACACATTCCAGGTCTACTCCAGACACAGCTCTGCAGTAACTAAACCGCACTGTCTCCCACTCGAGGGTCTTCACGTGTGAAGAAGCGCTCTGCTCACTTCCCACTTTGGAACACTACCTTTGTTGGTTGCCGCCTCCATGGCCACGGGTAATTGCATCAGGTAGTCCACCCTCTCCGTGTAGCGGACTTTTCGGGTCTGACAGCACTGAATCCGCTCTTCCACCAAAAACCGAAAAACATCACTTGGGTTTTCCGAGCCAATGCGGTTCCTCTGAAAATGAGATTATATCAAGTCAGTAAATTTATATTACTTTCATGGGACACACATGCTATGTCATTTTAGTAATGTCCGACTCTTTGTGACCCCATGGACTGTAGTCCGCCAGGCTCCTCTGTCCATGGGATTTCCCAGGCAAGAATAATGAAGTGGGTTGCCATTCCCTTCTCCAGGGGATCTTCCTGACCCAGGGATCGAATCTGGGTCTCCTGCATTGTAGGCAGATTTATATACAAATTAGCACAGAATCAAATATTAATCTGGTAAAAAGATCTGATGTTACTAAACATTCCCTCTGGGCATACCAGTTCAGAGTACTTTAAAGCAAAAGACTGGTAGTTACCTAAAGTCCAAAACTGGGAGACTGATTAAATAAATTATAGTTCATCATATAAATAAATAGTATGCAGCCATCAAAAGTCATGGCAGAGGGCATGAGCTAGACAGAATTAGAAGAAAGGAGATATGAAAGGCCAAGTAAAGAGAAAGGAGGGGGAAAAAATCAAGGGCTGCACCAGAAAAATTAAGCCAAGTATAGTTAGGTTGTTTGAGATGGACATGTACACATTGCTATACTTAAAATGGGTAATAACCAACAAGGACCTGTTATAAAGCACATGGAACTCTTCTCAATGTTATGTAGTAGACAGGAGAGGAGAGGAGTTTGGGGAGAATGGATACATATATATGGATGGCTGAGTCCCTTTGTTGTTTACCTGAAACTATCACAACACTGTTAACTGGCTATACCTCAATATAAAATAAAAAGCTTAAAAATAATTAAAAAGTAAATTTTTAAAAATTTAAAGTTTTTTAATTTAAACAAATTTTTATTTAAAAAAATTTTTTTAATTTGTTTAAATTAAAAAATTAAGCCATGTATGATACAATTCTATAAATGTACTAATGTAAATTATACACAAATAAAAAAGAAAGTAGGCTATATTTGAGTATATAATGACATGGCAAAATGTTCACAACAGGTTAAGTGGAAAACACTGCTCACAAACCAGCAAGCAGAGAATGAACGCTGGGGTGGAGGCAGGGAGTCAGACACCAGAATGTTAGCACTGCTTGTACCGGGGAGCAGGCAGTATGGGGGGCTTTGATTTTCTCTTCTGCGCCTCTATTTCCACAAAGAACACATTAGTCATCAGGGAAAAAGTAGTTATTTTTTTAAGAGGGGAGGAAAAAAGGCTTTAATCATAAATTCTCAGTGGCCTTTAAGAACCACAGCATTGAATGTGATTCAATCCTGCTGAGCCCAGAGTGAGCATCTCGGAGGACAGAGGACAGGAGGATACCAAATACCACACTGGCCTCTCAAGGAGCTTGTCACAGAGACAAAAAAACAAAAACAGGGAACGAAAAAATGGATAAGCACTCCTAGAACACATTCAAATTAGGAGAACAGGGAGACCCATGAAGGCCGAGAAAGCCAGGCTTGAGGAGCAATTACATCAAGTGGGCCAAACAGAGAAAGCCCCAAAGATGCCAACTCTATAAGGGGCCCAGATAGGGAGAGGTTGGGGGTGGCAGCGTTCTGGCCACACCGGCGGGGCTGCACGAGAGGGCTGGACACGCTCCTAACAACCCTTTCCAGCGTTCTAAAGGCTGACTTACCTCTACTAGATTCACGAGGTGCAGGAAAAACTCCTGGGCATCCTGCTGTCTGTTGGAGGAGAATTCTGGGTGGCTCTTGCTCACAAAGGCCTTAAACATGCGTGGGGAGATCCCATTCTGTTGAGGCTAAAATATAAAAATAAAACCAAAACTTACAAGTGGGAAGCAGAGCAGAGACTACCAGTAGCCAGGATTTCAGGTAAGAACACTGAAGCCCACCTTAGCTAAACAGCCACAGCAGTCAGGACATATGGACGTTGGTTGCGTACCAGGAACTGTGCTGTGAGACTGGGACGGGGCTCTTCTGTTTACTCAGAACTAAAAGGCACGATAAACACCCCGATTTCTGTCCGCATAGGGCTTGCTCCACCACCAGGAGGGAATATGAGAGAAAGGAGAGGAAATGGCTCCCAGCCCCAGGCAAAGTACTGCTCAGGGGCCAGCACAGGGTGTTTCTGGACCACAGGGCATTCCTGGGAGCCCGCCCCTCACCTGGAGAAGCCGAAGGAGGTTGCCTGCAGCTGCCAGGATGGGAAGAGCTGGGACAACTTTGGCTGTGAACTTTGGATGTGTAAACTTCCTGGGGGGGGGGGGGGGGTGGGTGGCTAAGGGACTGCTCAGAAGGCAGCTGGGCTCCTCCAGAGAGCACGCTGCCTAAGACAATGGGAGGGCGGCCCACTGAGGAGCTGAGGTAGGGCTCACAGAGGTCACTGCAACAGGGCATCAGGCAAAAGATCCTTGTGGGGGTCTCTGAGAGGACAAGCACATCTCTAAAGAACCACTAATGTGCGCCCACAAAAGGCCAACCATGATCACAGACTCACGCAGCCAAGGAGTAAACACTCTCCGCCCAGGGAAAGGCTCTGCCTCAACTCTAATCTCCCCAACCCTTGACCCTGGAGCAGCCTGAGGAGGCAAAGAGGTGGAGCAAGATGGAAAAACACTAGAGCAAGCCGACACTGACCTTTCTACACTGCTGGTTTCCAAGGCACCTGAGATTGGTAGTGGGAGAAGCCTTAAACTGGCTTTGATGGGAAATGGGCTTTTTAATGCCAGTAATTTGCTCTTGAACTGTGGTATTGGAGAAGACTCTTGAGAGCCTCTTGGACTGCAAGGAGATCAAACCAGTCAATTCTAAATGAAATCAACCTTGGCTATTCACTGGAAGGAACAAAGATAGGAGGAGAAGGGGAAGACAGAGGACGAGATGGTTGGATAGCATCACCAACTCAATGGACAAGAGTTTGAGCAAACTCTGGGAGATGGTGAAGGACAGGGAAGCCTGGTGCGCTGCAGTCCATGGGGTGGCAAACAGTCAGACACAACTGAGTGAACAACAATCTGCTGGGAACCCAGGCACTCGGCCTGAGATACTCTAAAGAGGCAGACTGGAAGATCCACATCATCTTTAAGGATAAAGCTGTTTCCTGAGTCCTCTCCAAGTTCAGCCTCTAATAATGGTGCTGCACGTCCCCTTGTGTAAAACCCTTGTGCTGCCATTATCCCCATTTTACAGCCAGGGACACTGAGGCTGCAGAGAAGTGCCACCAAGTCTGTCAACTGAAATGGTCTTATGACCAGATGACCATGTAGCCAGCAAAGAGCCAGAACTGGGTTCTGATCCCAATTCCACACTCGTGGTAGCAAAACTGGAGTCATAGCTGCAGCACACATTAGGTCTCAGTGAGACAAACCTCACCTTGCCAATCAAAAAGTAATCCCTGTGCTCCAGGCAAAGGTACACCCACGTCTCAAAACCTCTCCATGAGCAGCCTCCAGGGCACCATCCCCTCCTCAGAGATGCAGAGAACTTGGTGTCTGGGCCATCCCTGGGCACTGAACACAAGAGCATGGCTTTTGCTTTAACATTCAGCCCACTCTAGCCTGTCTCCCCAGCCTGACTGCAGCACTTGGCAGGCGAAGGCCTTGTCTCCCACCTCTGTGAGATCTCCTGGACACCAGGGTCCAGGCCTAGGGTCCACAGGCCACAGCAGGGGTGTACAACCACACAGCCAGATGCAAAAAGTGATGGGAAAACTCCAAGAGCTATCTCTCCCGGCAGCCACGAGGCAGCTCTACATATGAAGTCTCTTCGAGGCACACATGTTCTAAGCGATGTTTCTAATAAAACTGAGGAGAATTCTGTCTTGCTCAAAATATATCTGATATGGGCATCTAGTATTTACTGGCCACCTACTCCATGTAGAACATGTTGGGGATTTCTCACCAAGAGCTGACAGAGAATAGGTGGGGTGGGGGTGAGATTCAACACATATCTATAACAAATATTAGGGAACACTGCAGACAACTTATTGGAGAAGGAAATGGCAACCCACTCCAGTATTCTTGCCTAGAGAATCCCAGGGATGGGGGAGCCTGGTGGGCTGCCGTCTATGGAGTCGCACAGAGTCGGACACGACTGAAGCGACTTAGCAGCAGCAGCAGCAGACAACCTAAAACAGTGTTGGCAGCTCTGAGAGAAGAATTCCCCAAAGAGGCAGCATTTGAGCATCTGAGGACTCGGAACCTGTGTATAACTGATCAGCCTACATACACACACAAGGCTGCAGATGTGCCTTCAGCATCGGCAAAGACCAATTTATACCTGATGATCCATTTAACTACCCACATGTACACTCCTGAAAGGCATGTAAAAATTGTAACTTTCTTCACTCATAATGCTGACTGACATATATCTATATAGTATCAGCCAACACATGCATGCAAATAATGCCTTACATTTGCATACTAACATTTAGTCATTCATTCAACAGGAATTTACCAAGTGTTACAAAATGTCAGACACTATTCTAGGTACGAGGATGAACATTTACTAGGTGGCAGGCACAGTTCTGAGCACCTTATACGTGCATCTTTACTTAAATTACTCAACCTCATGAGGTAACTATTATTATTATTTTCTACATTTGACAGATGAGCAAACTGAGTTCTAGAGGAATTAAGTAACTGACCCAGGATCACACAACTAGGAAAGTCAATCTGTCTCACTCGCTCTCTTTATCCATCTTTCTCTCTCGTGTCCTAACACTGTTTCTTGCAAGAACTACACATGCCTACTTCTCACCTCTGATGTCTGAAGTCTCTGTTACCCACTGCTGAGAAAACAGTGTGTCTGGATTCTGGGTAAGCCCTCTTCAAATCGACCTCTGAGGTCAACCTCCCAGGCCAGGCCAGCAACAATGTCTCCATCTGGGTGGTGCAGAGTCACCACCTGGAATACGCCTGTTCACGTTGTGAATTTGGGTTTAGGCATTCACGTACGCACACACTCACTGCCTGCTGCTATTACCTCTTACAAGTTGTGCTTGGCTGCCAGTCCCCATCAAAGCAGCTGCTTGGGAAAGTTTACCAACTTGCTGAAAGTAAACTGAAGAGTTGGCTGCTGCTCTATGCCACCGTATGGTCGTACAGCTGGGAGAAGTTCCAACAGAGACCATGGTGAAAACTCCAGAGGCTCAGCTCCACACTCGGGCTTTGGCCCAGCCTCATTCACTCCCCTCCATGCCTCTTCCCTCTCAGTGCCCATTTCAGTTCTTTGTTTGCCCTTGACTGACCTGGCCTAATCACTGGTGCAGCAGACAAGTTATAGCTTGAGAAGTGATGATCATTGAGAAGTCATTAAAAACGTTCCTAACTGGAGACATGATGTCTCTGCCCCATTGCAGATCAGCTCCCAGCTTTCACAGCTGGTCTGATTTATCTCAAACTCAGCCACTCTACACTTAATGCCTAACCACAGCTAGCCTCTCTGTCCTCACCCATGGTCCTCGCCTGTTCTACCTCTGATTTCTGAGGGGAGGTCTCACTAATTCCCATGATCAACTATTACTATGTTCACATTATGTCCATATAATAGAAAGTCAGGCTATAAAAATGTTGAGCCTGAATCTAATTAAGCTTCTACATCTAACTTCCAGCTTATAAGAAACACAAACTGAACAACACCTTAAGGAAGCAATCCTTAGAGCAATCCTGGGGCAAACGATTCAGCTCCTTCAACAGGTCAGTCAGTCTTGCAAAAAGAGGAGGACTCTAAGAAGCTGTCTTTGATGTCGTTCAGTCGCTCAGGCGTGTCCAACTCTGTGACCCCGTGGACTACATACAGCACACCAGGCTTCCCTGTCCTTCACCACCTTCTGGAGCTTGCTCAAACTCATGCCATCCAACCATCTTGTCCTCTGCTGTCCCTTTCTCCTCCTGCCTTCAATCTTTCCTAGCATCAGAGTCTTTACCAATGAGTTGGCCCATCACATCAAGTACTGGAGCTTCAGCTTCAGCACCAGTCCTTCTAATGAATATTCAGGGTTGATAGTGCTTTGACAGTGCAGGGGAAAATATGGATATTGGCTGGGTACTAGACAATACATTTTGCTAGTGTGTTTCTAACACCTCAATTGACTTTCATCATATTGCTTTTTTTAAAAGAAAAGTATTATAGTTACAGGTGCATATTGAATATTTACAAGTGAAAAGGATGGTGTTTAGGTTTTGTGTTCAATTTCTGCAGGGAAAGGAGAGGAAGGGAATGAGGGGGACAATTGAGATCAGGGGAGATTGATGAAACCAGATTGGAATTGGTAAATGGAAATTCATTATACTATGCTCTCTATGTCTGTGTATTATTTGCAAATTTAAATAATTTTTTTTTAAAGATCAGAATAAAGCAGTCACTTAAAAAAAAACAAAAAGCCTAAATAAGAACCCCAGGTGTTGACATTTGGCAGAAATCAACACGACACTGTAAAGCAGTTATCCTTCAATTAAAAATAAATGTTGTTTTTTATTTTTTTAATTTTAAAAAAAGAACCAGAGGGAATCCCCTGGTGGTCTAGTGGTGAAAACTCAGTGCTTTCACTGCTTTGGCCTGGGTTCAATCCCTGGTCAGGAAACTAAGATTCTATAAGCTGTATGGTACAGCCAAAACAAATAAAAGGAATCAAAGAAATATGTTTCCTAGTGGGCAGTGAGCCAGTGCCATCACCTGAGTGTCCCGTATGGGCCCATCACCAAACAAGATAAGACAGACCAACACTGACCAAGAATGAGACTTTTAGGAAGCTCACGCTCTTTCTGTAAGCTGACCCTTGGACACCAGAAGCAATGGCTTGTCCTGACAACTAACTTTACAAGAGTGAGCCCCAGACCATCTCCAAAATAGCAACCACCTAAGCAACCTGTCATATTTATAGGATACTGTACTTACTTTCTCCATCAGCAACTTGAAAACAGATTAGCTAAAATTAGAGAGAGGACTACAGTGTTCAGAATCTTTCCCAAATGCTTACACAGAGCTTTCTGTTTAACACTGCACCAAGAAGGCAGTCACTGTCCACTCACATTTGTCTGGGCTTAGTGCTTTAATTAACAAACAAGGAGAAAGACTAAGGCTTTGTATCAACTTATTAGAGCAACGCTTGTAGAGAAACTTACACTGTAAGATCACCAGGATGAAAAAAAAAATGCATCTCAGCCTGTCCCTAATACATAGGAGTATATCAGCTTTTGATTTAAATTTTTAACTTTAAGTCATAAACCTTGGACCAGTAATTCCTAACTCATGTCCAAACCCCAAATCTCCTAAGCTAAAGGAATAGAGCTTATTCCCCCAAGCTATTTTTCATAATTTAAAAGGTGAGTTAGAAATGTTACATTTGCCCAAAGTAGGAAAATGGAGGTTAGTTTTTATGCTTGCAGCTATAAATACATCACCTGGAAGCAGGACCTTGGTTATCCCCATGTTGATCAAAAACTGAGGCCAGCAATTTTGTGTCAAGGGTTAATTAGAATGGGAAATCAAAATAACTGTCGCTTAGGAAACTGTTTGGAATACAGAATTGTTAATAATGTGCTATCTTCAGAAGGAAAAATAAATTATAGAGTAATCTGTATTAAAATGTGTGAAAGCACTGTCTTAGAATGCATAAAGATCTGGAATACATTTTTTGGAGAAGAAAAACTGTACTCTCACAGTGAGCAGGTTTTATCTACTATAGACGCAATTTCATTTTAAAAATCAACAAATTTATATAGAAATGGCAGTGCCCCCCAAAAAACACTGAAAATCTTTTTGTAGATGAAATGCATATTAAGCATGCATCTCTAAAAACTCGATTTCACCTTGGTCTGTAGCAGAGCAATGAAGTATATGCTTTAGAAATGACCCAAGGTGTGAATAGTCCAAGTTACTGGGCTACCTGGTAACTCTGCAAAATCTACCCAGCCCCTTTATCACCCATCTGCAGCACCCACACACAGAGGCCCTGGGAGCCTGAAATGAGAACTGGAACAACTATCAGAGAAGCAGGACAGCGTAGAGACTCTGTCAATACTGCATAGACTCAGGGCCGGATTCTCTGGTGTAAACCCCAGCTCTCCACTCCCTGACTTTGTAACTGTAGGCAAGGATTCTGTGCATCCATTTCTGCATCACGGAACACACAGGAAGGGTCTGTGCTAGTCATTGGTATCACTGGTAGTGGAGGCCCTGAAAAAGGCATTCCTGCCACAGGGCTCTCTGCGTGGCACACACTCCTCTCGTAACCCATCCTCTGTTTCAGCACGTCTTCCTTCCTCTCTTGGAGCATTTCAGGCTCCTCTACAAGAGACAAACAACGGAGACCAGGGACAAGACCACCTGACCACAGGGCTCCTGAGACCTGAAAAAAGCAAGGTTCTCCCAAATTGGTTGCTCTGAAACCAATTGCCAGTGAAAATCTTGATGCCTCAGAAAGTAATTCCCTCCACTGTCAACAGTAGTGGAGCTCTTACAATGAATTACTTGTCTGTTCAAGTAATAGCTTGAAACTGACACCTCTGGGGCCACAAAGAAAATCATGAGGTCAATTCAAGCTTATTCTGAATGTCAAAGGGACCCTATTGATCCTGGCACCTCAGGGGTGCGGGTGGTGGTGAGGGGAAGAACTTTATAAATCATCTAGACCAAGGGTCACACCCAAATACCCAGCATACCAATCAGGTCACAAACCACAAAGGGACTGGAGCCCACTGGGGACTGCGTGTCCTGTGTGATGGGAGAGCTGCTACTCAGCTCCAGCCAACTGCTGTCAGGGGCCTGGGACCACCAGAGGTTCTGAATGTTTAAGAGAAACTGGAAATTCAGATTCTGTGGGAGGGCCCAGCAAAACACACCTGCAGGACAGACGTGGCCCAAGGCTGCCAGGTGGCACACCCTGAGCCAGACAGGGCAGGGGTTCCTGCCTGCAAGCCTCAGACCCCTGGAGATCACATAACTCCCACACTAATCCAAGGTGAGGAGGAGACGAGGGTCCCCAGCTGTTCACAGACTAAGAATATGCCTCATATAAGAACTATTTACTTTTTTCTAGTATCACAAAGGAAATGGCAACCCATTCCAGTGTTCTTGCCTGGAGAATCCCAGGGATGGTGGAGCCTAGTGGGCTGACGTCTGTGGGGTTGCACAGAGTCGGACATGACTGAAGTGACTTAGCAGCAGCAGTATCACAAAAGAACATTGTGATATTAACAAAAGTAAATTTTCCTTCCAAACATTGCTAAATTGGTCAGTTTTCATTTTACCTTTTCTCAAATTAGGAGATTCCAAAAACACAACAGTCCTGTAACGTACACAGATTTTATTTACATTAGAGAGGGGCCCTTTCACACTTGAAATATTCACAACCACCAGCAAGACCAATCTGCCATTTGACAGCTGAGATTGAAAGGTTACAGGATTTTCCCCCCAACCCCACCCTGTCTCCAGATCTTTGCAGAGTCAGGAGAGGAAGCCAGGCCCCCGAGGCCCAACCAAGTCTCCGTCTCGCCCACCATGAAAGACAGACTCTGCCCCCAGAAGTGACAGCCTGGATGAAAACCCAGGATAAATGTGATCAAAACATTTTGGGGACTTTCCTAATGACTCAATAGTTAAGAATTCGCCTGCCAATGCAGGGGACATGGGTTTGATCCCTGGTCAGGGAAGATCCCACATGCTTCAGGGCAACTGAACCCATGTGCCACTACTACCGAACCCATGCTCTAGAGCCCGGAAGGCGCAACTGCTCAAGCCCACATACCTGGAGCCCATGCTCCGCAACAAGAGAAGCCACCGCAAGGAGAAGCCCATGACTGAAGAGCAGCTCCCGCTCGATATAACTAGAGAAAGCCCTCAAACAGCAACGAAGACCCAGCATCACATATATAAATAAATAACACACCACTTTGGACCAAGTGTTTTCACCATCACCTCTTCAAAGTTACACAGGAGCTCAGAGGTAGAAAAAGCCCGGATAACCTGACACCCCAGCCCTGCACCCAAACCACTCCAACTCCATTCCAATCAAGGAAGGCTCTTCCAGTCCCTGGTGGATAAGAGACTCCTTGCTACAAGGCTGGGTAACAGTGCAACAGAAGACTTCCTGCCCCACAATACTCTGATCTCTTGGCCTGAGCCCCAGAATGCGTAATCCCTCTCCATCCTCCTCACAACCTAATTCCCTCTCCCCACCCCCAAACACTGCCTCTATATTTTCCCTTCCTAATCTCTCTTCTCCTGTTTGCTCTATTTCCCCAACTAATTGGCTTCATTCTGAAAAAGAACTATTCACTTTCACTTCTTGCTCTCAGTCTGCAGGCATTAGTCAAGGATGATTGATGTTAAGATGGGAGCACAGAGGTCACACTCATGAGAAACAGAACTGAAAGAACTTGCCCACTAAGTCAAGACAAGGTAGCCTGGAGGCAGAGCAAGGGGGGTGGGGAAGCGGGGCCTGCATTCCACTCAGGATGTCTGCAGCTGTGGGAACCTAGACCCCCAAATACAGCTGTGTAAGCTGTGCCCTGCACAATTCCAAAGCCACTGCACCACTCCAAAAGGCCAGGCTGCAAGTGACGCCCTCTGGAGTTGCGTTAACAGAGCAGCCCAGGGAGGGGTCAGTAGCCCAACCCGCAGACATAGGGAAACGTGAGTCTGATAATTAGGAGATGAAGCACATCTTTCAGACAGTCAATTAATTGTGACTGAATGGCCAACTGAGTTTCTTTTTTACCAAAGTATGTTTTCAAACCCCCAGCAGCCTACCAAAAATGAGAACTGCCCATCCCTCCCCAGAAATTCAGAATCCTCTGCTAGGAGGTGGGGGTGGGGGATAGGAATATGCGTGTTGTGTTTTAACAGCCTTTTGAGAAACCCCAGGAAACAAAGCTACGGCTTAGGAGAAGACAAATACTAGAAGTGCCAAGACAGGGATAATGAGGGGGAAAATGTTTATATTTTTATACATTTATTCCTTCCATTCCAGCTCTATGTTATGAAGAATACTATTTCTAAAGACCAGTAATGATGGCAATCACATATAATCCATGAAGCAAATGTCACTAGAAACCACAACCTTGTGGCCATTCCTTGTCACAACTTTTAAGAGCAGACAGACACCCGAGACACTAAAATGAAAAAGCTATGTTGACAGCTCAAGAAATTTGTAGCCACCATTCACCAAATCATAGGTAATCCACATTCTCACTAGGGAGGTCCCTCTTTCCTCTGAGTCAACATGGCAGACACCCAGACACATACCTTGTGCTCCTCCTTCATCACCTGTTCAATGAGCTCAGACTTCACGGGAGGTTTTGAATACTGGCCTGAGAGAAGGCCATGTCCTAACTTAGTCCTGGACAAGAAGGAGAAACAAACAAAAAGGTCATTGTTCCTTCCCCTCAGGGACGCCAAAATTATCTTCAAATTTCAGTAACTACAGCTGCTTTTAGTGAAACACTGTATCTCAATTCCTCACAAATAACCCAGTCCATTCTGAAGGAGATCAGCCCTGGGATTTCTTTGGAGGGAATGATGCTGAAGCTGAAACTCCAGTACTTTGGCCACCAAAGTACTTATGCGAAGAGTTGACTCATTGGAAAAGACTCTGATGCTGGGGGGGATTGAGGGCAGGAGGAGAAGGGGACGACCAAGGATGAGATGGCTGGATGGCATCACTGACTCGATGGACGTGGTTCTGAGTGAACTCCGGGTGTTGGTGATGGACAGGGAGGCCTGGCGTGCTGTGATTCATGGGGTTGCAAAGAGTCGGACATGACTGAGTGACTGAACTGAACTGAACTTACTTGATTCTGCTTGATACTGATTCCATTTTCAAATTCTCAGTACTTTATAATTTTACTTATTTCTTCCTTTTTACAAAAGCAACACATGCCTATTTTGGAATACTTTTAAACAATACAGATCGTAAAGAAAAGAATCGTCTTTAATTCTGCAACCCAGAGATAACCACTATGAACGCTATTTCAGATAAACTTTTCTTAAAAACTACAGCAGGTCACTTACATCTGTGTGTTGAAATCTTGTGTTGGATCTAAAGGAGAGTAGTCAAATATTCTTGGAAGATTTCCTACATACCTAGAAAATGAGAAGCAACAGTCAAAACATAGGAACTGAGAGATGAACAGAACCAAAATAAGCCATCATCCTAGCTAAGACCTTCTTGCCTTTCTGCCAAAACTAAATCAGAACTTTTCCCTGAGCTCCTACCTCTGCAGACACATTCATGGGCCTCCCTATGCAGCTTTCCCAGGTGACTCAGTGGTAAAAGAATCCAGGTTCAAGCCCTGGGTTGGGAAGATCCCCTGGAGAAGGAAAATGGCAACCCAGGCCAGTATTCTTGCTTGGGAAATCCCATGCACAGAGGAGCTTGGTGGGCTACAGTCCGTGGGGTCACAAGAGCCAGACACAACTGAGCACACACACACACACATACACACACACTGAAGTTGAAAATGCTTATGCTTCTCTCAATAGGCCTTCACCCCAGATATGAGTTAAAATCCTCTCAGATTTGGAATCTTTTACAAGTTTCCCAGTGATTCTAACATGGAGCCAGAGTTAAGCACCACTGGGTTAGGCCATCGCAACCACCTTCTCAAAACCAAAAGGCAAGGTAAGGAATTGTTCTGGTCACGTCGAAATGAATAATGACAGGAGTAACAACGGCCACTTCTGGAGAGTTGCCTATACTGCCTGCCTAAGTCCTCACCTACAACCATAGGAGGAAGGGATTATTGTCATCACCCCCCTTGAGAGATGAGAAATCAAGGTGCAAACTCATTAGGTAGCTTCCAAAACCACCCAGGAGGGAGTGATGGAGCCCAAGGTGGACCCAGGCAGCCTGGCCCCCAAGCCATGCCCAGAACCATGCTGCTGGCTGTACCTGCCCCATCCACAAGCCCTCTTTCTGACCAGTTTACCTGACATAGCAATCTAACTCTAACCATCCATCTCTCATCTCAACCCACAATCATTCCTTTCACTTCTTAAATTCACTTCCTATCTCACACTCTCTGCTTTGCGCTCTTTACCTTCCCCTCTTGAAACTTAGATTCTCTGAGTCTAGAAGTTTTCGAAAGAAGAATCCAGAAACAGATCTCTTTTCCTGCCCCTTCCTGCACCTGCCCTGCCTACTTCTCTGACCTCATTCCCACCCCTTTCTCCCACCCCACAACACCCCAGCCACTTCCCCTTTTTGCTGCCCAGGGCATACCAAGCTCGCTCCTGCTTCAGAGTCATGCCATCCTGCTGTCTCTTTCCTCGAACACTCTCTCTAAAGATCATCATTCTTTTGCAGGTCTGATTTAAAGCCACCTCCCCATCTCCCTACCCCTTTTGAGTTCCTGACCCTGGCTAACTTTCTTCCTGGCTTGTATCACTATTTGCAAGTATACAATTTATGTTCTTGTTTATTATCTTTCTATAGATTACATACTAGAATATAATCTCCATGAAGGCATAGACTTTATCTAAATTACTACATCTCTACCATGAGAACCATATCTAACATGTAAAAGGCACTCAATAAATATTTGTTGAATGAATATATTCATATCATAATCACATAACCAATTTCCATAACTGACTACTAAATAACCCAAGAGAATAGGCATTATTGCAGTAAAGCCTTGGCAGAGAACCATAATACACTGTAGTTGGTAATAACCTCTAATTAGATCCTTCAGCTATTAGAAACTTCCAGGCAACTGCTGACAACAAACTCAGAATTTGTATCCCAGGTTATATATCAACATCAAAATTAACAGAGCACCACATCTCTGGAAAAGGCCCATTCAAATGGCTTCTGGTTACATCATTAGGACAATAATTCCATCTAGAAATTTTCTAAGGACCAAAATCCAATAATACATAAACCAAACTTTGGAACCAAACTATATTCAGTATAAGAGAGAATTCTTAATATACAACTTGATATACATTATCAATATTAGCTATCTTAAAATCTGGTCTTTATCATACCTCAAAACCTAACAAGACAAAAAAAAAAAACTGGTAAGATAAACATTAGTGAAAAGCTTAGGCTTTCCGTCAAGGCTGATGGAGGAGAATAAAGTTTAAAGGGATAAATCTTTGATTTCAGAAAAGTCCATTTTGCTACAAATTTATATTCTTTTTCTCATCAACTAGGAATATCTTCTATTACAACAAAATTAAAAGATAGCAGTAATGTTGGATAATTTTTAGAGTACTTATATCTTCAATTTGTAATCAAGTGGTTTTCAAAACAAAAAACATGTTTGCTATCTAAAAATCCACCCTTGTTGTCATTCAATTTGTACACCAATTTATTTAGATTTGTTCATCAGAATTATTTTGAAATGTAAACTAGGTTCAAGTGGCACACAGGGTATCAAGGAGTCCAGCTGATGTTCCCGAATTATACTGTGGTTGTGTGTAAGCCATTTAATCTCTCTGTGAGTCACTCTTTCTACTTACAAAATGGAGAGACCGCTTCACTAAGTTAGTCCTGCTGGGAAAAAGGAGTTTGACGAGCAAGCATTTCAACCCAGTGATATTTGTTAAAGAACCAAAAGACAAGTAAGAATAGTAAGTTGCTCATGTTCTAATATATACCACAAATGTTTAGGAAATAAAATATAAGATATTAGATACTACAAAATTCTAAAACACTTGAAACAAGACTAGGTAAGAGATTCAACTCTTAAATCCAAAATACAGACCTGAGGTATGTTTTTTTCATTGAAGAAAAATTCAGAAGATTATTTATCAAACTTCCATGTGCAGAAAATATTTTCAAAAACGTAGACAGTAAAGCACTAAAAAATGTTGTTGGGCTTTGTGACAAAAGAATACAAGTTTCTTTCATTCGAGATTAAAAGAAATAATAATTATACAACACCTACCATAAGAACTTTTCTTCAATAGTTAAAAAAAAAAAATTTTGGAGCATAAGACAGATAAGATTATTCCCAAATCAAATGATAATACAAGTATGAGACATGGGTAAGAATTTATAAAAATCATATGATGCACGATGCATACGTTTGAAAAGGCTTTCCCATCTCAGAGATTCAAACTTGCTCCTCCTTTTCTCCAAAACCCTGTCTCCACTCCTCCTGCACAGCAGTCAAAGTGAATATCCCTTTTTGTGTTCTTTCTTCAAAGAAATCCTCCCTTACCACCTCCTTTCCTTTTTCTTCATGGAGTGTACCGTATTTAAAATCATGCAGTTGTTCTTACAATTAGAGATACTCCTCAACAAAGGACAGGGTTACATTCCAATAAACCCATCATAAATTGATGATATAAACTGAAAATGCACTTACAGGGAACTCTACTCAGTACTCTGTAATGGCCTATATGGGATAAGAATCTTAAAAAAAAGGAGTGGATATATGTATATGTATAACTGATTCACTTTGCTATACACATGAAACTAATACAACATTGTAAATCAACTGTACTCCAATAAAACTTTTTCAATAACTTTCAAATCTTAGGGTATTATGGACATTCATTCATATTTTAAAAAATAAAATAAAATTTTTATTTTAAAATATAAAAAAAAGTGCATTCATAATACCTAACCTACCAAACACTGAAGCTTAACCTAGCCTACCTTAAATGTGCTCAGCACACTTACATTAGCCCACTGTTGGCTAAATCATCTAATTACTTAAAGCCTACTTGATAATAAAGTGTTGATTATCTGCTATAGCTTACTGAATACTGTACTGAAAGTGCAGAACAGAAAGGCTATCTGGGTACAAAATAGTTGTGATGGTTGTTTACCCTCAGGGTCTTCTACCTGACCAGGAGCTGTGGCTGCTGCCTGCCCAACATCATACGAGAGTATGTACCACCTGTCACTAGCCCAGGAAAACTAGCCGAAAGCAAAATGCAAAATTCAAAGTACCGTTTCTACTGAATACACAGCACTTTTGCACCATCATCAAGTTTAAGCTGAATCATCTGAAATCAGGGACGGTCTATATTTATTTAAGGTCTATTTCCCCAAATGGGGCTGGGCACCAGGTCTTATTTACCACTGAACCCCCCCACACCTAGCGCCCTGCTGAGCAGAGCAGAACCCACTCTTTATTCGCTGGATGAAAAAATGAAAACCTGACATGGACAACTGACCATAAATTTCTAAATCCAGAACAGTAAGAAGAGGTAAGATTTTACGTATCAAAAGAGGAAGGAAAAGAATATTTTATATACTTTTAATAACCACCATTACAGGCTTCTTCCCTGATGGCTCAATGGTAAAGAATCCACCTGCAATGCCAGAGACACAGAAGATACGGGTTCACTCCCTGGGTCAGGAAGATCCCCTGGGTGAGGAAAGAGCAACCCATTGCAGTATGCTTGCCTGGAGAACTCCATGGATAGAGGAACCTGGTGGGCTACAGTCCATGGGGTCACAGAGTTGAACTCACCTGAACACACAACCACCATTAAAATCATTAGCATTCAACTCTATGTGGGTAAAAAAATCGCCCTGTGCTATTCCTAGTGTGCTATCTGTCCATCAGCTTGTCTGACACGTGTGTCCTCTTCCATACTTGAACCAAGGTCGAAACCTACCTGCTCTGGGAAACACTACACATCATTTCCTAAACTTAGACAGCAGCTGCCCATGACCTACAGCTGCTGGTCTCTGTGGCTCCCTGTGCTAAGCACAGTTTAAGGAAGAAGACGCCCAGAGACGCAGCCCTTCTCCCTCCCTGGCCGAGGGAGAAAGCAGGCAGCCTGTACAGGCATAGTTAGGAGTTGCCCTCAATCAATGCCTCCCAGTTACCTATGGTGAAGGGCCAGCTTGTTTGTTGGTTTCAAATCATATAGATGAAATCCTTAAAAATACAATAAAAATAAATTAGAGTTCACCCCCGAACAACAGGAGAGTTAGAGGCAACAACCTTCCGCACAATTGGAATTCCATGCATAACTTTACAGTCAATCCTTTGAATTCACAGTTCCTTCACAACCATGGTTTCAACCAATAGCCAATCATGTATTGGGTTGGCAGAAAGTTGATTAGGATTTTTCTATAAGATGGTTTAGAAAAACCCGAATGAACATTTTGGTCAACCCAACAGTACTGCAATATGTATTTACTGAAAAAAAATCCACACATAAGTGGAACTGTGCAGTTCATGCTCAAGTTGTTCAAGGGTCAGCTGTATTTGAAAAACAAAATGCCACTTATTAAAAAATGGCAAAGTCAAATTACTACAATTTCTCAATGCCCACTCTCAGTTGCCATACCTATCCCATTACAGGTCCATTTTCAGCAGTCCAAGGACCAGCACCATCTACAAACCACAGTTTGAGCAGCAAAAAACCTAAATTCTCTAAGAAACCCCACTCACTCACCATTGCCCAAAGAGATCAGTGAACCTCTCCAATTGCATGTAGAGGGAGAGATGAGGCAGGTTTGCTGTGAAGATTAATGACTATAGTATTTTCGGCATAGAGGTTGCAGGTTTAAAAACAGAAAGTGAAGTGAAAGTGAAGTCACTCAGTTGTGCCCAACTCTTTGCAACCCCATGGACTGCAGCCTACCAGGATCCTCCGTCCATGGGATTTTCCAGGCAAGAGGACTGGGGTGGGTGCCATTTCCTTCTCAAGGTTAAAAACAGAAGCCATTATTAATGTGACAAATCCCTGTAGGAGGTTTTCCAATTTACAAACCTCTCCTTATCTCATGCAGTCCCTATAACACTTCAAGCATTCTCACCTGCCTTCATGCGGGAAGTCACAGCACAAACGTGGTGCAATGTCCCACAGTCAGTGAGGAAGGGCTTCCCTGGTACACACTGCCTGAGCAGGCACCGAGGAGACGTGGGGCAGTCTGCATGCCCAGGTCTGCACAGGACACTTACGCTCTCTGGAATTCTGGGATGCTGAAGATGGCCTGCATCACAGAGCTGAGATAGCAGCTATTGCCCAGGTTCTTGAGCCCTGTGTACCCTGGGCCGTACATGGGCTTCAGCTTTGTCCCCGTCTCCTGGATCACCTCCCACTCGCTGACCCGTGGCTTGATGTCATTGTCCTGGAGCCCATTCTCTGTCTGGGGCAAGATCAGTGAAGAAATACAACTTTGACGATGACTGTCATTCCAAGATCACATCCCACGAATTATTTCTAACAGCAATAGAGGTTTCTGCCTTTCCCCTCAGTTAAACAGAGAAATAAACAACCTCATTAAAAGCGACTGAGATAGTGATGGTTGCACAAGGCAAATGGACTTTGTGCCACCGAACTGTGCGCTTAAAAATCATTAAAATAGTAAGTTTTATGTTAGGTATAGATTTCTATAATTTAATAAATGACCACATTGAAAAGATTTAACAGTAAAAGAGACAAAGACCAAGGGGAACGGGGATAGGAGGAGGAAGAAGACAAACAGGAATCAATAAAAAAGAAGGCAGATACAACACAACACAGCAGACAAAAAGCAAGACAGTTGGAGAGGAAAGTGGAATAAACCCACGGGGCTCAGGAGAAGTGCAACATAGGAGGGAGGTTTAAAGAAGAGCAGAGAAAATAAATTAAAAAGTGACATGAGCGAGACAGAGGAATTAGGAGAATGTGAGGAAAGGGAGATGGCCTGGGCCAAAGCAAAACATGCATGTTTAACCGGCTCCTCAAAGGGTCAAATATTACAGTCACAACACCAGCCTGAAAACACAATACAAAATGAGCCACAGGGCTTCCATCAACAATAAATAATCTACTGGTTTACTCTTTCCACACACCCCCAACAAGCTCTCCTTCCCTTCCTGAAATTAATTAAAGTGATGTTGGTCACAAATCATTTTAAAGGTCATCTCCCCATACCTTCCGCCTTTAGTGAACAAAAAATGATTCATGCAACTCTCCATCAAAGGAGACAAAAATTTTGCAAGTAAACTCCAACTGAAACAAAATGGTACTTGATGAGGTGCCATGTTCATTATAAAATTTTAAAACTCAAAGTAAACTGATAACCAAAAGAAAACGCTAATTAAGTTTGAGAAGTAAATGCAAACATTAAAACCTAAAACCTATAAAAATGAAGATGTATGTGATAGGAATTATATAAATAAACCGAACAGTTTCCCTGCAAGGTGGGAATAGAGACAAAAGGAGACCTTTCTCACCCCATGCATATGAAGCATGTCAATTCCAAAATGTGCTAAATGCTTGGCCAAATGAGGGTCCAAAACAGCTTCCTCTTCTTGGAAAGAATAAACATCTAGAAGGTGAAAAGAAAATAAGCACTAAGATCTGCAATCAAGTTGTTCAACATTCAACACGCACCCACCAAGCTCCTCCTATGCACTGGGCTTGGTATACATCAATGAACAAACAAAAAACTCTGATGAGTTTCAACTGGGGGGAAGATAGATGATAATAAGCATAATCAATGGGTATTTTTGTAAATATATCTATTTATCAGTCCTTTCAACATTTCAGAAAGTAATTTTATAAAGGATTTCTGAAACAAGAAAAAGAGGACAGTGTCTAAAGCTAAAATAATTTAAAACTAGACAAATATAAATGCCTAACACTGACTGTTCTAACCCCAGTGGCATGTTTATAAGTTCAGGAGGAGGGAAGCAGGAGGGAGGAGACGGTGACACTGCCTGCCACCCTCAGGGGGAACCAGTGAAGAACAGAGAAAACACAGGACCTCAGGCTGTCTGAATGGCTGGACTGTGGTGTGAGGTCCAGGACAAAACAAAATTCTGCCCATGGAACCCTCTGTAGTCTCAGAGCTACCACCACAGGACCTTCCACCTCCATCTGCCCCCTCGTCCCCCCCTCCCCAGTGTCCACACCTCAGAGAGCTGGTAAGAGGTCTCTGAAGACTGCAGTGCACCCTAAACGTGCCCACCCCCCAGCACATGGAAGACGATGATGCGTCTGGTACAGCGGGGTAACTCAGGAGGCTGCACCGAGCCCAGGATCTGAGAAATCAGCATGTTGACAGCCTTGTCTGTAACCCACTCACAGGGCTCTGGTGTTGGGAAGCTGTGTGCTGAAGGGGGCCGCTTCTCTCCTCAGGACCCTCATCTGCCATCTGACCACATAAGGCTTCAGACTGAACCCAGCTTCTCCAAGTGTAGGGCATGATTCCAAAGCAGCAGCAATGCCTGAAAGCTCATTAGAAACGCAGAATCTCGGACTCAACCCAGACGTACTGAACAAGAACCTGCATTCTAACGAGATCCCCACGCACACAGGAAAGTTTGAGAAGAACTATGTAGCGCTTTCAAAAGCTACCCAAACCACTGCCTTATCTGTCCTCACATGGCAGTGCGACAGGGAAGAGGGAAACATTTTCAGGCCCATTTTGCACACGAGGAAATGAGACTTAGAAAAGTTAAATCATTTGTCTCAAACCCCACATGTGGCACAAACCCAAGTAGTCTGACTCCTGGCCCAGTCCTTTGTACGCAGATCTCTTAGGAGACCAAGACTCAGTGAGGCACCATCCGAGGCCCTTAACAGGTAGAGAGAGACAAAAAACACATTCAGGGGCTTTGGTGGTGGTCCGGTGGTTTGAGACTCTGCCCTTCCAATGCAGGGGGCATGGGTCCAATCCCTGGCTGGGGACTAGGGTCCCACATGGTTCAGCCAAAAAACAAAAACAAAACAAAAACCCCACAATTTCTTCACTCTAAAATTGGAAAAACAAAATGTGAAAATAGATATAAAGATATTATTCTTTACAGCAGCAAAAGATAAGATTGTTCAAGGAGTTGCCTGCTCTCTGGAACAATACCAGGAGGAGAAAAAGAAAGTGATATATAGAACTAAAGTGACCCTCTGACCCAAACCCAGATACATGGAGACTCACTGCCACCAAAAAAAAGTCAAGTCTTTCTATTATTAACAGATTAAACATTGTTTAGCTTTCTCTTCCATCCCTCTTCCCCTAGGCATCCATTTCAACTTATGGATAGAAGCCTTCATCTATATTCTTTTCTAAATATAATTCAGTGCACGCAAAAGTAAACACAAAAGATAAAATCCCCAGGCCAATTAAGAAAAAAATTTCCCAAATGTTTAAGTATTAAAAAAAAAATTCCTTGAACTAATAACTTGAAACAACTACATCAACTATATCTTCAGTCTACGACATATGACAGTAAAGTACCACTCAAATATTGGCTAGAAGGTAGAAATGACACTTCGCATGCACTTTAAATTTGGTCATTATTTAAACTAGTGAGAATTTCTAGTTCAACAAAGAATGTTCAAACTACCGTACAACTGCACTCATCTCACATGAGAGCAAAGTAATGCTCAAAATTCTCCAAGCAAGGCTTCAGCAGTAGACGAACTGAGAATTTCCAGATGTTCAAGCTGGATTTAGATAAGGCAGAGGAACCAGAGATTAAATTTCCAACATCCGTTGGGTCATAGAAAAAGCAAAATAGCTCCAGAAAAACATCTACTTCTGCTTCATTGACTATGCCAAAGCCTTTGACAGTGTGGATCACAACAAACTGTGGGAAATTCTTCAAGAGATGGGAATACCAGACCACCTGACCTGCCTCCTAGGGCTTCCCTGATAGCTCAGTTGGTAAAGAATCCACCTGCAATGCGGGAGACCTGGATTCGATCCCTGGGTTGGGAAGATCCCCTGGAGAAGGGAAACACTACCCACTCCAGTATTTGGGCCTGGAGAATTCCAAAGACTGTACAGTTCATGGCGTTGCAAAGAGTCGGACACGACTGAGCGGCTTTCACTTTCACTTTACCTGCCTCTCGAGAAACCTGTACGCAGGTCAAGAAGCAACAGAACTGGACATGGAACAACAGACTGGTTCCAAATTGGGAAAGGAGTACATCAAGGCTGTATATTGTCACCCTGCTTATTTAACTTATATGCAGAGTACATCATGAGAAACCCTGGGCTGGAAGAAGCACAAGCTGGGATCAAGATTGACGGGAGAAATATCAATAACCTCAGATATGCAGATGACACCACCCTTATGGCAGAAAGCAAAGAGACTAAAGAGACTCTTGATGAAAGTGAAAGAGAAAAGTGAAAAAGCTGGCTTAAAACTCAACATTCAAAAAATGAAGATCATGGCATCTGGTCCCATCATTTCATGGCAAACATGCGGAAACAATGGAAACAGTGACAGACTTTATTTTCTTGAGCTTCAAAATCACTGCAGATGGTGACTGCAGCCATGAAATTAAACAACGCTTGCTCCTTGGAAGAAAAGCTATGGCAAACTCAGATAGCATATTAAAAAGCAAAGATATTACTTGGCCAACAAAGCTTCCTATAGTCAAAGTTATGGTTTTTCCAATAATCATGTATGGATGTGAGAGTTGGACTATAAAGAAAGCTGAGCACCAAAGAATATTAATTCTTTTGAACTGTGGTATTGGAGAAGACTCTTGAGAGTCCCTTGGACTTGTAAGGAGATCCAACCAGTCGATCCTAAAGGAAATCAATCCTGATTATTCACTGAAAGGACTGATGCTGAAGCTCCAATACTTTGGCCACCTGATGCAAAGAGTTGACTCGTTAGAAAAGACCCTGATGCTGGGAAAGACTGAAGGCAGGAGGAAAAAGGGACGACAGAGGATGAGATGATTGGACAGCATCACCAACTCAATGGACATGAGTTTGAGCAAGCTCTGGAAGATGGTGAAGGACAAGGAAGCCTGGTGTGCTGTAGTCCATCGGGTCACAAAGAGTCAGACACGACTAAGTGACTGAAGAACAATGAGATAGTTTTGAAGACTTAAAGACTTTAAGCCTCTACTTATCAGAGCCCCAAGAGAAAATTACAAGATTGATAGAAATGTACCATTGGTACTGGTCTAGGATTTTGAAACAAGTGAAAATCACATAAAATTATATGGTTCTTAAGCTATTAGCCTCCTGCCTGTGTGAGAAATTAACATTTCCTATCTCCGGTCATTAACTGCCCCCAAAATATGAGATGATTTAATCAGACATAACAGTTACTTACCCCAATGACAAAAACAGTTTAGTGAGTAACACACAAGAAATCTAAAATTGAACTGTGATCCTTAAACTTGGCAATCATGAAGAATTTATAAGTGACACGTAGTCATAGAAAAACTATTTGAAGAAGACTTGGGGACTGAAAATCCTTACACATTTTTCATTAGGAAATTTACTTTATCTCCATCTTCAGCTTAGCAAACTCAAGTCTTAACTCAGAAACTACTGCAGCAAATAAGCACAGCCTGACAAGTATTAATCTCCCCAACTCCAACCTTGACTTAAAAACTAGAAGCTAAGAAACATGAAGTTCATAGAGATCCTCCTGCTAAGTCACTTCAGTCATGTCTGACTCTGTGTGACCCCACAGACAGCAGCCCACCAGGCTCCCCCGTCCCTGGGATTCTCCAGGCAAGATCCTCCTAGGAATAGCCTAAGCAGAATTTCATGAGTAACTACACCTAACTTTAGAAGTAAACCAGCCATTGTTTCAAGTTAAATGACAAATGAAGCCATGGAGAGCATAGAGAGATCCACAGAAGCAAAAAGATTCAAGAAAAAATTTACGGAATTAAAATGACAGAAAGAAGATCTCTGGCTGCCTAGGAATAAAAAGTTTTACTAAGAAAGATCACAAAGAAATTTTGTGAGGATATGGAAATGTTCAGTCTTTATAGTGAAGGTAATGATTAGGGAGCTATATATTTTATTTTATTTTTTTTTTTTTTTTTTAATTTTTAGTTTTTTATTTTTTAAATTTTAAAATCTTTAATTCTTACATGCATTCCCAAACATGAACCCCCCTCCCACCTCCCTCCCCAGAACATCTTTCTGGGTCATCCCCATGCACCAGCCCCTAGCATGCTGCATCCTGCGTCAGACATAGACTGGCGATTCAATTCTTACATGATAGTATACATGTTAGAATGTCATTCTCCCAAATCATCCCACCCTCTCCCTCTCCCTCTGAGTCCAAAAGTCCGTTATACACATCTGTGTCTCTTTCCCTGTCTTGCATACAGGGTCGTCATTGCCATCTTCCTAAATTCCATATATATGTGTTAGTATACTGTATTGGTGTTTTTCTTTCTGGCTTACTTCACTCTGTATAATCGGTTCCAGTTTCCTCCATCTCATCAGAACTGATTCAAATGTATTCTTTTTAATGGCTGAGTAATACTCCATTGTGTATATGTACCACAGCTTTCTTATCCATTCATCTGCTGATGGACATCTAGGTTGTTTCCATGTCCTGGCTATTATAAACAGTGCTGCGATGAACATTGGGGTACATGTGTCTCTTTCAATTCTGGTTTCCTCGGTGTGTATGCCCAGAAGTGGGATTGCTGGGTCATAAGGGAGTTCTATTTAAAATTCATTACCTAAAATATTTAAAAGGTTCCACTTACTTCAATCTGCAACCCAGCCTTGACCCATATGAGTCGATGAATGAATAACGGTAATATTTAAAGGAAAAAAATTTTCCAGCATGAAATGATGTGATAAGCATGTTAGAAAATAGTATGTGCATTCAGGAAACTATAATCAATATCCAGTGATAAACCATAATGGAAAAAAAATAACAATATATACATATGTACAATTGAAGCAAAAATTCTGCTAAACAGCAGAAATTAACACAACATTGTAAATCAACTATATTTCAATATAATTTTTTTTAAATAAATAAAATAGTATGTGTATTAAGTTTCAAAAGTAATGAAGGAAAACTTATAAAACTTATAAAGATGGAGGCTAAAACTGAGACCAAGACAGAGAATCTGTAAGGAATTATATATAAAAGTGGTAATAATTTCTTATCTCTAATGAGGTTTCTTTCATTTTTTGTTTTCTATTAATATTTTTCCAAATTTATTATATTTTGATTGAAAAAATGTTTTACAACTAATTGCCAAAGATTACAAATATTAAAATATTTCTATAGGATAGTATGCTATTAGAAGTAGTGTACCACTGGGACCATGGAAAAAGCAAGAGAGTTCCAGAAAAACATCTATTTCTGCTTTATTGACTATGCCAAAGCCTTTGACTGTGTGGATCACAATAAACTGTGGAAAATTCTGAAAGAGATGGAAATACCAGACCACCGGACCTGCCTCTTGAGAAACCTATATGCAGGTCAGGAAGCAACAGTTAAAACTGGACATGGAACAACAGACTGGTTCCAAACAGGAAAAGGAGTACATCAAGGCTGTATATTGTCACCCCGCTTATTTAACTTATATGAAGAGTACGTCATGAGAAATGCTGGACTGGAAGAAACACAAGCTGGAATCAAGATTGCCAGGAGAAATATCAATAACCTCAGATATGCAGATGACACCCACCATCCTTATGGCAGAAAGTGAAGAGGAACTAAAAAGCCTCTTGATGAAAGTGAAAGAGGAGAGTGAAAAAGTTGGCTTAAAGACATTCAGAAAACTAAGATCATGGCATCTGGTCCCATCACTTCATGGGAAATAGATGGGCAAACAGTAGAAACAATATCAGATTTTATTTTTCTGGGCTCCAAAATCACTGCAGATGGTGACTGCAGCCATGAAATTAAAAGACACTTACTTCTTGGAAGAAAATTCATGACCAACCTAGATAGCATATTGAAAAGCAGAGACATTACTTTGCCAACAAAGGTCCATCTAGTCAAGGCTATGATTTTTCCAGTGGTCATGTATGGATGTGAGAGTTGGACTGTGAAGAAGGCTGAGCGCCGAAAAATTGATGCTTTTGAGCTGTGGTGTTGGAGAAGACTCTTGAGATTCCCTTGGACTGCAAGGAGATCCAACAAGTCCATTCTAAAGGAGATCAACCCTGGGTGTTCTTTGGAAGGAATGATGCTAAAGCTGAAACTCCAGTACTTTGGCCACCTCATGCGAAGAATTGACTCATTGGAAAAGACTCTGATGCTAGGAGGGATTTGGGGGCAGGAGGAAAAGGGGGCAATAGAGGATGAGATGGCTGGATGGCATCACTGACTCGACGGACATGAGTTTGAGTGAACTCTGGGAGATGATGGACAGAGATGCCTGGCGTGCTGCAATTCATGGGGTCGCAAAGAGTCAGACACAACTGAGCAACTGAACTGAACTGAACTGAACCACTGGTCATCCTTGTTCACTCATATGGATTCACTGACTCATTCATTCATTCACTGTAGTCAGCAAATAAATACTGAATACCAAATATGTACAATACTGAGGCTACAATAAGAAATAAGATAAGTGAGGCCCCTGCCCTCATAAGTTGAAATGTTAATATTTCAAATAGTTTTATGAGAATGCTGGTTTGGTATAATGGACCTCCACAGATGTCTTCTTGGCTGTGGTTTACTCATGCGACTTTCAGCTCTTTATTGGCCCCAGAAAGTGGCAGAAGTCCAGATCTTGCCTGCAGATCCCCACACAGCAAAGAAGGAGAGAGAGGTAAAGATATACTTCAGGAAGCTCTGGTGTTTTAGAAAGACTAATGAAACCATAGAAGCTGGCTTCACTGCTCTGTTCTCACAACTCAAATGGAGAGAAAAACAGAACTGTTGGTCAAACACCAAGTCATAAGCCACAGAGGAAAGGTTCTCTCCAGAGTAAGTGTGATCTGTTCACCCAAACTGTCTCTCTTCACCATGAGTTTATATTCGCACCCACAGAGTACCTTCCACAGACAGGAAAAGAAGAGAAGCAAGAGAATGCTCCAGCAATTGACCCAGAAAGCCAAACACAAAATGAATGAGGTCAGAGGTGTGTACTATCACCTTAGACAGCATAAATCCCAGACCAAACAGAATCTAAACTGTGGTCAGGAAACGAAAGCAAGTAAGAGGAAAGAGATGTCAGTAAGGGAGACATGAAGAAGAAAAAGAAAAAAGGGTAAATCAGAGGAATAAATTCTATTGGTATGTCTGCCTTCCTCCATCTGTTTACTCCACAAATACTTACTGACACCCACTATGTGTGAGGGACTTTGCTGGATGCTAGAGATATGATAGTGAACAACACTGTTGTTCAGGGTCTGCTGTCTTATGAAAAGTGCCACAGTGGAGCAGCAAAGAAGCACACAGAGGGGTACAAGCCAGGTCAAAACTAAAATGAAGTAGTCAATCCTTGATTCCAAATCCTTGGACTGATACCCAGGTCAGGGGTGAAGATGACCAAGTAAGAAAAGCCACCTTGAGATGCTGCTGAGCTGGGCAGAGTCAGGGGGATAGGTGAGTTCACAGCTGCCACTGATAGGAACAGAATGATGGGATAAAATTGATGATTAAATAGTTAGTCCCACTGGGGAATTGTGAGTAAAAAATATGGGAGACCCCCATAAGTTAAAGATTACTCAAGAAAGCACGTTTGCTTAACCACAAAACCAAGCAGGCTTGCTTACCAAAAAACCCATGCAACAGAAGCAAGGGACATGCCCCAGAACAATAAAACAATGGTGGCATGAGTCCCAAAACCCTACCCAGCGAACTCAGTAAATTAATGATCCCTAGAACAAGTTCTGTGCACACACACAAAAACAATTATTTATGGAAAGGTGACTTTTCAAAATGAAAAACCCTCATTGTACTAAAACTTGAAAATATTTTTCCAAAATTCTATATGACAATCCTGGCCTGACCATACAGGGACAAGTAAGCTTCCCGGCCCTACCTGGGGGAGGAACTGATGATAGAAACTTGATATCTATTCAAGAAAGACAAAGGTCTTCTCTCCCTCCCCACTTTTCCTTTGGTTATAAAACTGCAGCCCACTAAGTTCTCGGGACACAGCATCTCTTGCCCACCCACTTGTAAATTTCACAAGTATCCTACTCTAATAAATCACTTCTTATCCACCACTTTGCTCTCACTGAATTCTTGTCTGCACTGAGACAGAAAGGACTATGGTACTGGAGCTCTTCAGAGCCCTCCCCGCTCCCCAAAAAGACACTGATTTGTTTCACCGTGGCCATCTCAGAAGACCCTCCTGCAATCACCAAGGCTGTGAGGCTTCTTCTTAGGTAAACTAATTTCCATGAGAGAAAAAAACACCCTCGCCTGCCTCCAACCGTTTTCATTCCCTTCCCACCAACCTCAACCTCAATCTGCCAAAGAATGTCTCCTCCCCCAGAGGAGAGCTCTTCATTTGTTTGTGTGGTGATCTGTTTCTTATTTTGATTGCTGCTGTACCCATGGAACCAGAGTGGAATTTGATAGGGGGCCCACTCTTATTACCCAGCCACCATAATGGCCACGACTGGGGGGTCACAGCTTCCTGGAAGAACTAATTCTAGACTGAGATGTCAAGATGAGTAGGAGTTTCTCACTGAACAGGTATATCCTTGTTGGGGAGAAGGAAACCAGGATGATTGGATCATACCACCATTAAGTATCTGAGTTCACAACCTGCTTGGATTCCATGCTCACTAAGCAATAGTCTAAATATACTTCAGCTTCCCACAGGGAAGGAATGTACTGGTCAAGTTGACATAAACATCCCACTTACAGGCAGTTGTGGTTCTCATTAGGAACTAAAAAATAAACTCCCTGCCTTTAAGATTCTGGCTCTTGTGAGTTGAATTAGCTCCTCAGTGAGCCTATCGAGTACGGAAGATGGGCTGTCAACAGGAGTACCTTCATAAGGAGGCAGCCACCCTGCCCCGGACAGAGGAAACCCTGCCTCCCTGGGCCTCAATATCCACAAAGCCCATCGTCAGACATTTAAAGAAACGTCACGTTTTCATTAATTTATTTGGTTTTTAAATAAATATTAAGCTACACCTAGCTAAGAGTCAGGCACGACTGAGCAACTTCACTTTCACTTTTCACTTTCATGCATTGGAGAAGGAAATGGCAACCCACTCCAGTGTTCTTGCCTGGAGAATCCCAGGGACGGCGGAGCCTGGTGGGCTGCCGTCTGTGGGGTCGCACAGAGTCAGACATGACTGAAGCGACTTAGCAGCAGCAGCAGCAATCTATTAAACAGATTTAAAAGATACAAAAATAGAATTGATACAGCCCATAAACTAATATCTTGGGCAAACTTCAGGAGATAGTGGAGGACAGGGAAGCCTGGCGTACAACAATCCACAGGGTTGCAAATAGTCAGACACAACTTGGTGACTGAACAACAGCAGCAACAACAACAAATAAACTAATATGATAATTAGACTGAAAATGATTATTTGGATTAAAACCAACTCTGCATAAGATAAACAGGAATCAAATCCTGATCTATTTTCAAAAACTGAACATTTTCTCAGCTAAGTGAATTCAAGAACCTTCGTCATAGCTGAATGTTTCACATTGTTTTTGCCAATGTTTTATGTTTTCTGTGGTTGAAAAGTAGCATTTATTCAAATACTCTCAATTACGTGATAAGGAAAATCTTGAAAGTTCACCCTCCCCTACAAAAAAAACAAAAGCTTAATTATGGCAGATAATGGGTTAATATTCCTAATGGTTAAGAAGTTTTTAAAAGCCAGTAAGGAAAACACCTATACCTACCAGAAAATCACCCTAAGAAATTCAGAAAAAGAACTACAAATAGCCAAGAATACTATGAAAAAGTTCAGCCTCACTATAAATCAAGTTAAAACAAGATAACAGATTACCCAAGGTTTTTAAATATTCTGAATAAAAAAAGTTGTCAAAGATTTGTTGGAATAGGTATTCTCATACATTTCTGGCGGGCGTATGAATTACTACAGTTGTTTAAAAGAGAAACTCGGCAACTGAAAATAAATTTAAAGGTTCAACCCTTTGTTCATAGGAATCTGTCCTTAAAAGAAAAAATCATTAGACAAACACCCAAAGACTTGCATATATACAAAGATGTTCATCAGAAAAGCAAAATGGTAACATCTCACAGGGAAACAAGAATAATTGATGCTTTTGAACTGTGGTGTTGGAGAAGACTCTTGAGATTGGACTTGCAAGATCAAACCAGTCAATCTAAAGGAAATCAGTCCTGAATATTCACTGGAAGGACTGATGCTGAAGCTGAAACTCCAATACTTTGGCCACCTGATGTGAAGAGCTGACTCATTTGAAAAGACCCTGATGCTGGGAAAGATTGAAGCCAGAAGGAGAAGGGGATGACAGAGGATGAGATGGTTGGATGACATCATCGACTTGATGGACATGAGTTTGAGCAGGCTTGGTGATGGACAGGGAAGCCTGGTGTGCTGCAGTCCATGGGGTCACAAAGAGCCAGACACAACTGAGCTACTGAACTAAACTGAACAGGGGAACAGTAAAGTGATTTGTGGAACTAACAGGGGATACTGAAGAATGTTTAATGACATAGAAAATATAATGTTAAATAGAGAAAATAGGGAATAAAACTTTATACAGTGTGATTCAATTTTCGTAAAAATGCAGGCTATGTATGTGTACTTGTATGAGAACTGATCAAGCCTTTAAAAAAGAAAAAAGACTGAAAGGAAACACTCAAATTATTAGAAGCAGAGCAGTTTGTCTGGGGAGTGGTATTACTCCCAATTTTTATTTTTAAAACTCCCGATTTTGATTTTTATTTCTCTAAATTTTTCTCTGCTTTCTAAATATGTTACACTGAATATCTGCTTCCCATATTATCAAAGGGCTAATATAAAACTTTCCTGTCTCAGGTTAAAGGAAAGAAACTTACTCTAAATCACAGTTTGAAAATAAGTTTCATGCTTTAAAAAAAAAAAGGCTACTGGAAAATTAAAGATGCTTAGAGAATAGAATTAATCCTTGCCTTTATTATTAGCATATATCTAAATAGAATACAAATATTTAAATTGGAGAATTATTTAATTATTTAAATAGGAGACGGCAATCGCAACCCACTCCAGTACTCTCGCCTGGAAAATCCCATGGACGGAGGAACCTAGTAGGCTGCAGTCCATGGGGTCGCACAGAATCGGACACAACTGAAGCAACTTAGCAGCAGCAGCAGACTAGTTGGTTCATTTAACCAAAGTATCCATGCCTAGTATAAGCTTTTGTATGGAACTCAAAGATGAATAAGACAGAGCTCAACTGAAATTTTAGAACAAAGTCCCATACATAAATAATTTTAGTCTTGAACAGGATGTTCTGAGAGCTGGACTTCTAATAACTGGTCTCAAAGCACTACATAACTTCACCATAAAAAGAATGGAATATTGCCATCTGCAACGACATGGATGGACCTAGAGATTACCATTCCAAGTCAAGTAAGCCAGAAAGAGGAAGACAAATATCACATATCATTGCATGTGGAATCTAAAAAGATGATACAAATGAACTTATTTCCAAACAGAAACATACTCACAGAGATAGAAAACAAATTTATGGTTACCAAAGTTTGCTTTCGTTAGCAGATACAAGTTTGGGATTAACAGATACAATCTACTATATGTAAAATAGATTGGCAACAAGGACCACTGTACAGCACAGGGAACTATATTCAATGTATTATAATAACCTACAGTAGAAAAGAATCTGAAAAAAAACGAATCACTTTGCTATATACCCGAAACGAACACTGTAAATCAACTATACTTCATTTTTTAAAAAAGGCCCTGCATCTTTAAAATAGCACTAAAGAGGAAACATCTGAATTATCCTCCCCTTACAACTGTACCCAATAGAATGCCTATGTACCCTTCTCTCTGGAGCCCCTACAAGGACTGTGATGATTACCACGTACACCAGTCATTCAACAGAGCAATGTCACCCCAAATACAACTGGCGGGCTACAGTCCACGGGGTGGCAAAGAGACACAACTAAAAACAACAACAAACAAAATTCAGTCAGAGAAAGATAATAGAGAAGAAAAGACAAAAGTCTATATTTGCCCTTAAAAAAAATCATCCTACCTTAAAGTAGAGAAGAAATAGAGACTTCACACCTGGACAGATGGAGAAGACTGACCTGAGTATGGATCCAGGTCGGTGCTTCATAAATGCTGTCAGTGACACTGAGATGATGGGTTCTTATGACCACAGCTCAGTATTTAATTTTCTCGTTATCAATCCTGATATAAGTTCTCTCTTCCCTCACCCAGTGGTGGAAGGAATTAACTGTACAAACATGGCTAAAAGCTAACGTACAGTGGGGGAACACACAGAGGATCAGTAGGAACCACTTCTAACCCTTCGCTGCATTGGACACAATCACTGCACACTGAGGTCAAGGGGTCTGAACATCCAGTACCTTGAACAACCATCTTCTCCATCATGACACTAATCCCCCAGTGGACTCTAGGCTTTCGAACCCCTACTGTTCTAATGGTGAGTTTGATTATGCACATTTACTTCACAAGTCCTGATTCCTCCTTCTGTCCTCTTTGTTTTTTGGTTGCTCAGTCATGTCCAACTCTTTTGTGACCCCGTGGAGTGGAGCCCACCAGACTCCTCTGTCTGTGGGATTTCCCAGGCAAGAATACTGAAGTGGGTTGCCATTTCCTTCTCCAGGGGGTCTTCCTGACCCAGAGATCGAACCTGCGTTTCCTGCACTGGCAGGTGGATTCTTTCCCTCTGAGCCATTATCCAAGGGATATACAGAAAGATACAAAAGCAAAATACTTTTACCAAGACTCTACTGTGGGCACTGGGCTAAATGCTTATGCACCTTGACAAACCTATGAGGAAGATACCATGATTATCCTCAAGATGAGGAACCGGAGGCTGATCCAAGATCTCACAGCTAATAAGAGGTAGAATCAGGATTCATGCCTGGGCTGTCTTAGCCCAGAGCTTACGGCCTCCAATCCCAGAGATGAAGGCACTGGTTAATCCAAGAGGGAGCCACTGCAGGTGCCTGAGTTGGTAAAGGCACACTCACCAGCCCCATCCGGAGTGATGGTCCCCAGTTTTACAGCGAGAGGGTAGCCTGTGTCTCTGTAATGCTCCAACGCATGCCCGTTGCCCCCGGAGCTGTCAAAGAACCACTTCCCACACAGCACAGAGCCATCAGTCAGGTTCAGCCAGAGGTTCTCCCGAAGGTCGCACCTGGCACACTTCCAACCACTGTGAAGTCATCAGAGGACAGTTAGCACAACCACAGCACAAGGCATGATAAGAAAACATCTAAGAAAAAGAGGTGTCTCAAGTTGGGAGGCAGGGGGTAGTCACAGGAGATGGTCAGTGGAATAACAGAGACCCATTCTAGAGCAAAAGGAGCACTCACATGGGGGCCAGGTCCTCCAAGAGAGCTCTTTTACCTGAGAAAACTGACACAGAACCTGAGGGTAGGAAGAGAGGTCATTTCCTCCAAATTCCTTACATGAGAGACAGTAAAGCCTGAGTGAGCTTTAAATTATGAAAGATCCCATGTGTATAAACAACTGAGGTTCTAAAGCATTAACCACCAGTAGTAATGCTTCACTACTAGTGTAAACAAAACTCTACTACACTGACAATCTAAGTAGAAAGGAAAACACTTCGTTGTTGTTATTATTCAGTCTCTAGGTCGTGTCCAGTGCTTTGTGACCTCATGGGTGTAGCATGCCAGGCTCCTTTATCCACCACTGTCTCCCAGAGTTTGCTCAAATTCATGTTCATTGAGTTGGTGATGCTATCGAACCATCTCATCCTCTGTGCCCCTGTTCTCCTTTTGCCTTCAATCTATCCCAGCATCAGGGTCTTTTCCAATGAGTCAGCTCTTCACATTAGGTGGCCAAAGATTGGAGCTTCAGCATCAGTCCTTCCAATGAATACTCAGGGTTAATTTCCTTGAGGATTGACTGCATTGGTCTCCTTGCAGTCCAAAGGACTCTGAAGAATCTTCTCCAGCACCACAGGTCGAAAGCATCAATTCTCTGGCACTCAGCCTTCTTTATGATCCAAGTCTCACATCTGTACACGATTATAGCTTTGACTATATGGACATTTGTTGGCAAAATGACGTCTTTACTTTTTAATATGCTGTCTAGGCTTGTCATAACTTTTCTTCCAAGGAGCAAGTGTCTTTTAATTTCACGGCTGCAGTCACCATCTGCAGATTTTGGAGCCCAAGAAAAGAAAATGTCACTATTTCCACTTTTTCCCCTTCCATTTGTCATGAAGTAATGGGACTGGATGCCATGATCTTAGTTTGTTTAATGTTGTTTCAAGCCAGCTTTTTCACCCTTCTCTTTTACCGTCTTCAAGAAGCTAAGTTCCTCTTCGCTTTCTGCCATAAGGGTGGTGTCATCTGCATATCTGAGGTTATTGACATTTCTCCTGGCAATCTTGATTCCAGCTTATGCTTCATCCAGTCTGGCATTTCACATGATGTACTCGGCATACAAGTTAAATAAGTAGGATGACAATATTACTCCTTCAGTTCAGTTACTCAGTCGTGTCCAGCTCTTTGCGACCCCATGAATCGTAGCACGCCAGGCCTCCCTGTCCATCACCAACTCCCGGAGTTCACTCAGACTCACGTCCATCGAGTCTGTGATGCCATCCAGCCATCTCATCCTTGGTCGTCCCCTTCTCCTCCTGCCCTCAATCCCTCCCACCATCAGAGTCTTTTCCAATGAGTCAACTCTTCGCATGAGATGGCCAAAGTACTGGAGCTTCAGCTTTAGCATCATTCCTTCCAAAGAAATCCCAGGGTTGATCTCCTTCAGAATGGACTGGCTGGATCTCCCTGCAGTCCAAGGGACTCTCAGGAGTCTTCTCCAACACCACAGGTCAAAAGCATCAATTCTTCGGTGCTCAGCCTTCTTCACAGTCCAACTCTCACATCCATACATGACTACTGGAAAAACCATAGCCTTGACTAGATGGACCTTAGTCGGCAAAGTAATGTCTCTGCTTTTGAATATGCTCTCTAGGTTGGTCATGAATTTTCTTCCAAGAAGTAAGTGTCTTTTAATTTCATGGCTGCAGTCACCATCTGCCATGATTTTGGGGCCCAGAAAAATAAAGTCTGACAGTTTCCACTGTTTCCCCATCTATTTCCCATGAAGTGATGGGACTGGATGCCATGATCTTCGTTTTCTGAATGTTGAGCTTTAAGCCAACTTTTTCACTCTCCTCTTTCACTTTCATCAAGAGGGTTTTTAGCTCCTCTTCACTTTCTGCCATAAGGGTGGTGTCATCTGCATATCTGAAGTTATTGATATTTCTCCCAGCAAGCTTGATTCCAGCTTGTGTTTCTTCCAGTCCAGCGTTTCTCATGATGTACTCTGCATATAAGTTAAATAAGCAGGGTGACAATATACAGCCTTGATGTACTCCTTTCCCTATTTGGAACCAGTCCATTGTTCCATGTCCAGTTCTAACTGTTGCTTTGTGACCTGCATACAGATTTCTCAGGAGGCAGGTAAGGTGGTCTGGTATTCCTATCTCTAAGAATTTTCCACAGTTCGTTGTGATCCACAAGGTCAAAGGCTTTCACAACGTCAATGAAGCAGATAATTTTCTGGAATTCTCTTTCTTTTTTCTATGATCCAACAGATGTTGGCAATTTGATCTCTGGTTACACTGTCTCTTCAAAACCCAGCTTGTACATCTGGAAGTCCTTGGTTCACGTACTAATGAAGCCTAGCTTGAAGGATTTTGAGCATAACCTTGCTAGCATGTGAGATGAGCACAATTGTACAGTAGCTTGAACGTACTTTGGCATTGCCCTTCTTTGGGACTGGAATGAAAACTGACTTTCTCCAGTCCTGTGGCCATTGCTGAGTTTTCCAAATTTGCTGACATATTGAGTGCAGCACTTTAACAGCAGCATCTCTTAGGATTTGAAATAGCTGAGCTGAAATTCTGTCACCTCCACTAGTTTCATTCCTAGTAATGCTTCCTAAGGCCCACTTGACTTCATACTCCAGGATGTCTGGCTCCAGGTGAGTGACCACATCACTATGATGATTCGAGTCATTAAGACCTTTTTTGTATACTTCTTCAGTGTATTCTTGCCATCTTCTTAATCTTTTCTGCTTCTGTTAGGTCCTTACTGTTTCTGTCCTTTATCGTGTCCATCCTTGTGTGAAACGTAACCTGGATCTCTCCAAATCTCTTGAAGAGATCTGTAGTCTTTCCCTTTCTATTGTTTTCCTTTCTTTGCATTAACAATTTAAATGAAGGTTAAATGCCAGGTATGGGGCAAGGGCTTTTCAGAAGTCTTACCATGCAATTCTAATAAACACTCTTCAACATTATTACCATCCCCACTAATAAAGAGAACAACAGAGGGTACAGAGCCTTCCCTAAGACCACACAGAGCAGAAGGCAGCACAGCCAGGGTCCAAACAGATAGGACACATTCTGAATCCACCTGCTCTTTCCCTCTAGCTCCTGCCTCTGGAAAGACACCTGCCTCTGATTACAGGAGGTGCCAATGAAGCCTAAAGAGCATTCCAGCCAAAAGGTGATAACCGAAGACTATTCTAAGTCTTTGTAGCTGGGTCCCCCTAGAGGTAGACCATGATCTGAATGCAAATGGCTTGTCAGGGAGGTGATCCCAGGAAGCACCCCAGGGGAGTTGAGGGAAGAGAGACTGAAAGGGTAGGCAGCCAGGCCAGAGACTGTCAACAAGCAGATGACCCCTTGGACCAGTGGGGCTCAGACCAGCTGCAGAACTCCAGGAGATGATTACCCAACTTGAGGGTGGGGGTCTAGGTATTCATCCTTCCACTCCACAGCCTCTGGTTGGGGTCTGTTCCAGGAGGACAGGAGGGTGCATGACTCCACAGCATTTCTGACTTTCCCATGCACCAGCCAACCTGGCTCTGGCAGATGGAGAAAGCCCCTAAGAAAGAGCTGCAGGTGTCTGCAATCAATCAGATGCCTTAGGGTGGGGATGGGCTCGCCTCCGGGGTGGGGACTGGCCACGGTCAGTGTCTACAACAAAGGTATAGATAATTCCAGAGAGAATTTTTGAGATTATTTTTATAAAAGGCAACTGATAAGAACATATATAACTGCTAATTCAGTGGAGACATAGAAAAATCCTTTGGCCAGTTTTAGGCAGTAAAGTTCCATTTTGCTGACTCTCACCTTGGAGGAATCCTGACTCCATTGTCCAACTGGGTGAGGTTATTGGCATATTTTGACACTGGCAATTCATTCTCCCATGTATCTGGGTCCTGCTTTCTGTATGGAGATTTTGAGCTGAGAACTGCATCACAAGCAATTGTTACCTATAAGACAAATGCAGGTATAATACGTAAAACAGTTTGAGAACAGCAACTTTTGTAAAATGAATCTTAAAGTTTATTAGTAAATACAACTTAAGTCAAGAAAATTCAAACAGCTTAGTTACCAGGAGAGCAAGATGCTAGTTTCCTGACTCTAGCACTTTCCCCCTGGGTCTAGTTAGGTTTTGTCCTGGCCTGGAATTTGCAGTTTTAACAATGGCACAAGATAGCAAAGAACTAAATCCAGTTTGTAAATCCAAGCATAAAAGTCAGATTTAACAATTTCTGTCTCTTAGCAAGTGGAGTGAAAATTATAAGGTGAACAATTTACAAGGGTGAAATCAGCAACAGGAATATCTAGGATTTACCCAAATGGTATGTTTTACTCCTAACAAATTTACACCAAGATATCCAATATCCTTAACTCATCACACAATGACATGTGGTCAAAGGCACTTGAATGGAATGCAAGCAGCATGGCTCCATTTCCTAATCTGGTGCAAATGTGACCTTGGATGGGGACATGCCTAGATGTTCTGCGCCAGACCAGCCATTATGAGCAAATCTGTGATGCCCAGCTTGGCACCAACTAACCACCAGGGAGGGCCGACTCTCTACTTTCTCCCAAACCCCACTGATCCTGGACACAGGCCTCTCACAACTATTCACTATTTGTTTAATGCTGTAAGATATTTTTAGCTCTCTTTAAAAACATATTCTGATGAGAATGTAAAATGGCACAGCCACTTTGGAAAATAATTTGGCAGGTCCTCAAATGGTTGAACAGAACTACCATATGACCCTGCAATTCCGTTCCGAGGTATACACCCAAGGTATTAATAAATAAAAATATAGGTCTACACAAAAACTTATCAACAAATGTTCACAGAAGCATTATTTATAACAGCCAAAAGTCCATTAATGATAAATGGATAAAGTATTGTATTTTGATATAAGAACTGTTATCAGCAATAAAAAGGAATGAAGTACCAATACATGCTACAACCTAGATGGACCTTGAAAATGTATGCTAAGTTAAAAGAAGCCAGCCACAAAGAACCATGATTCCTTTTATATGGAATGGACAAAATAGGCAAATCCAAAAAGACAGAAAGCAGATTAGTGATAGCCAGAGGCAAGGGGGATAAGAGGCAGAGGGGTAGGTGATGGCTGTGGGGTAATAAAAATATTCTAAAATGAGATAGTCATGATGGATGCCCAATTCTGAATATAATAAAAGCCATTGAAATTGTTTAACAAAAATGCATATTCTATATCACTATCCTCCTGCACAATTAGCTGAACTTCATACAGAATGTTTTCCTCTGGGTAGCACCAACAACTGACCCCAGAACATACTCAATGTTATGAGACATACTCTATGGTTCCCTGCTGGCTCACTTGGTTAAGAATCCGCCTGCAGTGTAGGATACCAGGGTTTGATCCCTGGGTCAGAAAGATGCCCTGGAGAAGGAAATGGCCACCCACTTCAGTATTCTTTCCTGGGAAATCCTATGGACAGAGGAACCTGGTAGGCTACAGTCTATGGGGTCACAAAAGTTGGACCTGACTTAGTGACTAAACCACCATCACCACCAAATGGGAAATAAATCTAAAAAGTGGAGATAGATACACACACACACACAACTGATTCACTTCATTATACAGCAGAAACTGACACATTGTAAAGTAACTTTACCCCAATAAAAACATAAAGTAAACAACTACAAGGGAGAAAAAGAGATAATAGAGGCCTCAGGTGCCATCCCACACCCACCCAGGCCATAAGCAATTCCTACCAGCCCTACAGCCACAATCTACTTGCAGTCTACCTCTTCTTAATTTCGGTCACACCCATCTTAGTCCCAACCATCATTCCAGCCACACAACAGCCGCCTTAAGGTCTTCTTTCTCCCACTCTCGCTCCCTCTTCTCTGCCCAGCAGGCAGTGATCTCCTGTGAACATTAGAGCCCATCCTTCTCCAGCTTTTAAAACTCTCTGAGGATATACTGAACACTGCTAACTGACACCACTAGGCTAGGCACAGTCAGGAGAAGGAAAAGGCTCCTGCCCGCAAAAAGCTTACATTCCATTACAAAAAAAAAAAAAAGCTTACACTCCATTACAGATGAGGCAATCGGGCATTCATAAATATATTTAAACCTCTTCTTTTTTTGGTGGGGGGAGGACTGTTTATTTGATAGAAGTTTTTGTCATAATTGATTTACAATGTTATATTAGTTTCAGGTGTACAACATAGTAATCTGACATTTTGTAACATATACTCTGTTTAACGTTATTATAAAATAACTGGTTATATTCCCTGTGCTGTACATTATATCCTTCCATCTTATTTCTTTTATACCTAGTAGTGTATATCTCTTAATCCCCTTTCCCCATCTTGCCCCTCTCTCAGTGTTTTCCAAAAACATTCCCATTCATCTCCTACAAGCAGTGCTATATAATGAGTGCTTCCTTTCAATTATCAAAAATCACCTTCCACTCCCTTCCAGTAATGTCCCTAGAAAACAAGGTTGAGTTCACCATGAGCTCCTTCCTGATGCGATATGTTTGGGCCATGCTGCCTTGGCACTCCTAGCTACAAATCCTCATCTTTTTACTCTGGCCTGTTATAATCTCCCTGCTATTTCACTGACTACCTTGAACCCTTCCCTGTCCTCTTCTGAATCTTCTCCACCCCATTAGATCTTTAAGTGTTCTAGTTTGTAATGCACAATGATTCGGATGTAATATTCTCTCTTTTCTTTGAGATTCTTTCCTGGTGACACTCGACAAAATTTCCTTAATTGTCTGGGACACTATAAAACATTGACCTAATGTTTTCAGAATACCATCTAAAATCACTTTGAGACCCTTTTTATGGATCACAATTGAAAGTCAGGATCCATTATCCTACATTATACTATGAATTATCTCAAGTTCAGGGGTGTTCTGGAATTGGCTCAAACTGGCTCACAGAATTGATTGCTAAATTTTAAGAAATTCTCAAGTAAGATTGTTAAGCACAGCTATTACTAAAAATTAAATTCTACAGGCTCACAAATATATTTTTTATAGGCAAAAAATGTTTAAAACTCTTCACTCCCTAGCTGTGTTACTCTACCTTTATATCTAATCTATATGCTTGGGAAGTCACTTATATCCACGTTATATAAGCGGTTGAAGCTATAGGTGATGGTGTCCTACTACACATCTCTTCCCAACACTGCATTGGTGATATGTTAGCCTGAAATCAGCCACGGTGGGAGTATTTACACCACTGAAATCGGCAACCACTACAGCGCAGGGAGCTGGTTGCTAACCAACTACAAGAGCACCACTGCTTGAGCTCCTGAGTCTAAAATGAGGCACTAGATCTACTGAGTCCCAGACGCCATCTCTCTGTGATCCCTGTATCACTAAGAGGTGTTCAGCTTTATGGTAGAATCTACAGAGTACCTATCTGAAACTGAATTTTCTTGTGCTGAGAAATCCAAGAGATGATAGAAGACCTGGTTGGGTAACTTGAAGTTCAATAATTTGGGGTACTTAAAAAGAGAATTACCAAATACCAAAAATGAAGCAAAAGCATGAAAAGAAATTATAGTAACGAGCATCTGTTATATAGATAAAACCAGTTACCATCAGATAAATCCAGGCTTCCTCTTCTATCTGCCTACCTTATCTTCCAAACAATTCTCTCTCTTTTTAATTCCTAAAGCATTTCTTAATTCTAAAAGACTCTATTAGAAATTATAATATATATTGCTAGATTCAGATTTCTGTGACACCTCACCCCTCTATAAAAGCATTCACACTTGGAATTATGTTCTGCATACAGAGAATAATTAAAAGTATTTAGAGGCTCTCTTAACTTTTCTCACATGAAGACTTTTTTTCATAAGTGAGTGAGAGAAAAATCATCCCTCGTGACATTCATTCACAATGTGCTGCTTCTTTTTTGATAACAGACTCAAGAGTTATATTAAACAAGAGCAGTGAGAACTCCTAGTTTTATACAGATATAAACTTTAGTATATAATATCAGATAATGGTAAGACCATTTTGTCCACCATATATTTTGCCCTTGGTAAATGCCATGTGAGTAGATACAGGGAACTGCAGTAAGCAGAGGTAATTAAATTCTGTACACATTGCTAAAAGCTATGCACTTGGTACTATCATAATAAAAAGGATGTGCTAGATCAAATAATTAGAGGAAAGAGCTATCATAGCTAAATAGACAAATCTTTCAATTCTGTGGTCTTATGTTTAGGTATAAAGTAGATCAGAGGCAAAACTGGCTGAATGGTGGAAACCTCACCCCTAATGCCATGGGAACCCCGAGTACAAATATGCCCACTTGGCAGGGGCACGGGAGCAGGGAGGAGGCTATAGACAGAGTCACACAACATTTGGAAGAATTGGGGGCCTAGAGATTTAGCTTTGGTTTCAGCAAACCTTGAGGAGGGGAAAAATGAGCTGGAATGTCTAACTCTGCTATCTGTGGCCAGACTCTGAGAAGTCAGGACGCAACAGAGTAGAAGAGAGGAAAAGAACACACAAAAAAGGATGAGGCCGTGGAGACAATACAGGAAATGAGGGAAGAGTAGGAAAATAGTCTGGGCCCCACAGAATTCAGGAATCAAAGTAAAACAGAAATTGGCTTCCTCATACCACCACCACCACCACCCCACCCTCGGCTTTAAGTTGTCCAGGAAGATGAAAGCTGCTTCACAAAAAAGAAAGGAAGGGGAAAAAAACTCACCACTAAATCTAAATTCTAAAAGCCAGCAAGCGATCTCTGTCCTAAAAGAATACACTCCCACAAAGCTCCTGGACACCTGTGATTTCTAAATACTTGGTTATTTTCAAACTCGTGTTGCTATTGTTTCTCAGTGGAACTCTTTGATGTTTCCCAAACAAAATTATACATGGAAGGCCAGCATGCAGAAGAGAGAAAAATTGTAGGCATCCCTCTAAAGGGGAGGCAGTCCCTCTCCTGCACATCTCAGGGACACAGTTTGAAAATCTAAGCACAAGACTGTGATTCACAGGTAACAAGAAGCCAGCCCACGTGGAGGAGGCCAGCCAGCCAGCAGCAGAGGGCATGTGGCCCAGTGTTACTGCAAAGGACCCTGTGGGGCCCTCTTGCAGACAAGGAGCAATCTGCTCCTGTTTCTGCTCATTCTCCTCTTCCTCTCTCACTCACCCTGCCTTCCCCACCGCCCAGCACACACACCTGACACACGCACACACACCTGACACAGAGAGTCACGCGCATCTAGCTAGCAGCCGTGCACACTCACTGACCAGGGCTGGTAACTCCTCAATATTTGGTAGGGCTATTTCATAGTGGTCTGGGAATATAACAAGTTTGGCTTCATCTTCATATTCATAATCGTCGCTATTTAAATCGTCATCAGTATCTAGATCTGAGGAGAAAACAAAAACAAAGAACAAGAAGTGAAGAAAGAATACAGCACACCAAGGCAGCACTCACTGGGAAAGCCAGAAGCTCACAGGGCTGGCAGTCCAGCCATCCACCTACCCCAAGCCAGAACTGGGAGGCCTTTCCGTCCTCCCTAAGTGGTACACACTTATCTACTAGGAACAGATGGACAAAGAAGGCTGAGTCACATCATAAAGCTTTATATGTAAAGCATTCATTTGCACTAGATGTTCAGTTCTTACAGATGTTGAAAGGAAGACGGTCATTATGACTTGTTGGGTACTTGGCTCCTGACTTCACAAGAATAGGATGGAATATTTCTCCAACACAACAGAAGAAAGTACATGGATTTGAGAGTAGATAAGCCCAGCTTCAACTCTGGCTCCAAAATTAATGTTTATTTGGTCAAGCCACAAACTCCCTAAGCCTTAGTTTCCTCATTTGTAGAATGGAGATAATAAAACTTATCTCACACAGTTTATATGGAGAATAAATAAATTATAAACAAGAGACCTGACACATAATAATTCTCACCATTTACTGGTGACCTATTTTAAAATAAAATCTCAATTTCCCTCCCTCTGTCTCTCTCTTTCCTACCCTCCCCCTCCCCACTAAGAGTTGTTGAGATACTAAGCCAGAGGGGGACCCTACAATCTAAGCAGTCCTGTTGCCCTCAGGTCATGGAGGATTTTCAGTAAGGAAGTCCGGCCTGGTATCTATCAAGTCATCACCTCTTTGCTTGGCTAGTCTCTGGGAAAGGTTAGGCAAAGGCTCAAGGAAATGTCCTGTCACAATATTTACATGGACATTTCAGCCTTGCATTCACATGGATGGCAGAAACCCAGATCCTGTTTGTATATTTAGACATTTGGAACTATGGCGACTAAGAGCTCTCAAGCCATCTTCCACTCACACACACACAAACAGGTACACAAATATGGGCTCTGTAAACAGGAGAAAGTTATTTTACTAGACGAAGCAGCCAGCTAAGAACCAAGGGATCTAGATTCTGTTACTACCTTGTTGTATGCCTCAAAAGCCTCAACCTGGTACCTTTTTATGTACAGATCTGCTCTTAAATTTTCAAAGGGAGAGCAGTTTTAAGTGGAAAGTGATAAACAGCTGGAACACAGTCTACACATTTTAACAAAAAGGTTCTAAATAATAAGGATCGGAAATGACAAAATAAACAAATCACATTGTTAGGCAGCCATAAGAGGTTGATTTCTAAAAAAAAATGTCAAAGAAGAGTCTAAGACTTTAAGAAGTAACTAAAGGCTTTTATTTAAAGAAAATAATTCAAACAAAGATAGACATCCTATGTTATAAAAATAGGAATGTCCCGGTATCTAATTTTTAAAAATGAGAACCTAAATGTTCAATGAGAATGGTGTTTAACCCACTAGAATATTACTTAAATGATATTTTTTTAGACTGTGTAGAAACATGGAAATGTTTATGCCATGTTAATGCTAAAATTATAAAGTTCATCTTCACTGAAAAGACAACTTTATACTAGTTATATTCATAGACAAAAATTGGAAGGAAATCTGAACAAATGAAAACAATGAATGGGGAATTCTGTGGTGGTTCAGTGAATCAGGACTCCACACTTTTACTACCAAGGGCAGAGGTTCAATCCCTAGCCAGCAAGACCAAAAGAAAGAAAAGAACAAGGAGATGAACTTTATTCTTAAATTCTTCTTTATTATATTGTGCATAATAATTTTGAATAACCAAAGTATAAATTTTTTGGTTTTGTGTATAGATTCAGCTCATATAACACATAATCTAAATGTTTTTTGCTCCAGAGAAAACAACACAATTCATAATGCTGATTTAAATCTTACCTGGCCAAAAACAATGATAAACTAAGTCAAAAAAAAAAAAAAAATCCCACCCTGATGTTGACTAGCTGCATAAGCCTGGGAAAGTTCTTTCCAAGTTCATCTTCCTCATGAGGAGATGATAGACAATATTAGCTACCCAGTACGATTGTTGAGAGAATCAAAGAAGATAAGGTTTTAAGGCACCTGGTTGGGATCTGGCAGGGGCGAGGGGCTCCACAGAATAGCTGCCATCGCTCCCACCATCACCCTCACCATCACTGTCCTCTCTTCTCCACACTATTAACAACTAACATAAGCACAAGCGCCCTCCCTTCCCTTTGGCTGACAGCTCCAAAGCAATGATGCAGTCAGTTTCAGGAAGACCAGGATATCATAGGGGATCTTCTACGTGATCCAAATGTGGAGAAGATATAAACTTCAGATGCTTCTAGATGGTAAGCTCTAAGCACAGGAAGTGAGTCTTATTCACCTTCAAATCCCTAGTCCCAGCACACACCACACACTCCACAAACATCTGGAAAGGAGACTTTAGGAAGTTAACAGCTCCAGCATGTTAAAGACAAGCAAAGCTAGCGCATCCAAAGTGCTGTTTCAGTTTGGGGCCTTTTTACATTGGTAACTATTGTCTGTTAAAAAAGCAAGACTGCTGTCATGTAAAAAAGCAGAGCTTTGTACTGGAGTGGCTTGCCATTCCCTTCTCCAGGAGATAGATCTTCCTGACCCAGTGATCAAACTCTGGTCTCCTGCACTGCAGGTGGATTCTTTACCATCTGAGCCACCAGGGAAGCCCATATTCAGCAGAGGTAACGTACACTCTGAATCTAACTGGCAAAGTTAAAGTTTCCCCTGAATATACATGACCCTTTGATTCTAAATATAAGTCCACAATCTCTAAATTTTTCTAATTAGAGTCTCTCCAGCCCAAAATATCTGGTTAAGGAAACTACAGGGTAACTAAGGGCTAGGGAACAGCAGAAACAGGACCCCCAGCCTCTTCCAAACAGTTACTGGGACAATGAACTGGTAATTCCTGGATGGGCTCTTTCTCTAAGTTAAAAACAAATTTTATTTTATAATACCCCTTCTTGAACTCTACCTCAGTGATCTACTCAAATCCCTGAGAAGTAGCTGGGACCACAGCCATTTCAAGAAGTCACTACGAAGCAGCACAGCAGAGGAAAGGATCTCTAAATCAAGCCAGGGCTCTGAAGCCCAGCTCAGGGTTATCTCAGCAGGACTGTAACAAATTAACTAACATTAATTTGTTAATCTGTGCCCTAAAAGTGAGCAGCTTTCTGCATCAGTGCTGAGAAATCTGACCAACTGCAAACCCTCCCATGAGGGTACGGGGACAGCTCCTTGAGCCCAGACCTGCTCTATGACCTACTCAGAAAGAAAGGACAAAATGGAGTTTCCTTAAAACTTCTGGTAGTTACAGGCGCAGATAACTTTCCTGAGCAGGTCTCTTCCAGGAACTTTCTGCAGCCGCTCTGTTTTCCACCTATTCCTCATCAAGTATGAATGTCAAAGTTAAAGGCAAAAAGGGTGGAATGTAAGCTCCCCGAGGTTTCAGTGAGTTCAGTTCCATCGCTCAGTCATGTCCGACTCTTTGCGACCCCATGAATCGCAGCACGCCAGGCCTCCCTGTCCATCACCAACATCCAGAGTTCACCCAAACTCATGTCCATCGAGTCAGTGATGCCATCCAACCATCTCATCCTCTGTCATCCCCTTCTCCTCCTGCCTTCAATCTTTCCCAGGATCAGGGTCTTTTCCAATCAATCAACTCTTCACATCAGATAGCCAAAGTATTGGAGTTTCAGCTTTAGCATCATTCCTCCCAAAGAAATCCCAGGGTTGATCTCCTTCAGAATGGACTGGTTGGATCTCCTTGCAGTCCAAGGGAATCTCAAGAGTCTTCTCTAGCACCACAGTTCAAAAGCATCAATTCTTCAGTGCTCAGCTTTCTTCACAGTCCAACTCTCACATTCATACATGACCACAGGAAAAACCATCGCCTTGACTAGACGGACCTTTGTTGGCAAGGTAATATCTCTGCTTTTCAATATGCTATCTAGGTTGGTCATATCTTTCCTTCCAAGGAGTAAGCAGTAGCTTTTTGACACCCAAGTCTTCAGACACAGAAGAGCTGACTCATTTACTCCTATTTGTGAAAGTTGTGGGAGGAGGCAGGTAGAGGAGTCAATAGAAATGTGAACATTTAATCCTGTTTTGTGTTAGTCTCTCAGTTTCGTCCAACTCTTTGAGACCCCATGGACTGTAGCCCACCAGGCTCCTCTGTCGATAGGATTCTCCAGGCAAGAATACTGGAGTGGGTTGCCATTTCCTTCTCCAGAGCACCTTCCTGACCCAAGGATTGAATTCAGGTCTCCTGCACTGAAGGCAGATTCTTTATTGTCTGAGCCACTATTGTTCAGTTCAGTTCAGTCCAGTCACTCAGTCGTGTCTGACTCTTTGCAACCCCATGAATCACAGCACGCCAGGCTACCCTGTCCATCACCATCTCCCGGAGTTCACTCAGATTCACGTCCATCGAGTCCGTGATGCCATCCAGCCATCTCATCCTCAGTCGTCCCCTTCTCCTGCTGCCTCCAATCCCTCCCAGCATCAGAGTCTTTTCCAATGAGTCAACTCTTTGCATGAGGTGGCCAAAGTACTGGAGTTTCAGCTTTAGTATCATTCCTTTCAAAGAAATCCCTGGGTTGATCTCCTTCAGAATGGACTGGTTGGATCTCCTTGCAGTCCAAGGGACTCTCAAGAGTCTTCTCCAACACCACAGCTCAAAAGCATCAATTCTTTGGTGCTCAGCTTTCTTCACAGTCCAACTCTCACATCCATACATGAGCACAGGAAAAACCATAGCCTTGACTAGGCGGACCTTAGTCGGCAATGTAATGTCTCTGCTTTTGAATATACTATCTAGGTTGGTCATAACTTTTCTTCCAAGGAGTAAGCGTCTTTTAATTTCATGGCTGCAGTCACCATCTGCAATGATTTTGGAGCCCAAAAAAATAAAGTCTGACACTGTTTCTACTGTTTCCCCATCTATTTCCCATGGAGTGATGGGACTGGATGCCATGATCTTCGTTTTCTGAATGTTGAGCTTTAAGCCAACTTTTTCGCTCTCCACTTTCACTTTCATTGTATGATATACCAAAGAGATGCTCTTTTTAATTAAATTTACTACCAGTTATTTACATGACTACACATTTGTAGCTTTAAGGTAAAGAATATTTGAGATGAGGTGAGAATCTCATCAAGAGTCCTGGGGTATTTCTGTGAAGATCCTGGACTCCCTTCCACTCCCTCTTCTCTCCTTCCATCCCATAAAACAGTAAGTTTTGTATCAGCCAACTCCCAAAATCCACAGTCTTTCACATTGTTGTAAATTACCTCTCTCAAAGACAGCCTAACAGTGCCCCTTTCTAGCTTAAAAACACGAATGCAGAGCTACCCACTTTCTCAGTTCACAGCGCCCTTTAGCTTCCCAGCAATTTTTGCACAGTGGCCCTAAACCAAAAGACATGCCCAATATTCTGTTCATTTAGTATAACTTAATAACTATTTAATAACTTAATAACTATAAAAGATAACTTAATAACTCAATATATAACAAATATTTGCTGCTGCTGCTGCTAAGTAGCTTCAGTCATGTCCAACTCTGCAACCCCAGAGACGGCAGCCCACCAGGCTCCCCTGTCCCTGGGATTCTCCAGGCAAGAATAACAAATATTTATGTTCTAACAAGTTAGTAGGCATTTGAAAAAATAATACACATAAACTGAAAGGAAATAAATGTTTTATTTCCCTCTTAAATAACCATTAATCCCTGACTAAAGGGATGTATGCACCTGGAAGGCACGGCAGAACTTCTTTTTGAATCAGACTGGACACTGCCTCCCTTATTTTCCATTCCACATTTATTTTCACATGGTTCTTGCCTTTTTACCATAGAAACCACTAAAAACAAGAGCGCTCTACAAAGAGATGAAGTCACTGAGAGGAGTATCAGTTCAGTTCAGTTCAGTTCAGTCGCTCAGTCGTGTCCGACTCTTTGCAACCCCATGAATCGCAGCATGCCAGGCCTCCCTGTCCATCACCAACTCCCAGAGTCCACCCAAATCCATGTCCATCGAGGCGGTGATGCTATCCAGCCATCTCATCTTCTGTCAGTCCCTTCTCCTGCTGCCCTCAATCTTTCCCAGCATCAGGGTCTTTTCAAATGAGTCAGCTGGTGGCCAAAGTATTGGAGTTTCAGCTCCAACATCAGTCCTTCCAATGAACACCCAGGACTGATCTCCTTTAGGATGGGCTGGTTGGAACTCCTTGCTGTCCAAGGGACTCTCCAGAGTCTTCTCCAACACCACAGTTCTTCGGCTCTCAGCTTTCTTTATAGTCCAACTCTCACATCCATACCTCCATACATGACTACTGGAAAAACCATAGCCTTGACTAGACGGACCTTTGTTGGCAAAGTAATATCTCTACTTTTGAATATGCTGTCTAGGTTGGTCATAACTTTCCTTTCAAGGAGTAAGCGTCTTTTAATTTCATTGCTGCAGTCATCATCTGCAGTGATTTTGGAGCCCAGAAAAATAAAGTCAGCCACTGTCTCCACAGTTCCCCCATCTATTTCCCATGAAGTGATGGGACCAGATGCCATGATCTTTGTTTTCTGAATGTTGAGCTTTAAGCCAACTTTTTCACTCTCCACTTTCACTTTCATCAAGAGGTTCTTTAGTTCTTCCTCACTTTCTGCCATAAGGGTGGTGTCATCTGCATATCTGAGGTTATTGATATTTCTCCCGGCAATCTTGATTCCAGCTTGCGCTTCTTCCAGCCCAGAGTTTCTCATGATGTACTCTGCATGTAAGTTAAATAAGCAGGGTGACAATATACAGCCTTGATGTACTCCTTTTCCTATTTGGAACCAGTCCGTTGTTCCATGTCCAGTTCTAACTGCTGCTTCCTGACCCGCATACAGGTTTCTCAAGAGGCAGGTCAGGTGGTCTGGTATTCCCATCTCTTTCAGAACTTTCCACAGTTTGTTGTCATCCACACAGTCAAAGGCTTTGGCATAGTCAATAAAGCAGAAATAGATGTTTTTCTGGAACTCTCTTGCTTTTTCAATGATCTAGCGGATGTTGGCAATTTGATCTCTGGTTCCTCTGCCTTTTCTAAAATCAGCTTGAACATCTGGAAGTTCACGGTTCATGTATTGCTGAAGCCTGGCTTAGAGAATTTTGAGCATTACTTTACTAGCGTGTGAGATGAGTGCAATTGTGTGGTAGTTTGAGCATTCTTTGGCATTGCCTTTCTTTGGGATACTCTAATAGCGAGACTGCATCAAGCTACTCATTCATGCAATGTTCAAGCATCACTCTGTTCCCTTAAAGAGTTAAAATATCCTGTGATTAACCTGTGAATATGTTGTGGCAACCTGGAGTGCCTCAGGACACAGTTTGGGAACCAAAGTGTATAGGTGGTAGCTCCCCATCACCTACACAAATAAAATCTAAAAGCATGGCATAGGTCTAAACTGTTACTGGAGGAATACACAACATACATAAGGAAGTACAAACAGAAACTACCACTTGTCTCTGGGTAACCAAGTGGCTGGGACATAGGGAAGGGAGAAAAACTTGCTTTTTGTTATTTTCAATTTTAAGCTTTGTCCATGTGCTACGTATTTCAAAGAATATTTTTAAAATCCTAAATTTAAATTTCTCTCCTAAGAGAAGCACAAAATTTCTCTGGTTCAAAAATTACCAATAACTGTCACTGTTGATTCTAAAAAGAGTTACCAGCAAAAGTGAGATCTGAGGGATCCTTAACTAGGATTTCATTTAGATGACTATCGAGGTAATCAGGAGAAAGAGTTAACTTAAATGTAGGGGCAGAATGGGATCAGGAGACTTGGGTAAGCATACAGCACTTGCTAATGGCCTCAGTTTCCCTTTTAAAATCAATATGAATAGTTAATATCAATAGCTGTGACTAAATGATTCAGTGGTTTCAATGTCAGTATTGAGCCAACTAGAAAGGAATTAGTCATAAAGTCATTAAGTGAAAGGGGATAAAAAGCCTCTATCCAGGAGAAAGCATTAGTCATCCACATATGTTTTGTGATGGGTCATCATAACTATATTTCAATAGCAGTGAAAAGGTACTTTCTAGTCAAAGAAACAAAGAGGCTGCAAGAGAGTTCTGAGTTCATTTCCTTTTCTTGAAGAAACAACCCAATGTCCCTTTTTAGGGAAGGAAATTGTGGCAGAGGCTACATGCTGCCTCCCAGCATTCATTCTCTCCTCCTCCTTTTTTTTATTCTGTATTTATTTATTTGGCTATGCCAGGTCTTAGTTGTGGCATGCAGGATCTTTAGTTGCAGCATGCGAACTCTCAGGCGTGGGATATAAGATCGAGTTCCCTAACCAGCTATCAAACCCCAGCCCCCTGCATTGGAACCATGGAGTCTTAGCCACTGGACCACCAGGGAAGTCCTTACTCTCCCCTTCTTCCTTAGTAACAGACTTTACTCAGTGAAGCCAGTTAATAGACTTTGCTTTCCAGCCTCCTATGCAGCACACAGCATAGGCATGTGACCAATTTCCGACCAGAGAAGTATAAACTAAAGTGTGGCCTGGGGATCTGTGAGAACACTGACAAAAGGAAAATGAATAAACTGGGAGATTAGATTCTTTTGCCCCTTCCCCTTTTTCTTCCCTGCTTTCCAGAATGGCAATGTGATGGCTGGAATTCTAGCAGCTATTTTGGACCATGAAGTGACCATGAGGTTAGAAATCACAAACCAGGATGGAGGGTAAAACAGAAATATGGGAAGAACCTAGAATCTGATGAATATGAGGGCATCACATCAGCCTGGATTTGCTGTTTCCCAACATCCTCTACATGAAATAAAAGAAATTAACATCTACCTCATTTAAATTCACCAATATTTTATAATTCCTATTAAACCAGAGGTAAGCCTAATACAGGGCTACCCAGGTGGCTCAGTGGTAAAGAATCCACCTGTCAATGCAGGAGCCTCAGGAGACATGGGTTTGACCCCTGAGTCGGGAAGATCCCTTGGAGGAAGAAATGGCAACCCACTCCAGTATTCTTGCCTGGGAAATCCCATGAACAAAGGAGCTCAGAGGACTACAGTCCATGGGGTTGCAAAGAGTCAGACATGACGGGAGCACAGCATAGCACAAGTCTAATACAGTCCTTCACTGAAATTAATTTACAGGCCACAGCACCTTTAAAACAGAGCTATGATCAGTGTGGTGAGAGTATAGTGGCTGCTACTGGGAGCTATGAAGCACCAGTGGAGGCTTTAAATCAGGGCTTGTGAAACATAATTCTTACTAATATAAGTTAGTGAAGCATCTGAGTATAAAATCTAGAAAGAACTGGGGCCTACGGCAAGTCCCAGAGTGCCAATGACATTCAAATTTAAGTTTTTTAAAAACTGGCACAATCCAAATAGAACATTTTTGCTGGATTGTGAGTTTCTGGCTTTCTAAGACATGAAATGTTGAGAGAACACAGAGAGCAGCCCATAGAAAAAGTCTCCCTGAAACGAAAGGGTGGGCTAGTGCTCCCAGGAAGCAATGGAGGGGTTCACACAGTAAGAAGCACAAAACCTCAGTGCTTACCTTTGGATTATTTTTTTTTAAGTTACTTGACAATATCCTCTACCACCAATATGATCATTAGAAAAATCAAACCGCAAGGTCTTTTGAGTAAAAAACACAAAGGTTAAAGGTCAAGAGGTCAGCTAACTCCTTTACTCAACCAAAGAAAATAATGAAACACCACAACAGCAGATCAGGATGTTTAAGAATGCCATGCTGATGTCATTTAATTCAGAAGTTCATTATCACTAGTAGTGCAAGGGAGCCGAAGGCTTATAACCAAAACGTCAAAATGCATTCAATCATTTCAGCTTTCAGCAATCATTTCAACTTATTCTAAGCTTCTCCAAGTCTAATTAGTTAACCTGGGTTGTGGTTCAAAGCCATGCCGAGCAGTGGGAAAGATTGGCCAGTGTGGAAACACCAACTGCAGATAAGCCTCATAAAGAAAACCATGGGCTGAAAATATGGAGAGAAGACAGCAAGAGTGGACCCAGTGCAGAGTAACAGAGAACCCAACCATGAAGGAAACTCAGCTCCAAGACATCCAATGGCTTTACTTTTCAAACAATCAATGTGTCTTTTGGTAACAGAAAAAGAATTTAAACACAAATAAGTAAAAAGATGAAAACTAATGTCACCTCAATTTCACCATCAGGAAGGAGTTACTACTAACAAATTGGAGCACATTTTGCCAGATACTACTGTCTGTCTGTCTGTATGTATGTACACACATATGCATACATACATATATACACATATATGTAAGTACATCATATATACACATATACATGCATTATGTACACACATAGAGATACACACACACACACGTATGCATATAGAATTTTTTTAACCAAAATAAAATTACAACATGCAAACAATTTTGAAATTCCTTCTAAACAATAATCCTAGGCATTTCCAGATACCAACTTGCCTGGTCAAAAATTATCAAACCATTTTTTTCTTCTGGGAAAACCATACAGGAAGTTTAATATGAAATATGATCATGATTACATGAGATAGATGCCAGTCCTCACTTGTATGAGCAAAACTGGCTCTTCTGAATGAGGGAGACAGAAAAATCACTATTAGATAAACACCACATTGTTACAGGCAAGATCCACTAATGGATGATAAAATTAGTGAACAAAAACTTGAGGAGAAACAAGTATTAGTATCATCTCCAAGTATCACTTTCAAAATATTTATTAACTATACCTTAACCTCACAGTGGAAAAACCCAGCAGATACCACCTTAACAAGTGATCAAGGTTGAACATCACCCAAATGACAGTTCAGCTTAATGTGCTCCCTGACAGCAGGCCCTGAAGAGGGCCCATCACCTCTGAGAAATTCTGGCCAAAAATGCATGACCTCAGGCTTACCATGAAGTCACATGATAAATCCAAATTGAGGTACAATCCAAATAGAGGCCAGTACTCTTCAAAAGTGTCACAATTATTAAAGACTTTAAAAGTCTACAGAACTATCACAGATTAGACAGGATTAAGGAAACATGACAACCAAATGCAACGTGGGATACTAGAGCAACAAATAGTGAAATACAAATAAAGTCTGTAGTTTGGCTAGTATTAAAAAAAGAAAAGAAAAAAAAAACTGTCTCTTCTTTAAAGGCAGTGAAAAAGGAGACCAGAAGCAGAAGCACGATTTCTCTCCAGGCACTATCAGCCTAATTGCTTCAAAACACTAACCCTGCAAGTGTGTTGGAAGCATCCTTCACCACAGGTAAACACAAAGTGGAGACAGACCATCTCGAGTGAAATTGGTTCCTCTCATCTTTAAACTGTAGAGCAGTAAACAGCCAGTTGCTCCCAATCAAACATGTGCAGTCACCCACCCACACGCACACACACAGAAAACTGTTGACAACTATTTACATTACCTAAAAAAATCTTGGAATTCCTCCTTTTGGGTAAAGCACCACCAGATGCGCCTCTTACCTTCTGAAAAGAAAACAAGAGATTGTTAAAATGCAACCTCTGGGACAGATGATTGGGAGTGGGGGTAGCATCTCAGAGGTTCTTAGTTTTCATAAAAAGGCCAGGAGGAAATGTTCAATCTGGACTAGAGACCCCAGGATAAACAAGAACTTGACCCATGCCCATGAAGGGAGGGGGAAGACAAAGGTAATGGTCCACCTGATCATGCTTTCACCAAATTATCAAGAAAGTACCTCTGGGAAGGGAGGCCAGGGGTCAGGGTGAAGTGGACACTTCAAGTGGGCAAGTGTTTCCAAAAGGCTGGAGTCCATGTCCGAGGCCAGAGGAGCCCTGGGGGGATGGTGACTCCAGGAGGGAGGCTATTGTTCCCCTGCTATCCACTAAGCCCTGTGCTTGGTCCTCAGTGTGCACAACAACTGCTGTTGGAAAGAATTCATAAATATCAATAAAGAGCTGCTGATATTCTGGTCATAATAAGGCCCAATCTAACCTCCCTCAACATTTTTGGAGCTCCCACTGGTGACTGCTTACCACCGTAAGCTCCGTGTATTTTCTACCTCTGGTAGAAGTCCCCTACAGTAGTGAAACTGCTATCAAGTCAGTGGTTTTGCAAAAGAAGTCATTCATTACCCTTTTGATACTTGCACAAAATGTTCTACTCTCAAAGAGGCTATTAAAATGTTTGCCTCAAATGACCAAAACTCTATTTCCACATGCATGTTCTCATTACTAGAAAAAAGCACATTTCAAACACATAGCAGTTGTGTGAGTCAAACCCCAGCATCCTTTCAAGCAGCCACACGTTAAGGCAACACCAAGGCCCTGCTGCTTCTTTAGTTCACCCTCCTATCACTATTAGAGGCTTCGCAGGTGGCTCAGTGGTAAAGACTCCATCTGCCAATGCAGGAGACACGAGCTCAATCCATGGGTTGGAAGATCTCCTGGAGAAGGAAATGGCAACCCACTCCAGTATTCTTGCCCGGAGAATTCCACAGACGGAGGAGCCTGGCGGGCCACAGTCCCCTGGGTCTCACAGAGTTGGACGCGACTGAGCAGCAGCAGCAGCCTATCAGTCTTAACTCTTCTTTCCCACATTTCATTATTTGGCATTGAAAGTGGACTCATCTTTGTGATTCTCCCAATAAATTTTTTATAGCTTCTACTATAAGTTTATAGTTCCCACAGGAAAGTAAAATTATTGAACTCTTTAGCTCAAAAGAATGTGGGGAGAAAGGAGGAGAGGAGCTGCAGGGAGACCTGCTGGACTGTGAGGCTCTCCCCAAATGTGAGAGTCACACCTCAGACTCAGATTAGGTCTGATTCCATTCAGAAAAAAAAAAAAAAAACAACTACCAGGCTTCCCTGATAGCTCAGCTGGTAAAGATCCACCTGCAATGCAGGAAACCCAGGTTCAATTCCTGGGTTGGGAAGATCCACTGGAGAAGGGATACGCTACCCACTCCAGTATTCTTGGGCTTTCCTGGTGGCTTAGCTGGTAAAGAATCCACCTGCAATGCGGGAGAGCTGGGTTTGATCCCTGGATTGGGAAGATCCCCTGGAGAAGTGAAAGGCTACCCACTCTAGTATTCCAGCCTAGAGAATTCCATGGACTATATAGTGTATGGGGTCAAAAAGAGTCAGACATGACTGAGCGACTTTCACTTCACTTTAGCTCAAAAACTTGTCTGTCCAAATACTAATGCTACATTCATGTTATAGCTCTTAGAATCTATCTCCTCCAAGGTCTCAGAGTCTCTGCTCCCCTTCCCTCCATCAACCTGCCTCAAAAAAGAACGAGATAAAACCTGCACCAAAGGTATATTTAACCATCCACACTGAACAGTCCAGGAGGTCACTTGTAATCTCTCTACAGAAGTTTACAGCATCCTTTTGCTTTTTCCAATCTCTCTGTCTCCTCCACTCCTGCATGAAAGTGTGGGGAGAAAGGAGGAGAGGAGTTTCAGGGAGACTTGCTGGACTGTGAGGCTCTCCCCAAACGTGAGAGTCACAACTCAGACTCAGATTAGGTCTGATTCCATTCAGAAAAAAAAAAAAAAAGACCTTCCTTCCAAAGACCATCACCTCTGTGCCTGTATCAGTCACCACTAGAAATCTACAAGGCTTAAGAAACTGGAATTCCTCAGCCACAGACGTGATTGTCAGGCTCTGTGCTGGAGTTCAGGCTGCAAAGTGAGTGAAGACACGCTCCATCCCTTGAGGAGCTCACCAGCATCAGAGGGGAGCAGGAATGCAAACAAACAGCACCACGGATTCCAGGGTTAAGAGAGGTAAGGATGACATCATAAGGAAGAAATGATGGTTCTTCTGGGGATGGAAGGGGTGGGCAGGGCTGGTGAGGTAAGAAGAGCAGTGGGCCTGGTGGATAGCAGCTATAGAGCAATTATGCTAGTTGATTGGTTGGTTGGATGGATGGATGAAACATGGATGAGCGGGGGAATGATGGATAGATATATGGATATGCTGACCATAAGGAGTACTGCTGCTGCTGCTAAGCCACTTCAGTCATGTCTGACTCTGTGCAACCCCATAGACAGCAGCCCACCAGTCTCCCCCGTCCCTGGGATTCTCCAGGCAAGAACAGCGGAGTGGGTTGCCATTTCCTTCTCCAGTGCATGAAAGTGAAAAGTGAAAGTAAAGTCGCTCAGTTGTGTCCGACTCTTAGCGACCCCATGGACTGCAGCCCTACCAGGCTCCTCTGTCCATGGGATTTTCCAAGCAAGCGTACTGGAGTGGGGTGCCATTGCCTTCTCCAATAGGGAGTACAACAGATACAAAAGGAATAGGGATGAAAGGAGGGCATCCCCCAAAACAGAAAACAGCATGCACGAAGGCCTGAAACCATGGTGTGTTCCAGGAAAGAGAAGGGGTTTGCTATATCTAGGGCAATGGAGCTGATGCAGTAAGAGGGAAGGTTGGAAAAGTCACAGGGATCAGATCATGAAATGCCTTGTAATCAAATACAGAAGAGTTTGGACTTCATCCTGCAACAAAGAGAAAGACATTCAAGATTTAAGCTTCAGTGTGCCACAGATGCACACTGGGTGAAAAGATCACTCTGAGAGCAGCATGCAGACTGGGCGGGGGCTCTGAAGACAGCACATTGGAAGGAAGGAAGGCAAGTCAGGAGCTACAGCATTAGCCCTTTTAAGGCATAACAAGTACTCGAACAAGAACAGCAGGGATGAAGAGGACAGGAAGGACTTTGGGGCTGTTTGGAATGCCCGAATAACTGGACTTGATAACCAGCCTGCCACGGAATGAGAGCAGAATCAAAGGATGGCTAAGCCTCTAGAATTCAAGACAAAGAACATGGTGAGAAAGCAGATAATTCATTCAGTCTGAGCAAAATGAGCTTGAAGTACCTATGAGGCATTTGAGTAGAGGAGGCCAGGTCAAAGTCAGATGGTCAGACCTTCGGCTCTGGAGGAACACTGATTAAGAAGTCATCAGCTCAGACATAGTGGCTAAACAAGGCTGTGGATGGCCTGAGGAGGATGAGCAAATGCCAGTACTTCCTAGGATGTAGGAACAAAGAATGGAGAAGGCAATGGCACCCCACTTCAGTACTCTTGCCTGGAAAATCCCATGGACGGGGGAGCCTGGTAGGCTGCAGTCCATGGGGTCGCTAAGAGTCAGACACGACTGAGCGACTTCACTTTCACTTTTCACTTTCAGGCATTGGAGAAGGAAATGGCAACCCACTCCAGTATTCTTGCCTGGAGAATCCCAGGGACAGAGGAGCCTAGTGGGCTGCCATCTATGGGGTCTCACAGAGTCGGACACGACTGAAGTGACTTAGCAGCAGCAACAACAGGAAGAAAGAAATGAAACGATGCTAGTGACACTGAGAAAGGGCAGTCTGACGGGAGAAAACCCAGCAGAGAATGGTGCCAAAGAGAGCAGAGGAGGAGAAGTTCCAAAAGAAAAACAAGTTTAAAGACTGAAAAACTCAAGGCTAAAACATATCTACCAACTCTGGCAACTAAGAGGTCACTGACAACCTTGGCAGTTTTAGCTGCTTCACAGGAAGGTTAACTAAACAGCAGTATTGAACTTAAAGCGGGCTGTATTGAGACAGTGAGAGTAGAAGTTTTAAAGCTTCAATTGAAGGATGAGATGACTGAAGCAGGACTCAACTTAGAGTTCTGAGGCGTGCTCCTTTTTAAGGTTTGAGAAAAAAGACAGAAGAGGGAGATGCTGGAAATGTAAGAGGGAGTGGAGTGAATGGAGGCTCTGAGGTAGGAGGAAATGGGGCCACAAGGACTGAAAGGGCACAGCTTTCTGTTGAGATGGGAGGAAACAAAAGGAGGACCACTGCAAATGAGCTCCCAGGAGGTGAGGCAGGCGCTCAAGGTTTCTGTCCAGGGTCCCTGTTTGCTCTGGAAGGCACAGGTCTGATCATTTTTGGAGAATGAAGGGGGAGGCACGGGTAAAGTCTTACAGGAAGCATTGGAAGGAACAGGCTAGATGTTCTGGGCAGTGAGAGGGCCCAGCAAAAGGGGAAAGGCCAGGAACCTGACATGGTCCCCAACCACAAGGCAGTGCACGTGGGCAGTACATCCGTGGAAGCAGAGGATGACACCGGTGGACAGACTGAGGGTGCAGTGGGGGAGGCGGGGTTCTGGAGGACCGTCAGGAGGCAAGACACCGGGATGAGGGTCAGTTGAGGGTAGTGGTGATAAGAGAATGTTTAAAGTCACAGATGCTGAGACGCAGGCTAAACAGATTAAAACAGGAATAAATGAGTGAAAGAGCTAAAATGAGAGAGAACTGTGGTCAGAGAGTGAAACATTAAATTTTAAAATTTCAGAGGCAGAAATAATTGCATTCTATAATTCTGCCACTAGCTTTGTGACCTGGAGCAAGTTACTTCAAGTCTCTGGGCCTCAGCTTCTTTTTTTTTTTTTTTCCAGTCTCCTAAAACTTCACTACTTTATGTCAAGACAGATGATACAACACGAACTTCATCAGAATTGCTACGCCCCGCCTAACAGGAGTAGTGAATGGAAATTGTATAGTATCAGGCCAGTGTTAGAATACTTTAAAGCTAACCATTCAGTTTACAACCTGTCTGACCTCCTGGTCTTTTTTCCTTTTCTCCACACTGTCCAACTGGGGGATCTCTCCTTTGTCCTAAATTTAAACAGAGAACATACTAGGTAGGCTAGGGTGAGAGATGAGATGAACTTCAAATCAGCATCGACTATGGAAGATCAAAGATAATTTATAAGCCATTAGGAATAAGGTGAAGATTGAACAGTATCACCAAACATAAAATTAATATTTGAAAATTAATAACATCTCCAAACAACATGGATAACCAGTTTAAATACATTAAAACGTAAAAGACAACAGTAATAATAGTTACAAAAATTATGTTGTTGTTGTTTAGTCACTAGGCCATGTCTGACTCTTTGCAACCTCATGGACTGTAGCCCACAAGGCTTCTCTGTTCATGGGATTTCCCAGGCAGGATACTAGAGTGGGTTGCCGTTTCCTTCTCCAGGGGATCTTTCTGACCCAGGGATCAAACCCACATCTGCTGCATTGGCAAGCGGACTCTTTACCAATGAGGCACCAGGGAAGCCCATAGAAATTATAGGATAGATACCTTAAAAAAAATCTAATAAAGGCTTCCCTGGCGGTCCAGTGGTTAAAGAATCTGCCTTGCAATGCAGAGGACACCAGTTAGACCCTTGATCCGGGAAAATCCCACAGGCCTCAGGGCAATTAAGTCCATGGCAGGTGGCAATTAAGAGCCGTAACTACTAAGCCTGTACTCTAGAACTCGGGAGCTACAACTGCTGAGTCCACATGCAGCAACTACTGAAGCACACACATGGAAACTCGAGAGTAGCCCCCACTCTCTGAAACTAGAGAGAGGCCCTCGCAGCAACGGAGACCCGGTAGAGCCAAAAATAAACAAACAAACACTTTTTTAAAACAGTCTAATAAAATAAAAGTTTCTTTATTGAAAATTATAAAACATTCCTGAAGGACATAAAAGAGACCTGAATCAATAGAGAGGTATGCCATGTTAAATAGTCATTCAGTCAGTATTTATGAAGTACCTACTACGTGCTGGGCACTGTTACATGCTGAGGACTCAGAGGTGAACAAAACAGACCAGACTCTCTGCCCTCACGGAGCTTAGACAATGATATATACTATAGATCAATCTATAAATTCAATGTGGCCGTGATCAAAATCTCAACAGTATTTTTTAACTAGATGAACTGATTCCAAAACCCATATGGAAAAATAAACATTCAAATCCAGGAAATCTCTAGGAAAAAAAATGAACATGGAAAAAGTGCTCGTACTCCTAGACATCAAGACCTGAGGCATCAACACAGGGACACAAATCAGAGCAACATACAGAAGTGAGCGTCTCCAAGCTGACACAAGTGTGAGTAGCAAGTTTAAATATTTTTTAAAATGGCACTATAAGACATTGAAAAAGGCTGTACTTCTCCAGTAATAGTGGGACAACTGGTCATCAATATAAGGAAAAAAGCAGATTCCCACACTTGACACAAATATAAAAATAGATTATAGATGATTTAAAGATCTAAAATGTTAGAACATTAAAACATTCACAATCTCTGTCTCTCTGTGTGTCTTTCACCCTCTGTCTCTCTCACACACACACACTTCTTTTTAAAAATATTAGAAGAAATATCTTTATGACCTTGAGTTGGGAAACAATTTCTTAAGCAAGATAGAAAAAGCACAACTCATAAGAGAAAAGTTTAATAAACCTAACTACATCAAAATTCAAAACCAGTTCACCTGGCTGTCCAGTGGTTAAGACTCTGCGCTTCCAATGCAGGGGGGCAAGGGTTTGATCTCTGGTCAGGGAACTAAGATCCCACATGCTGAGTTACGCAGCAAAAAAAAAAAAAACAAAAAAAAAAAACCAACTAATTAAAAAATAAAACTTTCTGTTCTACAAAATAAATCATAAAGTAAAAAGATAAGCCACAGAACATAAGAAAAGTGTGTCTATAACAGACAAAATTTTGGTATCCAGGATGTAAAAAGAACTAATCAAACTTTTAAGAGAAAGATAAATCCATAGAGAAATAGGCTGAAAATATAAATAGGCAAGTCATGGAGAAGAAAAGGAGAATGGCCAACAAAAGGAATGAAAAGACATTTCTACCCTCACAGGAGGAAATGCTAAATATTTAAATGACACTTTACAACCATTCCATTAGCAAACATCAAAATTTTGACCAAGCACTGGTGAGGGTGTGGGGAAACAGACACGCATAATCTGAGCAAACTGGAATGTACATTGGTGCAACCACTATGGATGGATTTAGCAGTGTCCAGTAAAAACGAAGATAAGAACATGCATGAGCCAACACTGCCACTTGCAGATCTATTTCTGAAAGAATCCTGCACGTGTTCCCCCAGGAGAAATGTGTAAAACTGCCCATTTGTATAACGTCTGCAGAAGCAAACAAACAAACAAAAAAAAAAAAAACTGGAAACAATCTAAATGTCTTCAAATGGGAGAACAGAGCAGTAAATGAGAAGATACTCATAAAATGGAACACCAAACAGCTACTGAAATGAATGAAGTATACCCAGATGCATGAGATCTCACTGAAGGGAAAAACTCTACGCAGAATTAGAGGTAACAGTATGATACTGTTTATCTACATCTTTAAAATATATAAAGTCATGCTGCACATTGTTCATAAATTGCCATACTTACATAAAATATAATGACATTCATGGAACTGAGAAATAGCAAGTTCACAACAGTGTTTACTTCTCTGGAGGAAGGGAATTGGAAGAGACTTGCACTTGTAGGGAAAAAAAAAAAGCTCTTTCCCTCACTAAGAAAAAAAAAATTGAAGCAAAAACATCCAAATTTCTTTTATTTCTGATTTTTGTACCCATGAGTGTTTCTGGCATTATTTTCTGTACTTTGATGTACTTTTTTGACTTTTTTTTTCTATCAGCCAACTCATGTCTTTAACAACTCTGAAAAGAATATTACAAGAAGGAAAATATAAAACTGGTTAAGCTAAGGTTTGGGAAGTCTCTGAAGGTCTGCCAACAGTGGTACTTCTGTTTCCCATCATCCCAGAGAATGAGAAGCCATATGGGCACAGTAAAACCTCCTCGTGATGAACCCCACTAAGACAATGTTACAGGGAAGACGTCAAGGCCAGTTCTCCCAAAACGCATATCTCACCTCGCGCACGTGTCTCTTCAGGTGCATGTAGACACTCTGTCCAGTTTTTCGAAAGTGTCTTTCCACGTGTTCCCTTCCAAAGGCCAAAAATGTATTCATGCATACATAGAGTCCGCCTTCAGAATTCTAGAAGAGACAGGTTACAATGTTAGTCAAGTAGTCTAGACACAGGAACAGAGAAGGAGAAGGAAGACAAACAATGACAAATGATGAAGACAAAGTCTGGCAAAAGTCCAGCTATCAGTCACCTGCAGTGACCTCAAGGGCTCACAGCCACTTACACAGCTCCTGCCTCAACCCTGGGTCCCCGGTGTTCTCTGACAGCAGAGCAGTCTCACAGTCAGGTAAAACCCTAGGGGCTCTGGGGAGTAAACATGCCTGCTTGACTCTCCAAACTGGGGTAAGGGGTGATCAGGGATAGAAGAAAGCTGGCAGCTGATCCCATGACCATCATTCCATATAATAATGCTTTTTTAAATTTTACTGAAGTATGTGCTTAGTCGCTCAGTTGTGTCCGACTCTGAGATCCTATGGACTGTAGCCCGCCAGGCTCCTCTGTCCCTGGGATTTTCCAGACAAGAATATTTGAGTGGGTTGCCATGTCTCCTCCTCCAGGCAATCTTCCCAACCCCAGGGATCGAACCCATGTCTGTTTTATCTCCTGCACTGGCAGTCAGCTTCTTTACCACTAGTGCCACCTTTGTTGAAGTATAACTGATTTACAATGTTGTGTTAATTTCTGCTGTACAGCAAAGTGATTCAGTTATACATATTCTGTCTTATTCTTTTCCATTACAATTTATCACAAAATCTTCATTATAGTTCCCTGTGCCATCCCTGGACCTTTTGTCTATTCATCCTATACACAATAGTTTGCATCTGCTAATCCCAATCTCCCAACCCTTCCCTCCCCCAGCCCCCACACTTAGCAACTACAAATCTGTTCTCGTTACAAAGACCATCAATTCAATAGTTCTTCATCGTTCTCCCTCACTAGTCAGTGCAAGTCTACAGGAACATGAAGTTTTACATCCTTTTAGCAGGACAGGATGCGTCAAGGATATTGTCCCCTTCCTTCAATGATGCATGATATTTGATGGTGCCCATTAATAAATTATAACAATTCAATAAATAAATAATAACATAAATAAATAATAAAGAATGGAGTCCTCACATTTTTATTGAATACCTGAGATGTGTCAAGTGCTTTGCACATATTATTTCTAATCCCAACAATACTGCAAACTGCTTAGTATTATTTCTATTTATAGTTTAAGAAAAACTAAACATAAGTGACTTGCCCCAGTTCACACAATTTGGAAGTGTCAGAGTTAAATTTGAATCTATTTCTGTTTTATTCCTCTCTGCCATACTTCAAATATTATTTAATTATGGAGATACAGCTATAACGAACAGGCAAGGATATTGTTCACATTTGAGATACTTGATTTTTTTATCCTACCTTTTCTCTCCCTTTGCTTAATGTGCTTCTCTGTAAACTTCTATAAAGTTAGTCATCCTTTCCTCAATGAAAATTGATTTTTATTACTATCCTATGAGTTCCACCATCCAAATAATTCTTTAAAAAACAAAAAGTTGAAACATCTGTTAGAATTGCCAACAAACATCGATCAACATTCCTTACAATGAATTTTAGTAGAACACAAATTACAATATCAAAACAGACATTGATACCCTTACAAATATATGAAAAACAATTTTTAAAGTTTCAATATCCCAAGATTGTTTATTTTTTATAATTTCAAATAAAATTTTCCAACACTGTATCTATGGTTTATAAACCAAACATAAAGAAGCCTTGTCACAAAAAGAACATTACAAGATTAGTTCAAACATGTGCCCGTTATTGTAGCATTTATAATGTGTAAGGCAAGAAAAAGAAAGTCACAAAGAAAGAAGTAAAATGGCCTAAATTTGTTGATGACATTATTGTCGCATGGAAAATCCTAAGGAATCTATAATCTACTAAATAATTAATAAAACTAATAAGTGAATTTAATTTCACAGGGTCATGGGATACAGGTCAATAGACAAAAATCAATTTCAATTTTATAGCCTGGCAACAAATACTTACAAGTGAAATTTTTAAAACTTGACTATAAAATACCATCCAAAAATCTCAGAATTATATAGCTTGTGCTTCTGGTTAACTTTTTCCCTTTAATGACATCACTGGAATAGAATAGAAAAGTTCTTCAACTAGAGGCAACACATTGCATTCACCTGATAATAGATTAGGTAAATATTTTCAAAAGATTTTTTCAAATAACTGTTTACTTATTTAAACAGATTCTTTTGCATAGTCATAATCCTTAAGAAAACATATTGCACCATTATAATGGCAAGTTATTCATTAAGCCAATTAAATTGAGCATTCCATAGTGTGATTTAAAAAAAAAAAAGAACATTTCCATTCTCTTCCAATAAACTGTAGTTCAATCAGAAAGTTTTCAAACCAGAAGACATAATTGGGGAAATATTAGACTTGAAACCAGAGGTCCTGAATTGCCACTAAATAGCTCTATGACCTCAACAGAGCTTGTCAGCTTGTCTCTGAGAGTCAGCATTTTCCTCAATAAACATACCTCTAGCAAATTCCCACCTCACAGGGCTTCGTGTAGTTCAAAGGGGAAGAAACACCTACTGTGCTATAAGTCATTATGTAAAAATTGATAATTATTTATTACGAGTTAAAAGTTCTATGTGCTGCATGTATCTCCTATTATCACAATTATTTTCTACTTGGGGGGAAAGCAGAAGGAAGAAAAAGGTCAGTTTAACAGCCACACAGGCTGGGGATAACAAATGTTAATTTGCCATAAAATGTACTAGGCAGCTAGTGGGAGAACCAAGAAATTAGCAAGCAGGAGAAGAAAAACGTTCAAGTACAGCATTTTTCTTAAGAAAAATATAGAATAGCTATATAATACAAGATTATGTAATCTCCAATATAATCATAAAACCTTTACTAACTTCATTGCCAAGAATTTTTTACTTATTAAGGAATTTGATAAAAATTTAATATACCAAACATCTAATACTAAATCTCTGGAGTCACTTGACACTGTCACAAAGTCCATAATTAAAGAGAAAAATGCTTGGGCACTCATAGACAACCCCACGTAGGGAAGGAGTCTATTCTAAATACCCAAGGACATCTTCCATCCCACATATATGCTGGCCTCTGAAACAGCCTATGGCCCTCACTAGAGGCTCTGAACTGGAAGCACTGCCCCAGGAATCTGCCAGTAGTTCTAAAAGTTAAGACACACTAACAGAAAACCCTTTAAAAGCTACTCATATAGAACAAACACCTTAGTTTAACCCATCTAGTGATCTACACTGTCTTCTCTCTTGTCTCCTTATTGTCTGTTTATACAAGAAGGTCCTGCATGATTTCTTGGCTGCACTACTGGCCACATGAAGACAAGTGGTATATAGTCCTTTTGGGGGCAGTTATCTTAGTGACGGGGAGGATGGTCAATGAGAGGAAGAGGGTGAGGGTTTGAACACTCTTAAGAGTCAAATTAGCTCATTATTTCTCCTTTGCTGTGACTTCAGGAACCCGAGAGGAAAAATAACTAATTTGCACAAAAATATTCACAGATGAACTATTTAGGATAGGAAAACAGCCCCCAAACAGAGGAACTAAGAATCTGAGACATATAAACACAACAGATACTGCAACATTATTTAAAATGACAAATATATGAATTGTGTGTAATGTGTACAGAAAACGTGTAGAATTGCATGTAATGTACATAGGAAAATAATATTCATGGAACACGTGCTCATGACAAGGAAGAAAAAGGAAGAGGGGAAGGGAGGTTGTAGGCTGACAAAAACCTGAAATGAAACTGGAACAGATCAAAGATTTTATATTTAAGTTCTTGACTTGGGGGGTCTCAGCCTTACCCCCCATTACTTTTGTGCTTGGTGTAGAGAGGTGTTTGTCATACTACTGTCGTGAAGGGCCAGGCTATTCTGTTTTGTTGCGCTTCTATTCATTAAGGAAAGGTAAGAGGTTCTGGTGGTCCTGCTGTTCAGCCAGGCGTGAACCAAAGTGTTTCAGCACCACAAAACTCAAGTGGGTCTATATCCTGTTCAAACAAACTAGCAGTACAGAGCAGTACAGAGCAGGACTGAACAAACATTTCCGGAAGGAATGGGAAGTTTTGTGTGGTTACTTGTCATTCAGTTACATAGCTTAATCTCTCTCAAATCAGCCCTCGGTGCCCTTCTGACTTGGATTTGAAATACATCTCAGCTCAGGCTCTACTTCAAGTCTTTCAGCATAACTAAATAATGTGAGTGCATGCTCAGTCACTCAGTAGTGTCTAACTCTTTTGACTCTTTGGACTGTAGCCCACAAGGCTCCTTTGTCCATAAAGAATGAGAATCATCAAAAGAAAACCGATGGCTTGGCACAGAAGAACGGCCCGAGGCACCAGCATGAATACTCACTTTTCAGGTTTCTGTGGCTAAAGTCACCCTCTTTGCAGCATGGACACCAGGCCTGCTGTGTCCCAGCTCCCCTACCTTCCATAACCAAGCTGGCCTCGCAGGGTTCTTCAAGGTAGCAGTGCCATCACACCCCCATCCCTTCTAGAGGCCAGCCAGCCGCAAATGGCCAGTGTGTGCTTCTCTGCATTTTCTTGACTAAAGCAGATTCTAATTATCATTTACATGATGCACTGAACAGAAACTGGGCCAAGAGGCTAGACTTGATTTAGAAACCCGAAATTGCAGGGAAGTCAAGAAATATCACTCAGGGCTTCTCCAAGGCTCCCTAAGAATTCCCTCTGACAACTTTTCCCACCCCACGATCAAACCCTAAGAGAGAGAAGCCACATTAGAAACCCAGGCAATGTCTGTGCCCCATCTTCAATACATTTCAATACAGATACAAAAGATACAGAGCCATTCACTTATGACTTTACATTAGATGACCCAACCTACTATTCAAAAGTAACATCAAAGTCACCTTGTTTTACACCACCTGCCATTTAAAAGAATATTAAAACACTGGGGGAATATAAAGGTCAAGGTTACAAGATGTTTCAGAGGAGCAAGTGAACAATCCTTTTAAATAAAAATACACCACACTGTCAATCACTAGGTGTTCAGAGAACTTTGTTTACAACGGTGTGTACTTGGAGACCAGCCTCTGCTGGAAGTCAGGAAGGGAGAGGGCGCCTGTGTGGGCCACATACTCTGGAAACAGAGTTCCACGTAGCCCTTGTTTGTATAACATCAGAACAGTGTGGAAAACAAGCGGTCATTGCCCCAAAGAGAAACATGATGTAGGTAGACAGAGTCACAACTCATCCAGGTCCAGGACAAATTACATACCAGCACCGGGGAGGGCTGTGACTCACACTCACGCGTGAGGGAGACAAAAAGAACAAGAACGCGGTACTTTCTAGAGTGTTATTTGAAAATTAAAAGAGAGATGAACCAAATTAACTATTAATAGAGAAAAGAAATAACCCACATGCTCAAGAAAAGATTTGCTTAGTGATTTATGGTGCGTCCATGAACTGTAACACTCTTCGGCCATTTAAAATTTTCTTGGGGGGACTTCCCTGGTGGTCCACTGGCTGAGAAAATGCCTTCCAATGAAGAGAATGTGGGTTCAAGCCCACATGCCGCAGGGGACCTAAACCCACGTGCCACAACTAGAGAGCACGAGCGCCGCAACAAGACCTGACATGGCCAAAAATAAAATAAATGTGTTTTTAAAATGAAATAAAAATAAAACTGACTTGAGATGACTATTTACTAATAGGAAAAGCTGTACATGGTATTCTTGAGTGAAGAAAGCAAACAACAAAAGAGTGTGTATGATGTGCTCTGCAATATATAAACTGATACACACTCCATGACACAGGATATCATATCAGCATTGGGAGATGAGATGGGATTTTTTTTTTTTTCTTCACAGTCTTTTGGCATTTTCTAATTTTTCTTCAGGAACATGGATTCACTTTTTAATAATACAAAGCAGGAATACTTTTCTTAACTGAATGCATTTAGAATCAAACAATAGAACAGGCAGTCATTCCAATGTTTCCTTTTCTTAAACCAAGTTTTCCTCAGGCTTTCACAACTTCACCTTTAAGGGGCTGGCTATTCTCGCTACGCCAAGCAAAAGCGTGGTTCAAAATAACTAGGAGATTATCTCGGAACAAGTAGCTAAGGAAATGTAGGAACAGGCCACAAGAGAGGTGATCAGGGAGGCAGACAAGAAAGTGATTCCAACTGAGAAAAAATGAAGCTAATCAAGGACACTGTACCCCAGATGGATGGCATCCAAGTTTACCGAAGGGGATGGTCTGTACAGAGTCTGGAAAAGAAGCTGTGAGAGAGCATGTGGTTGTGATGTCTTCTCCGGGGGTGCAAGAGAAGAGGGTGAGGGAGGATGTGGGACAGGAAGAGTTTATTCAGCAAAGAGAGAGACAAGCAAGCTTGGTGTCCTGACAACATCTGCATCCCAGCAAGGAGAGAGAAAATAACAGAGAGGCTCAAAGACAATTTCTGACAGAGATAAGTGACAGAGGAGCCTGAGATTGGAAACAAGAGAGTTGGGGTCTTGATACAGCGTGGTGGGGATAACCCGCTGGGGGTGGCGGGGAAGGAGGGCTTCCTGGAAGGGCAAGATCTCAAAACGAGGGATCAGACAAACAAAACGAAGAAAGAGCACACACTCTAGATGAGAAAGCATGTGCAAAGCCCACAACTCCCGGAAAAGCTTGGCTGTGTCGTCAAAGGGACAGAAAGAAACTCAGGGTGCTGGAGTCAGGGGAGAGAGAAGACAGGCCTGTAGATGCACTGGGGGGTTCCCAGATGAGAAGCACCATAATCTCATCTACTTTTTTAAAGATCATTCTGGCTACCACAGAGAAAATTATGGAGAGAGGACCCAGAGAATACATGGTTCCCAGGCTACCGTAGAGCCTAGGCTCCCGCTGTCCAATTCAGTGGCCACTAGCCACATGTGAGTACTTCTATCTAAATTAAAGTAGGTGACCAAAAAAATCAGTTTCTTGGTCACACTGGCCACTCAGTAGTCACATGGGGCTAGGGGTTACCACACTGGGCAGTGCAGACATGGAACAATTCCATCATCCCAGAAAGTTCTTTTAGACAGCCCTGTCTAAACAAGGTAAGACAATGGCTGAGCCTGGGGGAGGCAGAGGAGGAAGACGGGAAAGGGGCTGAGGGCAGAGATGGGGAAACTGGGGCAGATTCAGGATACAACTTTAGGATACAGCTCAGAAGCGCAGAAGACAGAACTGTAGAAGTGTGTGAGAAAGGGCAGTTAGAGGTCAACCCCTAAACATTTTGACTCATTACTTCATAAGACTTCCCATCTTCTCCCTGCTCAACTCTTTCATTGAGCAACCACCTGTCTATTAATTTAGCCTCTCGGGTCCTTCCATACCTGTATGGTATATATGAATATTCTAATGACCGGAGCACAGATTGTCCAGTACAATCTGGCTCCTAGAGAAAAACAAACAGACAACAGTTTTAAAATACAAAAATTATGTGCATGCAGATGGGAAGCAAATGTGCAATAAGAAAGTAAAGCAAAGTTCCAGATCTAGTGCAGCAAGCATGCAATCCACAGAAAAGGGAAACAGAGGAAAAGTACCATCAAAAACATATACAGGCTGAACAGCAAGGAAAGACTCAAACCATTCACCAGTAGAACAAAACTCCCAGAATTTGCAAAATCCAAAACCCCGGTTTCCACAGCAAATCCACAGAAATAAATCTGTCCATATCAGCAGGCATGCTGTATTTCATGGGGTCACAAAGAGTCAGAGTAATGACTGAACAACAATATCAGCTTAAAAAAAAATGCATATAATCCCAAGAGACTGTCGGCCTCTCTGCTAAACATTGATAAATCCTGCTTGTGGCCATGAAGTGTTAAGAAAAATTAGAAATGTTATGCAGTCATGATTTCTTCAAGTTTGCTGCAACTTTGACGTTCTCTCTGCAGGGAACTCCTACACCTTAGAGCTGCACAGCCTGGGCTGACACTAGAAGCACAGGTTTCGACACGCTGTAAATTTACTATTCCACAGAGGCATCATTTATTAACTTTTCCCCTAAGCATAAAACAAAATCCTTGCTCTGGGTATTTGGAGCAATGAGGATGCTGTCACCTGAACAGCTAGGAAGGGTTTGGGCAGAACAAGAGGAGCAGTAGTTACTATGATGCTCACAGGTCAAACGGGCAAAATAAAAACTGTAAGAGGATGAAGATGAGGTGAACATCTTCAGCAGCACTGAACTGAAGCTATAATCCATCTAAGTAATTCCCAGCATACATCTTTTTTAAAAAACGTGAAACTGCTTTGTCAAAGGTAATAAACCTCTTAAAGTCAGGGGTCTTATTATTTTTAAGAATAGATGGCTTTCTTCAGGATGCGTTTCCCCTGATAAACCACATTACACACAGAGACTAGGCTTCCAGGCTAACTCATAAAAGCCCATCAATAAGAGCTAAATTTGAGTATGAATAACAGCCCTGATGGCTCAGGCAGGAAAGAATCCGCCCGCAGTAGTGGAGACCTGGGTTCGATCTCTGGGTTGGGAAGATCCCCTGGAGAAGAAAATGGCAACCCACTCCAGTATTCTTACCTGGAGTATCCCATGGACAGCCAGGCTACATCCATGGGGTCACAAAGACACAACTAAGCAACTAACACACACACAGAACAGCCCTGAACAGAGCTCCCCTCAAGGAGGCCAGCAAACACTCATGCCCAAGGCTTTCACTATAGAACAAAGAATTGCTAAGTACAGGATGTCCCTCTGTGGCAACCTCAAGACCCTCTAGATCTCATTTCACTTTCTTCTCGGAGGAATCTCTCCACCACATCTCACTAAAGATAGGGCTAGCAATAAGGAACATTCCACGGGCAGCCGTGAGTACAACCTTGTAGTTCAGTTCAGTTAGTCACTCAGTCGTGTCCGACTCTTTGTGACCCCATGAATCGCAGCACGCCAGGCCTCTCTGTCCATCACCATCTCCCGGAGTTCACTCAAACTCATGTCCATTGAGTCGGTGATGCCATCCAGCCATCTCATCCTCTGTCGTCCCCTTCTCCTCCTGCCCCCAATCCCTCCCAGCATCAGGGTCTTTTCCAATGAGTCAACTTTTCACATGAGGTGGCCAAAGTACTGGAGTTTCAGCTTTAGCATCATTCCTTCCAAAGAACACCCAGAGCTGATCTCCTTTAGAATGGGAGGTGAAAATCAAAGCTCAGAGAAAGGTAGCCAAATCAAGGCACTCGATGAAGTCCTGTTGCTATTAAGTAGTAAGAAGTATGGGGGGGTGGGCAGGGAGTGGGATGGGATTGGGACCCAGGCCAGTCTGGCCTCCACATGCTTCCAGATGCAACTGAGAAGCAGATGTCATTATGGTGGCAGAAGCTAGGTGGGCGGCTGTCGGTAAGCACATGCTGTCAGGGGGCCGGGGAGGTGCTTGGAGAAAAGAGCAGATACTTCTTTTTTTTCAAGGCTGTTTCATTCCAAGAAAGCAGGAAGAGCAAAGGAGAGCCACTCCGCTCAAGTAAGCAGCCTGGGCTGAGTGCTCGCCTGGGCTATCCTGCAAGGGACGGGAGAAGCTGGAGCAGGCCCTGCCAGTTCAACTCCCCAAACGTGAAAAGGACAGCTAAGTTCTTGGAGTTGGCCCGTCCAGGCTGAGGGCTCCTTGACAACAGCAGTGGGAAGACCCACTGTTGGGGGTGGGGGGAGTCCAAGGTGCTAGTAAAGCATCTGCAGGGTTTGACAGCCTCCATATTAACTTCCTTGGACTGCAAGGAGATCAAACCAGTCAATCCTCAAGGAAATCAGTCCTGAATATTCATTGGAAGGACTGATGCTGAAGCTGAAGCTGTAATACTTTGGCCATCTAATGTAAAGAGCCAACTCATTGGAAAAGACCCTGATGTTGGGAAAGACTTAGGGCAAGAGGAGAAGGGGTGACAGAGGATGAGATGGTTGGATGGCATCATCGACCCAATGGATGCAAGTCTGAGCAAGCTCTAGGAGACCATGAAGGACAGGCAAGCCTGGCGTGTTGCAGTCCATGGGGTCACAAAGAAATCAAACATGACTGAGCGACTAAACAACAACAACTTCAGCTACTATACTGATCTATTAGTGGTTGCATTCTGCTGGTTGGGGGTCTGGAAAGACAGCTCACACCAACTGAGGCTGCTTCCAAAACCCCAGGCTGGAAATGCTGCCCCAGGCTCCTGTCTGAGCTTTTCTGGAACTGGAGCCAATCAGCAAGAAGCCAAGAGGCCTATGCTAGTTGCTGCCCCCTCAATAACCCCAGGGGCAAAGACCCCAGGAGCAAAGCAGTGGGACCCTGGGGCTCTTAGAAAGGAAGGGCTACTCACAAATCCTGAGTCCCTAAACTAGGGGCTGCCAGACCCTGCAATCTGAACACTGACCTCTGAGCGCCATGCCAGTCTGCAGTTTTCCCTGAGGGCACGCAGCACTTGCCCATTGCATCTGACTGCCTCACCTCCCTCATCTGTCCTTGATTCAGTCCATCTTCCAGGGTACCAGCCGTGAAGTCATCTTTAACTCCTCCCACGCCTTCTCCCACTGCATATTCTGTCACCAAGTTGAACCGCAGCCTCCATCGAAATCTCTACCAAGTTAGTCCTACCACCCCAGTATCTCTATCCCCACTGCCAACACTCTCATGGAGGCAACCCCCTCTGAAATTACAAGAAACTCCTGGGAATTACTATTCAAAGTCTTCTCACAGTCACACGGCCTCATGCTGTTCCCTTGCTCTTAACTGGCCTGCTAGTCTAGTCTAATCTTATCGAGACAATCTCCATCACCCACAGAGATGTCAGCCTTGCCTTCCAGTCTCCCCAATAATCCTCTCTCCCATTAGCCAGTGAAGGCTCTCATATGCACACCGAGCTTGGTCCCACCTCCACGCCTTGTCTCCCCTGCTCCAAAATGCCCCCTCTTCAGGTCCCACCTGACTGTCCAGACCAATAACTCTTCCAGTCTTTACCTACTCTTTCTGTGCCTGAGATCTCCATTCAGGGCCACACTGTTCATATCTTGAATATCCTAACAGTGCTTCAGGGTCTAACCTCAAGACGCATCAGGGCTGACATCCCATCTCTGTCACATACAAGTCTACTGAACCTCCCTGACTCTCAGCTTCCTCTTCTGTAAAACGGGACAACAGTAACTGTCATTTATAAGTCAGTTACTATTGTAATTAAATGAGGTGGTGTGTATAGAAGTACCTCATATGGTATTTGACTCATTATAGACACTCCACTATGACAGAAAGATCCAGATCATACCCTCTTTTCCTGTGGTCCTGTTTCTCTCCTAAAACTCACACCTCCACCATAGCACTGAGAGCAGTACCGGGGGCATAGGAGGCTCTAAATAAGTATGAGTCCTTGCTAACTGACACAAAACAAAATCTTATTTTTAATCTTACCACAGGAAGTACATATTCTTTTGTATCTTAAGCAACATCTCTAGTTTGGAGGCATGTTCAGATTCATCAAGTTCTTGTCATTACTGCCTTGTCCTGCTGTTCCAGCTCCAAAAATAGGTGCTCTTGCTCACATCTCGTCTGCACATGGGGACAAGTGTCGTCCTGGGCTGATCACCCGTAACACTGCACATGAGCAGCAGCACAGAGGCCTGGGTGATGTTCACAGAGACCAGCTCTCGTGTCATCTCCCCCAGATCACCATGTGTGATTGCTTTCACCAAGACCCTGGGGCATCTAGAATCACAATACACAAAACAGCAAGTAGCTGCGACACCTTTCCCTCACTTTTCCAGCTTATAACTTTCCAGACAATATGATAAAATAAAAATACAGCACTGGTTATTTTTAAGAACATGTTTTATTCTAATATGTATGCTCATGATTTTTAAAAAATATAAAAACAGAAAAGATACAGATTTACTAGCACAGGTTCACAAAATGGCACAGCTTTCTGCCCTCTACTGTTCTTTGTTTTGGCTGTGTTGCTTGGCTTATGGGATCTTAGTTCACTGACCAGGGATTGAACCCAGGCAGTGAAAACACCAAGTTCTAACCACTGGACCACCAGTCAATTCCCTCAGTTCTCTACTCTTTTCCCTTTAATTCTCTAAGATCTCAGTTACTCTGTATCTTCAACAATCAGTACCTCAACCATGATAGAGATGGACAATGAATCTCCAGCCCAGCTTGGGGGTGGGGGTGTGGAGAACACCCCAGGAAAATACATGAGCTGGGTTTTAGGGATCAGTGGGGTGCAGGGGGTGAGGGGTTGGGAGAAGGCATTCCAAGCTAAGGGAAGAGTACAGGCCAATGTGCAGAGGAATGAAAGCATGGACCATCTGAAGAAAGAGTCCTTAAGGCCAAAGGGAATGCAGGCAGTAGGCAGGTGCTAAGAGACAACACTAGCAAGGAAAGTTAGATCAATGTGATAAACTGACATGTTTACTATTTTTAGATTAGTGCTGTTGAAAACTCCTAGGCAGGGAAATGACGTGACAAGACCCATGTTTTAGAGAAACAACTGGGAATGCAACGTGACAGATGGAAGGAACGTAAGGAAGTTAGTTAGGAGGTTTCTGCAGAAGTCTAGGCAAGAGGTGACGAGAACCTGAGCCTTGGCAGTGTAGGAGACAAAAGGCCAAACTGGAACCCCATCACTAATGCGAAATGACATAAAAGAGAAAGGAATACACTATATTCACAGCAACACTATCCAAATAGCCAAAAGGAGGAAGCCACCCAAGTGTCCATTGACAGTTGAATGGATAAACAAAATGTGGTCTATATACATGAAATTAAAAGATGTTTACTCCTTAGACAGCATATTAAAAAGCAGAGACATTACTTTGTCAACAAAGGTCTATCTAGCCAAGACTATGGTTTTTCCAGTAGTCATGTATACTTGAGAGTTGGACTGTAAAGAAAGCTGAGCGCCAAAGAACTGATGCTTTTGAACCACAGTGTTGGAGAAGACTCTGGAGAGTCCCTTGGACGACAAGGAGATCCAACCAGTCCATCCTAAAGGAGATCAGTTCTGGATGTTCACTGGAAGGACTGATGTTGAAGCTGAAACACCAATACTTTGGCCACCTGATGCGAAGAGCTGACTCATTGGAAAAGACCCTGATGCTGGGAAAGACTGAGGGCAGGAACAGAAGGGGATGACAGAGGATGAGATGGTGGGATGGCATCACCGACTCAATGGACATGAGTTTGGGTGAACTTTGGGAGTTGGTGATAGACAGGGAAGCCTGGCGTGATGCGGTTCATGGGGTTGCAGAATCGAACACAACTGAGCGACTGAACTGAACTGGTCTATATACATACAATGGAATATTATTCAGCTTTAAAAATGAAGGAAATTTTGACACATGCTACAACACGTATGACCCTTGAAAACAAGGTAAGTGAAATAAGCCAGTCACAAAAGGATAAATTCCACTTATGTAAGATACCTAGAACAGTCAAACTCATTGAGACAGGAAATAGGATGGTATCTGCCAGGGGCTGGGAAGAAGGAGGAATGCGGAATTACTGTTTAACTGAGACAGAGTTTCAGTTCTGTAAGATGAAAAGCATTCCAGAGATGGGTAGTGGTGAAGGCTGCACAACAATGGGAATCTGCTTTATACCACTGAAGTATACACGTAAAATGGTTAAGACAGTAAATTTTATGTTGTGAGTGTTTTACACAACTGTTTAAAAAGACAGCAAGGGAGAGGGAGCAGAGTGGATGACCAGGTACATCCCCCAGCCTGGGGCACTAAATGAACCGCAGCACCTGAACCGAGCTCCATCCACAGGAAGAAGAAAGCAGGAGAGTGAAATGAGAATTCAGAGTTGCACAGGTAACCAAGTTCAACATGAGCTGAACACAAACTTTCCCAAAAGGTTTCCTGCAGGATCAGCATCATCTCTTACATTCCAAAGCTCTAAATCTGATACAACTTTAAAGGTAATTGCTGCTGCTACTGCTGCTAAGTCGTTTCAGTAGTGTCCGACTCTGTGCGACCCCATAGACGGCAGCCCACCAGTCTCCCCCATCCCCGGGATTCTCCAGGCAAGAACACTGGAGTGGGTTGCCATTTTCTTCTCCAATGTGTGAAAGTGAAAAGTGAAAGTGAAGTCGCTCAGTTGTGTCCGACTCTTAGCGACCCCATGGACTGCAGCCCTACCAGGCTCCTCCATCCATGGGATTTTCCAGGCAAAAGTACTGGAGTGGGGTGCCATAACCGCTAACAAAACAGGATGGCAAGTGACTTCTTGATTATTAGATGAGAAAAGTAAGATCCTAGGGTACAAAGGGCTGATCACACACATACATCAATTTCATTCCTTTCTGAAACCCAAATAAAATTACGTTTAAGTGATATTTTAAAACATAACCCACAAAATCTGGAAACTGGACTGCAGGTGGATAAGCGCTAAAGACTAAGATGAGCTGACAAAGCCGAACCCTAGGCTTACAAGAGGGAAGACAAGATCCAATCTGATTTATACCCCAGAATTTCCAAAAGACTCTAGATAACTAGAACTGGACATGGAACAACTAACTGGTTCAAAATTGGAAAAGGCGTATGACAAGCCTATATATTGTCACCCTGTTTATTTAACTTACATGCAGAGTACATCACACAAAATGCTGGACTGGATGAATCACAAGCTGGAATCAAGATTGCCAGGAGAAATATTAAGAACCTCAGATATGCAGATGATACCACTCTACTGGCAGAAAGTGAAAAGGAACTAAAGAGTCTCTTGATGAGGGTGAAAGAGGAGAGTAAAAAAGCTGGCTTGAAACACAATATTCAAAAAACTAAGATCATGACACCAGGTCCCATCATTTCATGGTAAATAGAAGGTGAAAAAGTAGAAACAGTGACAGATTTTATTTTCTTGGGCTCCAAAATCACAGCAGATGGTGACTGCAGCCATGAAATTAAAAGATACTTGTTCCTCGGAAACCTAGACACATATCAAAAAGCAGAAACATTACTTTGCTAACAAAGGTCCATATAGTTAAAGCTACGGTTTTTCCAGTAGTCATGCATGGATATGAGGGTTGGACCATACAGAAGGCTGAGCACTGAAGATTTATGCTTTTCAAACGGTGGTGCTGGTGAAGACTCTTGAGAGTCCTTTGAACAGCAAGGAGATCAAACCTGTCAATCCTAAAGGAAATCAATCCTGAATATTCATTGGAAGGACTGATGCTAATACTCTAATACTTTGGCCAACTGATTCAAAGAGCTGACTCACTGAAAAAGACCCTAATGCTGGGAAAGATTGAAGGCAGGAGAAGAAGGGGGTGACAGAGGATGAGGTGGTTAGATGACATAACCAACTCAATGGACATGAATTAGAGCAAACTCCAGGAGAGAGTGGAGGACAGAGGAGCTTGGTGTGCTACGGTCCATGGGGTCACAAAGAGTTGGACACAACTTAATGACTGAACAACAACTCCAGCTTACTCTGAAATTGGGGTGAAAGGGAGTTAAAATGAAGAGGAAAAGTTGAAAATCTGTGTAGGTAACACTCAGGACCCAAGATTCCTTCTCCATTCCAAGAAGTCCCTCCCCACACTGTTGTTGCAGTCATTCAGTTGTGTCCTCCCACACTAGCGAACTACTGATTTATTCTCTAAAGCAGGTAAAAACAGAATGCAGGTCTGTGAGACAATGGGTTCAGTTAAAAATAGGGGTGCCACAATACACAGAGACTTAGAAATGTATGTGCTATGTACGTGTATCAGTCCAGAATTGGTCGGAAAATACAAACTATTCTAGGTATTTCAGGCAGGAAGGGATTTAACATAGGGAAATAGAGGGACAAAAATCACGGGAAGAATTGTAAGAGCCAAGGTCAGAGAAACCACCACTCAAGTTCAGGAAATCAGAACACACAAACATCACAAGAAACTGCACAAATGACCCCAGCTCCCCCCATGACTGATGTCCCCATTGAGTCCCAGAAGGACACACTCACATCTGCCATGTGCAATAGAATCCTGCCATCAAGGATGGGGAGCAAAACAAGGATAGGGTTGAGAACCAGGAGACAGTATATGAAATAGCTGGTATTCAATATCCAAATGCTGAGACCACCCTCATCCTCTTCTGCTCAGCTCCTTGAGTCTGGCAGACAGAGCTTCAGTTTCTAGAGAAGTGACAACAAAAGTCTCCTAACCAGTGGTCAAAGCAAAAAAATCAAGATACAACAACACAAGGTTCCCCAAAGAAATAGCCCAGCCAGAGGACCCTGCAATAAAACTTACAGGCAATGGAATGAAGAATTCTCTTCTCTGAAAGAACCAACAATTTCCAGGTCCAAATAGTAATAGTTGCAGTTTTCAAAGAGTAAAATTCTGTAAGTTTTAATTTGCTTTAAAAAGAATGAACCTGTAGAATATGACATTACGGTTGAGCTAAGATTATCAAGTTATTTGATCACCGCAAATGTGAAAAAGTGAATCTACAAAAACCACAGTGCAGGCAGGATAAGTCACTGGGGTAACCAGGTGTACTTTTCCTGTCTAAACTCTAGAACTCTGGTTTTCAAAGTATGGCCTAGAGACCCTGCGATGTCCCAAGACCCTTCAAAGGACCTGGGAGGTCAACACTATTTTCATAATGAACTTACTTGTCTTTTTTCACCCACATTCTCTCACGAGTATTTCTCAAGAGTCTATATGTCATCTGATGACGTCATTACTGTAACAGCTAATAGAATGGAAGTTGTTTTAAGGTTTTCTGTCTTAATTTCTAACATAGTAAGTATCAATAGATAGAAACCACACAAAAGCTCTTTGAATTCCTCAAAAATGTTTAAGAATAAAGGGTCCAAAAAGCTTGAGAATTCTTACTGTAAAACAACTTTTTAGTTAGTTGCTTTTGGAAGGGAACTTTTTTGTTTGTTTAAATTATTTTATTTACTTTTGGCTATGCAGGGTCTTCATGCAGGCTTTTCTCTAGTTGCAGCAAGCGAGGGCTACTCTCTAGTTGCAGCGTGCGGATTTCTCCGTCCAGTGGCTTCTCTTGTTGCGGAGCACAGGCTCTCGAGCGCTGGCTGAATAGTTGGGGCACACGGGCTTAGCTGTTCCGCAGCATGTGGGATGTTCCTTGACCAGAGACCAATCCTGTGTATCCTACATCAGAGGGCAGATTCTTTACCACTGAGTCACCAGGAATGCCCAGAAGGGAACTTTCGATACGTGAAACCAATTATATTTAAAATTTACACCTTCAAAGAGGAAAAAAAAGGTGTAAATTTCTAAATTTTGCTTTACTATCTTATATCTGTTTATCCATTAGAAGGAAGGTCTTTCCACATAGATCCTAGATTATTTTTCCCCCTGGGAAACAAGCAAGCCCCATAATGGCAAGTCGTATCGCCCAGAAGGCAGCATACACAGCACAACAGTAAAAAGCACCGTTTCTACAGGGATTCAGACAGATACTTGTATATCACTGATCACAGCAGCTTTATTCATGCTCCTCAAAAGAATAGAAACCACCCAGATGTCCATCCACAGATGAATGGACACACAAAATGTGGTCTGTAAGAAACACAGAATATCATTCTAAGGAAGAAAATTCTGACACATACTGCAACATGGATGAACCTTGAAAACATACAAAGTGAAATAAACCAGACGCAAAAGGACAAATACTCTGTGATCCCAGTTACCTGTGGTATCTAGAATGTGGAAATTTACAGAGACAGAAAATAGAACAGTGGTTACCAGAGGCTGGAGGTAGCAGGGGATGGAAAGTTATTGCTTCATGGGTGCGGAGTCTCAGTTTGGGATGGTAAAGAAGTGCTAGCGATGGATGGTGATAATGGTTGCACAGCGATGTGAATGCACTTATGGCACTGAATTGTCCCTAACCCTAACCCTAACATGGTTAAAGTGGTATAAATAAGGAACAAAAGGAGATTCTAGAGCCAGGTAACCTGGACTCAAAACTCAGGTCTACCACTTAATATTTCGTGTGACTTCTGTGCTTCAGTTTCCTCATCTGCAAAATGATAACACACAGCATAAGGTTGTTTTGAGGACTGCATGAGTTAACATATGAATAAGCACATGCCCAGAATGCTCCCAGGCACCTAGTAAACGCCCTGTCACTGACCTCAAACTTCGGCATGCCTCAGAATCACCTGGAAAGCCTATTCAAATCAGGCTTGCTAGACCCCCAATCCCCTGAGTGTCTGTTTCAGTGGTCTGGGAAGGGACCCAAGAATTGGCATGTCCACAGGTTCCCAGGACTTGCTGGTGCTGCCCATCCAGGAAGCACACGTTGAGAACCACTGCTCTGTACAGATATCAGCTGTCATTATTATTATTGGCAATGTCTGAGGTAGTACCAGGCAAATCCACAAAAACTGGGAGAAGGAAGGAAAGACAGAAGTATAGTTCCTCCTCTACTTACAGAGTACTTCCCTTCCGGCCACCAAATGTGTGTGGGGGGCATGGGGAGAGGGTGTTTCTCCCACAGGAAGCAATTCTCCATCTCTCCATAGGCACCAAGTGCCCCACAATTTAACTCAATTAAGGAGCCTGGCGGGCTGCCGTCCATGGGGTCGCAGAGAGTCAGACACGACTGAGTGACTAACACACACTGACACTATTACCTGGTGTTACCATCACAGTCTGCACATTAAAGACTCAGCCCCCACAAGACTGCTTCCCCCTGCCCCTTAAACACCAGTGGGAAGCCTGGGTTATCACCTGTGCTTCTGAAGAATGGACTATAAATAGTATCCCAGGAAGCCCTGCTGCTGTTGCTGCTAAGTCGCTTCAGTCGTGTCCTACTCTGTGTGACCCCAGATGGCAGCCCACCAGGCTTCCCCTTCCCTGGGATTCTCCAGGCAAGAACACCGGAGTGGGTTGCCATTTCCTTCTCCAATGCATGAAAGTGAAAAGTGAAAGTGAAGTCGCTCAGTCGTGCCCGACTCTAGTGACCCCATGGATTGCAGCCTACCAGGCTCCTCCGTCCTTCTCAGGTTCAATTAATTTGCTACAGCGTCCCACAGAACTCAGGAAAACAATTTACTTACAGGATTATCAGTTTATTACAAAGGATGTTAAAAAATATCAATGAGCAACCAGAAGAAGTGGTGGGCAGGGCAGGGCAGGGGTAAAGGAGTGTGGGGTTCTGTGACCCTCAGCACCCTCCAGCCCCAGAGTTCAGGGATTTTTGTTGCTGCTGTCTTCATCAGACAGGTGAGAATGACTAAGCCACTGGCCACTGTGGATTACGTCAATCTCCAGTTCCTCTCCCCTCCCAGGAGGTAAGAGCTTCCCAGGTGGCTCAATATAAAGAATCCACCTGCCGGTGCAGGAGACACAGGTTCAATCCCTGGGTGGGGAAGTTCCCTGGCGAAGAAAACAGCAACCCACTCCAGTATTCCTGCCTCGAAAATCCCACGGACAGAGGAGCCTGGCAGGCTACAGTCCACAGGGTCGCAAAGAGTTGGACATATCTGAGTGATTGAACAAGAACCCAGGAGATAAGGAGGGGCTGAAAGTTCCAACCTTCTAACCACTAGGTTGGTTTCCCTGGCAACCAGGGGCTTTCCAAAAGCCTCTAATATAAACTCAGGTGTCGCTGAAAGGAGATTGTTAAGAATAATGAAAGACACCTTCATGGCTCTTATCATTTCGGAAATTCCAAGAGTTTTAGGAGCTCTGTGCCAGGAATAGGAACAAAAACCAAATATACTTTTCTTACTGTAAATCACAGAAGAATTTACTGAGCCCCTAATATGAAATTTTCCTACAAAGAGATGATCTCAAAGCCTTTCCCAGTGGATATCTACACCAGCAACTACCAAACTGAGGCTCCCAGAGATTTGCAAAAACTCCCAAGGAAGGCAGAGAACCAACATCACTCTCAACATCACTGAGAGATCTCAGAGCTTTGGAGAATGGGGGAAGAGCTCCTGTTTACAAAATAGTGCTGACACTGGAAGGGAAGAAGAGGTGAGGGGGACGTGGCTTATGCTGGTCTCACAGCCATTTTTGGGGTGTGTGCCCCTGCTCACCACAGCAAGTGGCCTGACAGTCCTAGCTTCATTGCTGCACTAGGGTCTCTCGATTCTCAGAGGCTGCTGGTCTCAGCATGCCTGCAGGGAGCCTACTTAGCCTCCCAGGCACAAACACAAGCCTGGAAGAGGCCAAGTGTTTCAGCCCTGGGGCACCCTTGACCGACCGGCCACAGGAGCCAATGGATAAACACTCTCTTCTTCCGGGTCGGGTCCCAGGGTGGGAAGGCACTGCTGAGGGGCACTGATAGTTTGCCAGAGTCCTGGTGGGGAGCACTGACCCAGTAACTCACCTTCGTTTGGCGTTCCTTCCTTTCCTTTGTCCCTATTTCTTTGGACGTTCTTCCTCTTCTGTTCCCTGGGATACCTTTCCAAAATAAAAGGCCTGGGCCAAAGCCCTTGTCTCAGTCTTCAATTGACCCGAACTGAGACAGGACATAAGCCCAGGTCCCCCACTCACACAGGTGGGGTGGGAGCATAATTAGCAGCCAGCCCTGTGGCCCTGCTCCTCTCCTACCTAGTGCTCAGTACAAGGCTCTGCACCTGGTAGATGCTTTAAACGGAGAAGGAAATGGCACCCCACTCCAGTACTCTTGCCTGGAAAATCCCATGGATGGAGAAGCCTGGTAGGCTACAGTCCACGGGGTCGCTAAGAGTCAGACACTAACTGAGCGACTTCTCGCTTTCATGCATTGGAAGAGGAAATGGCAACCCACTCCAGTGTTCTTGCCTGGAGAATCCCAGGGACAGGGGAGCCTGGTGGGCTGCCGTCTATGGGGTCATGCAGAGTCGGACACGACTGAAGTTACTTAGCAGCAGCAGCAGATGCTTTAAAACTACCAGTTAAGTGGGTAAAAAGAAATAAAATGATGGCAAACTATATAAGATAGACTCTAACTGCCGTGTTGTACAACACAGACCCTAAGTAATGTAGGCTTCAGAGGAAAGGATGAAGTCTAAAGCAGAAAGGGCTGAGAAAGAGCTTTGAAAGATTACCAAGAGAGGAAGGTGGTCCTGGAAAAGGAAGAAAAGTCTCCTCAGGTTGAAGACCCAGAGTCTGGACTCCTCAGAGCTGGCAACATAGAAAGGGGGGAGAGGTGGGACAAGGTATATTCAGATGAAGGTGGGGCTCAATAACTAAAGAGGAGAGAGTAGATTTTACATGGCAGTTCATGAAGGTTGTGAGCAGAAGTATGAACCAATTTCCCCCACTTAACTATGTCAAACTTTCTACAAAACCCTTGACAACCAAACACTTGGGCTTACAACTTCTTATCTCTTTCTTTTCTTCCTATGAAACTGAAATGTTAGTAGCTTTTAGTCATGTTTGATTCTTTGCAACCCTATGGACTGTATGTAGCCCACCAGGCTCCTCTGTCCATGGAATTCTCCAGGCAAGAATATTGAAGTGGGTTGCCATTCCCTTCGCCAAGGGATCTTCCTGACCCAGGGATTAAACCCAGATCCCCTGCATTGCAGGCAGATTCTTTACCATGTGAACCACCAAGGAAGCCCCGTTTCTTCCTATAGCAATTACTAATTGGCCAGGCACACATATTTATTTAATCCACAAGGCCCATGAGGTAGGATCTATTATTGTCTTCATTTTGCAGACTGGAGAAACTGGGACACACAGAAGTTACAAAGCTGGGTAACAGCTAGAATTCAAACCCTGCCAGTCCAGCTCTTTCTTTCACATCTGTCCCCCACAACAAAGTCCCACTTTCTACAGGAGAATCCTACAAGATTCCTTTCCCAGTGTTTCCCATGTGGTGTATCCTTGCCATTTTCATAACCCATAACCACAGATAATTTTGTATGTTTCCTAGACATTCACTGAGTTCCTGGTACATATACCAGATGCTGGGCCAGCAGCTGGGAACACAAAGCTGAAGCTGAAACTCCCCCTTTTCCAGGAAGGTCCCATTACAGATCCTGCAAGATGAACCAAGTCCTAGAGAGGTGAACCTTACTGGTCATGGTGAGACAGTGGACCAAATTGGTAGGTGAAAAGACAAATTCTCACTCATGCCAAAATAACTGTTACTGGGCATCTGCTCTGTGCAAACCCCTAGCAGGTGGGAAGAAAGGAAGGAGACAGACACTGAAATGAGTTGTCACGCTGTCCCACTTCACACCCACGAAGGAGAAGAACAGTAAAAGTGGTCACACCACACCTTAGACACGGGAGACGCAAAATAAAAATTTATCAATTCAGTCTTCCTCCAACACCCCTTTAAATCATATTACTCACAGGACCTTTCCATAACTGACCACATGAAATGCAAGATCCTGTTCTTGGCATTCAAGGCCCCCATCTTCTATTCTACTTGGTTCTGACCTCACTGCTTATCAAATCAGTCTTTTTCTTCCACATACATTACTAGCAAATAAAAAGAAAATATTCACACTTTGTGTTTACACATATAATTTATGTAGCCTAGAATGTTGTTTTATTTATTTCTAACCATCTTTATTTATGACCATTTTCAAAAGTATCCAATGCAAGGACGGCTATTGCTTCCACTCAGATGATTTTGGTCTTTTCTCTACCACAGTCCTACTGCACTGGTGGATTAAAGTCTGCTATTTGGCACCAATGAATTTTGCTCTGTATGGTTCTTATAGCCATGAATGTAACAGCTGGCACATAGTAGGTGCTCTAGAACCCTTAAGAGATTCATGATGAAGTGTTAAATAAGTACCATAGGGAAAGATCTTGAATTATCATGCACTGTACTTTAATATAACTTGTTATAAAATCTTCTCGCTCTTCCTCCCTTGAAACATAAAGAAATATACTGATTCATCAGCCTTGTAAACAAGCCCAGTCTTCCCCAAGGAACTACTGTGACATGAATGAAATCAGTTTACACTGGACAAAATACTTCTAGAATAGTGTTTGGCACACACTAAGCTGAGCACCAAAGAACTGATGCTTTTGAACTGTGGTGTTGGAGAAGACTCTTGAGAGTCCCTTGGACTGCAAGGAGATCCAACCAGTCCATTCTGAAGATCAGCCCTGGGATTTCTTTGGAAGGAATGATGCTGAAGCTGAAACTCCAGTACTTTGGCCACCTCATGCGGAGAGTTGACTCATTGGAAAAGACTCTGATGCTGGGAGGGATTGGGGGCAGGAGGAGAAGGGGACGAGAGAGGATGAGATGGCTGGATGGCATCACGGACTCGATGGACGTGAGTCTGAGTGAACTCCGGGTATTGGTGATGGACAGGGAGGCCTGGCGTGCTGCGATTCATGGGGTTGCAGAGAGTCGGACACGACTGAGCGACTGAACTGCACTGAACTGAACCTTCCAATAACTATTTGTGAAAGTGAGTAAAATAATCAGCTTTTTTTCTTCACTCCTACCATACACTATAAAACACGGCAAAGACTTTCAATAACAAAGTTTGCAAGAAGAATCTGAAGAGTAACCCAGGTTAAACAAAGAGAAAGCAGTTTTACCCACTTTACATGATGTATTATCCTAAAATACTTGGGCTACTCTCCCAATGGCATTCACAATCTTCGATTGCTTAAGTTAAGTAGGATCATTCCTCTCCACCTTTAGAAGCTATTAGTGGAAACCTGCTCAACACTAGACACAAAATCTGGACATGACGTTTTCAGATACTTTGTGGATACAATGACACTGCTGACAGACACATTAAGTTGTGATTACAAGCCGCTAAGTAATAAATATAGCCATTTCACTTCACACTGCACACCTTTTTAAAAGAAAAGAAAGTAATGAGCAAATAAATGAGACTTTTATCTCCCAAACGATCTGTTATTAGCATAAAAGAAAAATAGCGCAGAAAGGATAAATTCTGCAACTCCACTGTGTACAAAACAAAAAAGCTTTGGAAATCAGCTGAAAGCAACTCAAGATAATAAGGATACTTTGGAACAGGTGCCATTTATCTGGCTTTTTTTCCCCCTCCAACAAAACATAATATGAATAAACTGTGTTAGACTATTGTTGTGAAACCTGCCTCGGTGCCTCCAATCCAGAAACCTCCCTTTTGCATCGAGATCTGCCGAGTGACACATGAGCTCTAAAGTGGGTGGATAAAAATAACCTGGTCCTCAAAAAGACATGATAAACGCCAGACAGCTGAGTCACTTTGAAGCCCATTTTGACTCCCGAAAAGGACAATCCACCCTCCTTTTTCCTTCTCACACATACACATACAACCTGGTGAAAAACACACCAACAGCGCCGGGTGAAAGGCGGTGGTGCGTCTCGACTTTCCCCGCCAGTCTCTGAGGTCACGACTAGCGATTGAACTTTTAATCATTTATACTGGTGCATTTCAGTCAAAGCGACTCGTTTAGGAGGGAAAGAGAAAGGATTCAGGAAACCGTTAACAATCCAGCAGACCCTCTATTTCTGCTGCCCCAGTGGAAGCAGCCGACGGTTTCTTCCGATGTTCTGACGGAAAGAAAAGGAGTGGGGAGTAATTTAAAGTGGAGAGAGGAAAGCTCAGAGAGGAAAGCAGAACTGTCCAGGAGTGGGAATCCCTGGGCAAAGCGAACGGTCCCAGAAAGAGAAGGGCTGCGTACATCCGGAGTGAATCAACCTCGTCCGCCCACCTGCCCTCCGTGCTCCTCCCAAAGAGGACGCAAACCATCTGCAACGCACAGTTAAGATTAGGGAACGCTTCGACTCGATCTCTCTCTCAAACGGCGGCGGGGCTTTGGAACCGCTGCTAGGAACTGGGGTCCTGGCAGCCTAAGAAGGCGGCGGAGCAAACGACCCCGGCCGTCCCGGGCTTCGGCTGCAGCAGCCCTGGGGAAGCCAGCGCCGCCGGGCACCCAGCAGGCACTCCTCCAGTGTTTGCCCAGCTGCCGTGCCCCTGAGGCAACTCTGAGGCCCGGAGGAGCCGGCCCCCGGCTGCCGCCGCGCATCTCCCCACCCCCCCCGCCCCCGCGCTTCACGTGCGGCCGAGTTCGGCGACTCGCGACCGCCGCAGGCCGCGGGCACCGCAGCCTCCCGCGAGACGCCGTCCTGCCGCCGAGTCTCACCGGGGAGTCGTAGGAGAAGGCGCACTCTTTCTTGTAGACCCTGTCCCCGGACCGGGGCACGCGGATCGTGGGCATGTGGGGCACTAGCAGCTCGCCGATGTCTCCTGCAGCCATCTTCCTGCTGCCGCTGCCGCCCGGCACGCCGAACAGGGCGCCCCGGCGCTGCATGGCCGCGGCGCGCACTCGAGCCGAGCCGAGCGGGGCGCTGGGTCTGCCCACCTCCGCGGCGGCTGCGGCGGCGGCGGCGGCGGGCTGCGCGGGCTACTGGAGCCGAGCCGGGACGGGCGGGGAGAGCCGGCCGCGGGGCGGGAGCGGGCACCCCGGGCCTGGGCTGGCGGGCGGGCTGGCTGCTGAAGGGGACGCTGCTATTTTTAATCCAATGGCGAATCGCCGGCCCAGCTGCAGCGTCAGGCGGGGCGCTCGGGAGCACCCGCCGCAGCGCGCGGGGAGGGGGCACTGGAGAGGGGCCTGGGGCCCTGGCCGGGCTTGGCGGCCGAGGCGGAGGGCGAGTCCTGGGTGCGCAGGCTCCGGGGCCGGCTGCGCTGGAGCACCACCGCCGTGTTTTCTATCATAAATCGCTGGTCTGCTAAGGGGAAACTCCGAGGCAGCCAACAAAGGGCAGGATTTGAGATTTTTAAAACCGCTAGCTTTTAAACAACCAGGATAACAGCGGGGACGTACCCTGATTGGATAGGGGTGGGACTCTAGAACCTAAAGTGGGGCCCAAATCTAAATTTGTTTTTGGCACTCCGATGTTAATCTAAGACTTGCTCCTCAAGTTTTTAAGATCTAAAGCTCTTTGAAAGAGAATAGAGTAAGATTAAGTAAGGATAAATGTATATTTTTCCAGTAATACTGACTTTTCTTCCGAGTGGGGGAGAGTATCAGGATTATTTGGGGGAAGGTATATTTTTCTCTATCTTTGGAAAGTCTTCTCTGCATGAACCATTTCAGTTGACTGATTTGGGATCTTACTGCATACATACTTCCTCCCTGCCTTTGCATGTCCAGTTCCTTAAATAATAAATGGGAATAGGTTGGGGTGGGAGGTGATTTAATAATCTGCAAAAACAGAAAATGTGTCACAGCATACTCTTATTTTCTTTAAAAAAAAAAAAAAAGAAAGAAAGAAACTCAGAACATGAGGTCAGTTCCACTGAGCTTCCCTAACTACATCTAATCTAAGGAGCAGGATACCAGTGACACCGACCAGTTAGTGAAACAGAAAAAGTGACTCAATACACTGATTTTTATGCAAATCAAGACTACAATGAGGTACCCCTTCACAGAGGGTCAGAATGACCATCATTAAAAAGTCTACAAACACAAATGCTGGAGAGGGTGTGGAGAAAAGGGACCTCTCCTACACTGTTGGTGGGAATATAAGTTGGCAGAGCCACTGTAGAAAACAGTATGGAGATTCCTCAGGAAACTAAAAATAGAAATGACCATATGATCCAGCAATCCCACCCCTGGGCAGATACTCAGATAAAACTATAATTCGAAAAGGTACATGCACCCCTGTGTTCGTAGCAGCACTATTCACAATAGCCAAGACATGGAAACAACCCAAGTGTCTGTCAACAGATGAATGGATAAAGATGTGCTGCATATATACATTGAAATACTACTCAGCCGTGAAAAAGAACAAAATAATGCCAAAGTCAGTCAGAAAGAGAAAGACAAATACCATATAATGTCACTTGTGTGTGGAATCTAAAATGTGGCACAAATGAATGTACAAAACAGAAACAGACTTACAGATACAGAGAACAGACTTGTGGCTGCCAAGGGCAGGGGGAGAGAGAGAGAAGACTGGGAATTTGGGGTTGGTAGATGCAAACTCTTACGTTTAGAATGGATAAACAACAAGGTCCTAATGTATAGCACAGGGAACTATAGCCAATCTCCTGTGATAAAACATAATGGAAAAGAATTAAAAAAAGAATGTATGTATGTGTATAACTGAGTCACTTTGCTGTACAACAGAAATTGGCACAACATAGTAAATCAACCGTACTTCAATTAAAAAAAAAAAAAACATGCTGATTCCTATAAGCCTTTCCCAGGTCAAATAGTACTTAAATTCTTTTTCTTTTTTTTTCCATTATTTCTGTCACTCTCTCTGATTCTTCAGATGTGCTGGCTCTGCTAGGGAGAAATGATGGTACCTGGAATTTGACATTAGTTACCTGGAATAGACGGATGAGCTCTTTCTGCACTTCTAAATTTCCATACCTCAAGCAAGGCTCTAACACACCACACATCTATGTAACTCACAACTTTCTAACTCAATCTAATGGAAATGGAGAAGAGGAGACAAAAGCAAAAAAGTAAACACTATTGCCGGGAGCCAGCATGAGGAATTCCACCCGTGACAAGGTCATGCGGCAGAGCTCTGATGGCAAGGCTAATCAGACCTCAGGTTTTCCCCCTGGAATTTCCTGAGCATCCACCCCCCCCCCCCCCAAATAAGAATCTGCCTGCTTTTCCACTCTTCTGATACTTTCTGGAAAAAAGTCAACTCAGGGCTTTAGTCTTCGGCATTTGAAAGGGATGTTTCCGTTAAACCCCCTCTGATAGCTCTCTAGCTTGCCTAACAGGTTCCCCAGACCCCTTACAGCTTGTGAGTTGCTTACAGCCCCCCAACCGCGAGAGGCACAAAGCTTAAAAGCATCTTAAAGATACAGAGCCTTTTCTAAAGAGTTAAAAATTATATTGGTAGAGGGTTTTCACTGTTGACTCAATGACTGCTGCCAGGCCTCCATATTCTTTATCTTTTAGGCACCTGGGAGGATGTTAATCAATGTAAACGGGATATGGAAAAAGATATATAGTAGTTTTGATGTTAGCAACACTAGACTTTTGAGTTAATTACTTTTCTCTATGTTATATATCACTGCACTCCTCTTGTATCCTTGCTATGTAAGAATGTAACTTTATTTAGTGCTTTCTGAGAATGGCACCAGACTTTGGGAAGATCAAAACAAATAAGTCTTCTGGTTGACAAACCCTTATCAGAAAAAAGGCTGTAAAATGTTAATTGGCCCTTTTGGCTGGAAGATGATGTAAATTACCTAAGATTTGTGTATACAACTAGGTATGCAGAGAGAAAAGCCTGGTTTTGATAAGAGTCTGGACTGCTAACGCTGCATAACTTTGTGTTACCCATTGATCTCCATGTTTTATCAAAAGTATAAAAGGCATTCTGAACAATAGAGGATGGAGCCAGTCACTGGACTGGTTTCCCCCGTGTCTCTCTTTCTCTCTTTCTCCCTTTCCCTCCCTCTCCTCTTTACTTTAATTTCAGGCTGAATTCCCATCTGGGGTGCGGAGGCTCGCCAAGTCTACTTACTTGCCCTAGCTGTTAAGACCCGTGCGAAAGGGAGCCTAAGGCGAGGCACCCTTAGATATTCAAGCGAGCTCCGGTGGCCCAACGTAGATGGTGTAAATTCCTTGTCTGGAATTTTATTGGTCTTCCGCATAATCCAAGTTATTCAGCCCTCTTTCTCCACTTAATTTTCCCACTACACTATTGTTTCTTAATCTAATCTTATACCAATAAATAAATAAGTTTTCCTCCTCGACAACGCTGTCCACCCTTCAAATTCCCTGGATCCACCGGTACTGGACCCTGGCACACTATTGCTACCCTCCTCCTTGGGAAGATACTCTCAAGGAGTTTTTGCTTTGTATTATCCTCACCCACTTATCACTTTCTGTAGTATCTGTTCCTGTTTCAGGTTCAAGGATGAAGCTTGCTTGTCTAATTTCAGAGATAAACTTGACTCAGGAACCTTCAAAATATTTTAAGTATTTTTAAGTTGAATGCAAATTAAATCAAGACACCATTTTTCACCCTTCACATTAATACAGATATGCTGAGTTGGCCCAGGTTTGGGAAATAGGCCCTCATATACTTTGTCGATAGACTGAAAACATTCAATCTCTTTGAAGGCAAATTTAATACTAAGTATGATTTTATGCCTATACAATTTTCCCCAGCAATTCTTCATCTAGACATTTAAGCTACAGATAAGTTTACACTATATAAGGATATTTGTTGGAGCATTGCCATAGTAACAAAAAACTAAGAAGAGCCTAAAAATCCATCTATAGGAAGTGGTTAAAACACAGTACCGATGAAATAATAAAACACCTTGTATGTGCTGATGTGGAATAATCCCCAAATCATATTACTAGATTAAAAGAGCCGAGTGAGAATTAATGTGTAAAAGCAAGACCATGCGTTCAAGGCTAAGGATGTGCCAGAATGCCTACTGTGCATCCTATATACTGTGGGCCTTCCTTCTAAGTGTCAGTAACTGTGCTAAATATTTTTAATGTTGCCCCTAGATAGCTATAGATTTAGATATCAATATTCTATTAGTAAATTTATGCAAATTGTAGATAGATAGGTGTTTGGGCTTTGGAAGCCTCTGGAAGAATGCAAAAGAAATTAATGACAACTGGGCTCTGCGGAGAGAAACCCAATGCCAAGGTTTAAAGAGGCGCTTACTGCTACTCTTTACCTTTCTGTACCATTAACAATTTTTATCATGTGGAAGTATTGCTCTAAAGAGTAATTAAAACTCAATTGTGAAGACAATCTAAGTTCAATAACCAGTAATATTAATAGAGGTTGAGGACAATTACTGCACCACTATAAAAATACATCTCAAATTTTTTCATGCAATGAAACACTTTGAAAATGATAATATTTGTACAGCCCACTAAAGTAATTGGTCAATTACTTCAATTCATGAAGCCTGGGGCTACTAGTCTGGGGGCCCCAGTGACCCCAAGCCCCGCCCATGCACTCCCAAGGATCAAAGAGATCTTATCAAACCTGAATGCCTTCTCTGTATATCAAAATGTCAGTGGCACACTGGATGGAAAGTTTTAATCAAAACAAGGGAAAATGACACCATCTAAATATGGACAAATGATTAAACTGGGTATATCTATTCAAAAATGTTTATATAAATCTTAAAAATGATTTTTGTAAAAATGACTGTTTTAATCCATTTGTAGTATGTTAGCTTAATCTATTTACAATAATTATACAATATAATTGTAAGATTTCAATTAAAAATAAACATGCATCTTTGACAAAACTGGATTTGGTTATAAGATTTTGTTTCTACTTTTAAAATGTCTACAATGATGCTACATTTGTTTTATAAAAATTTATCAAGGCAAAAAAGCCGAGATAATGTCTTAATTGCACCATTGTAGGAAAAATTCTAGTTCTGTTACTGGAATTTTTAAACTCAATTTTGCAAATTCTACATGTGCATTTATAACTCCACTGTTTCACTATTGGGTCAGTTTCCACATGCGGATCTTGATCAAAGAGCAGGAATAAAGTGGTGATGGGTACACAATTTTAACTTCCAACATAAATTTAAAGTCTTATCAAAGAGATTTCAAAGAACTAAGATGAACTGACTTTCGTCACATTAAGGTGGTAGGACCATCAAGTCACTCTACAGCTCAAAAGCCTCCTCCCATGATGTTCGATGGAGCCCAGACTCCCCTGGCCTAACGTTCAGGGACCTCTCCCAACCAGCAGTCCTTCTTTTCAGACTTTACTCCCACTCCTACACTTCTGGTGAACACAATTTACTGTCCCCCAAGGATAAATGTACTTGTCTCCTAGCCTCGGTTGAAAGCTCTCTCCTCTCATTTCTATTTTTTCAATCCTTTCAAGACTTTTTCCATGAAACCTTTTCTGAATGCTCCAACCCTCAGGGATCAATCTTTTAAAAATGACAGTCCCCAAGAGAAAAATCTTTTAAAATAATTTATATTTCTTAGCATCCTTGCACATCGTGGAAGCTCAGTGTTTACGGAATATTGCCCACCCAGAATGGACTTGTCTGCTTATTTTAGACACTCAATAAGTACCTACCAAATGAATGACTCACATCTGTGACATTGTAATAGATATGTTTTGCAGTCAGCTTTGTTCCTTTTAGGTAAAATTCACTGCTGCATAAATGTTCCCAGGACTGACAGAGGTTACATTAAAACATGACATGAGTATTAGTTACTGAGACTAATGTCAAAAGGGGGAATTGGGAAAATCTACAGAGAAAAAGATGTCTTAATTATTTCAATTAATGGAAAAGCTCTTGACCTCAGATGTCCTCTAATTATGCGCAGTGATCTGTTAAAGCCATATATGGTGACAGCTTGTTGTGGAGACATCCATAAAATTTTCTATCCTGCAGAGAGCCCCTGTAAGAAGTGCTGGTTATTAATACAGAACAATAGGTCACTGGTTAAGAAATGTAACGCATTTTCTGCTTGAAGCAATTCTATATAACAATCAAAAGTCATATGATTTAAGAATATTTGTTGACATGGAAAAATGATTCCTATAATGCAAACAGCATATACACTATGAGCATATACACTATCATTCTGTCTAAATACGTACACACACATATATATATTCTGTCTAAATACGTACACACACATATATACATTCAGTTCAGTTCAGTCACTCAGTCGTGTCCGACTCTTTGCAACCCCATGAATTGCAGCATGCCAGGCCTCCCTGTCCATCATCAACTCCCAGAGTTCACCCAAACTCATGTCCATCTAGTCTGTGATGCCATCCAACCATCTCATCCTCTGTCATCCCCTTCTCCTTCTGACCCCAATCCCTCCCAGCATTAGGGTCTTTTCCAATGAGTCAACTCTTCGCATGAGGTGGCCAAAGTACTGGAGTTTCAGCTTTAGCATCAGTCCTTTCAAAGAACACCTAGGACTGATCTCCTTTAGAATGGACTGGTTGGATCTCCTTGCAGTCCAAGAGACTCTCAAGAGTCTTCTCCAACACCACAGTTCAAAACCACTGGACCACTGGGGCAAGTCCTGGTTTATATATATATATATATATTTTAACTCTGTTCACACCAGGTTTGTCTACACCTGAGTGGACAAAAGCATCAATTCTTTGGCGCTCAGCTTTCTTCACAGTCCAACTCTCACATCCATACATGACCACTGGAAAAACCATAGCCTTGACTAGACGGACAATATTAGATTGGAATAAGCTGTCTGTTAGTGGTGTTTATCTCTGGCTGAAAAAATTATTTTTGTTTCTTTTTTCTTTGTCCTTTTCCATGTTATCTAAATGTTTTCAATTAAGTCTCCATTTCCTTTTGTAAATAAGAGGTTTTTTTTTTACATTAAATAAGAGGTTAACTTTTTACATTACCATTGATTATGTCAGTTTTCTCTTCCACTTGCCTTCTTTCTTACTTGCTGGTCCCCTTTACTTTCCATATAAGACTCAGCAAGTTTCTGGTGTTAAGTTTATAGACAATCTGCCTAAATAGAATGGAGGTTCAGTTTGGCATGAGCAAGCTCCTTGACAAGCTCTTAACATCAAGATAAGGTAAATTGTTATTCTGCTTAAGAGGAAATCTCTATTCATCTTTTGGGGTTTCGTGATGTGTAATACCACAGTCCTTCCAGGAGATTGACTCATAAGTTACTCACAGAAGTAGGCAAGGTGCTTTTCTGGCCAATCTGACACCATCCCTACTCACACCCACCACCATTTCCATATGCACACACAGAAAGATGTAGCCTCCACTCAGGTGTGACAAACCGGGTGTGAACAGAATTTAAAAAAAAAAAAAAAAAAAATATATATATATATATATATATATATATATATAAACCAGGACTTGCCCCAGTGATCCAGTGTTTAAGACTCTGCACTTCCACTGCAGGGGCACAGGTTCAATCCCTGGTCCAGGAACTAAGATTCCCCACATACCAGGCCCCCGCCCCCCCCCCAAAAAAAAAATTAACCATAGAGCCACAGGCTGCTCTTCTGATTTCCTAATAAGGGACAAAGGAAGTTACCTAAACATGGTACAGATTGGCCCCCAAATCAAAGAAATGTAGCAAACATAGTGCCACATTCTTAGTGGTAGGGAGCTTGAGATAAAGAACTTGACCTTCACCTTTCTTTATTATTAAACTTCCCTCTGGATTTCAATGGGATGGCAAATCCCTGTATTTCTCAGGATCTCTCTCTCACCCTCTGTCGCAGGGCACTTTCTCTCTCCAGGTCCTGTCTGCACACTGTCATCACTGTAGGACCAGCACAATGTCCTATAGATGTTGAAGGTCAAGATCAGGAGTTGGCAAACTGCAGCACATGGACCAAATCCAGCCTGCAGTTTGCTTTTGTAAATAAAGTTCTCCTGGAACCCAGACATACTCATCCATTTACATACTGTCTGTGGCCACTTTGGCACTCTAACAGGAAAGTAGAGTGGATGCAACCAAAACCACATGGACTGATGCCAAAAGTATTTACCATCTGGCCCTTTACAGAAAACATTTGCCAACCCCTGATCAAGATCCCTACAGGCCGTGTGTTATGATTCAGAATCAGAATTGACACAACCCTAAACAAGAGAGTTATGCTGTGCACTTATTCTTCAAGTGATGGCAAACCTGTTTATCTGAACAGAGAAAATGCTTTCAACCACATCAGTAGCTGCAAACTGAATGCCACGAGATGCATTCATTTGCTTCATAAGGAGATCATCCGTGGAACCTCAACCAAATTGAAATCACCACCTTGTTCACTTTACCACAGTCCACTATCAGTCTTCATTCTAATTAGAAAAATGACAGGGGAGGGTGACAGAAATCATCAAGTCTATGTCTTCCTGATCTTTGATATTGGCATAAATTTCTGCAGCTCCACTCAAAGTGTAGCTTTAATTCCCATTTATAATTTTTTTAGGGAATGGAAACGCCAATGGCATCTTCTTGGTCCTTCTGAAACAGAGCAAGACACTGTAGTCCTTGCTCCCCGCCCCCGCCCCCCACCAAGTCCTCTTCCTGCCTTTTGTCTGTGGAAAAACTTTAGCCAAAGAATAAATTTCATCAGAGAAGTGAGAAAATGTAGAAACAAAGGAAAACAGTCAAAGGAAACCAAATAATAATAATGTAGTCACTAAGCAAAGTCAAGGACCTCCAGTTCCTCCACAAGACCCACAGAGAATATTCTGAACCCTAGGCTGTGAGCTGTTCTAGAGAGACTGAAACTCCCACCAGGTGGAAGAAGTTAAAACTACTTGATGACCAAACTGTAAGCTATGATTTGAAAAGTGAAAGTCATTCAGTCATATCCAACTCTATACAGTCCATGGAATTCTCCAGGCCAGAATACTGGAGTGGGTAGCCTTTCCCTTCTCCAGGGGATCCTCCCCACCCAGAGATCTAACCCAGGTCTCCCACACTGCAGGCAGATTCTTTACCAGCTGAGCCACCGGGGAAGCCCAACAATACTGGAGTGGGTAGCCTATCCCTTCCTTAGGGGATCTTCCCAATCCAGGAATTGAACCAGGGTCTCCCGCATTGCAGGCAGATTCTTTACCAATTGAGTTATCATGGAAGCCATGATTTAAGCTACTGCAATTCTGAGAATTGGCCTCAAGGAAATGAGAAAAGAACAACCCTGGAACAGAAGATTCAGTTCAGTTCAGTTCAGTTGCTCAGTCGTGTCTGACTCTTTGCGACCCCATGAATCGCAGCATGCCAGGCCTCCCTGTCCATCACCAACTCCCGGAGTTCACTCAGACTCATGTCCATCAAGTCAGTGATGCCATCCAGTCATCTCATCCACTGTCGTTCCCTTCTCCTCCTGCCTCCAATCCCTCCCAGCATCAAAGTCTTTTCCAATGAGTCAACTCTTCACATGAGGTGGCCAAAGTACTGGAGCTTCAGCTTTAGCAACATTCCTTCCAAAGAAATCCCAGGGCTGATCTCCTTCAGAATGGACTGGTGGGATCTCCTTGCAGTCCAAGGGAATCTCAAGAGTCTTCTCCAACACCACAGTTCAAAAGCATCTTCGACACAGCCTTCTTCACAGTCAACTCTCACATCCATACACGACCACAGGAAAAACCATAGCCTTGACTAGGTGGACCTTAGTCGGCAAAGTAATGTCTCCGCTTTTGAATATACTATCTAGGTTGGTCATAACTTTTCTTCCAAGGAGTAAGCGTCTTTTAATTTCATGGCTGCAGTCACCATCTGCAGTGATTCTGGAGCCCCCAAAAATAAAGTCTGACACTGTTTCCACTGTTTCCCCATCTATTTCCCATGAAGTGATGGGACCAGATGCCATAATCTTCGTTTTCTGAATGTTGAGCTTTAAGCCAACCTTTTCACTCTCCTCTTTCACTTTCATCAAGAGGCTTTTTAGTGCCTCTTCACTTTCTGCCATAAGGGTGGTGTCATCTGCATATCTGAGGTTATTGATATTTCCCCCCGCAATCTTGATTCCAGCTTGTGTTTCTTCCAGTCCAGCGTTTCTCATGATGTACTCTGCATATAAGTTAAATTATATGCAGGAACAGAAGATTAGCTGTACTTAAAAAGGTCAAGATGACACTGATTAGACCACCACGTGATCAATTTCAAAATGACTGTCAGGGATGACTCTGCTGTTTCTACATGTATACTCCTCCCCTAGTCTACAAAAGTTCTAGCCCCCTGATTGTCAGCGGGGGAGTCAACCTTCACCTTCCCATCCACCCTCAACCCCAGGGTTGCCAGCATCTAAAACAGAACAAACTTAGCTTTCCACCAACTTGCCTCTTTATTGACTTTTGAGCAGCTAGCAACCAAATCCCTTGCTGCTAATCTTCTTCCGATGGTAATTCTTACTCCACAGTTCAGGGAGCCAATGTGTAGATTCTACAGTTTGCTAAGGTCATATGTTCTAATAATGCTCTCAGGAGCTGGAGTACCAGCCACAGAATGAGCTTGGAGTCCTGCTTGGTGCACCTCGAGTTGAGCTAAGTCAGAAGTCCATATTCCATCTGCTCCCCATAAGCCTTCACTCTGGCAGATGGGAGCGCTATTTCAGAAGTTATAGTTTCAATCAGAGCCAATTTCCAATGGTCTTTAAAGAGTCTGGATATCTCCCATCTCACAGGACACTGCTGCTAGGGAAGCTGCTACAGAGAAGCCTAGGAGGTAGGTTCAGAATGTCCATATTTGAGAATACTACAGCATCTTTCCTAAGGGACCCAGCCTCCGCTCCAATCAAGGAACTCTGTGGGTATCAGTTAACTCCTCCTGACTATCTAGCCAGATGGCTTGATCAAAGTCTCTGTTTGCCAAACGTGCCATTTGGGACAGTGGGTATGATATCTTAGTGGAAGATCCAGTGCTTACACTCCTGGGAACCCCGTGGTAAAATGCAGAGTTGTCTATGGATTTCAGTTCAGTTCAGTCACTCAGTCATGTCCGACTCTTTGAGACCCCATGGACTGCAGCACACCAGGCCTCCCTGTCCATCACCAACTCCTGGAGCTTATTCAAACTCATGTCCATCGAGTCAGTGATGCCATCCAACCATCTCATCCTCTGTCAGCTCCTTCTCCTCCTGCCTCCAATTCCTCCCAGCATCAGGGTCTTTTCCAATGAGTCAGTTCTTCACATCAGGTGGCCAAAGTATTGTAGTTTCAGCTTTAGCATCAGTCCTTCCAATGAACATTCAGGACTGATTTCCTTTAAGACTAACTTGTTGGATCTCCTTGCAGTTCAAGGGAGTCTCATGAGTCTTCTCCAGCACCACAGTTCAAAAGCATCAGTTCTTCAGCGCTCAGCTTTCTTTATAGACCTACTCTCATATCCATACATGACTACTGAAAAAACCAGAGCCTTGACTAGATGGACCTTTGTTGGCAAAGTGATGTTTCTGCTTTTTAAAATGCTGTCTAGGTTGATCATAGCTTTCCTTCCAAGGAGCAAGTGTCTTTTAATTTCATGGCTGCAGTCACTATCTGCAGTGATTTTGGAACCCCCCAAAATAAAGTCTGTCACTGTTTCCATTGTTCCCCACCTGTTTGCCATGAAGTGATGGGACCAGATGCCATGATCTTAGTTTTCTGAATGTTGAGTTTTAAGGCAACTTTTTCACTCTCCTCTTTCACTTTCATCAAGAGGCTCTTTAGTTCTTCTCTTTCTGCCTTAAGTGTGGTGTCATCTGCATATCTGAGATGATTGATATTTCTCCCTGCAATCTTGATTCCAGTATGTGCTTCATCCAGCCTGGCATTTAGCATGATGTACTCTGCTTCCCTGGTGGCTCAGACGGTAAAGTGTCTGCCTGCAATGCGGGAGACCCGGGTTCGATTCCTGGGTTGGGAAGATCCCCTGGAGAAGGAAATGGCAATCCACTCCAGCACTCTTGCCTGAAAAGTCCCATGGCCAGAGGAGCCTGATAGGCTACAGTCCATAGGGTCACAAAGAGTCGGACACAACTGAGCGGCTTTACTCACTCTGCATATAAGTTAAATAAGCAGGGTGACAATATACAGCCTTGACGTACTCCTTTCCTGATTTGGAACCAGTCTGTTGTTTCACGTCCATTTCTAACTGTTGCTTCCTGACCTGCATAAAGATTTCTCAGGAAGCAGGTCAGGTGGTGTGGTATACCCATTTCCTTAAGAAATTTCCACAGTTTGTTGTGATCCACACAGTCAAAGGCTTTGGCATAGTCAATAAAGCAGAAGTAGATGCTTTTCTGGAACTCTTGCTTTTTTGATGATCCCATGGATGTTGGCGATTTGATCTCTGGTTCCTCTGCCTTTTCTAAATCCAGAGTGAACATCTAGAAGTTCACAGTTCACGTACTGTTGAAGCCTGGCTTGGAGAATTTTGAGCATTACTTTACTAGTATGTGAGATGAGTGCAACTGTGCGGTAGTTTTAACATTCTTTGGCATTGCCTTTCTGTGGGATTGGAATGAAAACTAACCTTTTCCAATCCTGTGACCACTGCTGGGTTTTCCAAATTTGATGGCATTTTGAGTATAGCACTTTAACAGTTCATCTTTTAGATTTGAAATAGCTCAACTGGAATTCCATCACCTCCACTAGCTTTGTTCATAATGATGTTTCCTAAGGCCAACCTGGCTTTGCATTCCAGGATGTCTGACTCTAGGTGAGTGATCACACCATCACGGTTATCTGGATTATGAAGATCTTTTTTGTACAGTTCTTCTGTATATTCTTGCCACCTCTTCTTAATATCTTCTGTTTTTGTTAGGTCTATACCATTTCTGTCCTTTATTGTGCCCATCTTTGCATGAAATCTTCCTTGGTATCTCTAATTTTCATTTCCTAATATCTTTTGATCACAGTTAAACTGCTGCCTCATATCAAAACTGTGCTGGCTTTACTCCTGGTAGTGAATAACTACCACCTGGGGTATCCACCCCAGACTCCTCCAGCCCCACAGGAATCAAAAAGCCCACTTCATGGGTAACTGCTGTAAGCAGTATCAGAGCCTATTGGAATGATTAGTAAATTGCCTTTGAAAGATTATGGGCCCTACTGGAGACATACCTGACAGATCAAATTCAGCATTTCTGTGTCCTGAGTCCCTTACTCTACCTTATGCCAAGGAATTTCTAGCCCTCTGTCATCATTTAGTCTGAGCCAATGTTCAGTGTAGGTTTGGGCTGGACAATCAAAGTTTACTTTAGGGCAGTGCCACACACTAATACATTTCATAGGGAATGTCTGCTGAGTAAATCCGTATCGATCAGTTTGGCCTGATCCAAATTTGTGTTTTGCCCTCCTTGGTCTGAGATCCTCAAAATACATCCCCACAGACATTTGCCTGATTGGGCAGAATTTGCTGATCAATCCCTGTGACAACTTGAAGTTTAATTGCTGAACTTTTCCACTCTGATTCTGCAGTTTACTCTTGGAGACCATGTTGAGTTATCAAGGAAAATGGTTATCAGTAGAAAACACTAAAGGATCGGACACTTAGAAAAATACTGAGTTACTCCTGAAAGGGAATATGGTTCTCTTAGAAGGAAGGGAAAAAAGAAAGAGAGAGTGTGGGGAGAAGTTAGATTTTCAGAATTCAGGATTCCTAGTCCCCTATATCAGAGAAGGCAATGGCAACCCTCTCCAGTGTTCTTGCCTGGAGAATCCCAGGGGCGGCGGAGCCTGGTGGGCTACCGTATCTGGGGTCGCACACGACTGAAGCGACTTAGCAGCAGCAGTAGCGGCAGTTCCCTATATACTCCTAGATTTCTCTATTTCAATTATAGGAATCCTACTCTTTCCTCACATGCGCCGTTACTTGGATATTAAATTTAAAAAGACAGAATTTTCAGTGGTAGAAGTTAATGTTCAGGACTCTCACTCTACAGCTGCAAGCAGGAAGCAATTATTTTTATCTTGATTACTTAAATATTTTGAGATTCATCCTGTTCCTTGGAGACTTTAAAGTTTTGAGCATGTCCATTCTTTGCATCAGATTATCTGATGTCTTTTAAAATAGAACCACAGTCACCTTTCCCAGAAGTTTATGACTCTGGGCACATAGTCCCACACAACACAATTGCTCACCTAATTGAACTATTTCACCACTGAGTACTACAGCCTGCTCATTTCTATCTTGAAATCTGAATGGAAATCTAATTGCCTCCTACCCAACTTTGAATTGAAAAGCAATTCCAAATACCCACCTCCTATGCCCCAGCATCTGTTGCTTTTAACACATTCTCTGAGAGTGAAAACGTTGGAGTTCTCCTATTGTAAGCAACAGAAACTAGCTCTGACCAAAATAAAGCAATCAGACGAGGTGTTTTGGAAAAGTATTGGTTGACTCCTGTTACTGGGGAATACGATAAACTATCAGAAGACAAAGCTCCAAAGTCACAGTAGCAGCCACTCGTGCACCTTTCCAAATGTTGCCTCCACTTAATGAACCAATAATTTCATTCCATCCATATGTGTCACTACTCAAGATCCAGATTTCTAGGAGAAAGTCTGCTTGTTTGAGCCTCTGAATGTGTCCATGCCTATAACTGGAAATAAGGAATGCTGCTGCTGCTGCTAAGTCACTTCAGTCTTGTCTGACCCTTTGCTACCCCACAGACGGCGGCCCACCAGGCTCCCCCATCCCTGGGATTCTCCAGGCAAGAATACTGGAATGGGTTGCCATTTCCTTCTCCAATGCATGAAAGCGAAAAGTGAAAGTAAAGTCGCTTAGTCGTGTCCGACCCTTAACGACCCCATGGATTGCAGCCTTCCAGGCTCCTCCGTCCATGGGATTTTCCAGGCAAGAGTACTTGAGCGGTGTAAGGAATGCTGAGCAGACCAAAATTCAATAAATAAATACTGTTCTGACCTTGAAGAATTGTTACAAGAATGTGAAAGGTTTGTAAAGCTTTTAATAGAGTTCCTGGAACAGTCTAACTATTCTTATTATTTCTTTCACTATACATAAAACTGGACCCCTTCCTTCCTCTCTCTGGGAGGCACTGTAGGTTACTGTGGGACCCTGCTTTCCTCCATACATGTAGCTAACCAAATAGTTCTCGAAGTGTTTACCAATCACTTCAGGACCAGTCACGCTTTTATACTTTTGCTCATGATGAACTCCAGTTGGGATATTCTCCCTCATTCATCTGGTGTTTTTAAAGCCAATTTGTTTCACATTTTTCAGAAGGTCTACAGCATACGCTTACTGCCTATATCACTCACTGGATACTAAGTGTATTTTTAAAAATCTTTTATTTATCCACTCTGTCTCCCTCATTAGACTTCAGGTCACTTGAGGGCAGAGACCATCATAACACACTTCTGCTCTAAGCTGAGCTTTTATATATAGAAGTTGCTCAAAAAAAAGTTTTTGATTTTCAATATCTGTCCCTCCTCCTCTCTTAGAAAAAGAAATTGGGGGACAGACTGCATAGCACAGGGAACTGTACTCAATACTCTGATTCATATGAAAAAATGAAGCTAAAAAAGTGGATCAGGAGTTCCCCGGTGGTCTAGTGGTTAGGGTTTCATGTTTCCACTGCTAAGGGCCTGGGTTTGATCTCTGGTCCGGGAACTAAGTAAGATCCCATAAGCTGTACCACAGGGCCAAAAAAATAATAGTAATTAAATTAAAACAGAGTGTATATATATATATATATATACATATATAAATAACGGATTCACTTTACTGTATACCTGAAACTAATACAACATTGTAAATCAACTTTATGACAATAATTTGTTTTAATGAAAAAGAAATTGGATAATATGCCCAGGTAGAAAACTATATTTTCCAACTTTGCATCTGAGTGCATCTAGTATAGTTTAGACATTAAGATGTAAGGAGAAAGTGTTATACCTTTCTGATGTCATTCTGATCTGGATGTAATGCCTGGTGCTCCAGCAGCCATCTTGGACCATTAAGTGACCCTGAAGGTGGAATCCAGGCTTGGTAGAGCATGAACATGGGAATATACTGGGTCTCTGATGGTTTCTTAAAGCTGCATACTAGTCAGCCCTGGGCTGCCTAACACTGAACAGTCTTCATAAAGGAAAATTAAATTTGTATCTGTTTAAGTTACCATTTTTGAAAGAGACAGTGGGAAATGCTTTGTTACAAGTAGCTGAATACAATTTCTAAATGATACAACTACATTAGAGAATTAAAAAATACAGATCAATTTTTAAAAATTTTTATTACTTAGTACTAAGTACTCTATTTTTAACATGTGAAAATCTACTTTTATTATTTCAGATTTGTATAGTAGGTTGAATAATGGCCCCTCAAACATATTCACATCCTAATTCTTGGAACCTGTGAATATTATCTTATATGGAAAAAAAAAAAGGTCTGTGTGTGGCTTGTGTGATTTAAATTCGGGATCTTAAAATAGGAAGATTATTTAGATTATCTGGGTGGACCACAAATGTAATCACAAATGTCCTTATAAAAGAGAGGCAGGGGCTCCCCTGGTTAAGAATCCACATGCCAATGCAGAGAACATGGGCTCAAACCCTGGTTCAGAAAGATCCCACATGCCTTGAATCATCTAAGCCTGTGCACAAATACTGAGCCAGTGCTCCAGAGCCCTCAAGCTGCAACTCCTGAGCTCACGTGCAGCAACTGCTGAAGCTCTGGGGCCTAGAGCCCATGCTCCCCAACAAGAGAAGCCACCATAATCAGAAGCCCATGCACCACAGCAAAGAGTAGCCCCCACTCGTTGCAACTAGAGAAAGCCTACACACAACAATGAAGAAAGAACACAGACAAAAAATACTAATAATAAATAAATAAATAAATCTTTTTAAAAAGAGAGAGAGGCAGAATGAGATTTGACACACACAGAAGAGGAAACGGCAATTGACCACATAGGCAGAGATTGGACTGAAGTGACCACAAGCCAAGGAAAGTTGGCAGCCACCAGCAGCTGGAAAAAGCAAGGATGGGATCTCCTCTGGAGCCTTCAGAGGGAGAAGAGACCTGCTATCACCATGATTTCCTCTCAGTGATACTGATTTCAGACTTGGCTTCCAGAACCTTGAAAGGATAAACTTCTTCCATTTTAATACCAAGTTTGTGGTAATTTGTTACATCAGTCAGAGGAAACTAATGCAGCTTGAATTACCTTTCTGCTTCTCTTCTAATGAGGAGCTATACTTTCTTCCAAAAACCACCTGTTGTTCTCTGTTTCTGTTTCTGTGGTGGCTCAGATGGTAAAGAATCTGACTGAAATGCGGGAGATCCAGGTTCAATTCCTGGGTCAGGAAGATCCCCTGGAGAAGGGAATGGCCACCCACTCAAGTATTCTTGCCTGGAGAACTCCATGGACAGAGGAGCCTAGCAGGCTACAGTCTAGCCATATGGTCTGGCTATATGCACGATAGCCTCCCAGGCTCCTCCGTCCATGGGATCGCAAAGAATCAGACACAACTGAGCAAGTAATGCTTTCACTTCACTTCTTAACTCCTACCTCCCAACATCTCATGCCTGACTCTATAGATGCCCAAAATATACTTGGTAAGTGTGTATATTCACACATTTTCCCTTTGCCCACTTCAGATGCAATATTCCACAATACACACATGATTAGTCACTGACTACATGATAAAAACTCACCTACTGGGGGAATGCACAAAATAAAATTAAAGGATAGACTGGTTTTGCAAGAACTGAGAGTTCAGAAAGTTTACTACTGAAAAGAATGTAACATGGAAGGGAGTCTGGACTGGGACAAGGACTTTGGTCTTCCTCCTCACAGGCAGTGGAGAGTCACTGAAGGCTGTTGAACAGGAAAGTGACTCCTATGAAAGTGATCTTTGAGGAAGATAAGTCTGGTGATCCAGTGTAGCACAGGCTGCAAGGAGGGTGGCTGCTGCAGAAAGAGCAGCGAGAAGTGACCCAGCCAGGGAGAAGCAGTGGAAATCATGTTTTGTAAGGGAACTTGTAAAGTAAAAATCGACAGAAGATTGATTGGGGAGATAAAAGGCCAATGTTACTTTTTAAAGCATATTTATTTACCTATTATTTGGCTTCGCCAGGTCTTAGTGGTGGAATGCAGGATCTTTCAGTTATGGCATGTGAATTCTTAGCTGTGGCATGTGGAATCTGGCTCCCCAATCAGGGATTGAAGAGTTCTCGTGATGCAAATAAAAGGGAATGCAGAGTGTGGAGTCCTAGTCAGGGACCACCAGGGAAGTCCCCACTGTTACTCTGAGCTACAACTTATCCATCTCTACTTCCTAGTTACATCACCTGAGATAATTAATTAACTGTTCCATATCTTGGTCTCTAAATTTGTAAAATGTTAGGAAGATTTAAAAAAAAAAACACACAAAAACTTTGTGTATGAAGAAAAAAGTCATGTAAGAATTGCACTTTTTCCTCACTTTCTTCTCATTCTCATTGCCTCTTATTATATTTTTTAAAACACTCAGATACCTTCTCAGATGTGGAATCTAAACTATGACACAAATGAGCTTATTTATGAAACAGAAAGAGACTCACAGTCATGGAGAACAGACTTGCCAAGGAGGGGTGAGAGTGGGAGAGGGATGGATTGGGAGTTTGGGATTAACAGATGCAAACTATTATATACAGGATGGATAAACAACAAGATCCTACTGTATACAGTAGGATCATATTCACAGGGAATCATATTCAATATCCTGGGATAAACATTAATGGAAACAAATATAAAAAGGAATGAATACCTTTGAATTACTTTGCTGCACAGTAGAAATTAACACAACATTGTAAGTCAACTATAATAAAATAATTTAAAAATCTCAGAAATCTCCCAAATTCTCTTGAAATGATAACATGACAAGAGACCACAGAGAAAGTTCCAAGGTATACAAACAAGTCAAGATATTCTAATGAAACTTCTGACAGATAAATACAGCATCATTCATCTGAATTGTGTTGTATTATTTCCACTGTCACTGCGACAGCTCCAATAAATATAAGCAGTTTGCAAGAACAGATTAAGCACCTATTTCTCAAAAAAAATTTGCCCTATGAAACTAATGAGAGAAGGTGAAAGACAAAGGAAAAGGAGGAGGAGAAAGAAGATAGATGTACATAGACTGGGTGACTAAATCAACTAACATTTATTTTCTTACAGCTCTGGAAGCTAGCCCAAGATAGAAGTATTAGCAGGTTGGTTTCTTCTGAGGCTCCTTTCCTTGGCTTTAATGGCCATCTTTCCCGTGTCTTCGCATGATCATCACTTTGTAAATATCTTTCTTCTAACCTCCTCTTAAAAGACCAGTCATATAGGATTAGGGCCCACCAAATGACTTCATGTTAACTTAATTTCTTTAAAGACCCTATTTCCAAATATAGTCATATTTTGAGAGGCTGGAAGTTAGGACTTCAGCATATCATTTATTTTTTGTGGGGAGCACAATTCAACCCATTTGTATGTACATATATATACATATCAGTTCAGTTCAGTCGCTCAGTGGCATCCGACTCTTTGCTACCCCATGAATCGCAGCACGCCAGGCTACCCTGTCCATCACCAACTCCTGGAGTTCACTCAGATTCACGTCCATCGAGTCTGTGATGCCACCCAGCCATCTCATCCTCGGTCGTCCCCTTCTCCTCCTGCCCCAATCCCTCCCAGCATCAGAGTCTTTTCCAATGAGTCAACTCTTCGCCTGAGGTGGCCAAAGTACTGGAGTTTCAGCTTTAGCATCATTCCTTCCAAAGAAATCCCAGGGCTGATCTCCTTCAGAATGGACTGGTTGGATCTCCTTGCAGTCCAAGGGACTCTCAAGAGTCTTCTCCAACACCACAGTTCAAAAGCATCAATTCTTCAGCGCTCAGCCTTCTTCACAGTCCAACTATCACATCCATACATGACTACTGGAAAAACATATATAAACACACAAATATGTGAACCTAATTAGATGTAGGGCATGCTAAGTTGCTTGAGTTGTATCTGATTCTTTGCAACCCCATGGACTGTAGCCCAACACACTCCTTGAATTAAATGTCATGATGAACACACCAAGGAAACCAGAATTGAAAGAGACACGTGTACCCCAATGTTCATCACAGCACTGTTTATAATAGCCAGGACATGGAAGCAACCTAGATGTCCATCAGCAGACGAATGGATAAGAAAGCTGTGGTACATATACACAATGGAATATTACTCGGCCATTAAAAATACACTTGAATCGGTTCTAATGAGGTGGGTGAAACTGGAGCCTATTATACAGACTGAAGTAAGTCATTAAGAAAAACATGAATACCATATACTAACACATATATATGGAATTTAGAAAGATGGTAACTATAACCCTATATGCGAGACAACAAAAAAGACACAGATGTATAGAAGTCTTTTGGACTCTGTGGGAGAAGGTGAGGGTGGGATGATCTGAGAGAATAGCATTGAAATGTATATTATCACATGTGAAACAGATCGCCAGTCCAGGTTCAATGCATGAGACAGGGTCCTCAGGGCTGATGCACTGGGATGACCAAAGGATGGGACGGGGAGTGAGGTGGGAGGGGGGTTCAGGATGGGGAACACATGTAAACCCATGGCTGATTCATGTCAATGTATGGCAAAAACCACTAAAATACTGTAATTAGCCTCCAATTAAAATAAATAAATTTTTTAAAAATAAAAATGTCATGATGAGTGATTTGAAAAATAAAAATGTCATTAAGGTTAATTATAATAGATAATTAGAGGATAATTTCCAATGTCAATGGCATTACCATTTTAATGCAATATACAAGAAATGTCCAAAATGTGGGCATGTACCTGGAGGATATATTAATTCATCCCATCATGACCAAATTATTGCCTTTTCAATTCTCCATTTGATTTTATAAAGGAAAGTTTCCATTTGGAAAACTAATGTTTTTGACACCACTAACCTTGTTTTAAAATTGTCCCTCTTAACAGAGAGCCAGGCTTTAGGCAACAAAGTCTAGGTAGAATATAATCCGTAGTTATGCCTGTGATTGCCATTTAATTATGACAAAGGACTTATTTTCTATTCATAGTCATAACATTTTTTAAAAATGTAAGTTTGAAAAGATCAAATTAAAGAAGATATTAAGTCTATATTCTATGTGAAAGTAAAAACAGATAGATGAAAGTGAGCTTGCAATTTGGAAATAATTACAGAAGGAGAGACTGAGCCCAGGGAATTTATTGCTATACTGCTAACTCCTTGTGACCTCCAGCAGAGAGTATTTGTTTCAAATAAAAACAGTGGTGAATTTACATTGCAGAATTTTGTACATTTGACTTTTCCATAACCTGGAAATAATTTTAAAAGCATTGCTCGTTGGCTGTAGTCTAACTGTAATCCCATTACTCTAGAGTCAACAGGCCTGAAGCCAAGATAGCGTGTGTTCTTCAGCAATTTTCTTGAAAAAGGAATGCAGCATCTCAATCTTTAGTTGACCAAGGTCTTTATCACCTATTACTCAAGTTTGAAAAGGTATGTAGTAGGCTGTTGTCCCCTTCTCCTCCCACCTTCAGTCTTCACCAGCATCAAGGTCTTTTCAAGTGAGTCAGTTCTTCCCATCAGGTGGCCAAAGTACTGGAGTTTCAGCTTCAGCATCAGTCCTTCCAATGATTATTCAGGACTGATTTCCTTTAGGATGGACTGGTTGGATCTCCTTGCAGTCCAAGGGACTCTTTAAGAGTCTCCTCCAATACCACAGTTCAAAAGCATCAATTCTTTGGTACTCAGCTTTCTTTATGGTCCAACTCTCATATCCATACATGACTACTGGAAAAACCATAGCCTTGACTAGACGGACCTTTGTTGGCAAAGTAATGTCTCTGCTTTTTAATATGCTGTCTAGGTTGGTCATAACTTTCCTTCTAAGAAATAAGTGTCTTTTAATTTCATGGCTGTAATCACCATCTGCAGTGATTCTGGAGCCCCCCAAAATAAAGTCTGTCACTGTTTCCATTGTTTCCCCATCTATTTGCCATGAAGTGATGGGACCAGATGCCATGATCTTAGTTTTCTGAATGTTGATAACTTTTGCACTCTCCTCTTTCACTTTTATCAAGAGGTTCTTTAGTTCTTCTTCACTTTCTGCCGTAAGGGTGGTATCATCTGCATATCTGAGGTTATTTATAATTCTCACGGCAATCTTGATCCCAGTTTGTGCTCTATCCAGTCTAGCATTTCTCACGATGTACTCTGCATTTAAGTTAAATAAGCAGGCTTTGGCATCACTGACTCAATGGACGAGTTTGAGTGAACTCTGGGAATTGGTGATGGACAGGGAGGCCTGGTGTGCTGCAGTCCCTGGGACTGTAGAGTCGGACACGACTGAGAGACTGAACTGTAGCTGTAGGTGCTTTACATGCGTCCTCCCAGTGGCCCTTACAACAGTATTGTAGGGTGAAGAATTCACATTTTAGAGACAGGGCTTAGAGCAGTGAAGGAATTTTTGCAGTATGAAATAGAGGGAAGATTAAATATAAAGCTTCTGGTTTCTGGCTGGTGCAGCAGATACCAAATAGATAGAATAGTCATGATTATTGTCACAGTGTTTGGCAAGCTCAGGATTTAGCCTTAAGTCTGTTTAGTTCAAGCCCATGTCTTTATACACCACCACACTGGGCCCTATAGAAACACAGGAAAAGAAAAAACATAATTTAAGATTCATGTTAAAGCTATGAATCATTCACTAAGTAGATCTTTGCCCCTGTGTACTATGTTCCAGATGCTATGGAAAGAGCTTCCAACCATCCCTTGTCTCCGTGGAATAGCTCAGGATGCCACAAGTTGCTACAGTCCCCTTTCTCCCCAAGACATGTAATTTCCTATTTAATGCCTATTGCCTGTGCTGAAGAGTAAACTCTTCGGAGGAAAATGTCTACTATGATGACCACTTTATCTCCAGTGGGTATCTTCATGACCCACTGGAGATAATAAAAAAAAGTTTTATTAATGTCTTCCTCCACAAACACTTTCAAACTGCTTTTAAAAAATCTCTCCATTATATCTGTATATGACCTCAGCTATGCTAAAAAAAAAAGAGATTCAAGAAAATTTCTCAGATTTCTTTATGGATGGTGGGATTATCAATATTTCTTGTAACACTTTCTATATCTTCTAGAAGTTTATATATATAATAATAGAAAGGAGAAAATAAAATAAAACTTATTGAAAAATAAGTGTTGAAAAATAACATGTGAAGTCTAAAATTACTGAACATAAAGGTACATAGGTGTAGCATCATTAACAATTTCCTCTGATAAGACTTATCTGCTTCTATGCTCCTTCCCCTTCTCCTACAAAACTGAATGGTTCATGCAAGCAGGGGCTCAGGGATAGGACATCCTTCTCTCAAATACTCTGGCAGGATTATGAGGTGGTAATTCAATTGCTTCAGGAATCCTCAGATCAAAATCTGTAAGTAAAAAAAAAAATCTGCAGGAAGCTGGGTGAGGCAGCCCTCTTCTGGGGAAATAAGAAAATGCAACCACACCAAAGGATGATGGCTGGATCGTAAACAGCCCTTAGGGCACAAGGGTATTCAAAAGCTATTCACTGAAAATGAATTTTTGAAGCTAAAAGTTCATTTTGGAAGTTGAAGCATTAAGTATGTGTCTCAAGACTCTCTGCAATTCATGGGGTCTCAATTTCTCATCTGTAAAATGCAGAAAGTAACAGTACCTCCTAAGGTCATTTTGAAAACAATGTGAATAAATTCAGTTATTCAGCACAGTGCTCAGCAGACAGAAAATGCTTAATAAATGACAGCCATTATTTCACAATTTTCACAGTGATAATTTTACCTGTGGAACCTCTCCAGTGTTTACAAAGAAAGACCCTAAGGAATATTGCATATTGCATCTAAAAAAGAAATGAACACGTGTACATATTTAAAAAGAACAGTTTATGGCTAAAAACCATGAAAACATTAAACTTTGAGATGTGTTCACTGAAAAATTGTTTATTAAGGTGTTAATGTTTTATATAGTTGATTCAACATTTGTATAACTTAAAATTCTGAGCTGCCCTTGAGTAATCTAGGTATCTACAACTCACATGTATGAAATTGCATATTTCCTGATATTCAACATAGATTTCTCTAACTTCCATTTATCAGACAAGTAAAACATTAATCTTTCAAAGCTATACCTTTATGAGTTCACAAATTCCAATTTCTCTGAATTTTTTTTAATCATATTTAAATATCAATAACCTCAGATATGCAGATGACACCACCCTTACGGCAGAAAGTGAAGAGGAGCTAAAAAGCCTCTTGATGAAAGTGAAAGAGGAGTGAAAAAGTTGGCTTAAAGCTCAACATTCAGAAAACGAAGATCATGGCCTCTGGTCCCATCACTTCATGGGAAATAGATGGGGAAACAGTGGAAACAGTGTCAGACTTTATTTTTTGGGGCTCCAAAATCACTGCAGATGGTGACTGCAGCCATGAAATTAAAAGACGCTTACTCCTTGGAAGAAAAGTTATGACCAACCTAGATAGTATATTCAAAAGCAGAGACATTACTTTGCCGACTAAGGTCCGTCTAGTCAAGGCTATGGTTTTTCCTGTGGTCATGTGTGCATGTGAGAGTTGGACTGTGAAGAAGGCTGAGCGCCGAAGAATTGACGCATTTGAACTGTGGTGTTGGAGAAGATTCTTGAGAGTCCCTTGGACTGCAAGGAGATCCAACCAGTCCATTCTGAAGGAGATCAACCCTGGGATTTCTTTGGAAGGAATGATGCTAAAGCTGAAGCTCCAGTACTTTGGACACCTCATGAGAAGAGTTGACTCATTGGAAAAGACTCTGATGCTGGGAGAGATTGGGGGCAGGAGGAGAAGGGGACGAGAGAGGATGAGATGGCTGGATGGCATCACGGACTCGATGGACGTGAGTCTGAGTGAACTCCGGGAGATGGTGATGGACAGGGAGGCCTAGCATGCTGCGATCCATGGGGTTGCAAAGAGTTGGACACAACTGAGCGACTGAACTGAACTGAAAACCTTAAAAGAGGAAACTGAAAGCCCCAAACCAAAAACCTGAATCTGCCTTTCACAATATGTATCAAAGCATCATAAAGTACACTTTAAACATCTTACAACTTCATCAGTTACACCTCAGTAAAGCTGAGGAAAAAATGGAATCGCACACCAAACAGCCTTAATCTGAACCAATACTGAGAAACAGAGCAATGAAAATGATCTTTCATTTATCACACAGGAAAAATACAGAATATATTTAGTAATTTATTTTCACCTAGAGACAACATACTTTGTACTTAGAGAAATGAAAGATTAGTTGTCAGGGGTTGCTTTTGGAGAATGATCAATAAGTGCCTTATCGATGGTTGGATACTGAAACCAGGGGCCATCGCCTCTTGCTCGCATTAATCTTCGTACTTCCAGCTCCTTTAATCTGTAAGAAATAGAATAGTGATGTTGTGATTACAGCATTTCCCATTATAAATTTAATGAATTATCTCTGTAAAGAACAACCACTTGAGAGTCTTGCTTTTGTGTAAAATATAATGTCCCTCCACAGATCCATGTGTATGCATATATCTGATATACACCTATAAGCAAAATTTGGGACTTATTTTGGCTCTTATTATCTTGTTTATGTAGTTAGCCAATGAATATTATTTTTAATCCCTCAAATATCACTTGATAATGAATTCTCTTGGTTCTTTGTCTGGGCAAATCACTTTCACTTGAACAACGGTAATGCATTTCCTGTCTTCTTGCCTTTTAAATGTTAAGAGAGTCATTTACAGAATGTCTACTATTATGACTATCTGTTGTGCCAAATGCTAGGAATTAAAAGAGGAACAGGCCTTCCTGAGGAGCGCACATGCCATCTACACTGGCTGCCCATCACTATTAGGACAGACCTTTTGAGAGCAGGGACGGTATCTCATTCACCAGCCACCAACATCACACTGAGCCTGGTCAACACTGGACAGACCATCAATATTGGTAAAGAAAAGGAAAACCAGGATAAAGAAAAACGTTCTCCAACTCTAAGATTTACTTATCCATCCTCAGCCTTCTTTATAAACTGAATAATCTCTGCTCTAGAAAGATATGTTCATTTTTTCACAGCCAAGCCTTTGTATAACCTACCACACATTCCTGGAATAATCCCTTTTCCATCAGGCCTTTTACTTTCCATTTTTACAGACTATAGAGATACTAACTTTTTATAGCACTGGAAATTTATCGTAGTTATTTATTCACTTTATTAACCATAACCAGCTTACCAACCCAATCTATGACAGATAATATATTTTGGTGGTAGTATAAGATAATATATTTATATTTATTAAGAAAATATATTTCTCTTTTGGGGGGATTAAATATAATCTTTTTTCTTTTCTATTTTTTAGAATGTAATTATTCAAAATGAAAGTAATTAAAATATTCATCACAGAGACTGGTTAAATAAATTATGGCACCCATATAATGGACAGCCTACGCACCTGTTAAAAAGAATAAGGGAAATCTACGTAAATAGTAACATGGAAAGGAGGGGGCAGATATACTGTTAGGTTAAAAAAGCAAGGTATAAAATAAATATGTGTAACATCTTCCCATTTCATTAAAAAACAGAAAAAAGCATTTGTGACTGTGTATATATACACATGAATAGAGTATTAAAAATTGTGGAGGATTGAAACTAATAGTTATTTCCCTATGGAAGACAGTCCCTTCCTATTTTACGCCTTTCATTTATGCTTCCGTTTGCTACACACCTAAACATGTATTTTTTTAAAAACTGTAGATACTCCCCATTCCATGCTCACACCGCATTTTTCTTTTGGGGTAAAAGTCAGGGTCCTGCTTTTATTTCTACTTTGTTTTGAAATTATTCAGGATCTCCATATGTCTAAGAAATTTTAGAATCTTGTGTTTTACCAAAGGTATATGTCTGAAGTTCAAAAATGTCCAAAGTTAACCAAATATGAGGCATAATGCTGTTCCACACTCTTAAATATTTAATGACAGTTCTATATGGAAACTACATATATATGTAATTTTACATCCAGAAAACAAGCTAATCATATGTTCATTTAATCATTTAAATATTCTTCAATATCATAGCAATTTTTGTAAACTACAAAGTTAAAGCAGAACAAATGGGAAGTAGACGAGTGTAGCCTAGGGTCAAGAGTTGAAGAAGGGGGGCTGACTGAAGGGACAGGAAAGAGACTCATGAGGTGATCAAAATCATCTGATTGTGGTGATTTCAGTTTATTTTTGTCAAAACTCACTGAACTTAATGGGTACATTTGATTGTATGTAAGCTTCACTCCAAATAGCAAAATAAATCTCAAATAAGATCATATTTAAAAGTAGCAAAAGGAAATATGAGCAAATATTAAAAAAATAATTTGGCACTTGTATATTTACTTATTTTATTACTCACAGAGATGTATACATGACATAAAATTATGGAAGCTAAAGAAAACAACTGACAAACCTAATGATAATTAAACAAGTAATATATATAAAGTAATTAAAGTATCAGTATCTAGTAAGTATTCAAAATATATTAGGTATCACTGCACTTTTGTTATCTGAAACATAAAAACACTATGTCGCAAAAAAATTCTACACTGTCAGAAGACAAATGACAAGCCAGAGAAAACAAATCTGCAACAAAAACAAAAGGTTATTTTAATCAATGCATAAGTTAGTAGAAAAATGGGCAATTCCTAAAAAAAGAAACACAAATAACCAACAGATAATGAAAAAATGCTCAACTTCGCCAAAAAATACAGAATTGAAATGATGAGATAATATTTTCAACTATCTTATGAGCAAAAATATTTAGGTTTAATAAATTCCTTTACTGGGAAAGGTATGGAGAAACAGAATAAATTACTATGTATTGATGACAGAAAAGACAACTGGCACAACTTTTTAAAGAGGAATCTGACGAGAGCTATCTAAAATGTAAAGCATGGGCTTCCCTGGTGGCTCAGTGGTAGAGAATCTGCCTGCCAATGCAGGAGATACAGGTTCGATCCCTGATCTGGGAAGATCCCACATGCCTTGGAGCAACTAAGCCTGTGTGCCACAGCTATTGGACCACTGCTCTGGAGCCTGCATGCCCCAACTACTGAAGCCCGTGCACCCTAGAGCCCATGCTCCACAACAAGAGAGGCTACCACAATGAGAAGCCCACGCACCACAACGAGAAGCCCACGCACCACAACTGGGGACTGGCCCTGCTTGTCACCAACCAGAGAAAAGCCTGCACAGCAAAGAAGACCCAGCACAGCCAAAACTAAACAAATACATTTTTAAAAATGTAAAGCACAATAAGTGGTTAACAGAGCCACTGCTAGGAATTTATATTCCAGATATACTGAATAATATACTGAATACGTGAATGAATACGTATACTGAATACGTGAATGCCCCAGATATGCAAAATATATGCGTAAGGATATTCAGCACTGCACAATGTACAATATCAAGAAACCTGAAGAGAGCCTAAAAACCAACAAGAGGTCCCCTACTGGTTTAAAAAATTAAGGCACATCCATGCAGTGCAACTATGAGAATGAATGGAGTATATGCTATTACAGGAAGATCATCAAGATACAGTAGGCCCTCCCTATCCTCGGAGGGCTGACTGTTCTACACCATTTTATACAGACTGGAGCATTCTCAGATTTTTGATATCTGCTGGAGGTCCTGGAACCAAACTCTCACAGATACCAAGGGATGACTATGTATTTACATGAAACAAAGAAAACGCACAGAACAGTGTTGCTAACAGGATTCCATTGTGTTGATACATTTTGTAAATGATAAATACAATATATATTTTTAATATATAAAATTTTTCCTAGGAATGTATACAAGAAATCATTATTAAATCGTGGTCACCTTGAAGGATCAGATTGGGTGCAGAAGAAAAGGGAATTGCAGGGAGAAGGGGAAGGAGAGGGCTGCTTAGCACTTAAAAGGGTCAGGACATTTCAAAAAAAGAATTCCTTGTAATCTGACAGATATTATCCTGAATAGTCTCCTAGTCTCCAATGCATCATCTCCATTCTAAAGATGGCGAAGATTCTCTCGCCACTGTCACCCTTTTACACAGAGCATCTTACAGTGTTGAAGAAAGTTTTATTAAATTTCTTCCTGTGGTTTGCAACTGTAGGCAAGGATTTTCTTCCCTGCACTCCACCCCCCACACTTCTTTTACCGTAATTCAGCCTTTTCAGATTCAATTTGAAGGATAGCCATTGTTCTTTCGTAATTCTTTTCAGGAGCATCAAAGAAAGTTCGGGCAATCCATCTTGATATAGGATGCTACAAGAGAAAATTTGTTTTGAGATTAGTGTCTAAAAAGTACATCACTATTCCAGTGTACTGTTTTCCTAAAAGGACCATCTCAGGTTAATCAGTAATACTTTTATGTACTCCGTTCTGTAGATACTGTATTTGTCTTCATTTACAGGTGAGCAAATTCTACAAGACTGTACAGTTACTCGGAGAAGGCAATGGCACCCCACTCCAGTACTCTTGCCTGGAAAATCCCATGGACGGAGGAGCCTGGTGGGCTGCAGTCCATGGGGTCTCGAAGAGTTGGACACGACTGTGCGACTTCCCTTTTACTTTTCACTTTCATGCACTGGAGAAGGAAATGGCAACCCACTCCAGTGTTCTTGCCTGGAGAATCCCAGGGACAGGGGAGCCTGGTGGGCTGCCGTCTATGGGGTCGCACAGAGTCGGACACAACTGAAGCGACTTAGCAGCAGCAGTACAGTTACTAGGTTGCAGTGTCTGGACTCAGGCCAGTCTGACTCCAAAACTTGTGCTCGTTCTTATTACACTATGCTCTGAATATCTTAAGTGGCAGATTTCAGTGCAAAAGCTGGGGTTTGGTGATCCCAAAATGGAGCTGTTTTCACCAGTAAGCAAGATAAGCTAATTGTATGGCGTTACCTTAAGAGTTAATAATGAAGTATTTCTTTTCTAAAATATAATTCATTCAGATAACAAAACATGGAAACACACTGTAATCAAGGCCATCTTACTACAACACTTAATAAAGACAAGTAACAGAATTAATCTGGGACTTTAGTAGTGGGCTTCCCTGGTGGCTCAGAGGTTAAAGCGTCTGCTTCCAATGCGGGAGACCTGGGTTCGATCCCTGGGTCGGGAAGATCCCCTGGAGAAGGAAATGGCAACCCACTCCAGTATTCTTGCCTGGAGAATCCCATGGACGGAGGAGCCTGGTAGACTACAGTCCGTGGGGTCGCAAACAGTTGGACATGACTGAGCGACTTCACCTTACCTCACCTTACCTTAGTAGCAATGACAGTATGGTAAAATGATTAATTCATAGTGCTGGAGTCAAGACCCTCTATGTTCCAATACTGACCCTATCCCTGAAACAGGTCACCTACCTCCTTTTAAGATTCAGCTTCCTCAGCTTTAAAGTGGGAAAACTAATAGTACTATTATGAGATAATATTTGTAAAACACTATCAAAATGCCTGCTACACAGTGAGTATTCAACAAATGATAGCCAGCATTAGTATCAGGACAATTTTTCCTATGGTGTAGAACACAGGATAAATTTTGTTACTATGCTAGGTTAGTAACACAGTACAGAGTTGGTCTTTAAAAAATCATGAAGCTTACAATGCAGATAATTACCCAAAGAAGTTGCTTATAAAAAGTGAACACAAAATGCATCATTTACTTGATATAAAAAACTGAATTTAAAACTGTATCACAATTGTTAAATTAAGCTATTAACCAGTACATTGACAAGGCACCTAACCCTGCAAATAACTTTTAGTGACCTATACCAACCTTGAAATATTCCCAGTGTTCTGGGACGTAGCCTTCTGGAATTTCTGCTAACTCAGCTTCACCTAGTAAGAGAAAACACTGATATTCAACTTTAGTAACAGGAGTTTATGTTAATTTTTCACTATTTAAATAAGAAACCTATCTCTTGTGGTTTTAAAGAACCCTTTGTTTTATAGCAATGAAGATGTCTAATATTTTAAATTCACTTCAATCTGGTGGAAAATCATTCACTATATATTTTTTTAGATGTCTTCTATGTGTAAGGCTTTGCATATAGGCATCATATAAGAGTTCTCATTTTGTTTTTATTTAGTGTAACAAGATATAATGAAAAACAAATTATTCCTCTGAGTTTCCCTAAACCTTCTAGGCAAAATATTCAAGGATTTAAGTTTTAGAAGTACTTCACGCAGAATTTCCCAAGAAAATCTAGTATTTACTGTCATTCACAAATCCATTCTTTAAAGAAGATTACCACTTTCTAAATTCCAAGATGGATAAAAAAATTTGTTCTATCCCTCAGCTTGTTTTCCACCTGTATTTCTGTTTTCCTCATTCAGACTCATCCAAGCTGGTTTGAGAAGGAGGAAGAAGTCAGGTCTTTTATATGGTCTATAGAGTCAGGGACCTTAAAGGTTTTTTGGGGAAAAAAGTTAGAAAAAGAATCACCGTACATTACTGCAGATTAAGATTTGGTTGAAATGAATTCTCATGCTTAAGTTTTTTATTTAAAGAACTTTCCCTTCTAATATCCATAATTTCTTTTTTATATTAATATACACAGGTCTTAAAAACTTACTAGTCAGTGGGGAAGATACTCACCAATGAATACATTTATCAAAGTTATGCCAATTACTACTGGAATCCCAGTCAACAAAATGTAGAATCTCTGTTAAGATTAAAAAAGAAAAAAAAAGTTTTCACATAACCGTTTCCTATCTTTCCTCACACTCAAACTACCCTCATTATATGATTTCCTTATATTTCATATAAAATAAACTTGCCAAATTGGAGATCTGATACAAAGCGATATAGTTCTATAATTTCCTTTTGCTCTAGTTTTTAGATGCCTACATTTAGCATCAAAAATGAAAGAAAAAAGTCAGATTTCACCAGTATAATGCAATATATATTTAAGTGATTTTTCAATTTCTGGTTAAAGCAATGTATTAAGGGACATTTATTTATTTAGCTGTGTCTTTCAAGTCAGCAGTGGCCCACTGGATCTTCCTTGAATCATACAGGACCTTGCTGTAGTGCACGGACTCTCTAGTTGTGGCTCGTGGGCTTAGCTGCTCTGCTGCACATGAGATCTTAGTTCCCTGACTAGGGATGGAATGCTCATTCCCTGATTGCAAGATGGATTCTTAACCACTGGACCACCAGGGAAATCCCAGAATTTTTATATTAAGAATAAAAATATAAGAAGATGAAGATGATTTCTAGAGTTTGAGTTGGTCATCACAAAAAAAGGGGGAGGTCAACCGCCGGCAAGAAGAAGGGCATTAAGTACAATAGGAGGCAGGGGAAGGTCTCAGGGGCAGCCAGTGGGTCACAGCTTTAGGAACAGTGGCAGAGTCTGGACAATCTTCCACCTTCTAAGTCTCTACTTTTCCTTATAGAGTCTTGAGACACAAATATATGATTAACACACTGCTTCACTCTCTGAGATCAAAGTTCCTAACCAACAAAGAATTAAAAAATCATCTCAAAATAATGGAGTTACATATTTAAAGAAGTCCTTCAATGAGTTCTTTGCTAATTTAAGGAATATTTTAGTAATACAAATAATTATTACCAAATGAATCCATTTTCAGTTTTAAAATTTATAGACTGGGAGGGGGACAGGGAACACAGCTGATTATTTCAAAACCCCATAATCTTCAGAAGAAAGAAATAGTTCAATTTATACTTCCAATATGTCTGAATTTTTCTTGAAAAAAGGAAAGTCTCACTAATTTAAAAATAAATTCAATAACAAACCAGACCTTACTACAAAACTTCAAAATTTTTTGAGAAAAGGAATATACATTTACAAAACAAAATCTTTTATAAAATGAAAGATGTTTTCTAAATAGGAAAAAAAATTCCTATTTATACATAGTTTAGTTCAACAAAATTTTAACTCACCAGTAATTTCAAAAAACGTTTGTCATAGAATCCAGAAGGCTTGATGATAAACAGTCTTTTCCCATGGTCTCCACTGTGTCGCACAGGAGCTAAAAATATTAAGTTACCCTGTTATATACAAGGCTTATTGTTATATTTGGAGATAAAAATCAGATTATAAGAAAATGTACATGCATAAATGTTTAATATGAATCATGATAAAGCATCCCTTCTCTGCCAAAATATGTATGTGTTTAAGATGTACTGTTCTAAACTTTAACTCTCCTCATTTTTATTCAACATTTTCATTTTTATTCATCAATATTCAAGATATTCAAAAATATCTAAATGATTATTTGAATTTGTTCCAGTAGCAAGTAGGAAGATCAGAGACTCTTGGTGGATCACAGAGCTCTTTATTTATCTCTGCAATACATATTTAGCAGCAATAAATGCTGCAAAAGAATTTAAATTATCTGATATGATGAGGCAATATACATTAAGGACTTGATGCAAAATAAATGGAAAGATAATTATTCAATCCAGCAGGAATTTGAACTATTAAAGGAATTTCAGTCATAATAGATATCGGAAAGATTGTACCCACTGCTCAAACTTACATGTCAGGAATGACCTCTCTCCTCCTGAAATCTACTGTTTAGACCCAGCTGACATCTTATCCTCTAAGAAACCAAATGCTTCCCAACTAAGATGAGAGCTCTCCTACCTCTGAACTGCTGTGTACTCTACTGGTGTGCAAACCTGCTTTAACTGCCCCCACTGAAATGTAAGTACCTTGAAAACAAGAACAGTCTTTTAAAATTTGCTATTACCTGCAGCAGCTTGCAATGAACTTAGAAGGTTAATTCCCAAGAGAATTAGAAGCTAGCATGAATTTACTAAGTATAAATCATACTACTAAGGCCTCTAAAATAACAAGAGAATTTGACAAGGTAAGTATGTAGTTCGATAAATCATTTGAAAGATACAATAGAAATTTTTGAGGAGTTTTAAAAAATGGGCTGAATAGTACAAACCACTCACTAATTCAGTAAATATTTAAGTGCCCACTATGTACAGGTCTTTGCTAGGTGTACAGCATAAAAGGTATATAGATCCTGCTGGGAGAGAAAAAGTAGATAACAAAATTACAAATCTATAAGGACAACAAAGGAAAGAAAGGAATACAGTATCAGAAAAGAACAGGCCCCAATTAAAGTTCCTCTTTAGACAGGTTGGTGGAGTCTAGGGGAGTACAAGGAAGGTACATTATAAACCAAGAGAAGTAGCAAGTTAGATAAAATTGGTAATGGGCAACTGGCTGATCATACCCAAAAGGTACAGATTACTTATGCAGTAACCTGCCAAAGGGTTCTCTCCCGATTTCTATGAATGGCCTAGATGAGGTAGAGATGGTATTCCTGACATTACAGAGCTACTGCTATAAGAGTGGCTACCACACCAATGATGAAACAGGATCCTCCCAAAATCCCTCCTACTGCATTTACAAAAGGCTGAATCGAAAAGGATTAAGTATAGTAAGTGGGAAGTCCTGCCTGAACCATCCAGAAATTTTGTTGCTCACAAACTTAAGAAAAGTCATTGGTGGAAGTTCTCTGGTGGCCCAGTGGTGAGGATTCTGGGCTTTCACTGCTGTGGCCCAGGTTCAGTCCCTGGTCCGGGAACTGAGATCTGGCAAGCTCTGTGGTGCGAGCAAAAAGAAATAAAGGAAAAGTCACTGGTGTCATGTGGTTACCAAAAAAACTCAAAGGTAATCCAATCTTAATCTGATGTACCAGAAATACAGGGTCAAAGCAGAAGAAGCCCTCAACCCACCTCTTAACTAGACCTGCTGAAGCGTGTGCATCCTCGAGTACTCTGTTTTGGAGGGACAATCTGGGGCATGCCCCAAGTTAGGCAACTAGGGTGGCAAACACGCCGGAAACTGACCTGCTGAAAAAATGGAAGCTTACTGGTCTACATAAAAGAAGTCAGGATGGAGACCAGACAAGGGTCTTTAAATAGCTGAGGGTTGTCTGACAAGGGCTGTGCTGAACTGGAAGGAAGAACTAGGATCATTATGTGAAACAGTATTTTTAGCTTAATACAAGAAAGAAGTTTCTGACAATTTTTAGCAGTTGAAAACAAAACTGAACTGCCTCTCCAACACCCACTCTGAAGTTATTTGAGAGTCAATAATGGAATATAACAATGCATACTACAGGGGGTTGGCCTAGAAGATTTCTAAGATCTTTTCTCTCAAAGAATCTGACAGATGGCTCCTCTTAGAATAAAGACATATCTTTCCTACTGATCAATCTGAATAATTTCCTTCCATCATTAAGAATGCCTTCCTGCTTTCACGTTTTTGCCCTTACTTTCCCCTTTGCTTAAAAGCCTTTCCTTAGGCTCTTTGAATGGCCACCTCCTCATCCCATCCTTCAGAGATAAGATCAAATGTCACCTCTTCAAAGAAGTCTTCTCTGACTACCCTATCCAAAGCTGGTCACCTACTTATTCTCCTTAATGTCATTTGGTTATTTCCTTTAGAACAATAAACGCTAAGCTGAATTATTCAGTACTGTATCTCCGTGCTCTTTAGTGTCTGCAAGTGGCAGGAGAACCCTATCACTGAATTTACATTTCTCAAGTAAATAAAAAGTTGGCAGGGAATCCTTCTTTAGACCCTGAAAGTAAATTCAGAAGAGACAGTATAGTCTCAACTTTCCCTTTCAGACAGAAACATATACACACACAAATATACATACAAGGATTAAACTCTATGTGGGGTTTTAGGGACAACTGTTTATGAATGCAAGCATTAGCAAATACAGAAACTGTAACAGAAAAAAAAATTATGGAAGAAAGCTTGGACTGGCTGCATTCTAGCAATATTAAATAGTAATGTAAACTTCTTGCTTTCATCACATATAATTACTCTACTGCTGAACAAATATTCACGTCATTAAATGGACCAGATAACGGTTATACTATCAACTGTTCTAAAAGATACCTCATAGTACTAAACTCTTTTCACGATCTGTTGTTATATTAACAGTAGGACCATCTGCTTACAGTCTAAAATCATTAGCGTGAACACTGCTTACAATCAGTTGGATGGCGGGATTTCTGGAACTCAGATCCTTCTGCCACAAAAACAGGCATTTCCTACCGCTCTCTAAAGCCTGGAATTTCTCAATTAGGTATTCATTAATTATGTGGAAGTAAGGTTTCAATAACCTTTTTTTAAAATGTAAATAACTTCAGGAAAGTTATGTTGTGGACAACTGTGACACTTGTGAGGATCAAATAATTCAATGTAAGATTTTTGTGTGTCTCTAAGACAAGCCCCAAAACTAATTTTCATTCCCTCATTCTCTGACTATTCCCAGTTAACTGTAGCACCAACTCAATTACCCAGGCTAAAAATCTCACTTGTCTTCCTACACCTCATCTATCAGTTGTCAAGGCCTCTTGACTCTAAAATTCAAACCTTCCATTTCTCTCCAGGCTCACTTCACCTCACTGGCTTAAGTAATCAACACGCTTGATAAGTCAACCAAATATTCAGATGCATCTTCCTAAAGCGTGCTACTGATGCTGCTCTTCTGCTAAATACTCTCGGCTGCCTACCAAATTGTTAAGGTACTTTGGCTTTGTATTCAGTGTGTATGTGCTAAGTCGCTTCAGTCGTTCATATCTAAATCTTTGCAACCCCATGGACTGTAGCCTGCCAGGCTCCTCTGTTCATGGGATTCTCCAGGCAAAAATACTGGAGTGGGCTGCTGTGCCCTCCTTCAGGGATCTTCCCAACCAGTGATCGAACCAGCGACTCTTACATCTCCTCTATCAGCAGGCGAGTTTTTTATTTTTACCACTAGCTCCATCTGGGAAGCCCTTTTGTATTCACCCTCTCCCCTAATGTGGTCCTGACTTCCCTTTCTGCAGCCTTCTCTCTCAACACCTACCTATTCCAAGAGCCCCATTTTCAGATGTATCAGAAAACACACCCTTTACCTTTCTGGCAATTGCTGCTGCTACTGCTAAGTCGATTCAGTTGTGTCCGACTCTGTGCGACCCCATAGACAGCAGCCCACCAGGCTCCCCCGTCCCTGGGATTCTCCAGGCAAGAACACTGGAGTGGGTTGCCATGTCCTTCTCCAATGCATGAAAGTGAAAAGTGAAAGTGAAGTCGCTCAGTTGTGTCCAACTCCTAGCGACCCCATGGACTACAGCCCACCAGGCCCCTCTGTCCATGGGATTTTCCAGGCAAGAGTACTGGAGTGGGTTGTCATTGCCTTCTCTGACAATTACACCTCTTAAAACTGTCCCTAGAACCTATTAACATGCCCCATCATCCATGTCTGAACTAAGTCCACACTGCTTTGTTTATAAAATCATTTTAATACTCTTCTCAGGTTTTCAAGTCATAATATATTGACATCAGCCTTCAACACAAAAGTTCTCTGCAGCTGAGGAGAGAACTTAAGCTCATTTCTAGAGTCCATTGATGTTTGACATTTAATAATTTAATTAAATAGAATACTTTAATCTGTGCTGAGGGTGATGATAACGTGGCAGCATTAAAAGTTTAAGAAAGTTGCAGCCAAGGGGGGCTTGAAGAAGGTAATGTTCAGTGCTGCAGACCCTCCCCGCTCACTCTTTACCACCACCTTTGAGGTAAGTTAAAATTATCACTCTTTTTTTTAAACAGTTCTTATGGTAAGAGATGTTTACTTCAAAATAACATTTCTAGAAAGATGCAAAATTATGCAGAAGCACATCTCAGGGTTATAAATACTTGTCGGTGAGAATGAGACTGGTTTTATTTCCCTGTCAAGTCAACAGAATATAAGCACATTTGTAGTAAAAATTCTCTTAAAAAAAAAATCCTCTATTTTTAAAGCTGAAGACCTGTAGGTTCAGAGTAATTAAGCGCCTTTTACTTAACTTCCCAGATGTGATGACCCAAATTCACAGAATTATTGAATTCTGAAGCCAGAGTTGAAACCTAGGCAGTCCGGCTCCAGAGGAAACAAAAGCAGACAAGGCTGTCTACTCTGCTGGATCTTACATTCTCAGAGAGGCAGAGAGTGTGTGCCGCTGTGCCTGCATGCGCTCAGCTGCTTAGTCACATCCAACTCTTCATGACCCCAGGGACTGCAGCCGGCCAGGCTTCTCTGTTCATGGGATTTCCCAGGCAGGAGCACTGAAGTGGGTTGCTGTTTCCTTCTCCAGGGGATCTTCCTGACCCAGGGATCAGACCCACATCTCTTGCATCTCCTGTACTGGCAGGCAGATTATTTACTACTGTGCCACCTTGGAAGCCCAGAGGCAGGCATAAACAATATAAAGCAGATTATGAACTTTTATTCCACAGTGACAGATTAGGCTTCACATGCAAAATACCTTTGAAAGCAGGTACACAGCTAAAACACAGTAACACTCACTATAGCTATTATTTCCCCTTCTGCTCTCAGTAGAAAGGGTGTAGATTATCTGCAAGGATCCTTCCAGAACTTCAAGAATGGGGAGTAGTGTATAAACAGAATCTAGGAGTGAAATTTTACCTCCGTTTAGGGAAATAGATGGGGAAACAGTGGAAACAGTGTCAGACTTTATTTTTGGGGGCTCCAAAATCACTGCAGATGGTGACTGCAGCCATGAAATTAAAAGACGCTTACTCCTTGGAAGAAAAGTTATGACCAACCTAGATAGCATATTCAAAAGCAGAGACATTACTTTGCCAACAAAGGTCTGTCTAGTCAAGGCTATGGTTTTTCCAGTGGTCATGTATGGATGTGAAAGTTGAACTGTGAAGAAAGCTGACTGCCAAAGAATTGATGCTTTTGAACTGTGGTGTTGGAGAAGACTCTTGAGAGTCCCTTGGACTGCAAGGAGATCCAACCAGTCCATCCTAAAGGAGATTAGTCCTCAATGTTCATTGGAAGGACTGATGCTAAAGCTGAAATTCCAATACTTTGGCCACTTCATGTGAAGCGTTGACTCATTGGAAAAGACCCTGATACTGGGAGGGATTGGGGGCCGGAGAAGGGGATGACAGAGGATGAGATGGCTGTATGGCATCACTGACTCGATGGACAAGAGTTTGGGTGAACTCCGGGAGTTGGTGATGGACAGGGAGGCCTGGCATGCTGCAATTCATGGGGTCACAAAGAGTTGGCCACGACTGCGCGACTGAACTGAACTGTATCTCCAGATAGGCATGATCAAACAATATGGGGCAGCAGGGAGTATGTGAAGAGGATATGTGTAATCAGAAAAGATTTACAAAGGACTTTTATCAAGGAATGTGAGCACATGTGGCTTTGTAGAAGGTTCAAATTCCTGCTGGAAATTCGTTGAATACCATTGGTCCTTTCCATCATTTTTCCATTAAGTCCCTATGTATAATGCCTCTTCATGTGAAATGACATAACTCAAATTAAATTGGGAGAAGAGCAGTAAACAGAAAAAGATATTTTTAAGTTGGAGAAGAACCTTTCTGCCTTTAAATTTCACTTCTTCTGTATCTACATCTATTGTATAGGACAAACAGCTTACAGCCCATTTTCGATAAGAGGATTAAATGAATATCATTAATATCTATATGGTGTCCAGCACATAATACATGCTCAATAAGTGTTAGCTGTCATTATTATTATCAATTTAATACAGTAGTGAATTATTTTTGTAATAATTGAGTCACAGTTTCCTCATCTGTAAAATGGGGATAATAACATTGTATTCACTTTGCAGAAACCAAGAGGGACTCAGACTGAATACAAAGCATTTGATTCTTTGCTATTAATATTATGATTATTCATTCCCCTTTAGTTCAATCCACAGTCTCGGAGAGGCTCCAAATAACCCTTCCACGACTGCCCTGACTTTCCTAGGACCTAGGAAAAGACCTACGATCTTCATATAGGTCCCTTCCTCTCTAACCAAACATTAAAAATAATTATTTTGTGACTGCATTGATATAAAACGAATACAATTCAGGCTAGATTTACCATCACTTACGCATTAACATTACAGTCCTTTACCTTTTGATTTTAAAAGAAATGTAAATGAAAACATTTTCGTGGACACCTGAAAGTATCATGAAGACGGATCACTGTGCCTAGAGAATGAGTTAGTCCCGAGCTCTCCACCTGACCATATATTAGAATTAGCATCGGCAGGATCCTCAGCAACATGACTTCCCAGCTTGTGAGAGTAAAATCTAGCGCAGGTGCAAAATGCAAAGAACCGTGTGCCTGAGAAACAGAGGTCTTAGTTCTTCGCTTTCTAATCTCTTTCTAACATCAGCTTCATCCACAAATTAGCAACAGAATAGGTGAATGACAAAGTGTCTCAAAAATTCTAATTACTTAAATACGATCGACCTGATTACTTCAGGAAAGCCCTCAGTTTCCTCACATAGCCCATGCTACTTCTCACAAACCCCAAGTCCTCAATTTATTCCCGGCTCCCTCCGGATTCCACCAAGGTCACCTGGGAAGAGCCCTCCATCTCTCCACCCGCGTTCCCTAATCTCGCTTTCTCCCAGAGCTAGTACCCACCGACAGTCTTCGGAAAGTCACGGGTGAGGAAGCCTCCGAATCCAAGTCGAGTGCCAAGACGGCGGCCGGACAGAGCGACCACTGCAGAAACCGAAGCCCGATGCAAAAGACTCATGGCCGCCATGGCTACTACGGGCAAGAGAACAGCGGGGGAGAGTAACGGAGGCCGAGAGAGCCAATCTTCCAAAGAGGGCGAAGCCGGAAAGGGGCCATGTTGACTGAGGGCAAAGTCAATTCCCGTCCTCGCCTTCCGGTCGGCGTGAGATTCCGGAAGTGACACCGTTTTGGCGGAAATGCGGTTTGCTTTCTGCTGGGAAAAGATGGCTGCTGCCAGTTTGGCTGTTTTCTGCAGAAGAGTCTCAGCCGCTTTGAAGGCTTCTACGTCGTTAATAAATTCTCAGGCCCTTGCTAGCACAGGGTAAGTTATTTGAGGAGTAGGTCTGTCCACCTCCCCAACTTTGGATCTTGTTTGGTTGTTGACATGCTGAAAACGCTTTGGGCTGGGAAGGCCGCTTTGATGGCTGGACGCGAGCCCACCTTTGTGAGGAGTCAGTGACCTTGGAGAAGTCTATCATCTGCGACATGTCCGTGTCTTCCTCAAACATTTTGTTACCACCTACTGCGGACCAAGCAGTTCTCAGGGTCTGTAGAAACCCAGTATTTGTTTAATTAAATGTGGAGGTACAGCAGCATCCTGCTTGACTGGGTGAGTTTTTAAAAAAATTCACTGAAGAGCTTTTTGTTGTGTAACTGAGCGCTCTGTCAGGTTTCGATAGATTAAAAAAGGGGGGAAGGGGATGTGTACTCCCAGAGCCTGTCAAAAAGAGGTGTTCAGTAAATTTTGAGTGAATGAAAGCCGAGTGAACTGAAAGTCGCCTTGCAGGTGTGAGAAAAGAATATACAACACACGGTGGTTATTTCTAGAAAGACCGCTTGTCTTCTGGACAGACAGATCATGTTTGACGTTAAGCTGTACGATTACCTCCCTGTTATTAGCTTTTGTTTTTAATGAGTTGAATTTTATAAATTATTGGGTTTTTTTTTTCCCAAAAGGAAGTAATGTGTGTGCTCTTGAATCCAGCACAGTTATTGGGCATCTCTCAGCTATAATGTAATTCCTTACGTTAACCTCAGAGATAAGCAGTGGTTTGGGTTTGTTTGTTTTTTTTTTTCGTTTTTTTTTTTTTGCAGAGATTCAGGGGTTGTAACTTGAAAAGTGGCATACTTGAACCAATTGTCTCTTCCATCTCGTCATCCTTTTTCCTTAAAAATAAGTTAGATTTTTATCATTACTATTAAGTTATCCATTTACAGACACTTTGGAAAATAAGGGCTTCCCTAGTAAAGCGTCTGCCTGCAATCCAGGAGACCCGGGTTCGATTCCTGGGTCGGGAAGATCCCCTGGAGAAGGAAATGGCAATCCACTCCAGCACTCTTGCCTGGAAAATCCCATGGACAGAGGAGCTTGATAGGCAACAGTCCATGGGGTCGAAAAGAGTCAGACACAACTGAGCGACTTCACTTTCACTTGGAAAATAAGGTAAAGTGTTTTGAAAAGAAAGTAAATAGCAACTATGGTTTTACCATCCAGAGATAAACACGTTTTCTTCTCTTTCACTTTCAGAATATACACATACATGTAATTTTAAACTCAGGATCATACTTAACATACATGCATTTTTATTTTCTACCCTTGTTTCGCCAACTTTTTTTTTTCAATTTTGAACCAAAAGAAAAGTTGTAAAAGTGGTACAAAGAATAACCATATACTCATCACTTATATTAATCACTCCCCAGTATTTTGTCACATTTTTTATACTTTTTATATCTGTGCTTTTATTCTTCTGAAATATTTGAGGTGTGTCAAAATTGCAAGCATCGTGACATTTCAGCATGAATTTCCTGAAAACAAGAGATGTCTTAACCACAATATGACAATGATCACACTGGGAATATTTTTTCTTTCTTAATTTTTTAATTCACGGTCCAATCAGTGATCATTTATCATGTTAATTGTCATATATTTTTAGTCTAATTTAATCCAAAACAGTTTCTTTTTCTCCCTTTCATGTTATTAATATTTTTTTAATAAGGTCAACCTTTTTAGAATATTCCTTCATTGGGATTTGTCTGCTTGTTTGTTCATCATTAGATTCAGGTTCGATTTTTTTTTTTGGTTGGAATACAGCACTTGTGATGCATTTCATTATTGTATTTTAAATTATTTCTCCAGGTCATTAAATATTGTTTATAGGTATGACTTTTAGATTGCTACATAATAAATTAGCATACAGATGCACAATAATTATTTTAACCATTTCCAAGTTGCACATTTACATTATTGTCAGCTTTTTGTTATCATATATAATGCTTTAATAGACTTATAATCACCACAATAGACATTTTGATTTATCAGTTCCCATATATGATTATTTTCCTTGGTTGAAATTTCTAAATCCAGTGAAATTACTGGCTTAAAGGAGGAATCATTGGGCCTCAGATGTGTTGCAAAATTAAAATTCAGAATGCTTTTATCTACTTATATGCCCACCAGCAGCATATGAAGGAGCTAAAAATGTTACTGTAAAATATAATTAGTCAATATATTATCTCTGAAATTATGTTCTAAATTATAGGATAGTAGCATCTATACTGGGGATATTAAAAATAATTTCTAAAGCATTTTATAAGTTGTTTCTTGTGCAGAAACCCTAAGTTGGTTTTTTGACATTGTAAATGAGGAAATGATTCCATTTATTGCCTATAAAATCCAGATGTCATGAAACTTTAATCACTTGTTCTTATATGTTCAGTTGCAGGTTTTCTCTTAGTCTGTTGACTAAGAATACACCAAATGTCACATCTTTTCACCAGTGTAGATTACTTCATACCACATTGTCTAGGAGAGGACTGGAAGAATTTTTTGATGACCCAAAGAATTGGGGGGAAGAAAAGGTGAAATCTGGTGAGATATTTGGGTTGACCAGTATTAAATATATTTATTAAACCTTCTATCATATTTGGATTAATTATCCAGTTTGGGAATTACTTATGTTATTTTCTTTTCTCAGTTCCTTTGGGAATATCTGTTAGAGAAAAATAGAAGGACAGTATAATAGTAAGCTATTCCTTGGTAGATTGACAAAAGGTTTAGAAGAGAAGTGGGTTGAAATTATTAACTGAAGTGAGGTTTGGGCTTTGTTTTTGATTTCACTTTTTTAGAGATAATTGAATATTAATTTATAAGAATAGTAAGTATTTTAACAGACTGAAAATATATTTTATACTAATACTGACATGTTTTGAATGCTATTGCCAGTCACATTACTAATATCTAATTTAATCACAATTAAGTCCTAATTATATATTATACTATAGTATAGAAAGCTATTATATATTTTATAGATAAGGAAACAGGTTTAGAGAGATTAAGTAATTTGTCAAAGGACATGTAACTAGAAAATTATTTCACGTTATGAGTTTATCACTTTAATAGGAGCTTCGTGGACCTGTCAGCAATTAAGGAACAAAAGTAATGAAGATTTACATAAACTTTGGTAAGTATACTGAGTGCATTAACATCTTAAGAGTTTGAGGCAGTTATAGAATAATAATGAGTTATAAACTTTATCTGATGTAAGACATTAAGTGAAATGATTTATAGTACTGTTGGTGATATATAAGATAATTGAAATTTTTTATAAATACTCCAGAGGTTAAGTTACATTATGAGAGACGTGTCAGAGTGAGTTGGGAGTTTAGAAGTTTTATTGTAACTGCTACCAGTCATACTAGCACTTTTATACTACCAATTCCAGGAAACTAATAAGAGAATGGGGATGAATTGGCCACATGTCAGTCTTCTTCCTGTTTATTATTTTGCATGGCCTGGAAGCTTCAGCTTAATTGCTGTGAGAAGGTGTATAGGAGGATGCACTTAACTAGAAGTTCAGGTAGGTTTTGCTGGCAGGTTCTCCTGATGAATTAGAGTTGAGAGGATTTAAGACAGTTGATTTGTATATCTACATATATTGAATATAAATTGGGATATGATTGACATAACATTATATTCATTTTGGATGTGCAGTGTAATGCTTCAGTATTGGTATATATTGGAAAATGATCACACAGTAAGTCCAGTTAATACTGTCACTGTACATAGTTACAGCAATTTGTTTTCTTTGTGGTGAGGATTTTCAAGAGCCATTCTCTGAGATACTTTGAGTTATGCAATATGGTATTACTAACTATAGTCACCATGCTGTACCTTATATCCCGATGACTTTTTCCTTTTATAACTGGAAATTTGTACCTTTTGACCCCACCCTCTGCATTAATTGACTATATTTAGCCCAAAGATATATTTGTTTGGACTGTACTGTGTTTTAAAAATTGGGAATTTTCACACAGAAATAAGGACTTCTGGCTCTTCTTGTAAAATCAGACCTGTGGTGGTGCAGCACTGAACCTACATTCCTACATGTAGGTCACCGACGTGGGGACACTTGGCTGGTCTAAATGGAGCAGTGCCTACCACTTCTTACCCATCTTGTTCTTTCACCAAGCCCCCTTCACTCAGCGCTGCTATTTTTCCAGGCACTGTAGTAGGCAGTTAAAGTTTTATCCCTTGATTTAAAGGGTGGTTTATCTTTCATGGCAGATTAAAGAACTGTAAAATGCTTATAAGATCACTAATACTACAGGCTTGTTCTCGTGATACAGTAAGAAATAATATACTTTGTCTTTTGTCTCTGATGGCTTAACACATAGCTCCTTAATTCCTTGTAATTGCCTGAGTGATGTAAGTGTCTTTTGTTCTAATTAAACAACTCTCAGAGTTGAAGTGGGCAGGGAGGGCGTTGTTGCACAGCTTCAGGAAAGACCAAGGCATGGTTAGAGGGTGAAGAATTCAGCCTCACTACCATGCCCACCTCTGGGGGGAGTTGGTGGGGGAGGGTCTAGAGACTGAGTTCAGTCACCAGTGGTCAGTGATTTAATCAGTCATGCCCACATGATTAAAAGACCCTAAACAACTAGGTTTGGAGAGCTTCCAAGCTGGTAAATACATGGAAGTTCTGGGAGGGTGTTGTGCCCTGAGAAGGCAGGGTAGCTTTGCACTCCTCTATTTCTTTTCCTGTGCATCTCTTCCACCTGGCTGTTTCTGAGTTGTATCCTTTATAATAAACCAGAGAGTAAAGTGCTTTCCTGAATTCTGTGAGCTGTTCTATCAAATTATCAAACCCAAGGAGAGGGTTTTTGGAACCCCTAACTTAGAGCAGGTCTACATGTAAGGCCTAGAAATCATTATTGGCATCTAAAGTGGGGCAGTCTTTCTTGTGAGACTGAATCCTTACGTTTGTGGAATCTGGCACTAACTTCAGGTAGTATCAGAGGAGTTGGAAAAGTTGTGTTAGAAAAGACAACATAAGAAGGAAAAACCCTCATTTGGTGTCAGATATGTTACATGTAATACAGCACAGATTCATTATAAAAACTGTGTTGTCTTAGAACATGTTTACTGCCGCTTATTGGTAAAGGAATAGTTAAGGTAGTTTCAGTTCATCCTAGCTAAAACCAAATCATTTATCTTCTGCCACTCCCCCCCCCCCGCCCCCGCCCAAACTGTCTTCTTCCACACCAAAAAGTAGCCTAGTTCCTTTGTGTCGTGTTCTGTGCCCCCCACGTTTATTTCCTTTCTTCCAGCTCTACTTCTCAGTCAAACAGAATTTATTCACAAAACTCAAGCCCATTCAAGCTTTGCCACTTCATGTTTTGATCTCAGTATTTGTGTTTGCTTTGGTTTTCTTTCCAGCCTAACTTATCCCATCTCTTTGATGCTTTCCCTGACCATCTCGGCCAGAAGGAATGTCTCATCTCTCCCACTTAATTCTCTGGTACTTGTTGTCTATACCACTTAATAAACCACAGCACATTACAGTTGTGGAGGGGGCATATGGGCTAAAAACAGAATGGATTTATACACAGGGAGTTCACAATTTGATTTAGCTGAATTAGCTGCGTGCCCCCCAAATACCTTACTTGTCTTAGCTTTAGTTTCTTCATTTAGAAAGTAGAAATTATTCCAACCTCAGAATTATTGTGAGAATTCAGTGAAATAAATGTATATAATGTGCTTAAAATAGGAACTGAACAGGTGTTAGTTGCCTTCCATCTGCTCTTCCATTTGGAATGTAAGGACTATATTTTATGCTTGTTTGTAACTTCTGATACTTCCTTAATACAGTATGTGGCACTTGGAAAATTTAGTGAACAAATGAGTGAGACTAGATATAGCTCTGTTTAAAAGGATTATGCTAAAGGACTTTTGAGTACAGATTAATTTTGATGTCAAAATCCACAATTTTATTAATATAACACAAAATAGCATTACTAGTTCTGTTTTTGATATAGGTATGTTCTCCTGAAAGAAAGAAACATGCTCCTAACTCTAGAGCAGGAAGCTAAGCGGCAGAGGCTGCCAATGCCAAGCCCGGAGCGCTTAGAAAAGGTGAGATTTGTGGGAGTCTGGAGACTGCTGAATGTGGGGTAAAAGCTAAAAGGTGTAAGCGTATGGTTCCTACAATTCTTGGCAAGTAAGTTTCTATTTCTGCTTGATTTTTAGGAAATCTACATTCTTAAGCAACTATTACTACTATCTAATTTAGAACATTTCCATCCTCCCAAAAGGAAATCTCAGACCCATCTTCAGTCATTCCCATTTGTACTTATAACCCCCAAATGTGCATGGACCTATCTTAGGTAGATCTCTAGGAGTCAGATCGCTGTGTTGTGTGCTAAATCTGTGTTTAACATTTTAGGAAACAGTCCAGCTGTTTTCTGAAGTACCTGTACCATCTTAGATTTCTAGTTCTGGTTTAACTACTACTGCACCCACTAGGTCAAATTTGTTTAATGCTTTTTAAATAATTGGTATAAAAAACCTATAAAAGAAGTGTTATCATCTTAACCATCTTTTAAAAATATTTATTTTTGCCTGCTCTGGGTCTTTGTTGCTGTGCAGGGACTTTCTCTAGTGGCAGTACATGGGCTTCTCTTTGCTGCAGCTTCTCTTGTTGCGGAGCACGGGCTCTTGGGCACGTGGGATTCAGTAGTTGTGGCGCGTGGACTTAGTTGCTCTGCAGCATGTGGGTTCTTCCCCGACCAGGAATCAGACCAGTGTCCATTGCATTGTTGCAGGGCAGACTCTTAACCACTAAACCCCCAGGGAAGCCCCATCTTAAACACTGTAATTAAGTTTTTAAATTATAGTTGCCTTATAAAATTGTTTCAGGTGTACACCATAGTGATTCAGTTTTTTATATATATATTTTTTCTTTTTTTTCCAGATTGCTTCCCATTATAGGTTATATAGAAATTGAACATAATTTCCTGTGCAAGACAGTAAATCCTTGTTGCTTCTCTATTTTATGTATAGTAGTTTTTGTCTGTTAATTCCATATTCCTTATTTACTTTTCTCCCCACCCCCTCTCCTCTTTGGTAACCATAAGCTTGTTTTCTGTCTCTGTGAGTGTGTTTCTGTTCCATATTAGAGAGTCATTTGTTGTATTTTTTAGATTCCACATGTAAGTGATATCATAATTGTCTTTTTCTAACTTCACCAAATATATTTCCTAGGTTCACCTATTTTGCTGTAAATGACAGTATTTCATTCTTTATTGTGTCTGAGTAATATTCCATTGTGTTGTTTGTGTGTGTATACATATATATCGTGTCTTCCTAGGCCGGTTGTCTGTTGGTGGGCACTTCAGTTGCTGCCATGTCCTGGCTGTTGTAAATAGTGCTGCTGTGAACATTGGGGGTGCATGTATCTTTTCAAATTACAGTTCTTTTTTCCCGAAATATACCCAGGGGTGGGATTGCTGGGTCGAATGGTAGTGCTGTTTTTATTTTTTTTTTCCTTAAGGAAAATTATTTTCCATAGTGGCTGCACCAGTTTACATTCCCACCAAGAGTTTTGAAGGGTTCCCTTTTCTCTACACCCTCTGCAGTATTTATTATTTGCAGACATTTTAATGGTAGCCATTCTGGCCAATGTGAGGTGATACCTCACTGTGGTTTAGACTTGCTTCTCTTGAGTCATTAGGGATGTTGATCGTCTTTTCATGTGACTGTTGGTCATCTGTTTGTCTTTGGAGAAATGTCTATTTAGGTTTTCTGCCCATATTTTGATTGGGTTGTTTTTTTCGATATTGCGTTATGTGAGCTCTTTTGTATTTTGGATATTAACCTCTTGTCAGTCCCATGATTTACAAATATTTTCTCCGGTTCCATATGTTGTCTTTTCATTTTGTTGTTGGGCAAAAGCTTTTACATTTGATTATGTTCCATTTGTTTAGTTTTGCTTTTATTTCCTTGGGAGACTGACCTATGAATATATTGCTACAATTTATGTCTGAGAACATTTTGCCTGTGATTTCTTCTAGGGGTTCTATGATGGCATGTCTTTTATTTAGGCCTTTAAACCATTTTGAGTTCATTTTTCTTATACAGTGTATTTTTTATATGGTGTATGAGTTATTTTAGTTTTTGCTACTCTTCTGAGAAATTCCTTCTCTTTTTTTTCTAAATGGTAATCTTGCAGGGTGGAGTACCTAGGTCGCTGGATTTTCACCTTTCAGGGCTTGAGTATATCGTGCCACTCCCTTCTGGTGTTATAGGAGCTCTGTGAATTTTTGAGTAACTGACTTTTCTCTTGCTGCCTTTAAAATTCTTTTAAGTTTTGCCATTTTAATTATGGTGTGTCTTAGTTTGGGTGTGTTTGCGTTCCTCTCGTTTAGGACCCTCTCTCTGTGCTTCCTGTACCTTGATATCTGTTTCCTTCTTTGGGTTTAGGGAGTTTTCATTGGTAATTTCTTCAAATAATGTTTTTTGATTCCCTCCTCCCTCTCTGTTTTCAGAATCCCTGAATCTGTTAGGATTCAGAATCCCTGTTATGTGCAAGTTGGAACACTTTGTGATCATCCCATAGACCTCATATGTTGCTTTCATTTTTTTCATTTGTCTGTCTGCTGTTTTGATTGGGTGTTTTCCATTATTCTGTCTGTCTTGGCAGATTGCCCAGCAGGCTAGAGGGCTTGACTCCTCATGTAGGACCCTAGGACTGGCATGGGAGTGCCCAAATTGTGGGTTGATCCACTCCCTCTTCAGGTTGAGGGTCTGCCCATGAGGACCCACTCTTCCTTACAGATCCCTCCCAGGGGCACAGATACTGGAGCTGAGGCCTTCTCCCTAGTTACATGGAGAACTTCGTGCAGCTTTGGTTGTATAGGAGATCTGCCAGTTTCCAGCTGGTTTTCTGTGAGAATTGTTCCACATTATGTGTTTGTTGGGGAAGATGAGTTCCACTTCTTCCTCCTCCACCATCTTGTTTCCCCTCCTGTAGTTCAGCAATATTAAGTGATATTAAGTAATATTAACATTACTGTGAAAAGGTCAACAGTTATTTAAGTTAGGTTTTCTTCATCATTAAAAAGAAATCATTTGGTGTCTTTTATTTCCATTCCTTGAGGCAATCAGTTCAGTTCAGTTCAGTCGCTCAGTCGTGTCCGACTCTTTGCGACCCCGTGAATCGCAGCACGCCAGGCCTCCCTGTCCATCACCATCTCCCGGAGTTCACTCAGACTCACGTCCATAGAGTCCGTGATGCCATCCAGCCATCTCATCCTGGGTCGTCCCTTTCTCCTACTGCCCCCAATCCCTCCCAGCATCAGAGTCTTTTCCAATGAGTCAACTCTTCACATGAGGTGGCCAAAGTACTGGAGTTTCAGCTTCAGCATCATTCCCTCCAAAGAAATCCCAGGGTTGATCTCCTTTAGAATGGACTGGTTGAATCTCCTTGCAGTCCAAGGGACTCTCAAGAGTCTTCTCCAACACCACAGTTCAAAAGCATCAATTCTTCGGTGCTCAGCCTTCTTCACAGTCCAACTCTCACAGGTTTTCTTCATCATTAAAAAGAAATCAGTTGGCTTCTTTATTTCCATTCCTTGAGGCAGTCAATCCTGTGTATTTCCTATATATCCATCAGAATTTTTCTCTGCATATAGAAATGTGCCTGATTATTTTTATTTACATACATTTATTTATATTGTATATACTCTTTTGGGACCTACATGTTCTACTAATATATTTTAGAAATTTTCCCACATCAGTAAATGCAGATCTGCAATTATTTCTTCCATGTAGAGGTTTTATTTAGTTAGATTTGTTTGTTTATCCATAGAGAGCTTTCAAGGTCAGCTCTTTATTGATGTTTTTTCCATTCCATAGTAAGTCAGTGAGACTGGAACCCAGCTTTTTGTAATTGCTTCAGTCTTGCTTCCTAACCTCAACTGCTTCAGGTTTCTTTCCCCACACTGCTCACCACTGTTAGGATCTGGGTACCCCTGCAGAGGGTCAAAGAAGGGGTGGGATAAAATCTCAGTTATCTACCCTAATTATGGAGAAGTTTAATCTGCCTTTATAAAAATTAAGTTGCATCATATTTGGGGTTTTTTAAACTTTATTTTGATAAAATATGAGACTGACAGAAAAATTATGAGAACAATACAAAAAGGCCTCCTTCAGCCAGATTCCCTGTGTGGATACTTAACCACATTTGCTTTATCCTTCTCTGCCTCCTCTCTACAAAAAGACATTTTTCCTCAACTGTTTGAGAATAAGTTCTGTATGTGATATCCCTTTACCTGTAGGTATTTAAATGTATATTGCCCTGCCCCCCCCAAAGAAGTACAGATCTTATTGAAATTTCATGTTATCCCTCCTTTATAGCAAAGAAAATCCTGACTGATGTGTTTTCAGTTTTCTCTCTTGAATCTCCTTTAATCTGATTAGTCAGTCTTTCTTTGTTTCGTGACATTGACATTGTTGAAGAGAATGGGCCAATTTGGGCTTGTATGATATTTCTCATGATAATAATCATGATTGGCAGGAATATCATAGATGTGATGCTGTATTCTTCACAGTCCATCAGGTGAGGAGGCATGCAGTGTTGATACATTCTGTTATTGAAGTTCTTAGCATTAGTAATTTGGTTATTGTGGTGTTTAGGTTTCTTCACTGTATAGTTACTAATTTTTCTTTGAGAACATGTAAATCCTCAGACTTGTACTCATTGGTTTTAGCATCCATTAATGATGATTCTTTTCCATGGGGATGGTCTTGATCCCTGTCTCCTGTACAGTGTCACGAACCTCCATCCATAGTTCATCAGGCACTCTGTCTATCAGATCTAGTCCCTTAAATCTATTTCTTACTTCCACTGTATAATCATAAGGGATTTGATTTAGGTCATACCTGAATGGTGTAGTGGTTTTCCCTATTTTCTTCAATTTCAGTCTTAATTTGGCAATAAGGAGTTCATGATCTGAGCCATAGTCAGTTCCTGGTCTTATTTTTTTTGACTGTATAGAGCTTCTCCATCTTTGGCTGCAAAGAATATAATCAATCTGATTTTGGTGTTGACCATCTGGTAATGTCCATGTGTAGAGTCTTCTCTTGTGTTGTTGGAAGAGGGTGTTTGCTATGACCAGTACATTTTCTTGGCAAAACTATTAGTCTTTGCCCTGCTTCATTCCGCATTCCAAGGCCAAATTTGCTTGTTACTCCAGGTGTTTCTTGACTTCCTACTTTTGCATTCCAGTCCCCTATAATGAAAAGGACATCTTTTGGGGGTGTTAATTAAGAGAAAAGCAAAGGAGAAAAGGAAACATATAAGCATCTCAATGCAGAGTTCCAAAGAATAGCAAGGACAGATAAGAAAGCCTTCCTCAGCAATCAATGCAAAGAAATAGAGGAAAACAACAGAATGGGAAAGACTAGAGATCTCTTCAAGAAAATTAGAGACATCAAGGGAACATTTCATGCAAAGATGGGCTCGATAAAGGACAGAAATGGTATGGACCTAACAGAAGCAGAAGATATTAAGAAAAGGTGGCAAGAATACACAGAACTATACAAAAAAGATTTTCACGACCAAGATAATCACGATGGTGTGATCACTCACCTAGAGCCAGACATCCTGGAATGTGAAGTCAAGTGGGCCTTAGAAAGCATCACTACGAACAAAGCTAGTGGAGGTGATGGAATTCCAGTGGAGCTATTTCAAATCCTGAAAGATGATGCTGTGAAAGTGCTGCACTCAATTTGCCAGCAAATTTGGAAAACTCAGCAGTGGCCACAGGACTGGAAAAGGTCAGTTTTCATTCCAATTCCAAAGAAAGGCAATGCCAAAGAATGCTCAAACTACCGCACAATTGCACTCATCTCACACACTAGTAAAGTAATGCTCAAAATTCTCCAAGCCAGGCTTCAGCAATACATGAGCCATGAACTTTGAGATGTTCAAGCTGGTTTTAGAAAAGGTAGAGGAACCAGAGATCAAATTGCCAACATCTGCTGGATCATGGAAAAAGCAAGAGAGTTCCAGAAAAACATCTATTTCTGCTTTATTGACTATGCCAAAGCCTTTGACTGTGTGGATCACAATAAACTGGAAAATTCTGAAAGAAATGGGAATATCAGACCACTTAACCTGCCTCTTGAGAAATCTGTATGCAAGTCAGGAAGCAACAGTTAGAACTGGACATGGAACAACAGACTGGTTCCAAATAGGAAAAGGAGTACGTCAGTGCTGTATGTTGTCACCCTGCTTATTTAACTTCTATGCAGAGTACATCATGAGAAACGCTGGGTTGGAAGAAGAGCAAGCTAGAATCAAGATTGCTGGGAAAAATATCAATAACCTCAGATATGCAGATGACACCACCCTTATGGCAGAAAGTGAAGAGCAACTAAAAATAGCGTCTTGATGAAAGTGAAAGTAGAGAATGAAAAAGTTGGCTTAAAGTTCAACATTCAGAAAATGAAGATCATGAAGGGGACGACAGAGGATGAGATGGCTAAATGGCATCACTGACTCAATGGACATGAGTCTGAGTGAACTCCGGGAGTTGGTGATGGACAGGGAGGGCCTGGCGTGCTGCAGTTCATGGGGCCGCAGAGTTGGACATGACTGAGCAACTGAACTGAACTGAATGATGATTCATGCCTCAATCAGTTATTACTATGATGTTTGCTAAATGGTGATTGTCTAATTTCATTGTTCATTCTACATTAGTTAGCTTTCTTCTGTAAGGAAGGGCTTTTCTTTTCTCCATTTCTTCCTATCTTCCTTTCCCTTTTTTTCCTTGATTCATGGATTCCAATCTGATTCAGTACCTTTAGTATTGTCATTCCATTTTTGGCCAGTGTGGGTTCCTTCTAGCTGGCCTCTGTGTTCTCATCAGTCTTCGATGAGGAATAGCAGGATATGCTGGATTCATTTTGTACTTTTTCTGCCTCAACCCTGGAATCAGTCATTTTACAGAGGAACCCTGCTTCGAGTGGAAAATGGTATATTTAGAAACAAAGGTCTGAGTTGCGGTACATGTTTTCATTGCTGCAAAACATTTGTAAAGTAATGTGATTTTATTTTTAGATATGTTTGCCAACATATCTGCTTTTAAGGAAAGTTATGCTTCAGAGACTCTTTCAAGTGGATTAGCTGTTTATAAATAGCTCATTGTTTGATGAAAAAACTCTTGCTAGAATGGTGCTGTTCTAAGACTTTTAAACTTCAATAGTAGATGATCCCTCTCCTTGCTTTAAAAGATATATTTTAGAGGTAAACTTCAGCCCAGTAGATCATATGTCTAGTATTTTCTTAATTAGTAGAATTTAAAATATAAAAGTTTTCTCCAGATAAACTGAAACTGGTATTTTTCAACATCAAATGTATGCAATTTTCTCAGCACTTTTGTGACATACTATTAATGAAAGTTTATTAAGAAAAATTTTAAAAGAATTATGCTCAATTTAAGATATAAGCTGAAACTTTGGGAACTATACAGGGACACTCTTGCTTCTGGGAAAGTTATAAACTAGAAAAGAAAGCTCTTTGAGAGTGATTTTTTTGAATGAGGTGTATCTAATTGATACTTTGGATTTTCTTTCTTGTTAGCATTAACATGAATAACTGGATGTTAGCTCTGTGTTCTTGGTAGCCATTTATTTTCAGTCTGTGAGCTAACATTAGATTTCAGTTAGGAGCCTCAGCTCTGACCTTGGGCACTCTTTAATGTAGTCAGTCAGCAGCCAGGTTTACTGAGTTCCTGAGGGTCAGAGGCTTTGTATTAGGCTCTGATCACTGTGGTCCCTTTGCTCCTCTGTTTGTCCTCAAAATAGGATTTGTTGTTCTCACCCATCTTTTATTTCTCATGAATTTTGTAGAAAATCATATGGTTGAAAGGAAGTAGCATGTGGATTCAGCTAGTCAGTGTGGCTTTGAGTTAAGCAGGTCAAAATATCTGAGTATTTGGGACACACTGACTAAGGCCAGAACATAGGTTTTAATATTTTCAAAGTCACTAATTGTTATCATTTTGTAATAGCTCATTGAGTTTTGAAATGATGAGTCAAATTGGGTCTCCAAAAAGAAGCTGTGCAAGTGTATCCTACTCAAAAAAAGTAACATACGGAAATTTGAGTTCAATAGATTTTTAATTAAACTAAACTTTAAAAAAGTTACAGAAAGTGATACTATAGATACCTATGTATATGCATACCTAGGCCAAAAATATTTTTAGAAAATATTTGACAGAATGGTTCTTTGTTCATCATAGATTTTCTGTAGCATAGTCCTTATGTGTTCTCTTTCTTTGGAATTCTATCATGGATGATTGTTGAAACTGTATTTGTGTATTCTTTTCTCAGGTTGTAGATTCCATGGATGCATTAGATAAAGTTGTCCAGGAAAGGGAAGATGCTCTCAGACTTCTTCAGACTGGTCAAGAAAAGCCTAGACCTGGTGCTTGGAGAAGAGACATCTTTGGAAGAATCATCTGGTACGTAGTAGCTCTTATGAGATGAGAGTGAAGTCCCATGCCTCATCCTCTGTCCAGTATCTTTTAAGAATATTTAGATACATTATAGAGATGTATCTAATATAAACAGAGGTCCCCAGATCCCTTTGGAACTTCAGGGTATGAATGAAGGTAGCTTTGTCAGGTATCCCTTGGCATCCCATTCCCATGGTTCAGTTATTTATGGGTTCTTCATAGGAGTGGTTCTTAATCTTATGTGAATCATATGACCTTTTGAGAATCTCATGAAAATTATAGATCCTTTCCTCAGAAAACTTTACATTGCATGTGTAATTTCAGAGGGTTATAAATCCCATGAAGCTCATTTTAGGACACACCTATCCTCTTTGCCCATTAAGAACCTGAAACTATTTTAAGAAGTTCTTGAGGAATAAGACCATGTGGACCAGGCTCAAGTTTGCCCCATTGCCCTTAGGTTAAGCCCTAGTCCAAATGTTGAAACAAGTTTCATTACATCTTTCCACTTCTGTGATATCTTGTCTCCTGGATCCAATTACAAAGTCCTATGAGACTTCGGAAAGAATCTGGTAATAAACATTCACACTGAGCTATGAGAAATTGAGAAGGCCCAGTGTATTCTGTATTCCAGGGGCTTTATTTGCATTTGGGTTGAACTGCTGAAAGGAAGCATCATTAGAAATTTAAACATCAGTCAGCAAGATGAGGAAGGAATTTTGGGTGGTTGGAGACCTTCTCTGTACTCTTGAAATTACACTGCATGCTTAAGCATTTGGTAGATTATTTTATGTTTTTAATTGATTTTATTTTTGGCTGAGCTGGGTCTTCTGTTGCTTCACATGGACTTTCTCTAGTTGCGACGAGTGGGGGTTACTCTTGGCTGCAGCGTGTGGGCCTCTCATGGTGGCTGCTCTTGTTGCAGGGCACAGGCTCTAGGCACGTGGGCTTCAGTAGTTGCAGCATGGGGGCTCAGTAGTTGTGGTGCACAGGCTTAGTTCTGCAGCATGAGGAATCCTCCTGGACCAGGGACCAAGCCTGTGTCCCCTGCATTGGAAAGTCCTGGTAGATTCTTTAACTCCATGTAATTCTTTTAATGGAGTTTGTGGTAACAGGGCAGCTTGGAGCCAAATTTAGGTGAATGGCTGTGTAGTCTGTAACTGTGATCCAGTGCAGAAAAGAGAGGGCATCTGTTAAGTGCTGATCTTGTTAAAGTTTTAAAATTCTTGCTTTTTAACTTTTCTGGAGTTAAAGTAGTGAACAAAGCAGTTATGTCATCTTATTAACCAACGTAGCTTATTAAAATCAAACATTACAATTCCAAAAGATTGGTTAAATGCCCTGAAATTAGTTCATTACTTTTTAAATTGAAATATTTTCCAGTGTTATAGTATGAATTCACAGTTTCCTTTTTTCCCACTTAGCATTATTTTTTAGGTTTTGTTATGTTGAGGCATACATAGGTAGATACTTATTTATTACAATGCAGTTTATTACATTTTAAAAACATAAAGTACATACATGTGAGTATCAGTGTTTCAAATTATATGTGAATATACATGTATATGTGTATATATATAAAGTCAGTACATACATATATGTATGTAGGAAAATTACAAAATATATCTGGTAATGATACACTCCAGTTTATGACTAGAAGCTATTGTGAAAGCAGAGAACTTAAGTTGTGTTTTAAAACTTTTATATATGTATTTTTAAAAGAGTGATCTGAAGCAAACATTGCAAAATATTAACCTTTGCAGTTTTACAGTGGCTTCATGAGTGTCTGATACCTCTTAGTTCAGAATGCTTCATAATGTAAACTGTATAAAAATTTTAAAATCTTTAAAAAGCCAACTACAATTTATTTTATTGAAAACATATCTAGTCCAAAGAAGGCTAAATCTGTAAAAAGTGAAAATGTTAGATGTTTTCTATAGAGTGATACCTTTTTGTTTTCTTGGCAGGCACAAGTTCAAGCAGTGGCCTATACCTTGGTACCTAAATAAAAGATACAATAGAAAACGATTCTTTGCAATGCCCTACGTGGAACGTTTTGTCAGGTGAGCACAAGTACCCTTAGCACTAAAACATATCTTTACATCAGCCGGTGTGTGTTAAGCTTTTATATGACTAATACATTTCATTGTGGAAAAACTAGAAAAATAGGTTAAAAAAAAAATCTTACATAATTTCACCATCCAGAAATAGCTGCTGCTAACATTTTAATATATATCCTTTCAGAAGTTTTATTGTCTTTCTCTTCATCAATATATATAAGTAGTTTTAAAAATCTTTTTGTAATGTTAAAGTTCCATACACTCCAGCTGCATAGAATGTGAGCTCATGTTATTGCAGGAATGATGAAATGAGAGGGTGCTTGGGTGAGGAAAGGACCCAGCTGTAGTATATCTGAATTCATGTTATCCTGAAGAATGGTGATTTCCAGATACTTTGCATAGCAGGTTTGTTATTGAACAGGGAGAAATAGGGCTTCTGTTGTAGTAGAGGAGTGAAATGGTTACAAGCTGAGAACTATAAAAACAAGGTAAGATTTTTAGAAACAGCTATTTGAAAACACTGGATCCACATCTAAAAACAGACAAAAGCCTGAGAAGAGTTTTAATCCCCAGAATTGCAATTGAACGGGAAAAGAATTGCCAATGTCTGCTTTCTGGGGTCAGGGTGCCACTTAACATCCAGGGTTGTGGCTGCAGAAACAAGGTGGGGAAAATTGCCTGGTTACTGGCTAAAGGTGCTACAGATCAGAATTCAAGGCAGAAAAGCAGCTGGAAATTTAAGGGGAAAATCCTAGCAGCACAAGAATCACAGCTTTTAACAACTGCCTTAGATAATGCAGCCACCTTTCAGCATTAATTCTTTTAAAGACGAATCTTTTCCTCTCAAAGCTTGTTTCCATAATGAAAAAACAAAAGGACCTTCAAAAGCATAACCTTGCTAGCATGTGAGATGAGCACAATTGTACGATTTTGAACATTGCCTGCATTGCCCTTCTTCAAGATTGGAATGAAAACTGACCTTTTCTAATCCTGTGGCCACTGCTGAGTTTTCCAAATTTGCTGACATATTGAGTGTGGCACTTTAACAGCATCACCTTTAGGATTTTAAATCACTTATCTGGAATTCTGTTACCTCCATTAGTTCCTAGAAATGCTTTATATTCAGTGATTTAACTTCCTGCAAGAGTGTCTCCAGAATTTGTCCTTTCTGCTCTCAATTTCTGCCCTAGTGCAATCTGTCTTCATCAAATTGAATTATTGAACATTCTCAAGAATAGTAAACCTTGGGCTGGGATACGTATAGTTGTGGCTGATTTTCATTGTTGTATGGCAGTTGAAATTCAATACCTTAACTGCATTGTTATATTTCAGTTTAAATACAGTAGAGGCCTGGCATCCATGAATTTATCATTTGCAATTTTGATGATTTCAAAATGACTTTAGAGGTCAACATTTTAGCTGAGGTATGAAGGCCTAATGCCCCAGGATGCTAATAGGTACAGGCCAACTCAGTGGCAAGTCCAACATGCACTAAGTATCATCTCTTAGCGTGGTTTTCTCTCAGCATAGGGTAAATGATGCTGGACTGGGTGCTATTTGAAATTAGGGAGTTTCTAAATGTCTCAGGATGTAGGACATAAAAAAAATCTAATGTATTCAATAAAATTACATTATTTGTAAAATAAAAGAGAAAGCCCAGTTTGTTGCAGACTCATGAAACCTGTTCTTACTTTCCAGTCAAAAAGTAGCAAAGAGAACTGGTGTAGGGTTATAGATGCAATCAATTTCTTTGGCCGCACCAAATGGCATTTGGGATCTTAGTTCCCCAAATTGAACCTGCAGTGGAAGCACAGTCTTAACCACTAGACCTCATGCTTATCTTTGACTTGTGTAGGTTTACAATGGTTTTTCAGGTTCAATAATAATCATGACACACCTAATACAGAGACTGGCACGATTGAGGTCTTTAAGTAATTGATTTGGACATATGTTGACAGTACCGAGTAACAGGGAAATCATTTTGTATAAATTGCTGTTATGCTTTTATTTCCCTAGATTGAGAATTGAGAAACAAGCTCGCATCAAAGCAAGGAAGATAAGTTTAGCACGAAAGAAAGAACAGTTTCTTCAGAAAAAGTTTCCACATCTTTCTGAAGCCCAGAAGTCAAGTGCTGCCTAAGACATCTTAACCATAATTTACTGTTTTGTTTTTCTTGGATTATATACAAAAGTAAATACCAAGTGGTTTATAAATAACTTGTGTTTTTAGTCAAAGGACTGTCTACTGTTTTAAGAGTTATTATGGCATGCTAATTTTGGAAGTGGTCAAAATCAGATAAAAAGTTCAGATTAAATTTCCATTTTATAAATTCTGTGTCTAAGCAGACTTTTAATTAACTGCCTGCATCTTAGAGTGCGAAAGTGATACCAACTGCTGTAACAAATAGGCAAGAAGGTAATTTTGGAGTTCAGGTAACCTTAACTACTATTGTTACTAGATATGAAGGAGCTATGAATTCTGTTTAAATAAACAGTGGGTACAATGATAAACACATTTAGTATTTAAAGTAGCAAGTTAACAACATAGCAGTCCAAAAAAATATTTCTGGAATGGCTAATAATTTTTATTTAATTTTAAAAGCCTAATGTAAAAAGCATAGGCAATAAGTTTTACTAGTCAATAAAAAGCAATTCTACCAATCCACTGGTAATATACTAAACAGAGTTGGAAAGCATTTTACTGAAAGCAAAATATTTAGAGAAAATAGACATTTATACAAAATTATAAAATGCTTGTAATAAGAATAAGTGCATTTCAAGGAAAGCACAAACTTATTTTAATTTATAGAACCAGTTAAAGCCTTAAAAAATTTAAGTGGAATTGAAATATGCAAAAATGTATAAACATCCTACAAAAGATGGTTGTTCTTTTCCTGAGTATACTAAAGCTATGAAACGTAAGGTGACATAGAAGGTAGAGATTTGGGAACTTATCAAGGGCATTTCCTTTCTACACACTGCTTTCCTCCTTCTTCATATTCTTGTTTGGAAATCCACATCTGCTGAAAGGTGCCCTGTGAAAGGAAAGAAAAATTACATATATGTACCTTTCTATTGGGAACAAATTTTTTAAATATTTTCACAATTCTGAATCTTTTAAGAGCTCTTATACCTCTCCCCAAATAGTACTCTAATTATACCCTTCTTATTTCTGCCCTCCTCTAGGATACCCAAAGACACTATTTATACTGTCTTGAGGACTTAGAAAATGCTGGGAAAGGAATATGAAGGAAGAGTTTAGCTATGATGGCTTGGTTAACAGCAACAACAAACTGTTGGTAGGCTTGATCCTAGTACAGTATTTATGCAATGTTCTAGCATTTGATTAACGGTAACATTGAGAACTCAGACTAGGGTAAAGTTTGGCAAGTACACAAACGACAGTACACATGCACTATTCTAAATAAACAGAAGGTGAAAGGAGGAAAAGGACCGAAGGAGGAAGGATCCTGGACTACGTTACTACTAAGACGTGTAAGCAGGAGAAATCCGTTCCCTGTGACTACTCAAGTGGATTCGTACGTATGCAGTTTTGAACTAAGATCTATTAAGAGACTAGAAATAAAACATAGACCAGAAATACATAAATGGGCAGTTAAAAACATTTAATAGTTAATAGCTTTTAAAAATATTTAGCGTAAGTACTCATTTACTTTGGCTGCTCTGAGGTGAAGGGGAAATCTTCCAAATTTAGGATACAGGTTAAGTGCAAGAATTTCCTCCTGATTTCAAGGTAGGAAGCCAGTCCAAGCAACATGCAAACCTCAATACCATGACTTCACCATCTGCCCCAGGAACCAATTCCTGACTTCTACCTCAGCAACAGGCCAGGGAGCAACCAGTATCTAAGAAGAATGATTTAATTTTAAGTGGGCTGCAGAATAAGTCCTGACCAGTGCCAATGTGAGTACTGTTAGAAGAGGCATGGATAAGTTAACAGATTCCCACCCTGGAGAGGGAAACTGTAATCAGACTGACAATACCCATTAATAAGGCAATGAGGCATTTTTGTCATTTCAGAATAGGTAAGACTATTTCAGAATAGGTAAGCATAGGTCCTCTACAAATGTGATAGATATAAAAATGCAAAGATAAATGATACACAGGAATTAGTTTAGTCTTTTTACTAAATTTAGTATTTTAAGTGATACATTCAAGTTAAATAAGAATCTTAAACTATTTTGCAAAGTAGTTTATCTACTAACCAAAGAAGCTAGAATGGAGCCACCAATCCATGAACTAAACCTCCGTTCTACTGTCGTATTATTTGCAATCAGTTTCAATCGCATACTCTAAAAAGGAAGAATAAGTATTAGTGTCATCAAATAGAACAGGGCCTCAACTTAGGAAATTCAATTTTGATGACTGGCTCTGGTTCAAGCACTAATTATACATAATTATTTTGTAGTAGCTAGGTTAATAATAGGCATAGGTTGAACTACTGAAAAGGATTTTAAAGTACTTTGGCTTGTGTAATTTAATAAATTATGAGAGGGAAATGGTAACCCACTCCAGTGCTGTTGCCTGGAGAGTCCCATGGACGAAGGAGCCTGATAGGCTACAGTCCATGGGGTGGTAAGGAGTCAGACACGACTGAGCGACTTCACTCACTCACTCACCTATAAACTATAGAAAACTACATGCTAGAGAGTATAGTATTCAGAATTTCACCTTGAAACAGCAAATATGTATTTGAACACTTACTATATATCAAGTAGTGTGCTAACTACTTCATATATTATTTCATTTTATCAACACCAAGTGTAATTATTACCCCAACTAGCTACCCTTTCTGCAGTCGTCCTCAACTTTCTAATTTATTCTTTGGGCTTTCGTGCTGTCTTGGTTCACCCCCTCCTCCCATTCCTTCTTGCCCCCATCCAAACCAAAATGCAGATGTCAGACACAGGGAAGTTTATTCACACTGCTTTCTTTTCAGATTAGTGTTTCTGTTACGCTTGAACACCCTCTCGATAAACATGGTTTTATGGCTCAGCACTACCCCTATCTCACTTCCTGTATGGAGAGATCTCCTTACCTAGGAATTTGCTTCTGGGGATAGTTCTCAGATTGTTGATACTTACCAGTTACTCTATATATGAACATTCAGTTTGAGTCTGTGCATGCAGCAAGGGTGGAGTATGTAGAATGGGAAGGAGAGGTGCTGGGAGCAGAAGGGATGAACACGGGGTTTTGTAGGTGAGGAACTGGTCAAATCCTATTACAATGGATTTCATTAAATTTTAATTGCCTCCTAAAAGACAAAGATAGCATCTACCTGGTCTTGATCAGACCTTGGACAGCCCATGTCTATATTCATTATTCTGGGACTTTCTATGAAATCTAAAGTACTAAATCAAGGTATATTACCGATCAGTCTGTATCTCCAAAAATGTAAGATGTCAACCTAGTGCCTGTATCAGTACTTAAAGACTGTGGCATAAGTAAAACATTCAAATACACAGCTTCCATAGATTCTGTTAGGGCCCATCTAACCTCTAATAAATTTTTTTTAATGTAGTATTTATTGCAGAATACCTTACAGAAAACTACTTGATGGATGTTTAAAAATCTAAAAATGTCTGTTACTAATGGACCATGTACACCACCTTCTCTCTAAACCAGATTCTTCTATCCTTTTTGAAAGTTATCATAGTGTACCAAGAGATGTTTTTAATAAAGCATAAAAACTCTTCAGTCCTCTGCCAGATTTTTATCCTGTAAATTTGCTATGTAAGTGATATGACTGGTACCTATCTTTCTGGGTTGAACTGTATCTTCCAAAGAGGTATGTTGATAATCCCCAGTTCCTGTGAATGTGACCTAATTTAGAAACAGTCTCCGAGAAGAGGACAGACCCACAAGAGAGAATGCCATATGATGATGGAGATGGACACTGAAGTGCTATAACTGCAACCCAAGAAACGCCAAGGATTGTTGCCAAATCGTCAGATGACAGGAAGAGGGAAGGAAAAATTTTCTGCAGGTTTCAGAGAGCATGGCCCTGATAACATGTTGATTTCAGAATTCTAGCTTCCAGACTGAGAGGTAATAAATTTCTCTCGTTTTGAACCATCTACTTTGTTACAGCAGCCTTAGGTCATTATACATCATCAGATTCATTTTTCCAACCATACAGCACACACCACTTCTATACAGACTACAAGCCAACTACTTCAAAATGTCAGAATATACCCTCTTCCCTTCATATTTTTGCACATATTTCACCTAGATGTTCTTTCATAAACTGTCAACCAACGGAACTCATTCATTGAAACGACTCTTCAGGAGGATTTCCTCACACTCCAGAGTGCCTGGCTGAGGACATACTGAACCACTTAGCACATTACAGGTTTTCTTTTTTGCTGGTATAGTCCTCCTAGCTGACTAAGCCCTTGGTGGGAAGGGACTATATTTTCTATCCCTAGTGCCTAGCAGACTGTAGGCACTTAAGTATGGAATCAATGAATAAAATAAGATTCAAATAGTAATGGAGAGTAATGGGAGTAACTAATGTCATCTAGAAAAATTTTATTAATGAGTATTAATACTATACCAGGCACACACAAGATACCATCAATCTACTGAAAAACAAACTGTATCTACATAGATTTTCCACCAGTAGGAGGATATATATGACTGAAAAATACCACTGAAGAACACACACAACTTACTGGGGGTGTTTTCTGAGAGAGTTCTCTGTTCAACCTGTCGGTAAAGCTCTGTATTAGTGTGTTTCCTCCTGCCACTATCACGCTGCCATAGAGACCCTGGAATGAAACAAAAATAAATGAGCTCCAAATGTTTCCAACCATTTAAACACAACTACAGATAAAACTATGTGTTCCACTACAGTTTTTACTTTTTAAATTTTTTACTTCTATACAGACCAAGTTGTTTAATCCAGTGGTTCTCAATCCTGGCTGCACATTTGACTCATTTAGGGAGCATTTAAAACACTGGTGCTGGGGGCAATTAAATACAAATTTCTGGGGGTGGAGTCTAGGGAAAGTTTTGTGTTTGTTTGTTTAAAACTCTCCAGATGATTCGTGTATTAAAGTTTAAGAACCACTAATTTAAGGCAACTATTCTAAAATCCAATTGTAATTTTTTGGCAGATAGCAGCCAGTACTTAAGAAGTTTATTTCCTTATTACATCATCTCAGAGTTCTCATCTAGAAGCTATGGCATTTAAAATTGGACAGATTATGGTGGGCAATACATACTCTGACAATAGTCCTGGCCAAAATGACTGCTACATTTCTCTTCTGCAGAGATGACCTTTTTCAAAATCTATATGCTGAGGCTTCCTCCATCAAAAACAAATTCCCAGTAGTAAGGAGTATGTGTGCTAAGTTGCTTCAGGCGTGTCTGACTCTGCGATCCCAGAAACTGTAGCCCACCAGGCTCCTCTGTCCATGGGATTCTCCAGGCAAGAATAATGGAGTGGGTTGCTATGATCTCTTTCTGGCCCAGGGACTGAATGTCTCCTGCATTGGCAGGTGAGGTTCTTTACCACTAGCATCACCCGGGAACCCCAAATAAGGAGTATATTTTACCTCTAATTTGCATGTATGCATCAGAAAGTTAAATATCAGCCTGCCTTTTCAGTGGCTAAGTTCATATTTTTTAAATTTATTCCATATTTTAAAAAATGTATTCCAAATGTCTATATAACCTTAGCTATTAGCACTAAGCTCTAAGCAAATGAAGGAACTAAAAAACTGAGGTAACACACTGGCTACAAATTAAAATCTAGGGTTTAAATAAGATATGGTCTATCTAATAGCATGGTATAGAATATAGAGTTGTGTCCAACTCTTTGTGACCCCACAGACTACAGCCTCCCAGGCTCCTGTGTCCACGGGATTTCCTAGGCAAGAATACTGGAGTGGGTTGCCATTTCCTCCTCCAGGGGATCCTCCCAACTCAGGGACTGAACCTGGGTCTCCTGCATTGGTAGGCAGATTCTTTACCATCTGAGCCACCAGGGAAGAGGTACAGAATATGGAGTCAGTCCTTAAAACTTGGCAAGAAATAAACTGATGAAAAAATATAAAACCTTGGCAAAGTACAAAAAATACAAAGTTTACATCTAAACTCCATGTAAAAGTTACATAATTTAAACCACACCTTCCTAAAAAGTAAAACTGTACTATATACGTTAAAAACCACTAATATAGTTTGGTTTGTCACATTTTAGGAAATCTCTAGACCAGCACAGTCCAAAAGAATTTTCTGTGCTGATGAAAATGTTCTAGCTACATTTATAATGTGGCTAGTGCAACTGAAGAATTGAAGTGTAAATTTCTATTTATTTAGTTGAACTGCTATATGTGGCCAAAAGCTAACTACATTGGACACAACAGCTTTTGAGTTTTGCATTTTCCTTTTTCTAGTAGAACTTCATTTTTTTTCACATATTCTTTCATAAAATGGACTTCAGAGTCAGTGGCCAAAGTTGCCAACTTAAAAAAACTGATGGCCATTATAAATACCGGGGGCACTGGTTTGCCCTAAAACATACCCTGATGCCATAAACAAGAGTGGCACTTACTGGTCTGATATCAATATCACACATTCCAACACTTGTAGTGACAACATGACTGACGCCCAGCATTGTATTTCCTGATAACCCCTACAACAAAACAGAAAACAGCAGTCACACAGAAGACCTTCAAACCATAAAGCACATCCAAAATGTTTATAGTCTTATTTAGCTTTTGTAACTCCAAGAGATCTTTAAAGGAAAAAATGAGGCTGATTATGAAATAAACTTTTATACCTTTACATTGGAAGGGTCAAATAATCCTTCAGGAATCTTTAACCGTTCTGCTCCAAAATCACAGTTGTAGCCATTGGGGAATTCATAATGAACAGTTGGCATCTGTGCAGCTACTCTGAAAGTGTATCAGACAATATTAAACAAAGACAAACATCCTCTTCAGAATTATAAACTATTATAAACAATATTGAGGAAGCATCAGCTTGTAAGAAAGCAGAGTGGTAAAATCTTATTTTCTTTCAAAATGTTATTCAGTATTTAACTTTTTATCTTTAGACCGGTTAAGCATATTCTACACATTTTTAACTAAACAAATCAATTTCTCTCATTTATGAAATATACTGTTTTTTAAAAAAGTTGAAGCATAGTTGATTTATAATGTTGTGTTAGTCTCTGGTATATAGTAAATTGATTCAGTTATATATATATATATGAAGTATACAGTTTAAGTTTTAAGTCTTGTACAAAAAAAACAAGAAAACATACTGTTCATCGTAAGTTGAATCTGATACTTGAAGTACTGAGGCTTGAAAATCCTGGATAACACACTATGAATTAAAAAAAAAAAGGTTAAGAAACAAGATTATTGAGATTTGTCTTTGTAATCTATAGTTTCATAACATTATTTTCAAAATATTGTTCTTTTTTTCATTCCCTTTCCCATCCAAAACATTTTTCTTAATGAAACTGGACCACATTCCTGGATGGCTAACTCATTTCAAGGGTATAAATCTTCCCAGCCAAGGACTCTGAGCATCAAGAAACCTAATTCTAAACACTTGTATTACAAACTAAATTATATAACATTTAAATTACAACTGTTATGGAAAAAAATGATGAGATAAAAATAAAGGGAAACCCTTGTATCACAGTTCTACATAATAAAACTTTTTTTTACTTAAAAAAAATTTTTATTGGAATATAGTTGATTCACTATTTTTCCCTTTAAAATAAGCTTAAAAGCAAGACTTCATTAACTGAATATACATACATAAAATGCATATACATTGTATCTTATGGAACTTTTAATGACTGACATAGTATAAAAGTTACAAAACATGCAGTGAAATACATAGGACCTCTGAGCTACTAAGGAAAAATCTTCTAAGGTCTAGGTACAATTATTAATCATCTTCACAATTTTTCCTTGTATCGAATACCCACAAAAAATCTTTATCTTTGGGTGTAAAAAACTTGTCAAATATGTTATATCACTGCCATATTAGGCATCCCTGATGGCTCGGCGATAAAGAATCTATCTGCCAATGGAGAAGACGCAGGTTCGATCCCTGATCTGGGAAGTTCTCACATGCATCAAAGCGGCTAAACCCGTGCAACTATCAAGCCTGTGCTCTAGAACCTTCAAGCCGCAACTACTGAAGCCACCATGCCCTAGAGCCCGTGTTCCACAACAGGACAGGCCACTTCAATGAGAAGCCCACACATCACAATCAAGAGAGCCCCTGCTCGCCACAACTTTGTGCAGCAGCAGAGACCCAGCACAGCCATAAATAAATATTAAAAAAAAAAAAAAAGAATGCATATTGTGGTGTGAGAGGTTGTTTTACTAACCTCTCCCCCGTCACTAAGTCATTCATGGTCAGAGATGGATTTTCAGTAAAGAAAACCTTTCCCTGGCTGCTTGCTATAAACAATAATACCTTTTTTTATACAGCTGACTCAAGTTTAGGAAAGAAAATGTTAATGGAACCATACTAGTTTGTTTTTACCCCAAAGCTCCTTTCAGGTCTCACCATAGTAGTTCAAGTGAATATAGAGTAGTTTGTTGTTATCTGACAAGCATGAAAAGCATACCCTTCCCCCAGCCCCTGCCAAAAGCTATTAATTTTGTTTGCAAATATCTATATAAGTTTGAAAATATAAAATGTTCATACTCTGTTCAAAGACTTACCGCCTATATAATGCTTTTGTGAAGAGAACAGGATTACTTACGTTACACATGTAATTGTGCCAAGACCTGGTAACCTGGGGCAGCTTCTCTTTTCTTTTCCAGTTTGCTGGAGACCCTTCACGAACAGCTTCCTAAGTGCCAAGAACAAGTGCTAGGTTAAGAGTTCACAACATGGGGGTGTGGAGTTGAAGGTAAGCCCCAGAAATAAAACTCAATCACCACTTACTTTTGATGCAATCATATATGGAGGAATCAGTTCTATATTCATTTCTTGGAAGAGTTCCCTGCACTGCATAGTGATAAAGTCTCCAGCAAGAGGGGACTTCACAATGCCTATGGAACAGATTACACAAGACGCAGTAAGAAAGCATTCCATCCAAGCTCCTTGGGATGAATTTCCTGTGTTTTGACACGATTATTTTTTTTCAAGGAGAATTAATGGAACTATCCTCCAAGCATGAATGAAGCCATGCCTCAGTTTTAAATATACACTATATACTACAGATTTTTTTTTTTTAAAACATGACTTGGAAATGACTTTGATAGCCCAAGTCATTGCTTTATTTCATGATCTGTGTCCTCAGTGAACCCTGGTTAAAAACTTACCTTGCTGAAGAACATAGCCATCATGAACAGGAATTGCAGTGGTGTGAGTGGCTCCACTGTCCAAAATAAGCCCGGTAGAACGACCATTAGCAAATCTAGTTGAAAGCATTAAGGAAAAGAAAGTATCAAGGTTCCTATAATAATGTTTATTTAAGGGAAGGTTTTTATTAAGGCATTTTTAAAACTTGCATCATGGCTTAAAAATGTGTTAAAGTAAACACAGGGATCAAAGTTGATATCAAATAATAACTGGTTTTAAAAAAAAAATGACAACAGGCAGGACTTTCAGAATGGTGGTATGAGAAAGTCGGAGAAACCTTTATCCCAGAGAGAGACATCTGTTAAGCTGGTCAAAATTAGCACAATTATTCAAAGCCTCTGGCACAGATCAAAAGGGCTTCCAACAAATTGAGAAGCATTTAACAAAATCTACAGAAACTTGGTAAGAACAGTGGGAGGCTGTGCCATCTGAGCTAAAGACTAAAACCATTCTCACATAGGATTAAAGAGCCATTTCAGTTTGGCAGCTGAGTGGCAGTTATCATCTCTCCCAGCTCAATACGAAGAGCTATTCCAGGTAGATTCAACAGCCAGTGATTATCAGCAGACAGAATTTATCCCATTTTTCACAGTTCTGTGCTGCAGAAGGCCTACATGACATGAACATCACAAACTGACATTTAGGAGTACAGCCATTCACTGGGTCATCCAACAATTACTGAGCATCTATCGTGTGCCTAGTGACGAGTCTGGTGCTCAATAAAGAAGGGAAGCAGTCTCTTACTAGCATTCCTTAAGCACAGAAGACACAAAGAGGTGAACCAAAGCTGTCTCTGCCCTGAAGGATATCCTGTTTAGTAAAGAGGAGATCAATAAACTATACAAAGAACAGTTCAGGATGCCCTGGGAGAGTATAAAGGAGTATAACCCATCCTTAGGAAACTCAAGTGAAAGCTGAGGACGGGGGCATGGCAAAGAGCTGAAACATGTGGGAAGGCTAGGAGGCAAGAGAGCACGGGAAGAGGTCTGGGAAGTGCAGAGTTCAGCAGAGCCTGAAATAAGAAAGGCAAGACTGTGGGAAATGATTATGGCTTAAATCAGCAGGTTGGCAATTAACAAAGATGATTAGAGCTGCAGTGTGAAGAATGGGCAAGAGGAAGGGCTACACCTAATAAAATGGCAGTGCACAGAGAAATAAATGGATTTGTGGGTTTGGACTGGAGTCGGGGAAGGCTGGATAATACACAGGGCTTGATTACTACTTAATCTGAAGGGTTAATGAGAAAGATTTCTGGTCTAGACAACTGGGAGTAAGATAAGACACAAAGAAGGAATAAATTTGATGGGAGAGAAGAGGAATTCAATTTTGGATATATTGAGTTTAAAGTGCTTAAACAAATGACTAATAGAAAAAGTTCTAGTAGGCAGCTGGACATGGGCCTGGAGCTCACAAGAAAGATCTGGGATACAGATATGATTTGGAATTGGTCAGTGTCTAACTGGTATCTGAAGTCAAGGCAACAGATAGTTAAATCAGAAAGAACATGTCAAGAGAGATGAAAGACTAAGAGCAGAAAACCAAGGCATGGGCAGGAATGAACAGAGAAAAGAGATCTGAGAATAAATGGCCAGAAAGGGAGGTTAATAATTTATCTTTGCTATTATTGCTACTTCATTGATCTCTGATGGACTATATACATAAACACTAATTTTGTCTCTATTAGTACAAAGTGATACAGTAACACCAGACTAAAAGCATATATAAGCCCTCCTATAAATGACAATTCTAAAATCTGGACAAATTATTTTCAGTGACCATTTCAAAACACTGGAAAGTATTTAAAAGTAGTCAAAATTCAGCCAAAACTAATTCTCATGAAACTGCAACTTGAAGGAGTAAGAACTGCAAGTCTGCACCCTCCTCTCCTGAGAGTGCTTCCCAGCTTCCAGGCTACAGCTCAAGAAAGCACTGTAAGAACTGCAGCCTTACCACCTAAGTCTACACAGAGAGATCGGGGCTGGAAGAAAAGCTGGACATTAAAGGTAGAAACTCTGGAAGCAAGAGAACCACAGAATGGGCAAAACACAAAACCTGAGTATAAAATCTACCCGAATGTTTAGTTGACAACTGAGCTATTCAAGTGCAGGACTTCAGGGGAACCAATAAAATGCAGAGAGAACAGGAGAATAATGCATTCTTGAAAAATGAGGGGCACCAATGATTTTGCTAACTTTGTAACTAAATGAATTTTCCATAAGTATGCAGCTCAGCCAGCAAACAGCTAGCTGAAGCCTGCCTCTCAAACTGCGGTGTCAGAAGGGCAGAGCCTAAGACTGGCAGATGAGAAGCCAGCTATCAGTTAAGTCAGATAAAACAAACATTAATCTTTTCACTAATGTTTTTGTTTTGGAAAACAGTTATCTTTTTCATAAAACTGTTACTTGTGTTGACATTAATGTATCTATCCTTTTTTTTTTAAACTAATAAGAAAATGTTAAAAGAAGTCTTAGTTTTAAGTTCTTAAAACAGTAATATTGATAGCTATAACCTATAAAACAAAAGCTCTGTGGCTTCTTGCACTTTTCCAGTGTCTTGTTTTTTTAATAATTTCATTTATGTATTTATTTTTCGTTGAGCTGGGTCGTTGTTGCTGTGCTCAGGCTTTCTCTAGTTGTGGTGAGCGGGGGCCATTCTTCATTGTGGTGTGCAGGCTTCTAATTGCGGTGGCTTCTCTTGTTGTGGACCATGGGCTGTAGGGCGCACAGGTTTCAGCAGTCACAGCATATGGGCTCAGTGGTTGTGGCACACAGGCTTAATTGCTCTGTGGCATGTAGGATCTTTCCGGACTGGAGATCAAACCTGTGTCCCCTGCAATGGCAGGCAGATTCTCCACCACTGGACCACCGGGGAAGTCCCCCAGTAATTTTTAAAGTGTAAAAGAATCCCCAAACCATGCTTGAGAAGTCAAAACCATCTTTAGAATAATACTAAAATGTTATTTGCCCTTTTCACTGTCATTCTCTCACGAATGTACAAGAGAGTTTTCCAGAGGCTATGTCATATATGATACACAGCAGACTGAATGCAAAGGCTAGACATGAAAATCCAACTTCTGCTATTAAGTCCAACGTTAAAGAGGTTTGAAAAATTGCAAAACGAAGCCACTCTTGTCTGGGATTTATTTCAAAACCATGGAGGAGGGAGTGGATATGGTTATATAGCTAATACAACTTAGCTTTGTGTTGAAAATGATTTAACCTGGGTGATGGGCACATGGCAGTTCAATATAATGTTCTATCTTCTTTTATATAAGAAATTTTCTATAATAAAAAGTTAAAAAATAAAACAATGCCAATTCCATTTACATACTCCTTGCAAGGAAGCAGCCAAACAGATCTTATGTTCAAATTCATAACTGCCATTTTCAAGCTGTAGACTGGGACCAGTTTGCTTATTTTGATTCCAACTCCTGACAGGGTTATTATGAAAATTAAATGAGATAATGCACACAGAGAGTTTGCTAGTGCTCTCTATCCTCTACTCAAAACCTGCAATGGTTCTCTCAAGTCTAAAGTTCACATTTTTAAAATACAACATGCAAGGCTTCCACAGTCTGACCTAAACCTATTTTTACAACTCTCACTAAAGCTGAATATAAATCTTCAACTCTAAACTCACTGTGAGGAATGCTTACCCTTTCCACCTCCACACTTTTGCTAAAGTCATCTCCAAGACACAGCACGACAGACAAATGTTAGATTACAGCTACCACAGTGATTCTCACACATGTAAAATTCACTTGAATATTATAGCAATCCAGGGAGGTACACAGGATAAATGTGTAAAAGGTGAGGCTGATTTTAAGTACCTAAATCAAGATCAGTTTATCAGCACTGTTACTTGAACTCTAAATATAGGACTCCTTTCCCTTCACCTTGCAACTAAATTCCCTCACTTTTTTTGGGGGGAAGGGGGTGGCGGGCGCACTACATGGCGTGCGGGATGTTAGTTCCCCAATCAAGGATTGAACTCATGTCCCCTGCACTGGAAGTGCGAAGTCTTTAACCACTGACTGCCAGGGAAGTCTCAAAATTCTCTTTTCTTTACAAGGTTTGTCAGGCTTCAATCTTCCTCCACTGAACTATAATTGCTATTTGAAAATTTCAGATGAATCATGTACTTCTTTATGACTTTTGCCAGTGCTATTTTGAAGTACTATTTAAATGTTATTTAGTTTTCAACAAGAATATTACATTATTCTTTGAGGTCAGGACATAGTATTTCTTTGTCTGTTCCTTAATATGCTCATAAAAAGTATTTGGTGATTAAATCTTAAATGAATTTATAGACAATTTCCACTTTTCTCAGGCATTGGAGAGGAGGAAGGAAATGACACTCTTTGAACTCATCTAGGCCTTCTCTTCACATTCCCCTTCTAAAAACACAATTTTTAAAAAACTTTGTTAAACTAATGAGCAGAATTTGAGTGTTTATTTCCCATCTCCCTCTCACACTTTCATGCACATCAGTTCCAGTAAGAAATACTGAAAGAAAGGTATCCAAAAAGCAATGGGGAAAACTCCCTCAACTTCTGACAAGCAAGAACTGACTCCTGTCTTCCTGCTGAGCACATCACCTTTAGCAGAACCACAGTCACTCATGAAGAGAAGCTGAGTATTACTCTTTCAAGGATACGCTGTCAAAACGGCAGTTTTGCAAAGGAAGAATGCAGGAATGTTGTAGTGTTCAAACATCAGCTCTGTCAGTTTCTCTCTCTTTGCTCTGGTATTCCACTTGAGAGTAGGGAAAAAGAAATGCAAATTACTTATTGTTTAAAAACTAAAATGCTGATTTATCTCAAAATTCATTTCGGTACTGTATTAACAAAAATGTAAAACATTAAGTTACCATGGAAAATCTTCATAATATCTTTACAACATTTATCTCTATGTATTTGTAATAAATTTAATAAAGTTTATTATCTGAAAAGTAAAATTGCTGCTATGAATTCTAGAAACTACAGACTTTTCAAAGTATAGAGTAAACAGGATTCTTATAAACATGAAGTATTAAATCTTAAGAATGAATCTAGTCACTCCTAAGATTGAGTAAAAAAGCAGATATACACTGCCCTTGAGGGATAAGGGACAATTCATGAACCAAAATGGGAAGCAGTCAAAGGAAATTAGATATTAAATTCCTGGAAAAAAATAGATAAATAACCACCAGAACCCACTAGGGTGCTTTACTGTTGTTCTTTGAGTATTTTTATTATTGAAATAATAAAAGCTGTAAGAGTATTTAAAAAAGAATCCCCCTTTCCCTCATTTTCAAAATATGAATTTCTATATCTCTTTAAAGAAAAAGAGTAAAATGAGTAAAAAGACAACCTAGAAAACTTGAAAAAGTTTGTCTTACTGGTGCTTCTGACATGAGAACAGGATGCAGGCTGGCTTCTGATTTGACATGCATTTTGTAGGTATGATCCAAAATAGCCTGGAAACTATCCCAATCTTCAACTAGAATATAAGATAAATACCTTGAAAACAATACTTAGTTGGAGATGAATACAGCATCTTCTGAGAGACTGTTTCTAATGGTTTAGCACTGATACTTTAATATACAGAACTGACTTATTTTACAGCTCTACCTCATAAAACAGTACTTCATATAGACATTAGCTTTGTCTTCTAGATATGGCTCCTCCAGCCCCAACAGTACCATAACCCCTAGACCTGACCCAGATAAAATTAAGGTATCTAACACACCTAAAATACCAAATAAACAGTATTCGGTTAAGTACTAACTATAAAGCCCAAAACACAATTCAAATTGTAAGAGGAAACAGAATTGCATGATTTGGAGCTAACAGCAACAATCTGTATGAAAAAAAGACATAAAAACATTATAAAAAATTTAAAGAAGAATATGTTTTCAATTTGCTTTCCATTAAAACATTACACTGACTGCTTGCGTAAGTCACTAACGAACGTCCAACAGGTAAGCCCAGTGGATCCTTTGCGTCTGCAATCTCACCTAACCTCTCTAAATTACTGACACCATTGATTCAAGAGTTCACAAACTTCTTCTGCCACAGACCAACAAAGACTGGCATCATCTGTACACCATGTTAGTATTGTTATAGGCCTATCAGGATGGGTTTAACTCACTGCTCTGTTTTCTGGGGGCTGCTAGGCCTTCGTTACTCCCCAGGGGCTGCTCTCTAGTTGCAGTGCTCAGGCTTCTCACTGTCGTGGTTTCTCCGGCTGCAGAGCGCACGCTCCAGGGTGCATGGGCTCCAGCAGCTGCTTCACGTGAGCTTAGTTGCCCTCCAGCCTGTGCCATCTTCCTGGACCAGGGATTGAACCCACGTCCCCTGCATTGGCAGGCGGACCAGTGAAAGTCCAGAATGGGATATTTTGGTCAAGGCACTTCCTCTATAGCTTTAACTTCTCTTTCCCCTTCTTAGCATAAATCTCAATGCCACAGTTAAGAACAATGAGACTCACTGGACTTTTTACTTCTCGAATTTTTTCTTTTCTTGGTTTTCTCCTGAATTTTCTCCTACTTCTCTAACTGTTCATCTCATTCCCCTTCATAGGCACCTCTACTGGTTAAATACGGAGTAACTTTCCATAAGGTATCTCACCCTCAATCCTGTTTTCACCTCCCAAACTCTTTCTGGGTGGAAAAAAAAAAAAAAATCAATTCCATGTCTTAAAATCACTCTTACTTGCTTATTAAACCAGCATCTATACTCAAACACTTTGAACTAATAAACTCTTGCTATGCAGAAAGAGTTAACTCAGCAAACCTGAGAAAGGCCTGCTTGCAAGGCTGACCCTTGGCTGGCATCTGGGAACTTGTCTGGTAAACAGTTTCCTACATTGATATAAAACTTTCCCCAAATAAGAGTAGTTCACTGTGCCTAAACCATTTATACAAACAGTGTGGTTTAAACTGGGAGTCTGGGGTTTTGGAACATGTTGGGCACAAGGTACCTACATGACCAGTCACCAATAAAAACCATGGGTACTGAGTCCTTTTTTTTCTGAATCCAAAATATAGTTATTTATTCCAAGTATCAGGATAATATAAGAAATAAAATATTTGTAACAAAAAATATTCTTCCAGTTCTTTAGCAGTTCTATAGAGATATAATTTTCCATAACATGAATTTTATGTGTACAATGAAGAGATTTTCTTCTGTAAAGCTACACAGTTGTGTCTCTTATTACAACATAATTTTAGAATAGTTCCATCACCTCAAAAAGAAACTGTATGCCCTTTAACAGTCACTTCTCATAATATCCACAGCCCCAAGCAACTGCTACTTTACTTTCTGTCTGTATAAATTAGCTTTTCCTGGTCATTCCATATTAGAGTAAGTGATTCCACATTATGTGGAATTTTGCATCTGATTTCCTCCATTTGGCATAAGGCTTTTGGGGTTCATCAAAACCCAACTGATATTTTGACTTGTATCAGTTATTTTGTTTCTTTTATTGTCAAACAGTATTAATACTTCCTTTTATGGATATAGCACACTGTGTGTACCCATTCATCCAATGACGCACCTTTGGACTATATCCACTTTTCAGTTAATATGGACAATGCTGCTATGAACGTTTGCATTTAAGTATTTGTGTGGACATAGGTTTCAGTTCTCTTGTACTGATACCTAGGAGTGGAACTGTTTGGATTATAAGGTGAATTTATATTTAACCTATTAAGAAACTGTCAAACTATTTTTCAAAGCTGCTGTACTATTTTATGTTCTCTCCCAGAAATAGATATGGAGATTTCAGTTTCTCTATATCCTCATCACACTTGCTATTGTCTGTCTTTATAAAACAGCTATCCTGTGAGTGTGAAGCAGGGTGCTGAGTCTTTAATGTGCTCCCCTAGTAGACCATGGATTTCCCAGGTGGCTCAGTCATAAAGAAACCATCTGCCAATGCAGGAGACTCAGGAGATGCAGGTTCGATGCCTGGGTCAGGAAGAGCCTCTGGAAAAGGAAATGGTAACCCACTCCAGTATTCTTGCCTGGGAAATCCCATGGACAAAGGAGCCTGGGAGGCTACAGTCCATGGGGTCACAAAGAGTTGGATAAAACTGAGCACGCATAACAGACTACACACACATGTTCCTCGTTGCCGGAAGGTTTAAGCATATCCTTTATGACTACACTGTAAGCTCCTGGAAGCTTGTGCTGGTTTCCTTTGGACTTCACTGCATGCCCTTTTCTTTCTTTTGTCAGCTCTGCTTTGTATCCTTTCGGCATAATAAACCTTAGCTATGGTACCATTACATGCTGAATCTCGTGAATCCTTTTAGTAAATAACTGGACCTAAGAGTGACAGTGGACATTTGCTTTTTAAGACCATAAATCTTGCTCCTTCCCTAGTGCATGGTACCCCTTATTCAGTGACTCCAAAAATCTAGGAAACTTTTTTTCAAACTTTTGAAAGTTTAAATTCTTAGCACCATTTGTCCTGGATATCTCAGACAGCCACCTCAGGATCTCTGCCATCAGTGTTAAAATTTAAAACCTCTTCATTTCTCATTTGGACTCACCTCCCTAATTGATCTTCCTGTTTCTAGTATCTCCCTCTAATCATGCCTATGTATTACTGTTAAAATAATCTTTCCATTTGGCATATATGAGCGTTTCACATCTCTGTTTAAAAATTCCTTTGAGGTAACATTTCAGTTAACTGCTTAATATACTGGCATTCCAAGCCCTTTTATGATTGCTCTCTGCCTGCCTTTCCTGAAACCGGCCCTAATGCACCTACTATTACAGCCATACTTAACTGACGACATTCCTAAACATGTAAGTTTCTCCCACAACGCCACTCCTCACACATGCTGGCTGCTCTGCTTCACCCAGCCTTGTCAGTCAGGCTAGTTCTTATCCAGTGATCAAGATTCAGCACAGTTAGCTCCTTTGTGAAACCATCTCTGACCCCCCCAGAGCCAAACATCTCTCCTCTGTAACCCCACTGCTTGTCAAACACAGTTATATTTATATACACAAATCTAGCTTCTATACCTATAAGTTTGTTAGGAAAATAAACATGTTTTACGCATCTTTGTATTCTCAGTGCCTGGAACATCAGTTCATGGAATAAGAACAAGAAGATAGCTGATGTTCAACTTATAAGCAGCCACTGCTTTGTATCTGAAATATACTATACATACTCTACATTTATAATCAAATCCATAGGAAAAAACATCATACCCATCCCATTTTTCAGTGGGGAGATGGCCTCTGTGTTCTCCCTCGGAACTCGCAGGGCATTCGTGTCTATGTAATAGGTGGGACCGCCTTGTTTGCCCTTATCACCATCGATTTCCATCAGTGTACTTCCATCATCTCTTTCTACCACCATACCAATAGCTGTAGGGAAATCCACCTGGAAGAGTCAAAAACATGATTTACAAGTTTGATATGCTTTTATCAAGGAGTCATTTCCCACCAACTAATATCTTTTACCATATTTGAGTTAGACTTTCTGAGTGAATTTAACTCTGCATGAATGGCTCCTGTATATCCAATTAACTCTAACATTACACTGACCTTGGGACAGTCTTCACCAGCATAACCAGCTCTCACAGTATAGGATCCAATGTCAAAAACAAGGGCTCCAACTTCATCTGAAAAGATGAAAAGATAACCAACATTAACAACTTACAAGTACCATATGAAAATTAAAGAGTACTTAATGTGCTTATATTCATGTTACTACTACTTTGAACTAGTTTTAAATATGCTTTAAAGACTTATTTAATTAAAATATAGCAAGTCAAATATAGTATATTAGTAGAGGTTCAATCAGCAAAGAGACGATACGCTAAAATTAGGTAATTTAAGGAGAGTTTTTCTCCAAGCCAGGCAGCAATATGTGAACCGTGAAATTCCAGATGGTCAAGCTGGTTTTAGAAAAGGCAGAGGAACCAGAGATCAAATTGTCAACATCCGCTGGATCATGGAAAAAGCAAGAGAGTTCCAGTAAAACATCTATTTCTGCTTTATTGACTATGCCAAAGCCTTTGACTGTGTGGATCACAATAAACTGTGGAAAATTCTTCAAGAGATGGGAATACCAGACCACCTGACCTGCCTCCTGAGAAACCTATATGCAGGTCAGGAAGCAACAGTTAGAACTGGACATGGAACAACAGACTGGTTCCAAATAGGAAAAGGAGTACGTCAAGGCTATATATTGTCACCTTGCTTATTTAACTTACATGCAAAGTAGATGATGAGAAACGCTAGGCTGGAAGAAGCACAAGCTGGAATCAAGATTGCCAGAAGAAATATCAATTATCTCAGACATGCAGATGACACCACCATTATGGCAGAAAGTGAAGAGGAACCAAAAAGCCTCTTGATGAAAGAGAAAGAGGAGAGCGAAAAAGTTGGCTTAAAGCTCAACATTCAGAAAACTAAGATCTGGTCCCATCACTTCATGGGAAATAGTTGGGGAAACAGTGTCAGACTTTATTTTGGGGGGCTCCAAAATCACTGCAGATGGTGACTGCAGCCATGAAATTAAAAGACGCTTACTCCTTGGAAGGAAAGTTATGACCAACCTAGATAGCATATTGAAAAGCAGAGACATTACTTTGCCAACAAAGGTCCGTCTAGTCAAGGCGATGGTTTTTCAAGTGGTCATGTATGGATGTGAGAGTTGAACTGTGAAGAAAGCTGAGTGCTGAAGAATTGATGCTTTTGAACTGTGGTGCTGGAGAAGACTCTTGAGAGTCCCTTGGACTGCAGGGAGATCCAACCAGTCCATTCTAAAGGAGATCAGTCCTGAGTGTTCTTTGGAAGGACTGATGCTGAAGCTGAAACTCCAATACTTTGGCCACCTCATGCGAAGAGTTGACTCATTGGAAAAGACTGATGCTGGGAGGGATTGGGGGCAGGAGGAAAAGGGGACGACAGAGGACAAGATGGCTAGATGGCATCACTGACTCGATAGACCTGAGTTTGAATGAACTCCGGGAGATGGTGATGGACAGGGAGGCCTGGCATACTGTGATTCATGGGGTAGCAAAGAGTCGGACACGACTGAGCAAGTCAACTGAACTGAATTGAAGAGTTTACTTATTAAAGGGTCTACTTACAACAGTACAGGAAAACCATAAAGGACAGTATGATATCCTAGGATGAGTGATAACAGAAATCTGTTGCCACACTGAGAACTGAAGAAACATGAGGGAGGAACTATTACTAGAACCTGGAGAGACTTGTGTCGGGAGGGTACCTGACAGGAGCTGCGATCTTCAGTTGAGGATGGAGTCAGCCTAACACATCTGCCAACCTCTCCCCACTGGCTAGGGTGATCATATCATTTCTCATCCAAATGGAGCTACTTCTAAACGTGGTAAGAGCCCCTATTAATAATCACACCAGGACAAGCGGCACAAAGCAGGAAGCTCCGTTACCCTGTGTGTACTTAGCCGCTCAGTCGTGTCCGCCTCTGTGCGACCCCATGGACTGTAGCCCACCAGGCCTCTCTGAACCACGGGCCAAACCAAAGGTTGACAGTGCACAGATGCAGTCTACCAGGGTCAACCTTTAAGCAACAGAGCGGGCGGACACAGGAGTAGAGTGGATCTGGCAGGGCCAAGGAGGGAGATCCGGTACACTGAGGCACATCATTTTCTTCATACATTAAACAACAACATATTTCATGGAGTTTGGGAAGAAATTTAGCAAAACCCCAAGAAAAATAAGGAACCAGAGGTAAGGTATAACGTTATAAGGTATAACGTGGGCCAGGTAAAAATCATTAAAATGAAGGTACCAAAGTTTATACATTTCACAGAAATGTGTAGGAGATAAAAGCTTAATGCTGAGAGAGAAAGCTGTCTTTTTTTCATGTTCAAATTCAGAGAAAAGCCTTTAATCATACTTTAAAAATGTGTGTGCATACATGCGTGCTCAGTTGCTTCAGTCACGTTTGATTCTCTGCAACCCTACGGATTGGAACCCGTCAGGCTCCCCTGTCCATGGGCTTCTCCAGGCCAGAATACAGGAGTAGGCTGCCATTTCCTTCTCCAGGGGATCTTCCCCACCCAGGGAGCCAACCTGAATCTCCTACACTGCAGGCGGGTTCTATACCACTGAGCCACCAGAGAAGCGCCACACTTTAAACACTTCACCCAAAACGGCACACTTCCTAAAAGAAGGCACTTGGGTTTTCTAGGCATTGATTTTTGAAAGAAGGAATTTTCACTGAATTATTAAAAAAAATATTGCTTAGCTCGATTAAACTGACAAGATCAAGTCTGGTAAGACCAAGTACTGTCAAAGAAGTAGAAAAAGAGGAGCTCTTACATATTTGCCAGCAAAAGTTGTAAACTGATACAAACACTCTGGGGAATAGTCATATCTACTAAAACTGAAAATGTGCATACATAGAAATTATACTTATTATCTTCTCTAGAGAAACTCTCTCATGTATATCACGAGCAGACATGTACAGGAAGCCTCACTAGCTATATATGTGACCTCAGGTGATTTACTAACCTGTCTGCCTCAATTTCCTCATATGTAAAATGTGCAATAACAGTTCCTATCTCAGGGGATGCTCGAAGTATGGAAGCACTTAGAGCAATACTTGGTACATAATAAGCACATAAGTGTACCGGTGTTATAATTATCATCACACTGCTTGCTGCAGGAAAAGGTAGATTAAATGGTCTCTCAGTAGGGAAATAAACTACAGCTTATCATACAGTGAAATATTTACTATTGCTACATAGTAGTTAAAAGTGAATAGTCCAGATCTGCATGTATCAACATGGATAAATCTCAAAAGAATTACTTTAAAAACCTAGTTACTGTGCACACATATTTTAATACTATTTAATTCATTATGGATTCACACACACTTAATGAAAGTATAAAAATACGTACGTATAGGGTTGGGGAATATTACATCCCAACTTCAGCTCACTGGTTACCTCTAAGGAAGCAGAGAGGAGGAATCTATACCAACAACATCTTATTTCATAAAATATCTGAGGCAAATACGACAAAATATTACATTTATTTAACCTCAGCAGTGAATATAGAAGTATCACATACAAACGTACATAAATTTTATTTTTAATATTAAGTATTCAAAAACTAAACTAATAAGTTTTAAAATAAAGACTATTACACTATAATTATCACAGTTGAGAGATGGTTTCTTTACAGCACAGTAACCTCATTCTTGTTGAAATAAAATGAAGAGCCACCTATGTTTATTTCTAATTTGAAAAGAATCTTTTGCATTTGTTACATTTCCCAAAGTAATCAACTTTTCTCTACACAATCTCTGATCCAAATTATTTTGTCTTAAAGAAAAGGCCCTTAAAAGCAGTACACTGCAATTATTTTCACCACAGCATGTAAACTTAAGTATAAACAGTAGGTAAAGTAGTGTTCCAATGAACATGAATTGGTAAACTCTAAGACTTTAATTAACCAGAATACTCTTGGGTAAAGAAATATCCTAACTAAATGAATTGATCGCTTGGTTAACCAAAACTTTCTACTCCTGCTCTCAAGGATCAACCTTTTACCTCGCACCAGGGCTTTTAACCTCTTCTGTGTCATGGACCCTTGGACAATGATAGAGGCGCAACTGTTTCATCCTAAAATTTGTGTTCTTAAGTCCTGCTGTTGTTCAGTCATATGGGCTGCAGCATGCCAGGCTTCCCTGTCCTTCACTATCTCCCAGGGCTTGCTCAAACTCATGTCCTTTGAGTCAGTAATGCCATCCAATCATCTCATCCTCTGTCACCCCTTTCTCCTACCTTCAACCTTTCCCAGCATCAAAGTCTTTTCCAATGAGTCAGCTCTTCACATCAGGTGGTCAAAGTATTGGAGTTTCAGCTTCAGCATTAGTCCTTCCAATGAACATTCAGGATGGGTTTCCTTTAGGATTGACTGATTTGATCTCCTTGCAGTCCAAGGGACTCTCAAGAGTCTTCAACTCCACAGTTTGAAAGCATCAATTCTTCGGCGCTCAGTCTTCTTCATTCAAGGTCCAGCTCTCACATCCGTACATGACTATTGGAAAAACCATAGCTTTCACTCAGTTCAGTTCAGTTCAGTTCAGTCCCTCAGTCGTGTCCGACTCTTTGCAACCCCATGAATCACAGTACGTCAGGCCTCCCTGTCCATCACCAAATCCCAGAGTTCACTCAGACTTGCGTCCATCGAGTCAGTGATGCCATCCAGCCATCTCATCCTCGGTCGTCCCCTTCTCCTCCTGCTCCCAATCCCTCCCAGAATCAAAGTCTTTTCCAATGAGTCAACTCTTTGCATGAGGTGGCCAAAGTACTGGAGTTTCAGCTTTGGCATCATTCCTTCCAAAGAAATCCCAGGGGTGATCTCCTTCAGAATGGACTGGTTGGATCTCCTTGCAGTCCAAGGGACCCTCAAGAGTCTTCTCCAACACCACAGTTCAAAAGTATCAATTCTTCAGCACTCAGTTTTCTTCACAGTCCAACTCTCACATCCATACATGACCACAGGAAAAACCATAGCCTTGACTAGACGGACCTTAGTTGGCAATGTAATGTCTCTGCTTTGGAATATACTATCTAGGTTGCTCATAACTTTTCTTCCAAGGAGTAAGCGTCTTTTGATTTCATGGCTACAATCACCATCAGCAGTGATTTTGGAGCCCCAAAAAATAAAGTCTGACACTGTTTCAACTCTTTCCCCATCTATTTCCCATGAAGTGATGGGACTGGATGCCATGATCTTCGTTTTCTGAATGTTGAGCTTTAAGCCTACTTTTTCACTCTCCTCTTTTACTTTCATCAAGAGACTTTTTAGTTCCTCTTAAGGGTGGTGTCATCTGCATATCTGAGGTTATTGATATTTCTCCCAGCAATCTTGATTCCAGCTTGTGTTTCTTCCAGTCCAGTGTTTCTCATGATGTATTCTGCATATAAGTTAAATAAGCAGGGTGACTAGACCTTTGTCAGCCAAGTGATGTCTCTGTTTTATAATATGCTATCTAGGTTTGTCACAGCTTTTCTTCGAAGAAGCAAGCATCTTTTAATGTTGTGGGTGCAGTCACCATCTGCAGTGATTTTGGAGTCTTAACCCCAAGTAACTGAATGTCTGGAGATAAGGTATTTAAAGAGATGACTAAGTTAAAATAAGATCATTAGGGTAGACTCTAATCCAGTATGACTAATATCCTCACACGAAGAAGAAACCTGGACAGGTGTATGTACAGAGGGAAGACCATGTGAAGGCACCAGGAGAAAGGCCTACAAGGAAAAAACCTCCAAACAACCCTAGCAACACCCAATCTCAGACTCGCACCCTCAAAAACTGTGAGAAAATTAATTTTTGTTGTTTAAGTCACTCATTCTTTGTTATGGCAGCAAACTAATACACACAGCTCAGGACACTTATGAATGTCTTCTTAGAATGTTCTCAGATAGACTACTAAAAAAAAAATAAGATGAATATAGATAGCTATATCCATGGACTCCTTAGGGAGGGCAAGGACCCCCTGTCAGGAGCCCCTCCTCTAACTCGGCCTTTGTAATCTGCCCCGCTCCTACAGCCTCAGCTTCTACCTAGTGATGCTTCCAATCTCAAACTTACCCCTCAAGCCCTCACACCTTCACCTAATCTGTATCTCAAACTTCTTACTGTACATTACTTCCACCCGATGTCCCCTGGGTACCTCAAATTCAACATACCTGAAGTATCGTCTCCTTCCCCCACTCTGCCTAATCTAATCTCAGCAGTGCTTATCACAGTTAGCGGTCCCAGCCATCAGAGGCAACAACTTTCCTGAACACCTTCTTATTTTATATCTCTCATCCAATTCTGCCAAATATTTCTGCTAAACATTTTTCAAATCCCTTCTTCTTTAATGCCATTGCCACTGCCTGAGACAAGTTCTTACCGCAACTGGGAATTACCATAATTCCCCATGGTACTGTGCTTCCATCTTTACCTTCTGGACCCACCTTTTCTTTCAAAACTGTAACTCTGAACATTTTGGTACATAAATCCTTCAACAAAAAGAAAGGGGAGAATCATGCAGTGCTTTATCATCATCTGCAAGATAAAATTAAAATCATTCCACCCAAGTGATATACAAGACCTAGCATAATCTGGCAGCAGTCTCTCCTCCCACTTCACACACCTGCATTACTGAAGATTATGTTGTCTCCTAAACACACCACTTACTCCGCATATGCTGTCCCTCTCTATTCCTCTTTCATCATCTTCATAACCTCCCTTCTAAGGTCCCTTGACTCCTCCACATTAAGACCTTTCTTGACTGTGCCACCTTTGCACCTTCTATATACTGCCATTACTGAACATACTCCACTGAATTAGTCAATATCCTTATCATCAGTAAAAGACTTTTCACATACCACTAAGAAAAACACATGCTTCCAATTACACTGTGCCATGCCACCAATATCATTCCAACTTCAGCTCTTTAAATGTATGTGGGGTGGGGTGGTTATACAACTAAAACTACATGAAATACAGTGTCTGTTTATTTGACTGACTTACCTATAAGACTTTGAGCTTCTTGAAGGCAGAAGCTATACTCTGCATATAACAAGCACTCAAAAAATTTCTGTGAAAAGAAAAATCTAACAAGTCAGTTATACCTGTCTTTAGGGAAAGAAGTACGTCAAGGCTGTATATTATCACCCTGCTTATTTAACTTATATGCAGAGTACATCATGCGAAATGCTGGGCTGGATGAAGCACAAGCTGGAAATCAAGATTGCAGGCAGAAATATCAATAACCTCAGATATACAGATGACCACCCTTAGGGCAGAAAGTGAAGAACTAAAGAGCCTCTTGAAAGTGAAAGAGGAGAGTGAAAAAGTTGGCTTAAAACTCAACATTCAGAAAACTAAGATCATGGCATCTGGTCCCATCACATCATGGCAAATAGATGGAGGAACAATGGAAACAGTGTCAGACTTTATTTTGGGGGGCTTCAAAATCACTGCAGATAGTGACTGTAGCCTGAAATTAAAAGACACTTACTCCTTGGAAGAAAAGTTATGACCAACCTAGACAGCATATTAAAAAACAGAGACATTACTTTGCCAACAAAGTATGGTTTTTCAACATCACTTCCATGGATGTGAGAGCTGAACTATAAAGAAGGCTGAGTGCCGAAGAACTGATGCTTTTGAACTGTGGTGCTGGAGAAGACTTTTGAGAGTCCCTTGGACTGCAAGGAGATCCAACCAGTCCATTCTAAAGGAAATCTGTCCTGAATGTTCACTGGAAGGACTGATGCTGAAGCTGAAACTCCAATACTTTGACCACCTGATGCGAAGAACTGACTCATTGGAAAAGACCCTGATGCTGGGAAAGACCGAAGGAAGGAGGAAAAGGGGATGACAGAGGATGAGATGATCAGATGGCATCACTGACTTGATGGACATGAGTTGGACAAGCTCCGGAAGTTGGTGATGGACAGGGAACCCTGGTGTGCTGCATTCCATGGGGTCGCAAAGAGTCGGACACAACTGAGCAACTGAACTTAACTGAATTAGTGTGGTAAACTGGACATAGTAGAATTTTGAGGAAGACTCTCTTGATTCTTGGAAATTTTCCATATGTTCATTTTCCTTTTTTTAAGGATGAGAGGTAAGTCTATTTCCTGTAGTTCTATTAAGTCTATCAGTTATGTCTATTCTGTAGTCCTGTATAGGTCTATTGTTCTGTTAAAAGCTAAGGCTTCCTTCATGGTTCAGTGGTAAGGAATCTGCTTGCCAATGCAGAAGACTTGGGTTTGATCCCTGGGTCGAGAAGATCCCCTAGAGAAGGAAATGGCAACCCATTCCAGTACTGTTGCCTGGAAAAATCCCATGGACAGAGAAACCTGGTGGCTACAGTCCATGGGGTCACAAAGAATTGGACACAACTGAGCACACACACCTTTTACTCCTGAGTAAATGGCTTCCAAGTTTAGGGGTGAAGTGATATTTCTGAGAAAACATGAAGCAATGAGGGCAATTTTCTAACCTGGTCTTAAAAACATTCCAACACGATACTGGAAGCTAATGACTTTGCGAAGAGGTAAGAAGGCTGTTTTACTTTTTTGTTTGGACAAGGGTGCCCCAATTCACAGGGAGAATGATTTTGAGAAATTTTTATGATTAGAGATGGGCAGGGGGGCTGTGGAATGATAAAAGTAATTAAGTATCAAAGATGGACCGGTAGTATACCTGTTTATTTCTGTCAAGGAAAGGAGACTGAAGCAGAGGAGTACCGTGTAAGATAGACACAGGAGCAATGAGTAGGCCCAGAAACCAGTTATGGAAAGTGTGAAAATCTGGATGAACTGTGCATTAGATCTAAAGCGGAGTGTTAGGTCTGATCAGGAAAAAAACACTGGAATAAAAGAGCTACCAATTTTAAAAATTAAACTACAAACATTCATTTTATAAGCAAGTTAGTTAAAAATACAGTTTACTAAGTTAATTACACACAAAATGTGGGTGGTAGGTTTCATTGCCTTTCACAGTAAACCTTTTGGGAAATGTGACCCACTATAAATACTGGTCATACAGTAGCAGCTCAAACACAAAATCATACACTTATTTTTGTCAGTTTTAAATACTTGATATGTGAAACAGGCTTTAAGATATACTCCTCTACATGAACAAAGGGATGTTTATTCTGAATATCTAAATCATACATGAATATGCTGCGGTTATATACTTGAAAAATGACAAAATTTTTTTAATGAGAAAAGGTTTTACTGAAATGCCTTTTCTTTATCCCAGAAGTTCCTGTTGCCCATTTGCTAGAAAGTTATGTAACTCTAGGCTGGTTAATCTTTTCTATGCCTTATTTTCTTCTTTAATAATATGGGGAAAAGTAGAACCACCTCCCATGGCTGTTGTGGATTAACTGACAATGCATGTATTAAATACAATGCATTACAAGCCTCTGTCATGAAGAACAGTTCCTGGTACACAGGATGCACTCAATAAATGTTGACTGTTGCAATTACTGGTATCCATTTCTACCTTACTCACATTAAAATACTCAGTGGACAACCTTGAGGTCCTTGGATGAGTGAACCTGAGAGTCAAAACAATCAGCAGGGACTTCCCTGCTGCTGCTGCTGCTGCTGCTTCAGTCGTGTCTGACTCTGTGCGACCCCATAGGCAGCAGCCCACCAGGCTCCCCCATCCCTGGGATTCTCCAGGCAAGAACACTGGAGAGGGACTTCCCTAGTGGTCCAGTAATTAAGACTCTGTGGTTCCCATGCAGGGGGCTTGGTTCTGTCCCTGATCTGGAGACTAAGATCCCACAGGCTGTATGGGGAGGCCAAAAACGAAACAAAACAAAAAATAGAGTCTGCAGCCTCCACGAGCACGTATACTCAGCTTTTTTGTCAGAATTACATCTTCAGGTGGGGAAAAAGTAAATCATGAAGATCCACTAGGCTTTCTCCAAAGTAACAATGGAAAACTGATTCTTACACTTCAGAAATCAAAACCAAAAACATATATGGAGAAGGAGAGGGTGAGGGCCAGCGTGTCACCTGAGCAGAAACTCAAGCTTCACTTCAAAACTACTAAAAACTTTGAAAAGCTTATTTTCATCTCCCACCTATAATATTCCATCCGCTCAGAAAACAGTATCCTTACTAAACACAGTAACAAAAGCACGACTTTGAGTTTCTTTCTTCTCTAATTCATCAAAAACATGAATCATATACATCAATGCTTCATCTAAGCATCTCGAAAAAACGGAGGCTCCAATTCGGTAGATTTAGAGTGGGGCTTGAGATTTTACATGTCTAAAGAGCTTGCAGGTGATGCTGCTGCTGCTGCTCCTTGGATCATACTTTTAGTAGTAAGTGCAGCATTACCGCCGTTTAATCTTCACAACCACCCCAATGGGTAGGAATTATCATTCTACAAACGACGAACCTGAAGTTGGCAAAAGTTAAGTAACTTACCCAAGGCCAATGAGCTTACTAAGTGGTGAGGCTGATATTACAACCCAGGCCCATGGTAATCTTTCACTACACAGGAGCCCACCCATCTTTAAGCAACCTTAAATTGCATATGTTCCTAAATTATGCCGGTGCAGAGTCGCCCACGAATAAGTCCGGAGCATCCACAGTCAACAAATAGGGAGAAGTTATTGAAAGGCGTGAGGCTGCGTGAGCGCGGATGGAGAAGGAGGCTGTTTCCTGAGTGGCCACGACTCCTCCAATCAGTTCCACTCCTCGCGGCTCGCTGTGCCACCTCCGAGACGCCGCGGAAACCCTCCAGCCACGCCGACGAACTGCTGGGACCTCCCAACTTTAAATGGGCGCGCACACCGCGACAGAGCCGGCTGGGAGAGAGGTGACCCTGAGGCCAGTCACTCCAGCCGCGGCTCTCCGGGCCTGGCCCGCGAGTGGAGCTGCCCGGCCAGCCCCGGACCGCGCGCAGCCCCAGAAGTCGGCTCCTCGGCGGCCCGAGGCTGGAAGGGGCTGTAGGGGGCGGCGACTCCCGGCGCCTGTAGCGCTCGCCGAGCCGGGTGGGCTCCGGAGGCGGGCAGAGCGCGGGGCGGGGATAGGGCGGGGAGGCCGGGGTCCCCAGGGGGAGACCGGAAGGGCCGCCGGGAAGGGGAGGGCTGGGGGCGGCGGTTACAAACCCCACAAGCTAAAAAGGCGCGCTCTCCCGACCGACCGCACTCACCTCCCCCGTATACCCCGCCGCTCATGGTTGCTGTCGACGAGACTTCTACTCGTAAAGGCCACCTGGCGAAATGACTGTAACGGCTGCGACTGCGGGTCTGCAGAAGCGCTAGCCCCCGACTCCCTTAACTTCCACCACCACCCCCCTCAGGCAACAAAGCGGCGGCCACACACACCCGGAACGCAGTCACACTTGCTGTCTCCTGCTATCGGCCAATCACAAGAGGCCCGGCTACACTTCAACCAATAAAAATAAGGCTGTGCTACAGCCTTGTCGCGGCACAGCCAGTTTAGCCAATCGAAGGCAGCCATAGGGGCGGGGAGAGAGGAAAGCGACGGAAGGAGGGAAGGAGTTGGGTTGCGGAACCGGGGAGGCGGGGCTTCTCTAGTGGGAGGGAAAGTGGGGCGGAGGGAGCTGGAGGGGGAGGAGGAAGGCTGGAGGCAACAGTCTGGGGCGGGCTCAGGGTGTAGCTGGGAGCGGAGGAGAGGTGGGAATCCGGTAGAGCAAGCTAAGCCTCTGAAAAAGAAGTCTGGAATTTGAGAAAGTGTCTCCACCAGGAGTACCCGTGGTTTGGGCTTGTAGTGAATGAGGGTTGGTGTTTTTTTGTTGTTTTTTTTTGTTTATTTGTTTTTTTCAGAAAAAGTATTTTCAACTAACAAAAAATTGAATGTTATCCTCCACTTTGGGGTAGAGGGCATCAGTAAACCAGACAAACCGATAAGACCCTGGAATTTTAAAAGTGGTTACTAATAATTAAAAGAAGGAGATGACACAGTATCCCAGTTAACTTTAGTAGCGCTTTAAAATGTGTCATCAATTCCTTTTACCCTGTGAGGCAGGTGTAATACAATGTAATCAGTCCTCACCTGAGCGAGCACCTAATCCTAAACACATCTCGGAACGGTCTGTTCTTAGTCCCCTGTGTCTACCAACCCAGTCAGATCACCGTTGTCCCTCCCCCAGGATTACTACAACAATTTGTCCCTTTGCCTCTTAGCAGGCAGCTTGATCTATAAAAACTCCCAAATCACGGTCATGTTGTAAATCCTTGAGGTTAATAGCCGTCCTTAAATTAGTTTGTCTAGAGTCTAGACATATAGGTAGTTTTTAAGAACAATTGATTAACTCCATCAATCTCAGTGCCACAGAGTGGCAGAAAGTGATTGTAGGATAGGGAACAAGGCTAGTGAGAAAACCCTTTACTATTCACTTAGTATAATCTCGGTTGTTGTTCACTCACTAAATCGTGTTTGATTCTTTGTAACTGCATGGACTGCAGCCCACCAGGCTTCCCTGTCCCTCACCATCTCCTAGAGTTTGCTCAAACTCATGTTCATCCAGTCAGTGAAGTGAAATGAAGTTGCTCAGTTGTGGCCGACTCTCTGGGACCCCATGGACTGTAGCCTACCAGACTCCCCCGTCCATGGGATTTTCCAGGCAAGAACACTGGAGTGGGTTGCCATTTCCTTCTCCACCACCAGATGGTGATGCCATCCAACCATCTCATTCTCTGGCCTTCCCTTCTCCTCCTGCCTTCAATCTTTCCCAGCATCAGGGTATCCCAATCATTTAGAAACATCGTTTACCCAATGAGATAATGCATAAGTCAGCAAAGTATGACCCCAGGGCCAAATTACCCTGCCTTGTTTTTGTTTTAATGTTAATTAAAAAAAAATTTTAATTGAAATATAGTGGTTTATAATGTATCAGTTTCAGGTGTATTGCAAAGTGGTTCAGTTACATACACATATAATATATATTCCTCTTTTACATACTCTTCCATTATAAGTTATTACAAGATAATGACAATACTTTCCTGCAATCTGCTTTGTTTTTGTATGCCCAGTGCAGTGAGTTAAGAACAATTATTCCATTAACATTAAAAGAAATTATTTTTAAGAAAAACATTTTGTGACATGTGAAAATTATATGAAATTCACATTTCTGTGATGATAAACCAAGTTTTACCGGAACACAGCAGAGCTTATTCGTTTATGGCTGCTTTTGCTCTGCAAGGGCAAATTGAGTTTTACTGCAGACGCTGTGTGGCACACTAAGCTGGAGGATATACTTACTATGGGATCCCTTACAGAAAGAGTTTACTGAGACAGTGCATGTAACACATCTACCACATGCACCAGGCACTGTGTGTTAACTGTGGCCCCTATGACTACAGCTCTCACTGGGGATACATAGTTCAGTTCAGTTGCTCAGTCGTGTCTGACTCTTTGTGACCCCATGCATCGCAGCATGCCAGGCCTCCCTGTCCATCACTAACTCCTGGAGTTTACCCAAATTCATGTCCATCGAGTCAGTGATGCCATCCAGCCATCTCATCCTCTGTCGTCCCCTTCTCCTCCTGCCCCCAATCCCTCCCAGCATCAGGGTCTTTTCCAATGAGTCAACTCTTCACATGAGGTGGATTGGAGTTTCAGCTTCAGCATCAGTCCTTCCAATGAATAGCCAGGACTGGTCTCCTTTAGGACGGACTGGTTAGATCTCCTTGCAGTCCAAGGGACCCTCAAGAGTCTTCTCCAGCACCACAGTTCAAAAGCATCAATTCTTCGGCGCTCAGCTTTCTTCACAGTCCAACTCTCACATTCATACATAACCACTGGAAAAACCACAGCCTTGACTAGACAGACCTTTGTTGGCAAAGTAATGTCTCTGCTTTTGAATATGCTATCTAGGTTGGTCATAACTTTCCTTCCAAGGAGTAAGCGTCTTTTAATTTCATGGCTGCAATCATCAAATGCAGTGATTTTGGAGCCCAAAAAAATAAAGTCTGACACTGTTTCCACTGTGTTTATAGTGCACAAAAATCCGTTTTTTATCAATTTACCATTTAAATGAAGAGTAATTCATATAGCACAGTATCAATAGATTATACTGATACCTCAGTATTGTCTCTAACATTTCCCATGGAATTAAGATACCATCTGGGTTAAAAAAGACTGAAATATTTGTCCCACCAGTTAAGAGTCCATGAGAAAACAAAACAGTTCTTCAGGGTTACAAAGGACCATATCCCTAGCCTCCAGGGAGCCCTGAGATGCAGTTTCTGTCTCCTCCTACAGACAGCACTCTGGAGTGCTGGGGACTCTTCAATCTGACAGCACAAAGAGATTGCTTGAGAAAATACTGAAAAGTCACAGTTAGATGTTTTTACTTAAAGTAAGGGTTCTGCTTCATTTGATAATTTGGAAAGTTATTGGAAAACAGACAAAAGCAGGGACCAGCCAACATTTTATGGTAAATTTAAGTGGACGATAATCTATAAATAATTTTTGAATCACTGTGTTGAACATCTGATGCTAATATAATATTGTAAATCAATTATACTTCATTTTAAAAGAACCAGATCATTTGTAATTTCAAGTCAGCGTATTCTCTTAATGTTTCAGTGGAGACACATTGCTTTATAAAATACATGAATACACTTCCAATGAAATGAACTTCAGAATACATTTGATATGTCAAGACTAATCACATGTTAATGCAGACAAAAGGGCACACATAAGACTTTCATAAATTTTAATCAGCAAAAGATGTAATAGGACAATGAACGTATTGGTCCTCATGTATTGGAGGAAGGGACTGCTGAGAAGAAAACCTGCTCAGCATCTTAAGAGAGCTATGCATTCTCAGGAGTCATGATTGTGTTTCCTTTAAGGCAAGACTTACTCCATGGCAGCTTATTTTCTTGCATTCTTCCATAATTAGGAAAAATAGTAAAATATACATTAAAAGAAAAATACTGACCCGGCAGAATCTACTTTATGAAATATAAAATATCTGAGGGTTTTTTTACATTAATATTTCTCCTTGATAGCCTAATATATTTTCTCTAAAGTCTTGGCTGAGCCTACATTATTGTTACTGATAGCTACTCAGATTAAACAACAACTTAAGGTTATTGTCTGTGTGTCATTTCTCAAGAGCACAATATACCAAAAAACACTTGGTATTTCCCCACCTGAGCCAGCATGTTTTGTATGTCAATCTAAAAAGATACTGAAGTAACATGTATGTAAACTTATCTACCCACAGTAGATGCTCAGTGGTTGACTCTGAATCCAGATCTATAAATATAAGTGCCCTTTCAGGAATCCTTTGTAATCTCCAAGCATCAAGAATCTCCTGTGTACTTGGTGCAACCCTCGGCTTTGCCTCACTGGGTCGCTGGTCTTCTATTACTGTAACGCTGCACCAGAAAGAATCTAATGCTGTATCCTAGCTCCTTTTCATCAGCTCTGTCAGAATTCAGATTAGAGCAGTCATTACAAAATGTTACTGCTCTTATCCTCTGCCTTAGCCTTTATCAAGTTTAGAGCTGAAAGAAGAAATGTAACTGTTATCCATGCAAGTTAGGAAACAAGTTCAAGGGATTATCATCTATTAAGAATAACACAAAAACTTAGGTACATTTTAGAATTATTTCATGCTGCAAAATACATGACATTAGCAATTATGAAAACAAACTTTCAGTGTAAACATTTTTATGTGGATATGTGTATGTATAAAGTCATCATAAGTACCCTCCTCTTTTTATGGAAATCCAAAAATAAAACACTCATGCAAGCACATCAGTCAGGTTCGTACATCTACTTGCCATTAGAATAGTTAAGAGATATGCTAATCATTTCAAACAATATGACCGAGACAGAAAATGAAATTATATTTGATCATGGTTAGTACCTTTATAACATACTAATAGGTTTGTTATAGTATTAACAATGTGACCCTGAAAAGACAAAAAAGGAAAGCAGATGAAGTGCTGGATGCTCTCGGGATTTTATGTGTCTTTACTGTTTCATTATCATTTTAAAAATCTCTTTGTTCATTTGATACAGCTTTTGTGAGAAATCACAAGTAAACGATGTCAGCATTTAATCAACTGGTGACGTAAAGACGTACTATGCTGCCTTGGGTTGCTTTGCAGCAACTCTTGGGCTTCCCACTTATATAGGTCAATGCCAACACCATGTTATGGGACTGTTACACAGCCGAAGGAACTGAACAGAATCCAAGGTTTATGCTCTTCAGTTGCTTCACTAGAACAATTGAAACCCTTTTGGAATCAGAAGCATTTCATCCATGTGATAATAATGACTACAAATTACTGATCTCCTAATAAATGCTATCATAGGAAATGTGCTCTACATATATATTTTCCATGTAATCTACACAACATCCCCATGAAGCTTTACATGATAGGCCTAGAGATTCAGCAAGTTGCCCAATATGACACAGCTATTAAAAGAGTCAGGGCTTACCAGGTGGCGCAGTGGTAAGAATCCAAATGCCAGTGCAGGAGATGCAAGAAATGCAGGTTCAATCCTTGGGTCAGAATGATCCCCTGGAGTGGGAAATGGCAACTCACTGCAGTATTCCTGCCTGGAGAATCCCATGGACAGAGGAGCCTGGCGGGCTACAGTCCATGGGGTCACAGAGAGTCAGAGGTGACTGAGTAGGCACACAGTAACAACAGTAATTGAAACAGTCAGGATTTTAAACTACCAAGCAAGCTGTTCCTACTTCCTAAGATACCTTTTCCTTTCTATTTCACGCTGTTCCTACTTTCTAAGATCCTTTTCCTTTCTATTTCCACTACACTTTCTGTATACTTTAAAAACAACAAAAGTGTTCATTTTTATTATATATATGTATATTTTTTTTAATGAAAAGTTACAAAAAGAAACATCTCTCTCCTACCTGAGTCCCCAGCTGCCAAACCTCCTCTTCAGCGATGCTCTATGCTTCTGTAAGTAATTATGTAGGTATACTCCCCCCTCTCCAATTTTTCTGATATAAATGGTAACTCACATTGTGCCAGTGAGTTTTAACAAGCACTCTCCTTGGAAACTAAGATGTTTACTTTTGAACATTTTTATTTTAAAAAAATTAGTGGATAATCTATACACATGGCTGCTGCTGCTGCTAAATCGTTTCAGTTGTGTCCGACTCTGTGCAACCGCATAGACTGCAGCCCACCAGCCTCCCCCATCCCTGGGAATCTCTAGGCAAGAACACTGGAGTGGGTTGCTAGAAACTGACACAATCCAGAGTGAAAAGCAAGTCTCTTCCTCCAGTCCTTGAAATTCTTCAATTTCTCCTGCTAGACTGAACCACTGTTACCAGTTTCTTTTGGAACCTTCCAGATATCTTCTTTTCAAATAAAAGCATGTATTTGTATCCCTTCCTCCCACCACATTTTGTTTATTTACATAAACAATAGCATACTGAACACACTGTTCTGCACCTGACTTCTTTCACTCAACCATAATATCTTGAAGATCATTCTATGTTAGTTTGTATAATTCTATCTTAATCATTTTCAACATCAGATAGAATTCTGTTACATGTAATAGACCATAATCTATTTCACCAGTTCTCTGTGCATGGACATTTACATTATTTCTTGTCTCCTGCTAGTGTGAAGAATTCGTTTTATGTGGGATAAATTCTCAGAAGTAGAATTGTTGAGTCACAGGGCATATGCATTATTTCAATGGTCGTTGACAAATTATAGAGGTTGTACAGTTTACATTTCCTCACTAACATGTTTCAAAGTACACGTTTTCATCCAAACCTCACCAACAGACAACTTTATCAAACTTCTGTCAAGATGGAGTTTCATTCCTTTATTAGCTGTTTAGGTAGAGTTCCTAATTTTACAGATTAAATCTACTGTTTCACTGTGTACCAGATTCAGGAATACATTCATGAGTCAAAATTCATTCACTCTGGATGACAAAAGCAAGGTGAACCTTTGATCAGCTAATTTATTTAGTACGTACTTCCCTGGTGACTCAGATGGTAAAGCATCTGTCTACAATGTGGGAGACCTGGATTCGATCCCTGGGTCGGGAAGATTCCCTGGAGAAGGAAATGGCAACCCACTCCAGTACTCTTGCCTGGAAAATCCCATGGACGGAGGAGCTTGGTGCAGGCTACTGTTCATGGGGTTGCAAAGAGTCGGGCATGACTTAGCGACTTCACTTTCACTAGGCGAGGCAACACGAATACAGGGATAAATGAGCCCTGGTTCCACTCAGGGACTGTAACTGTCCCCATGTTTTGCTGAAAATGACTTCAAGCACATTTCAATTGCTACTTGGAGAATGGATCCCAAATGCTCATTTAGTCACTCAGTTGTGTCTATGACTCTTTGTGACCCCATGGGTTGTAATCTGCTAGGCTCCTCTGTCCATGGGATTCTCCAGCCAAGAATACTGGAGTGGATTGCCATTCCCTTCTCCAGAGGATCTTCCTGACCCAGCGATGGAACCCGGGTCTCCTGCATTGCAGGCAGATTCGTTACCATTTAGGCTTAGACTTCCACCAAAGCTTGAGAAGATGGCAAGCAGCAGGGGGTGTTGGTGGTATACAACCCTTCCACTTGATGCCTTTTATCTTCACTCTGTCATATGAATAAGACAGTTACAAACAAAATAGAAAGCATTTTGGTATACCTAATAGGTGGTACTCACATTTTAATTGCAGTATGCTCTGTATCTCTAGCCTAGGAACAAGCTATAGGGTTTATGTTCTTGGTGAGTGGGGAGAAAGGGGTTTTTTGTTGTTGTTGTTCTTTTTTGGGTGGCAAGAGAAGGATATCAAAGTTTGTTTGTTTGTTTTTTTAACATCTGAGAAACAGAAGAAACTAATTGTGAAACCGTCAGTATTTGAAGATGATTCTAACAACTGCCATCTTCCAGCTCTCCCTAAACTGACTACAGGAAAGCCTTCATTTTGTGGGAAATTATTTTCATACATTCCCTTGATAGTTTATATAGAATCACACTACACCACACTACTGTAAGATTACTCACTTTGGTTACCAACTGTCAGACTCTGAAAATGTCAGTTCAGTTCAGTCGCTCAGTCGTGTCCAACTCTTTATGACCCAATGAACCACAGCACACCAGGCCTCCCTGTCCATCACCAACTCCCGGAGTTTACCCAAACTCATGTCTATTGAGTTGGTGATGCCATTCAATCATCTCATCCTCTGTCGTTCCCTTCTCCTCCTTCCCTCAAACTTTCCCAACATCAGGATCTTTTCCAATGACCCTGGATCTTTTCAGCTCTTCACATCAGGTGGCCAAAATATTGGAGTTTCAGCTTCATCAGTGCATTTGATGAACACGCAGAACTGATCTCCTATACCATGGACTGGTTGGATCTCCTTGCAGTCCAAGGGATTCTCAAGAGTCCTCTCCAACACCACAGTTCAAAAGCATCAATTCTTCAGTGCCTGCTTTCCTTATAGTCCAAATCTCACACCCATACATGACTACTGCAAAAACCATCACCTTGACTGGATGGACCTTTGTTGACAAAGTAATGTCTCTGCTTTTTAATATGCTGTCTAGGTTGGTCATAACTTTCCTTCCAAGGAGTAAGCGTCTTTTAATTTCATGGCTGCAATCACCATCTGCAGGGATTTTGGAGCCTCCCTCCCAAATAAATTCAGCCACTGTTTCCACTGTTTCCTCATCTATTTGCCATGAAGTGAGGGACCAGATGCCATGATCTTAGTTTTTGAATGTTGAGCTTTAAGCCAATTTTTCCACTCTCCTCTTTCACTTTCATCAAGAGGCTCTTTAGTTCTTCTTCATTTTCTGCCATAAGGGTGGTATCATCTGCATATCTGAGGTTATTGATATTTCTCCCCTCAATCTTGATTCCAGCTTGTGCTTCCTCCAGCCCAGCGTTTCTCATGATGTACTCTGCTGCTGCCGCTGCTGCCGCTGCTGCAGCTGCTAAGTCGCTTCAGTCATGTCTGACTCTATGCAACCCCATAGACAGCAGCTCACCAGGTTCCACCGTCCCTGGGATTCTCCAGGCAAGAACACTGCAGTGGGTTGCCATTTCCTTCTCCAATACATGAAAGTGAAAAGGGAAAGTGAAGTCGCTCAGTCGTGTCCAACTCTTAGCGACCCCATGGACTGCAGCGCACCAGGCTTCTCCGTCCATGAGATTTTCCAGGCAAGAGTACTGGAGTAGGGTGCCATTGCCTTCTCTGGATGTACTCTGCATATAAGTTAAATAAGCAGGGTGACAATATACAGCCTTGATGGACTCCTTTTCCTATTTGGAACCAGTCTGTTGTTCCATGTCCAGTTCTAACTGTTGCTTCCTGACCTGCACACAGGTTTCTAAAGAGACAGGTCAGGTGGTCTGGTATTCCCATCTCTTGAAGAATTTTCCACAGTTTATTGTGATCCACACAGTCAAAGGCTTTGGCATAGTCAATAAAGCAGAAATAGATGTTTTTCTGGAACTCTCTTGCTTTTTCCATGATCCAGTGGATGTTGGCAATTTCATCTCTGGTTCCTCTGCCTGTTCTAAAACCAGCTTGAACATCTGGAAGTTCACGGTTCCTGTAATGCTGAAGCCTGGCTTGGAGAATTTTGAGCATTACTTTACTAGCGTGTGAGATGAGTGCAACTGGGTAGTAGTTTGAACATTCTTTGGCATTGCCTTTCTTTGGGGTTGGAATGAAAACTGACCGTTTCCAGTCCTGTGGCCACTGCTGAGTTTTCCAAATTTGCTGGCATATTGAGTGCAGCACTTTCACAGCATCATCTTTCAGGATTTGAAATAGCTCCACTGGAATTCCATCACTTCCACTAGCTTTGTTCATAGTGATGCTTTCTAAGGCCCACTTGACTTCACATTCCAGGATGTCTGGCTCTGGGTGAGTGATCACACCATTGTGATTATCTGGGTCGTGAAGATCTTTTTTGTATAGTTGATAATGTCACTCGTGTCCGACTCTTTGCAACCCCATGGACTGTAGCCTACAAGGATCCTCCCTCCATGGAATTCTCCAGGCAAGAGTACTAGAGTGGGCTGCCATTTCCTTCTCCAGGGGTTCTTACCGACTCAGGGATCGAACCCAGGTCTCCTGCATTCCAGGCAGACACTTTAACCTCTGAGCCACCAGGGAAGCCCCTGATAATGTCACATAGGGGTTAAAAAGCCTCTGATTTTACCCTTTATACCATCACAGCTGCACCAAATCCAGAAGAATGTTTAGGGGTTCTAGACTCTAGGTGACAAAAGCAAGCAGAATAATTTATAACCCGAACCTTTGATCCTTTTGTATTGTTCTGTCAGCTGTTAGAAGGATCCACACCATTCCCACTGTGCCAGCTGGGCTGCAGTAAGAAAGAGACAGCAATGCTCCCTTTCTGGTGACTGTCCCCTGGGACACGTGAACCAAGAGATTCTAAAGGACTCAATGCAATATCCTTTCTGAAAGTTTCCTAAGAAACACTTGACAATAATAGTTTTAATTACTAGTTTGAAGCCTTATTCTAAAAACTTTACCTAAAATTGCTTTACTTCACCAGAGTTATCACCATGATCATAATCAGAACAATTAACTAACATTTATTAAGCTGTGTTTATTGCAAACTGCTGCCTCTGAGTGTACAATAGGAAAAAGGCAAAGAAAACCAGGAAACCTGACATACCTTGACAAACATATAAAGCAGATAAATACTGAAAGGAAACACAGAGAAATGAAGAAGGTTGCACATGACTAGCAGAGTTATGTGTAGGTTTTTAAAAGTTTTGTGTCCTAAATTTGTTTTAAACATTATTGCTTTTAAAAACACATTTAAAATTTTACCCTAGAAAAGTAATTTTACACTCCTAAATTTGGGTTTTAATCTCCAGGGTAACATTTTGGCATGCATTATTTCAGGCTTTTTTCTTTTCCTTATATTATCTATTTATCTCTAAAGAGATATAATTTATGTAATTATAATATTTTATTATAAAATAGTGTGAATATTATTTATATATTATAAATATACATACTATTAAATATAAATATTATAAAATATAATTATATATAGTTACATGTAGTTCTATTTATATAACTTGACACATATGATATTTAATAAGGTAGCAACATATGATATAAATACATATTCTGTTCTGAAATGTGCATTTTTCACTTAATATATTTGGACAGGTTTCTACCATTTTATATATATGTGTGTGTGTTAGTTGCTCAGTCGTGTCCAACTTTTTGTGATCCCATGGACTGTATCCTGTCAGGCTCCTCTCTCCATGGAATTCTCCAGACAAGAATACTAGAGTGAGTTTCCATTCCTTTCTCCAGAGGATCTTCCTGACCCAGGTTTCAAACCTGGGTCTCCTACATTGCAGGAAGACTCTTTATTGTCTGAGCTACCAGGATTTACATACTTTTAAAAAATGATTGTTTAAAATAAGGGTCAGGAAACTATGACCAGTGGGTCACCCACATAATCTTGTAAATAAAGTTTCATTGGAACACTCCATGTTTTTTTTTTTAAACTGAATGGACTAAGTTCCTTGGTTGGGTTAATACATATAGACTGCCTGAGATAATACAAACTTCACCATCACATTAGGTTAATGGGAAATGAAGGTCTTCTTAATCCTGACAGGAGAAAAGGGTTGACTGTCATCCTCATTACGAACTGTTTTCCGTGCTTTTTTGTTTCCATATTTTCTATGGACATTTTCATGCTATAACTGCAGATTGAGTAGTGGCAAAAGAGATTTTATAGCCCATAACCCCAAAATAGTTATTACTTAGCATTTTACCAGAAAAGCCTTCAAATTTCACTGTAGGGATAGTGCACCATTAAGCAATTGCCTATTGACTAACATTTCAATCATTTCTAATGTTCGGCTGTTAAAAATATTCATATAGAGTAAATGATAGTTTGATCTCGAATTATAGATATTTTGGACGTCTGTGTCTTTGCACACTTGTGAATATTGACTGATGTATACAAATTTAAAACTTTTTCGCATTGATATTAATACATCAGTCATTTCTTTTATAATTTTTGTCTTTAGTATCATGCATAGAAAGGTGGATAGCTACTGGGAACTGGGGGTTTTTTGTTCTTGTTTTGCTTGTTTTTCAGCAAATCTAACCTGCTGTTGAATTCTCCAATATGTAGTTGGATGGCCCTGCTCATTCTTTTTCCATTTATATCAGGGAAACGGCTCAAAACAAGAGCAGGAAGGGGACAGAAGCTGCACATGACACAGCCACTCTGATTGTGCTCTGACTGATGGCTGAGCTAATCTTCCCAGGCTCTGGCTGAACTCTATCTCCAGGCTAAATCCAAATTCTGAGTGGAACACTGCCTCGGGTCCCTCCTTCCCATGACTCTGCCATGCCTCTAGCTAGCCAGGCACAGCTGAACTCACAGAGTGCCAACCTCTCTGGGCTTCCTGAACGCTATACTTTTTCACGCTTTCCAAACTAGGCTCTCACCCTGGGCTGCAACTTTTTAATGTTTGGCCTGTCTTGTTTGTTGTGTGGTCACCAGCTCAGAAAGGCTAATAGAACCAATGCCAAATGAAATTCCCCTTCAAATAGTTCTCAGTGTACGGAACTTGGAACAATGTGTATTTGTTACTCGAGAAAAAAATCCATTATTAAGAAAAATCCAATTACCTCCCTGAAGTTAATGCGTTGCATGTACTTTCAATATGTAAATTACATCGGAGTATATGTCTAATCCAAGTCTATGCCCAAACCAGTAACACTGAAGAAGCTGAACGGTTCTATGAAGATCTACAAGACCTTTTAGAACTAACACCCAAAAAAGATGTCCTTTTCATTATAGGGGACTGGAATGCAAAAGTAGGAAGTCAAGAAACACCTGGAGTAACAGGCAAATTTGGCCTTGGAATACAGAATGAGGCAGGGCAAATACTAATAGAGTTTTGCCAAGAAAATGCACTGGTCATAGCAAACACCCTCTTCCAACAACACAAGAGAAGACTCTACACATGGACATCACCAGATGGTCAACACTGAAATCAGACTGATTATATTCTTTGCAACCAAAGATGGAGAAGCTCTATACAGTCAGCAAAAACAAGACTGGGAGCAGACTGTGGCTCAGATCATGAACTCCTTATTGCCAAATTCAGACTTAAATTGAAGAACGTAGGGAAAACCACTAGACAATTCAGGTATGACCTAAATCAAACCCCTTATGATTATACAGTGGAAGTGAGAAATAGATGTAAGGGACTAGATCTGATAGAGTGCCTGATGAACTATGGATGGAGGTTCGTGACATTGTACAGGAGACAGGGATCAAGACCATCCCCATGGAAAAGAAATGCAAAAAAGGAAAATGGCTGTCTGAGGAGGCCTTACAAATAGCTGTGAAAAGAAGAGAGGTGAAAAACAAAGGAGAAAAGGAAAGACATAAGCATCTGAATGCAGAGTTCCAAAGAATAGCAAGAAGAGATAAGAAAGGCTTCTTCAGCGATCAGTGCAAAGACATAGAGGAAAACAACAGAATGGGAAAGACTAGAGATCTCTTCAAGAAAATGAGAGATACCAAGGGAACATTTCAAGCAAAGATGGGCCCGATAAAGGACAGAAATGGTATGGACCTAACAGAAGCAGAAGATATTATGAAGAGGTGGCAAGAATACACAGAAGAACTGTACAAAACAGATCTTCACGACCAAGATAATCACGATGGTGTGATCACTCACCCAGAGCCAGACATCCTGGAATGTGAAGTCAAGCGGGCCTTAGAAAGCATCACTATGGACAAAGCTAGTGGAGGTGATGGAATTCCAGTGGAGCTATTTCAAATTCTGAAAGATGATGCTGTGAAAGTGCTGCACTCAATATGCCAGCAAATTTGGAAAACTCAGCAGTGACCACAGGACTGGCAAAGGTCAGTTTTCATTCCAACCCCAAAGAAAGGAAATGCCAGAGAATGCTCAAACTACTACACAATTGTATTCATCTCACACGCTAGTAAAGTAATGCTCAAAATTCTCCAAGCCAGGCTTCAGCATTACAGGAACCGTGAACTTCCAGATGTTCAAGCTGGTTTTAGAACAGGCAGAGGAACCAGAGATCAAATTGCCGACATCCACTGGATCATGGAAAAAGCAAGAGAGTTCCAAAAAACATCTATTTCTGCTTTATTGACTATGCCAAAGCCTTTGACTGTGTGGATCTCAATAAACTGGAAAATTCTGAGAGAGATGGGAATACCAGACCACCTGACCTGCCTCTTAAGAAACGTATATGCAGGTCAGGAAGCAACAGTTAGAACTGGACATGGAACAACAGACTGGTTGCAAATAGGAAAAGGAGTATGTCAAGGCTGTATATTGTCACCCTGCTTATTTAACTTATATGCAGAGTACATCATGAGAAACGCTGGGCTGGAAGAAGCACAAGCTGGAATCAAGATTGCCGGGAGAAATATCAATAACCTCAGATATGCAGATGACACTACCCTTATGGCAGAAAGTGAAGAGGAACTAAAAAGCCTCTTGATGAAAGTGCAAGAGGAGAGTGAAAAAGTAGGCTTAAAGCTCAACATTCAGAAAACTAAGATCATGGCATCTGGTCCTGTCACTTCATGGGAAATAGATGGGGAAACAGTGGAAACAGTGACAGACTTTATTTTTGGGGGCTCCAAAATCACTGCAGATGGTGATTGCAGCCATGAAATTAAAAGACGCTTACTCATTGGAAGGGAAGTTATGACCAACCTAGATATTATATTAAAGAGCAGAGAAATTAATTTGCCAACAAAGGTCCGTCTGAAGGAAATGGCAATCCACTCCAGCACTCTTGCCTGGAAAATCCCATGGATGGAGGAGCCTGATAGGCTACAGTCCATGGGGTCGCAAAGAGTCAGACACGACTGAGCGACTTCACTTTCAGTCAAGGCTATGGTTTTTCCAGTGGTCATGTATGGATGTGAGAGTTGGACTGTGAAGAAAGTTGAGCACTGGAGAATTGATGCTTTTGAACTGTGGTGTTGGAGAAGACTCTTGAGAGTCCCTTGGACTGCAAGGAGATCCAACCAGTCCCTTCCAAAGGAGATCAGTCCTGGGTATTCTTTGGAAGGACTGATGCTAAAGCTGAAACTCCAGTACTCTGGCCACCTCATGCGAAGAGCTGACTCATTGGAAAAGACTCTGATGCTGGGAGGGATTGAAGGCAGGAGGAAAAGGGGGCGACAGAGAATGAGGTGCCTGGATGGAATCACGGACTCAATGGACGTGAGTTTGGGTGAACTCCAGGAGTTGGTGATGGACAGGGAGGCCTGAGTGCTGCAATTCATGGGGTTGCAAAGAGTTGGACACAACTGAGTGACTGAACTGAACTGAACTGATACATCTAATACCATCCACAGAGAGATCTGCAGAGGGCAAGAGAGAGAGGAGGGCGTGTCTATATTAATGAAGTTAACTTTTGCAACTAGCTATTTTTTAATGAAAATAAACTGATTCAGAAGACCTAGAGGATGCCATTACAGCATAATAATTTACAGAACAGTGTGGAAGTTTCAATAAACTTTAAAAAATACTCTTTCATGAAGTTTATGAGAATTCATTGCCACAGGTTGTTTTCTTGATCTCCTAAGAATTCATTTTCTCAGAAACTATACAGTATATCTTATAAAAAGTAAACACATGGAATAATATTTCTAAAATGGAGTAATTGTTTTCTTTTATCCTCTCTCCTCTTTGTCGTTTAGAACTCTTTCTTTGAATCTTTCAAAGAATTTCCAATTTTCTTTGTAGACCGACAAAAATAACTTCAAATCACCCTGGAATCTGTGTATAAACATAGGGTCATTGCATTTCTGTTTGAGAGAATTTGGCTATGACTGCTATTAAATTTTAAAGATGAGGAATAGCAAATGATAACCTCTCATGATTTTGCCACCTAACTCCAGCCCTTGTTTTCCTGCCTTTTGAGACATTGGGATGTCAGAATCTGGATTTTCCCTTAATCGTGTCTTCAGATGGTGATTAGTTTTCTATTACTGCTGTAACAATGCCTCACAAAATTGGTTTGAAAACAACACCAACTTGTTCTCCTATACTGCTAAAGGTCAAAAGTCCAAAACTGAATCTTACAAGGAATAAATCAAGGTATTCACAGTGCCATGTTTCTTCTGGAGGCTCAAAGGAAGAACCTATACTTTGTCCTTCTCAGCTTCAGAGGTTGCCTGCAACCCTTGGCTCATGGTCCCACATCATTTTGATTTCTGCTTCTGTCAAAACATCTCTTTCTCTGACTCTGACACTCCTACCTCTGTTTTATAAGGACTCTTGTGATTATGTTGTACTCTCCTAGATAACCTAAAATAATCTCTCAGAATCAAGATCCTAACCTTAATCGCATCTGCAAAGTCCCTTCTGCCTTGGAAAGGTCCAGGGATTAGATTGCAAACATCTTTGGGGGGACCACTATTTTGTCCTAATCCAGGCGCATGCGCATGCATGCTAAATCACTTCAGTCACGTCCAACTCTTTTCAGCCCTATGGATGACCCCAACAGGCTTCTCTGTCCAGACAAGGACACTGGAGTGGGTTGCCATGCCCTCCTCCAGGGAATCTTCCCGATCCAGGGATCAAACCCATGTCTCTTATGTCTCCTACATTGGCAGAAGGGTTCTCTACCACTGAGCCACCTGTGAAGCCCAATCCAGTCACATACTTGAATCTATTTTATAATTTTGCCTGGATAACTCACTAATGGGAAAACCATTAATATTTTTTGGTTTTAAAATTAGTATAAAGGCAATAGCTATGTCCATGAAAAGAGGCAGAAAAAGATATTAGGGCAAATACAGTTCTGTAATGATCTATTTCTGTAATTACACAACCACATATTCTCTCTGCCAGATCCCCTCTTTCATACTTCAATACCATCCATATTCATATCTGTCTGCCTGGCCTTTAATTAAAACTAAGATCTACTTCTGGGCATTAGGAACTCCCCATTCTAGGATCAACAAGCTCCCCTACATCCTTGAACATGGTTTATCTTAAATACAGTTCATGACTCAGTATGTCTAGAGTTTGGTTTTCCACCAATACCACTGTCATCTCTAATGTAGGCCACATCCCATTATGTTTCCTCATTGCTCACAGGGTAAGGAGTCATTACTATATTTTATTTCATTGTTACTTCCTACTTTTTCTCCACCACTGCTCTCAGTACCATATTTGTTTTGGAAGGAAGCCCAAGCGATTCACTTATACATCCCTTCCCCCACCTCCTCTAATTATCTGTGGAAATTCAGGATACTCTCCACTTTCCTTGATCATTTCAGGATTTTAGTCTTTCTACCCTATCTACCACCATCAACCTCAATAGCTGCATACAAACTTCCCAACATTCTAACCTCACAATTCTTCTGAGGACCAATATATAATTCCTTAATATTCACATGCATCCTCCCCTTGCCAGCTGCGTGCAGTAATGCTCACTCATTGATCTTGCCCTGACTTTCCATGGTCAAAGGCTTTGAGAAGCTTTGTATCATCATTTGGAAAGCTCAAAAGTAATGCTCAAAATTCTCCAAGCCAGTCTTCAGCATTACGTGAACTGTGAAATTCCAGATGTTCAAGCTGGTTTTAGACAAGGCAGAGGAACCAGAGATCAAATTGTCAACATCCGCTGGATCACTGAAAAAGCAAGAGAGTTCCAGAAAAACATCTTTTTCTGCGTTGCTGACTATGCCAAAGCCTTTGACTGTGTGGATCACAATAAACTGGAAAATTCTGAAAGAGATGGGAATACCAGACCACCTGACCTGTCTCCTGAGAAATTTGTATGCAGATCAAGAGGCAACAGTTAGAACTGGACATGGAACAACAGACTGGTTCCAAATAGGAAAAGGAGTATGTCAAGGCTGTATATTGTCACCCTGCTTATTTAACTTATATGCAGACTACATCATGAGAAACACTAGGCTGGATGAAGCACAAGCTGGAATCCAGATTGCCAGGAGAAATATCAATAACCTCAGATATGCAGATGACACCACCCTTATAGCAAAAATGAAGAAGAACTAAAGAGCCTCTTGATAAAAGTGAAAGAGGAGAGTGAAAAAGTAGGCTTAAAGCTCAACATTCAGAAAACTAAGATGATGGCATCTGGTCCCATCACTTCATGGGAAATAGATGGGGAAACAGTGGAAACAGTGGCTGACTACTTTTTTGGGCTCCAAAATCACTGCAGATGGTGATTGCAGCCATGAAATTAAAAGACACTTACTCCTTGGAAGGAAAGTTATGACCAACCTAGATAGCATATTAAAGAGCAGAGACATTACTTTGCCAACAAAGATCTGTCTAGTCAAGGCTCTAGTTTTTCCAGTAGTCATGTATGGATGTGAGAGTTGGACTGTGAAGAAAGCTGAGCACAGAAGAATTGATGGTTTTGAACTGTGGTGTTGGAGAAGACTCTTGAGAGTCCCATGGACTGCAAGGAGATCCAACCAGTCCATTCTGAAGGAGGTCAGTCCTGGGTGTTCATTGGAAGGACTGATGTTGAAGTTGAAACTCTAATACTTTGGCCACGTGATGTGAAGAGCTGACTCATTTGAAAAGACTCTGATGCTGGGAAAGATTGAAGGCAGGAGGAGAAGGGGACGACTGACGATGAGATGGTTGGATGGCATCACCGATGCAATAGACATGAATTTGGGTAAACTCCGGGAGTTGGTGATGGACTGGGAGGCCTGGCGTGCTGCGGTCCATGGTGTCGCAAAGAGTCGGACATTACTGAGCGACTGAACTGAACTGAAAGTAAATAGACCTTCCTACAGGTTGAACTCTGATCTTTTTTCTCAGTTCTAGAAACTGAGGTTTGACTTGATGTCAAGAAGTTACCAAGTGACAAAAATGGTTTTCATCTTGTTCCCTTGTGTTTAAGACCTGTGACAGTCTTCTGTTCCCACAAGCCTCCAAGCGTCCTGACCTTGTTCCTCCCCCAGCTCAGGGCTGAGATTTTATCTGTAACAAATTTTTCTGGCACTTAAAACCTGCCTTTCTCTGTCATCTTAAATCTGAACATTACTTCTGTCTAGAATCCAGCAGCCACAACCATGCTGAGGCTAACCATTCGCTTGGACCCTGAATTTTAATGGTTCGTGTATCTCCTGCCCACTATGTTCTGCCTGCCTAGCTAGATGTTCTCCCAGTGCCAACAGCTGGATCTTTATCCTTGATATCCGCTCACCCAAGGAGACAGGTCCAGCTTCAATTCAATCTACCCTACCAAGTTTCAATGAACTTTTCTGTGACAAGCTATGAAATGAGCTTTCTGCCACTCTCTTACTGTTATCAAATGGGATTTTCCTTCTTCCTTTGTTCTCTAGTCACTTACCCCACGGGCTTTTTTCTTGCATTATTTCCTTCCCTCGCAGCTCCAGGACATTCCAAACATTTTAGATTCTCTCTTATCTTGGTTTCTCTGCCATCTTCTCTTGGCCAATGTTTCAAACTTGGGAGTTCCTGGGGTCATCATTAGGGCCATCTGCAAAACTTCCAGTTCTCTTAGGTCCAGGTAACTGGTAGAGTCTTACTTCTCTACCCTCACTGCTCTGGCCAACAAAATGTATTTATGAAAAGTCTTGTTTCCAGGAAGAAGCTTTAAGAGATAATGCTTCCTCAACCTAAATGTCAATTGATAAATGAATAGATAAAGAAGATGTCTACATATATAATGGAATACTGCTGCTGCTGCTGCTAAGTCACTTCAGTCGTGTCCGACTCTTTGTGACCCCATGGACTGCAGCCTACCAGGCTCCTCCGTCCATGGGATTTTCTAGGCAAGAGTACTGGAGTGGGGTGCCATTGCCTTCTCTGAATGGAATACTACTCAGCCATAAAAAAAGAACAAAATAATGTCATTTGAGCAACATGGATGGACATAGAGATTGTCATACTAAGTGAAGTAAGTCAGACAGAGACAGACAAATATCACATGATATCACATATGTGGGGTCTAAAAAAATGATACAAATTAACTTATTTATAAAACAAACCCACAGACTTAGAGAATGAACTTATGGTTACTAGCAGGAAGGCTGGGGATAGGGATAGACTGGGAATTTGGGATGGACTTGTACACATTACTGTATTTAAAACAAATAACCAAAAAGGACCTACAGTATAGCACAGGGAACTCTGTTCAATGTTATCTGGCAGCCTGGATGGGAGAGGAGTTTGGGGGGAAATGGATACATGTGTATGTATGGCTGAGTCCCTTTGCTGTCCACCTGAAACTATCACAAAGTTGTTAATCAGCTATACTGCAATATAAAATAAAAAGGTAAAAAATTTTAAATTAAAATAATATAACCAAAAAGAACCTACTGTATAGCACACGGAACTGTTCAATATTATGTATTAACCTAAGTGCTGCAGTTCATAGTGTCGCAAAGAGTTGGACACGACTGAGTGACTGAACTGAAGTGACATGAACTGAAGTGGGAAAAGAATTTGCAAAAGAAAAAAATACATGCATGTGTATAACTGAATCACTGCTGTAAACCTGAAACTAACACGACATTGTTAATCAATTGTACTCCAATATACAATAAAAAAATCTTAAAAAGAGATAATGCTTCCTTTGCCATATTTTCTTTCCTTTTGCCTCCATGACCAACAACACACTCTGAGTGAGAAGAGTAGCCCCAGCCAACCTACAATGGACATGGAGCAATAGAAGAAACAAATCTTTGTTGCTTGAAGCATTTGAGATTAGGGAGTTATTTTGGGGCAGATACTAATCTACCATCTGTTTTCTCCACTCATATTCCAGTCTGTAGTGGACCTGGTATTTTACCTAACCAGTATTCCTTTGAAAACCACCCCTTTCCCACTTTGGGTTTATGTAGTTCGTGGCTTCAGGGATGAGTATATGACTCAGACCCAGGCAATCAAACTATCCCATCACCTTGGCCCCAGCGATTAGTCCAGTGTTGGTCACACTACCCAAGTTGGACCAACTGTAGTTTATATCAGGATTTGGCTGGAAAATTGGGAGAGAATTTTTATTTTTTTGTCTGGACATGCTTAAGCAGGTAAACTGTATTCTTGGGGCTGTCAGTGGATACTCAGGAAAGTGGAGGCAAACAATGTAGAAAAATAGTTTCCATTGCTGTTCTTTTTTTTTTTTTGGTGGTGCTGTATGGCATGAGGGAATCTTAGTTCCTTGACCAGGGATCAAACCTAGGCCCCATGCATAGGCAGCATGGAGTATTAACCACTGGACCTCCAGGGAAGTCCAAAGAGTAAAATATAGTTTTGATGACATTGCTTGAGGGATTGGATTTAGACATGCCATAAATCCGTATACTCTTCAGACTTTCCTGTGATGGAAGCCAATGCTGCTGCTGCTGCTAAGTCGCTTCAGTCGTGTCCGATTCTGTGCGACCCCATAGACGGCCTCCCACCAGGCTCCCCTGTCCCTGGGATTCTACAGGCAAGAACACTGCAGTGGGTTGCCATTTCCTTCTCCAATGCATGAAAGTGAAAAGTGAAAGTGAAGTCGCCCAGTCAAGCCCGACTCTTGGCGCCCCCATGGACTACAGCCTACCAGGCTCCTCCATCCATGGGATTTTACAGGCAAGAGTACTGGAGTGGGGTGCCATTGCCTTATCTGGATATAAGCCAATACATTTCCTTTATTCTTTAATTTATTTTGAATTGAGATTTCTGTCACTTGCAACTGAAAAAAAAATGCTAATTAAAACAGCTGCAAAGCACTAACGGAAACACCAGGAAACCACACAATTTTCTCTTATACTTTTACCCTAGAGAATATCAACTGAATTCTCACTGGGATCAGTACTCCTCTTGCTCATCTTTATTTACTTCCTATTGTATTCCTCATGGTACCTTTTCCCAGACATTCTCTATTCTTCTAAATTCCCTTCCTGTTCCCTAAGATGAGCTAGCCTTTCACTTCTCTGAAACCAAATTCATCTGTCTTGAACATCCTCCACTTAAACCCTATCCCTATGTAGTTTCATCTATGCATCTCTTTCCAAACTTAACCATATCACTTGCTCCTTTCCTGGTGGTTTATGTCCTGGTTTTCCACTAACATCTCCAACCACTCTTGTGTCTCCATTTCCTTCCACTGCAACCAGGGAACAGCTGTTCACAGCGTCTACCTGTCCCTTCTTCCAGGGTGCAGATTCCTGATTATCTGTTCCTCTGGCTTTATCTGTCACCCACAGGCAAATGGCTCTCAAATCCAGTTTAGGCCTGCTAGGCTTTTGCATTCACATGCCCCCGTTAGAAAAACACCTCACACTCACCACGTCCAAAAGTGAGATTATTCTGCTCTTTCAAAATTCAAGCTCTGAGTTATTCTGAGAAATCTCAGTTTCTCTCCTCTGTATCCAATTAGTTACTATGGCATATTAATATCACCGTACAGTACTTCTCCAAACTATACCCTCCTTACAACAAACATGGATACTAATTTGGGCTTTTCTTACCTGTTTTGCAGACTCATGCAATCATTGCTTCAGTATCCATAGAAACTGGGTTTCTGATCAAATTCCAGAAGGCCAAAAACAAAATGAAATAAAAAGATACAAACTGAAATAAGTTTTTGTTTGCTACCTCTTGTCCAGGCACGTACATCAGCTCAGAACTCTCAGATGAATGACTGCTAGACTCCTGTTATTTGTCTTCACAAGTTAGATCTCAGTACTTCATATCTGCAATGATATCCTCAGGAAATATGCTCAGGGGCCACTGCTGCAAAATTCTTTCAGAGTCCTCATGGCCCCACAGAAAAGTTTCAAACAAGCTACTGCAAAAGGTTTTCCAGAACTCAGGCAGTATCATTTTTTTGTTAGAGAATGTTTGCCCAGTCTTGTCCCAGACTCTTTGACTTTCTTACTACACTACTATCCTGAAAAGGTTTTTGTAACAGAGCCCAACAATAAACCATTATATAAAATTCTCATCTATAGATGTATAAACCTGTAAGAATTTCTCTAACAGTGATCATCTACCCAGCTTCCCACAGGCAAATGACTCTCAAATCTATTCATTCCAGTCTTGGCCTTCCTTTTTAGCTCATTCTCTTCAGAAAATGGTTCCAGTTCCTTTCTTGAAGGACAACAGAGATCACTCTTTAAAAAATTCAGTCATCCCTACTAACTACAGAATCCAACCCAAAGTCCTTTGCCTGGTGTTTCAGTCCATTTGGGCTGCTATAACAAAATACTATCAGATGAGTAGCTTAATACGCTTGACCCTTGAGCAAGGCAGGAATTAGGGGCATCTACACTCTGTGCACTCAAAAATCAAGGTATAATTTATAGGTAGTCCTCTTTACACAAGATTCATCCGTATATGTGGTTCTGCACCTGGAATTCAACCAACTGGGAACTGTGTGGTATTGCAGCATTTACTATTAAAAAAATTACACACGTAAATGGACCCATGCAGTTTAAACCCTTATTGTTCAAGGGTCAACTGTAAACAACAGAAATGTATTTCTCATAGTTCTGGAGGCAGAGAAATTCAGGGTCAAGGTGCTGGCCTCTCTCCTTGGCTGGACGACCACTTTCTATCTCTGCCTTCACATGGTCCTTCCTCTGTGTGTATCCATGTCTGTGTTCCACTTTTCTCTTCTTATAAAGACATCAATAATATTGGATTAGGACAAATGAGTCTTAAAGATGTCATTTAACTTAATTACCTCTTTAATGAGCACTTGTCAGTAATCTTGTCTTTAAAAAGTAGATTTGACTTAGACATGCAGAAATAGGGGATGCTGTAAGGGTGCAATATTATGAACAAAGTCCCAAAACCTGGCAAGGAAACCTCAGAGAGTAATCAGTGGCCAGTTTGGAAAGCTGGCTAGAGAAACAGGTATGGGAGATGAGGATGGATAGGTAGTGTCACGAGCTGAACTGGGTCCCCCCAAATCTATATGTTGAAGTCCTAATCCCCAGGATCTCAGAATGTACCCGTATTTGGAGACACATTATTTAATGAGGCAATTGAGGCAAAAAGCACAGATGTACCTGGTGGGCTATGGTCCATGGGGTCGCAAAGAGTTGGACACAACTCAAGCAACTTAGCATGCAAGCACACAAGGTAAAACGAGGTCTTTAAGGTACACCCTACTCCTAACCCTAACTATCTTTTATAAAGTCGCTGCAAGCACTGAATTAGCTACTATTCTGTACCATTTCTCCTAAAAGAAATACAGGATTAGGTTCCTGTGAGCCTCTGATGACAACAATTTCATCAGCCAATGAACGTATATTTATGTGTGTTCTGTTTGTGCCTGCACATGCGCACAAATTGTCCCTTCAGTCATGTCCGACTCTCTGCAACCCTACAAATTGTAGCCCATCAGGCTCCTCTGTCCATGGCATTCTCCAAGCAAGAGTACTGGAGTGGGCTGGCCCTCCTGCAGGAAATCTTCCCAACCGAGGGATCGAACCCGCGTCTCTCACGTCTCCTGCGTTGGAGACATGTACCACTAGTACCACCTGGAAAGCTCCCTGTTCTGTTTAAAGATGCCTTATTTAATATACATTGTTGATTCATTAACACTGAACTAACAACCAGCCGCACCATAACTCATGCCTGAATAAAGCTTATCTAACACTGTATTTTTTCTGTAAGGCACCTCACAGCCTTTTTGTACCAAGAATACCAGACAGCACTTCAACACTATGCTTGGAAGTCATTTTAAATAGCAAAAGCACAAAAAATTTTAAAAAAGAAATGGCACTAAATAGACCATAAAAAGATTACTTGTTTACAGTCTGAACTGAGCTGGGAACACGCATGTTGAGCAACTCCAATTTTTCATTGCACTGTACATGCTTGTGAATGACTACACAAGTGCCTCAAATATTGATCTTGGAGTCAGAGATAAATTCTAGCAAGTAGATGAATTCAAAAATATGAAATCTTGGACTTCCCTGGTGGTCTAGTGGTTAAGAATTCACCTGCCAGTGCAGGGGACAAGGGTTGATCCCTAGTCCAAGAAGACACAGGGCAGCTAAGCCCATGCATCAGAACTAATAAAGCCTGCATGCCTTAGAGCCCATTTTTACATCAAGAGAAGCCCACACACTGCAACTAGAGAGTAACCTCTGCTTGCTGCAACTAGAGAAAGCCCACAAGCAGTTACAAAGACCCAGCACAGCCAAAAATAAATGAATTAAAAAAAAATAAAATGTGAACTCTGTAAGTAATGAGGATCGACAGTACTATTAATCCCATTTTATAGATAAGGAAACTAAGACTTGCTGCAGTTAAGATCTTTCGCAAGGTCACTGCTTGTGAAGTTAGCACAGTCAGGATTCGAATTTTACTTCGTAGAAGATTTTTTTTTCACCTGTACTGAGTCAGGATAGGATAAACAGAGTTGAGGAAATCAGTCAACCACACTAATACAGAGGCTGCAAATAGCGAATAGCCTTTGCAAAAACTTGTCAATTACACGAAGCATGCTTTCTGGGAATGACACCAAAATATTAGTGAAGAGCAGTTTCACACTTTAAACAAAGAGGATTGTTCTTAGAAGTACAGTAGTAATAGATTTATCTGATGGCTCTAGAGCCCAAGTGACCAAAATCCATAGCCTTTGTTTCTGCAGAGTTTATGTTGTCATCTTCTCAATACAATTCTGTTTGGGAAAAAAAAATAAGTACATTCACACCCAGGCATTACATAGTATACAAAAGCATAATCAGGGACATATTATAATAGGGCAATTCAAGGAATTAGTGGTCAAGTCTGTAAAGGGGCCTTCATGCACCAAAAAGCATAGTGTATAAGCCATTTTAAAAAAAAAAAAAAGAGCATTTATTCATCCAGAAAACCACTAAGCTGCCACTGTGATATTAGGTCCTCAACATTAGGGTGAATATAAAATAGTTCCTGCCCTGGCCATAATCACAGAATAGCTCCTGAGGCAGGTGAAACTGCGTGTGCCTGTGTGTGTTCTGTGGTGTTTTTGCTCTGTTTCTCTCCCTCCCATACCAGGGATCCAAGACACATCTCCTGCACTGGCAGGCAGATTCTTTACCACTGACCCACCTGTGAGAGAGCCCTTTCTTGCGCATTGTCTTCCCAGAGCTGCTATCCAGACATCACCACAAGTTCCTGATTTTCTTCCTGTCCCTCTGACCTCCATTTGGGAAATACACCTCCTCTTTCCAGCCTCTAAATAAGATAGTCCTAGGAGTCAGTCCACAAATTTTTCTTCTATCTCTTCTCACTCTCTAAGTGATCTTATCCAATCTCAGGAGTTTTTAAATTAATTGTTTTTTCTGGCCGTGCCACTCAGCATGTGAGATCTCAGTTCCCTGACCAAGGATTGAAACTGCACTTCCTGCAGTGGAAGCCCAGAGTCTTAACCACTGGACTGCCAAGGAAGTACCCAGTCTCGGGGTTTTAAATTCAGTCAAGGACTCAATGAGAAACAGATGGCTCATTGAAATTACAGTTATTCAAGTAGGGCTCACTACAGGGACTATTTGTAAAGGCATAAAGACAGCAGTGGGGCTTCCCTGGTGGCTCAGATGATAAAGAATCTGCCTACAATGCAGGAGACCCAGGTTCAATTCCTGGGTCGGGAAGATCCCTTGGAGGAGGAAATGGCAACCCACTCTGGTATTCTTGCCTGGAGAATCCCACGGACAGAGGAGCATGGCAGGCTACAGTCCATGGGGGCAAAAAAGAGTCACACATAACTGAACAACTAACACTTCACTTCACAGACAGCAGTACTCTGAGGTCAGCAGGGGGATGGAGGGGCTGCTTCCACCCCAGGACTAAAAGGGGTAAAGGGAGAGGGCAGCGAGCGCGTCTGGAGAGACAGCTGTCTGGAGGCCTGCCTGACAGTAGCTGTAAATTTTCATGGAGGGGCTCAGGCAGCTAAGGGGAACTGAAGGGAGGGAGCTGGGGAATAAGTCACCCCACCTTGCTCTCCTTTCTTATGTGCTGTTGGCGGCTGAATCCAGCTGGACACCAGAAGGTTGGAGTCCACTGACTTAATCGCTATGGATTAGTCTGTACGGAGGCAGGGAGCAGGGTGGAGCAGCGTGGGGAAAGAATCCGGAAGGCCTGCAAAGATGTCCAGCATGCTCTCCTCTGTGGAAGAGTCACACATTTGATTAGTACCAACCTTAACTTTTTGAGTTGAATCACAGTGTCCCGTTGGCCACCCGAATTTTCACTTGAGGGTCCCATGCCCCGGCCTGATCCCTACCTATTTAGTTCCTTCCCTACTCCCCTCCCAGTTTTACCTCCATTCACTTGATAGCTTAGGCCCAAACCTAGCTTTCATCCCTGAATCAGTGATTTCTCTTACACCCAATCCATGAGCAAGTATGTCAGCTCCACCTGTTGTGTGTGTGACGGAGAGAGACATCAGTAGTTTAATGGACAGGATTCAGCCCCACTTTCAGCTAATGTCCATGGAGTTCCCTAGCAGTCCAGTGGTTAGGACTTTGTGCTTTCACTGCTAACGGCCCAGGTTCAATCCCTGGTTGGGGAACTAAGATCCCACATCCCACAAGACACATGCTGTGGCCAAACAACAACAAACAAACCTAGTGTCTAGAGTCTGGATACTCCTCATCACCTGCACAGCATCCAACCTCGTCCATACCCACATGTATCTTGCTTGTATGAATGCAACAGACGGCTACCTGGTGTCCCCACCTGTTCTGGCTCCCACTACAGTTGAATCCACTTTGGGCTCTGCTAGGTCCACATAGTGAGGACTTCCCTGGTGGCTCAGAGGGAGGTCCACATAGTAGCTAGAGTGATTTTTCTCTAGTCACTCTCTAACTCCTTACCCTGTTTAAATTTTCTCCCCAGGAACTATCTTCACATAAATGCTTGCCATGTGTCTATTCAATTATTTATTTATTGTCATTTTCTCCATTAAAATGTAGGTTTTATGAAGGCAAGGATCTCCTTGTCATCCCCTCAGTTGAAATGATTATTTCATTTTTTAAAAAATTTTTATTTATTTGTTTATTGTTGGCTAGGGCACACAGGCTTCAGTAGTTACGGCATGAGGGCTGAGTAGTTGCGGGTCCCGGATTCTAGAGCACAGGCTCAGTAATTGTGGCGCATGGGCTTAGCTGCTTTGAGGCATGTGGGAGCCTCCCAGGCCAAGGATTAAAACAGTGTCTTCTGCATTGATAGGCAGATTTCTCACCACTGAGCCACAAGGGAAGCCCTGAACTATCTCTTGAGTGGAAGAAAAAAGGAATAATACCTCTGCAAAAGACTACTAAGAGAATGAGAAGACAAGCCACAGACAGGAAGAACATGTTTGCAAAAGACATATTTGATAAAGGACTATTATCCAAAACAGGCAAATAACCTTTAAAATTCAGCAATTAAAAGACAACTTGATTAAAAAATGGGCCAACATCCTGCCACCTCAACAAAGAAGATACACAGATACTCTTCCTGTTTTCCATCACAGCTCCGAATCAGAGTGAAAAGGAGAGCCCCATGTGGGGATTTCCCATCTGTAAGCTCTGCCTAAACATCTCTGGCAGGGAGAGCAGACACGGACTGAGCTGGGCAGCCTCAGGGCGGGAGCAGCCCACGGGCCAGACCCCTGTGTTCTCCAAAGCTAGATACGCCATCAGGTCCTTTGGTATCGGGAGAAATGAAAAGACTGCCATCCATTGTGTGGCCAAAGCAGAAGAAATCCCGGAGAGAGGTCTAAAGGCACAGAAGTGTAAGTTAAGAAAAAAAGAATTGCTCAGATACTGGAAATGGTTTGGGGATCCAGGAACACATCGATCTGGCAATCAGATGTGACGCAAGCACCGGCGTCTACAGTCTGGGCTTATGTGTGGTGTTGGCTTGGCCAGGTTTCAGCATCACAGAAGGGCAGAACCGGCCGCACTGGGGACAAACACAGACTTAGAACATAGGCCACACGCTGCTTTCAGCAGAAGTATGCTGGGATCATCATTCCTGGCAAATAAATTCCTGCTTCTTTCTGAAAGGCCAAGAAAGTACACCTGAAACTAATATAATATGTCAGATATATACTAATGAAAAAATTTAATTATGAAGAAGCCAATAGGACTTCCCTGGTGGTACGCTGAATAGGAATCTGCCTGCCATTGTAGGGGACACAGATTTGAATCCTGGGCTGGGAGGATTCCATGTGCCACAAACACTGAAGCCCATTCACCTAGAGCCTGTGCTCTGCAATGGGGGAAGCCACTACAATAAGTCCATGCACCACAGTGAAGAGTGGTCCCTGCTCGCAGAAGCTGGAGAGGGCCTGCTCATAGCAATCAAGACCCAGCACAACAAAGATAAAAAATTTAAAAAAATATTAAAACAAAGCCAACAAAAATTTTTCAGTAAAAAAGAAAAAAAGATATGCAGATGGAAAATAAGAATAGGAAAAGATGGATGGTCAGCATTATAGATCATTCAGTTCAGTTCAGTTCAGTTACTCAGTCGTGCCCGACTCTTTGCAACCCCATGAATCGCAGCACGCCAGGCTTCCCTGTCCATCACCATCTCCCGGAGTTCACTCAGACTCATGTCCATCGAGTCCGTGATGCCATCCAGCCATCTCATCCTCTCTTGTCCCCTTCTCCTCCTGCCCCCAATCCCTCCCAGCATCAGAGTCTTTTCCAATGAGTCAACTCTTTACATGAGGTGACCAAAATATTGGAGTTTCAGCTTTAGCATCAGTCCTTCCAATGAACACCCAGGACTGGTCTCCTTTAGAATGGACTGGTTGGATCTCCTTGAAGTCCAAGGGACTCTCAAGAGTCTTCTCCAACACCACAGTTCAAAAGCATCAATTCTTCGGTGCTCAGCTTTCTTCACAGTCCAACTCTCACATCCATACATGACCACTGGAAAAACCATAGCCTTGACTAGATGGACTTTGTTGGCAAAGTAATGTCTTTGCTGCTGCTGCTGCTGCTAGGAAATTGCAAACTAAATTTAAAATTGCATATTAAAATTAAAATCACTACACATGCATTAGAATGGACAAAATCCAAAACACTGACAATATCAAATACTAGCAGGATGTGGAGCAAAAGGCACTTTCATTTATTACTGGTGGGAATGCAAAATGGTACAGCCAACTTTGGGAGATGGTTTGACAGTTTCTTATAAAATTAAACATAATCTTAGCATATGATCCACCAATTGTGGCTCCTTAGTGTTTACCCAGATGAGGTGAAACTTATGTCCACACAATACTTGCACACAGGTGTTTTCTGAAGCTTTATTTATAACTGCCAAAACTTGGAAGCAACAAAGATGTCCTTCATTAGGTAAATGGTTAAATACAGAATGGCACTTCTAGAGAATGGAATATTCTTTAGCACTTAAAAACAATGAGCTACAAACCATGAAAAGATGTGGAAGAACCTTAAATACACATCACTGAGTGACAGAATCCAATCTACAATGACAATATCCTATACAATTTCAACTGTATTACATTTTGGAAATGTCTAAACTATGGAGATAATAAAAGGATCAGTGGTTGCCAAGGAAGAGGGGAGAGGAAGAGATGAACAGGTAGAACATGGGGGATTTTTGTTCTGTATTATACTCTCATGTTCGATACTCACCATCACAGATTTGTCATGGAATACAAAATACCAAGAGTGATCCCTAACGTAATCTATGGACTTTGGGTGATAAGCAGGCTTGTTGATGACAAATTTACCCCTCTAATTCACAACATTGATAGTGGGGGAGACTATGCATGTGTGGGGACAGGAGGTATATGGGAACTCTCTGTACTTTCTGCTCAGTTTTGCTATGAAACAAAAAACTGCTCTAAAAACAAAGTTTATTTTTAAAAATAGTATGTGTAGAGACCCTGGAGCAAAATGGACCATAAATCTAGATAACCTGTCCTACTTAATTCTGAAATTAATCAAAACCCTGAAAAATCTTACTTTGGTTCTAAGATTGCAGTACAGGACTTCCCTGGTGGTTCAGGGGTTAAGACACTATGCTTCCTCTGCAAGGGGCACGGGTTCCATCCTGGTTCAGGGTGGCACAGCGTGGAAAAAAAATTAAGGAAGAGGCTGGGAAGGTAATGCCTCTGCAGCTCCAAGCACAAAAACCATAGGGAAAATCTCCAGTTAGTCTAGCTTGGGTTACAAAACTCCTTCATGACTCAGGGAAAGTAGACTACTAAGAAAGACTGAGAGAGATTCACTTGCCTGGGACGTCTTCAGCCAGAGGGCAGCAGAAGGGCCATCCCCAAGGCTGAAACCCTGATACATCCATATATGTTGTTATATATATAACTGCTGCTAGAAGCCCGCAAATACCTCTCTGCTGCGGATTACTCTGACCCTTTGCCAGGTTCCCCACCCTCTGCTCACCATTCAGCTTCTAAATGAGTAGCCCCACAACCCAGCTTGGTTGCTTTGGCTGCACAACACTCTGATCAATTGGCCACACTGTAACAGTTGTTCAGTCTTTGACCAGGGCAAGCTTCACAAGTGTGTAACCTGGGCAGTCCAAAAGGCCCTGCCTCTAGAAGGGCCCTGTATTTAGTTTAATGCTTGGCTGTCACTATGTTGACATTCTTAATTAATTTTGAACACGGGCCTTGCATTTTCATTCTGCACTGAGTCTAAAAAATTACACAGCCTGTTCTGATCTTGCCTTTCATCATTAGAGCAGAGGTTTTGTGATTACATGGTAGCAGTCAGGGGAAAGCTACAAAAGAGGAAAAGTAAATGCTGGCTATGCAAGTATTATGTGTCACTGAACATGTGCACTTGCAATCTGAAGGATGGATGAAGTCCTTGGGACAGTTCAGGAGCAAAGGCTCTTAGAGGTAATAAGACCTAATACAAGGCTCTTTTTTAAAATTATTTTTGTTTGTTTATTTTATTGGAACTTAATCGCCTTACAATGTCATGTTAGTTTCTACCATACAACAAAGTGAATCAGTCACATGGATACATATATCCCTTATTCCTTGGATTTCCTTCCCATTTAGGTCAGGTATGTAAGTGTGCTCAGTCATGTCTGACTCTTTGCGACCTCATGGACTATAGCCCACCAGGCTCCTCTGTCCATGGATTTCTCCAGGCAAGCATACTGGAGTGGGTTGCTGTTTCCTCCTCCAAGGGATCTTCCCTACCCAGGAATTGAACCTACATCTATTGCAGCTCCTGCATTAGCAGGCAGATTCTTTAACACTGGGGAAGCCCTCATTTAGGCTAAAGCTCTAATTCAGAAATTAGAAGAAAAGTTGCCTGTGGAGGGTGGCTGGGGGTTGGAACTAAATGAGAAGAGTCACACGGGTACTGTGATTACAATACTGTTGTACATCTTGATGGGACTTTGTATGCATTGTTCAAACCTCTGGCAAATGTACATTTAAGATTTGTGCATGTCACTGTAAATGTTTTCCAGTGGTTAAAACTCCTGGCTAGAACTACATTCATGTCTGTAATTTCAGTGCTGGAAATGCATCAAAAATTAGATGGATTACAGTATATATAAGGGGATGGATGAATGTACAGGTGGATAGACAGACAGACAGACAGCTGCTGCTGCTGCTGCTTCTAAGTCGCTTCAGTCATGTCTGACTCTGTGCAACCCCAGAGATGGCAGCCCACAGGGCTCCCCTGTCCCTGGGATTCTCCAGGCAAGAACACTGGAGTGGATTGCCATTTCAGCATGTAATAGGCCAGTAAAGTTAAATGGTAATGGAGGACTCTGGGTGATGAGTATACAGGTGTTCACTGTAAAATTCTTTCAACTTCTGATGCTCTGAACTTTTTCATAATGAAAATTGGGAGGAAAAAATTCTTAAACAAAAGAGCAGCTTCCATTCATTTTTAAGATTTACTAGTGACAAACACTTTAATGGGCTTGGCAGTTACCGTGAGTCAGAACACCTAAGCTAATAGCTGAATTGTATTTTGCTTAAATTAAAAACTCAAAAATGCTCTTTTCAGATCTCTAAGTCCTTAAAAAGTTTATGAAGACTGTAAAATGAGAGATTGCTTGTGCTCATCTCAAAGCCATTTAGTGCCTGCAAGGGCCTGAGTCCTCAGGATGATCTATAATGCATGGAGTGTATGCTCTCAGCGGTGCTTTTCCTCTTTTCTTGACGTCAGTTGCCATTTGTAAGGGTTGCCAAGGTAATGACTAGATGCATCTAAAGACAGGGCCACGAGAAAGGACAGCATATTTATTTTTTCTCTTTTAGCATCCAATATATTTAAAATTCATAACACATTCAGTTTGATGAAATTCTACTTCGCAGAGAACCAAACTTCACTGTACAGAAAAGGACTCCCCTAATCCTCCCCACCCCTGCCCAGCCCTGTGTTTGCAGCTCTGCTTTTAATGACTGGAGTTATCTGAAAACTGCATACAGGCTTTTACATATGCCGTATATTTTTTCCTGGGGGAAAAAAAAATCATTTTTTATAAAATCATTTTTGGTAAAGTCAACAGAAAGACCTAGTTTACCTCAAAGGCAGGCATGGGAAAAATTGAGATCTGTTTCAAAAAGGAAGATTTCAGGTTCCTTGGAAAGTATGTGATTTTTAAAAATTAAGAAACGATACTTGGGGGTATCAATCAGCATGATTAATTGACATGTTTCTAATGGGACAGGTTGGTCACGTCACACTAATTCTAAGTTTTCCATCAATAAAAAGCATATAAGTGTTACAACTTTCCACGTTGACAAGTATATTTTTATTTTGTGGCAGCAATAAATAAACCACTGTGGGTTGAGGAGGAACTCATTTCAGTTCAGCTGAACTTCATTATGCTTTGAAATGAAGTCACCCTAATATTAGAAAATTACATGCTGGCATGAACTTCAATATTCTATTTCTGTTAATGGCTCATTCATTTCAAAATAAGTTCTTACTATTGTATACTTTTAAGTCTGTATATTTTGGCATTATTGAAATTCATTTATTTACCTTTAAAATGAAGTCCAAACATGAAACAAAGTCATTTTCTAAGGAGATCTTTGCAAGATGCAGAAATATTTTTATGTGTGAACAAACATTTTTCAATGTTTTATATGAAATACAGGATTTCTTTTTTATGAGCATGCTTGTCCTCTAGGATCCAATTATAGAGGGTGTGAAACAAATCTGTCCTCAAACACCTTTTGAGGCTTTTACCTTTTTTTGAGACAATTTTTATTTTCAGCCTGAACCACTTCTTGGGCAAAAGATTTCATAAACTTAGCACCAAGTTTGTAAGACTGTAGTATATCTCTTTTTTGTACATCTTAGAATTATAAGATTCAAGCCTCAAATCACGTGCCCTTTTGCTATGGAGTTTGATGGAAAATTCTGTGTACACTCCTCTCCTCATTTCCTGGGACGGGATCATACAACTTTCCTGAGTCTCAACAAGAGGCCCAGGACTCAAAGTCCAAACCCCTGGAGGTCATTCTGTCTCCTTGGGTTATTTTGGAACTTTGCCAGGTCCACAATGTCTTCCTTGAGAGTGATCAGCGTTTCCTGAGAGTGTGCAAATAGATCCTTAAAACAAATGGACGGGTTAGTAGATGCTGAATGCTAACATCTTCATGGGGTGGAGAAATTGCTGGTGTGGGAATTGGGCGGGGAGGAGAAAGTTACAATTTGAAATACCACTGGGTTGTGTTGGCTTTCTCAAATTTTCTGAACCTCTGCTCTGCTTGAATTTTAAGGGTAAGAAACATCCATTAGTGCATCCCTTACAAGCAAACTTATGACAGTTAATCAATCATTGAGCATGATTGAGCCCCTATTTTAGGGTCTGGCACTGCTCTGGAATATTACAGAGTTTGTGCCTTCCTGTGACTTTCCCAAATATCAAGCTTCAGAGACCATGTAAAGAAAACCTAACAGACTCTTTGGTGCAGATACAGTATGTGCTTCCCTCGGCTCCTATTATTCACAGATTTTCTAGCTGGGTTCTTTTTTCTAGCTCTCCTTCTTACAGTGACATTCTTAGACCTCCTACCAGTCTTCACCAACATCAGCTCTGCACTGCCTGGTTTGCTTAATACTGGCAGACTGAACCCATTGAGAGAGTCTCATCCCACTAGCCCCAGCCCCAGAGACCTCCCCTGGCTCACCTTCCTCCTCCACTCACTGCCTTTCCACCAAAGGAAAGGGATTAGATGTATTAACTTTACCAGGTAGATTTAAAATGCACTGAGAGTCACTGAGCAGAGCTCACGGAGTGTTAATACTGGGAAGCAACCGAGATGAGAGCTACCTGACCTTGGGCAAATTACCTAACAATTCTGAATCTGTTTTCTCTTCTGTAAAATAGAGATGACAATGTTTACTTCACTGGCTTATTGGAGGGAATTAGGATAATGTACGGGAAGAACCTTAAGCATAGCTAAAAAAACTTTTTAATAAGAATAAAATATAAAGATAGTAGCCATTACTGCTTTGAGATCATTTCTGAATTATTGTATGGAAGTCTGAGTCTAGGCTTACAAACAATAACAACAACAACATCACAACAGAGAAATAAATAAATCGGTTTGGCCCACAGAAATTTAAAGTGAAAATGCAGGCAATAGAGAACAGACTTATGCACATGGAGGGGTAGAAGAGGGGCGGAAGGAGAGGGTGAGATGTATGGAGAGAGTAATATGGAAACTTACACTACCATATGTAAAATAGATAGCCAATGGGAATTTCCTGTAGGACTCTGGGAACTCAAACAGGGTAACAACCTAGGAGGGCGGGATGGGGAGGGAGATGGGAGGGAGGTTCAAGAGGGACAGGACCTATGTATACCTATGGCTGATTCATGTTGATATATGGCAGAAACAAACAAAATTCTATAAAACAATTATTCTTCAATTAAAAATAAATAAATTTTTAAAAAAGAAATTTAAAATGAAAATGGGGCTTCCCTGGTGGCTCAGAGATAAAGAATCCACCTGCCAATGCAGGCGGCATGGGTTCAATCCCTAATCCGAGAAGATCCCACGTGCCAGGCAAAGTAACTAAGCCTGTGTACCACAACCACTGAGCCTGCACTCTAGAGCCTGACAGCCCCAAGTTCTGACGCTTGCCCGCCCTAGAGCCAGTGCTCCACAACAAGAGATGCCACCACAATAAGAAGCCCACACAATGCAACTATACAGTAGCCCCTACTCCCTGCAACTGCCACGAAGATGCAGCACAGTCAAAAATAAATAAAAAATTAATTTTTAAAGTGAAAATGAAGAAATGGCCCATAAATGCTGTATTTATTTAAGCTTCTAAGTTTTATACATATTCATTCAAGCAACATGTGTTAAATGTTTTCTGTTTGCAGGGTTATATAGGCAACAGATAGCTGAGTAGATGTTCCTCCCCTCCAGGGACTTGCAATCTAACTGAGAAGAGAAACATGTTAATAACCATCCAGATAAGGAAATGGCAACCCACTCCAGTGTTCTTGCCTGGAGAATCCCAGGGACGGGGGAGCCTGGTGGGCTGCTGTCTGTGGGGTCGCGTAGCATCGGACACGACTGAAGCGACTTAGCAGCAGTAGTAGCAGAGATATGTGACAAATATTAAAAGGGTCATTGCTGTGAGAAGCCCTTGACTCAGCCTGAAAAGGACTGGAAAGGCCAAACCCACGTTCTCAGTTAACTGCAGATGCAGCCGTGCAAAGAGGAAAGCTCCCCCACTGTTGCACTCTCATTAGAATTGAAAACTGGTGGCCTGTGGGCAGTATCAGGACTGAAAGTTTGTTTTAGTTGGTCTATACAGGGGCTTAAAATCAGAAATATCATACACAAGAGTCTGGAATTATGGATTTTCCTGAACAATTACAAGATGTGATTTGGCAATTCTGAAACTGTAATCAACCAGATCCAGACTAGCTGCATTACTCTGTTTTATAGCCAAAGCTCCTGACCCATCTGTCTGCCCTACTTGGCCTCTGTAGGCATTTGAGGTTGCAAACTTTCAACCAGACACACCTGGGTCCAAATCCCACTTTACTACTAATCATTTTGTCTTCAACAGCTGACCCTCAGTTACCAGTCTGTTAAAAGGGATCAATAATATCACTTTTGCCATTTTTAGAAAGTGCACTCTAGGAGAGAATGGATTGGAGCAGTGTTTTTCAAAGCATAAAACAACAAGCACTGCTGTACACCTGAAACTAACACAATATTGTAAATCAACTATACTCTAATTTTAAAAAATAGACAATTTCTGTCAGTACCTAAAAAAAATGCCTCTCAATATTTACTGTTTATCTGAATCGTGTGCAGATTCTGCAGACCGTGCTCTTTCAAGTCAAAGAGTCATGTCAAAAAAGGGGAGGAGGGCAGTGTCACCTAACATAATCTGATATAGAGGTCACTAGTCAGGTGTGACCATTTAAATTTAAATTAATTAAGATTCAGTTCCTCAATTATACTAATCACACTTCAAGTGCTCTCTAGCTATATGTGCTGCTGCTGCTGCTGCTGCTGCTGCTGCTGCTGCTGCTGCTGCTGCTGCTGCTGCTGCTGCTGCTGCTGCTGCTGCTGCTGCTGCTGCTGCTGCTGCTGCTGCTGCTGCTGCTGCTGCTGCTGCTGCTGCTAAGTCGCTTCAGTCGTGTCCGACTCTGTGCGACCCCATAGACGGCAGCCCACCAGGCTCCCCCGTCCCTGGGATTCTCTAGGCAAGAACACTGAAGTGGGTTGCCATTTCCTTCTCCAATGCATGAAAGTGAAAAGTCAAAGTGAAGTCGCTCAGTCGTGTCCAACTCTTAGCGACCCCACGGACTGTAGCCTACCAGGCTCCTCCATCCATGGCATTTTCCAGGTAAGAGTACTGGAGTGGGGTGCCATTGCCTTCTCCAAGCTATATGTGACCACTGGTTATTTACTGGATACTGCAATTATAGAGCAGTTCCATCACCATGGCAAGCTCCATTGGATAGTGCTAGAGAAAACATCGTCCAATAAGTCCACCTGAGGTCACCCAATTATCTGGGGGAATGCAATTTTGACTCTGATACTGGGAGGGATTGGGGGCAGGAGGAGAAGGGGACGACCAAGGATGAGATGGCTGGATGGCATCACGGACTCGATGGATGTGAGTCTGAGTGAACTCTGGGAGATGGTGATGGACAGGGAGGCCTGGCATGCTGCGATTCATGGGGTCGCAAAGAGTCGGACACGACTAAGAGACTGAACTGAACTGAACTGATGTTTTACTGATTAGGGTTCCAAGTCTTTAAGAGTAGATGTTAATATCTAGAAGATTGTTAAGTTGCAAGCGCACACTGCAATCTCCTGTCCTCCCCTTTGAACCAGATGGTTCCGTCATAAATTAGGTCAGCAAATCTTGGACATTATACATTTTATGACTATCATATTTCTAAATTTTAAAAATTTGTACCTTTTTTTGGGGGGAGGGTGCCAAGGAGCAAGTGGGATCTTAGCACTGGGAGCAATGAATCTTACCCACTGGATGGCCAGGGAAGTCGCAATACTATTTAAATTTATACTTTGGCCAAACTATTTAACTTGGAAAGCCTCACTGAGGAATACTTTCTAAAACAGAGATTTTACTCATAGGGTTCTTAAGAATTAAACAGGATAATAAATATAAAACATTTAATACAGCTCTTGGCATATAAAAATTGCTAAATAAATGTTAGGTGTTGCTATTATTATTTAAGAATGCTTTATCAGATATTTAAGCATCTCAATTCCTACTTATATGTAGGTCCATTCAAACGCTGGAAGTCCCAAATGTATTCTGGGCACAAGGCCTGAATCTACCAACTCTGGCATTACTCAATCTGCACTCAGCGTCTTTTCATCCTTTCTGCAGCAACGGGAGAAGTTTTCTGGCCAATATTTGGCTTCAAATTGTGAAAGTCTTCCAGGCTGTGAACAACTAAAAATCCTCCCTCCCCTCCAGACTTTCCTCCCCTCCCCTCTCCTCTACCTCTTCCTGCCAGCAGAAGTCCTGGACGCCACACTTCCTGCCTTGCTCTATAAACACTCCCTCCAGCTGCTGCCTGCCTCACTCCAGGCTTAACTCTTTAATTGCTGAAGACCCTTTTCCCAGAACAATGTACAAATTTACAGCATTCTTAGCTTCTGGGATGGAAAACTCTTCACAGATTTCCCTTCCCCATTCCCATAAGCCTTCTTGTGCATTTTACATTATCCATTTGTACCATTCATAAATAAAATTAAATTTTTGTTGCAGCTGTGAATACTGGGAATGGTGTCAGAGATAATTTCTTTTTAGCTCAGAACTGTTTACTGAGGATCTTCTATATATGTACAACACTGTAATTTATCATCTAAGGAACTACTTGACATAGAAAAGAGAGATTTTGTTCTCTGTTTTTCAAAATTTATATAACCAGACTAAGAAAACTCAGTCTAGAGTGTAAGTTGACAGGGTCTTGGCCCAGAAGCACAGTTCAGACTTTTGCAATAAAGATAGCAGAGACAGTGTTGAGTTGGAGAGAATGAAATAGAGATGTCTGGAGAGAGGTTAGTAAATCACTCAGAGCTTTAGGGAAAGGCCTTCCAGGGTCCAAAGGTAGCCCTCAGCATTGTGGGCCCAGAAACTCCATTTTTTGTTTAGACATTAGAATTGTGAGGAATGTTTGGTCACATATCTGCAAATTGAACTATAATATGTTTTCAGTGATACTGGGGAGGATTTTTAGTTGTTCTCAGCCAAGACTTTCACAATTTGAAGCCAAATATTGGCCAGAAAGCTTCTCCCATTGTTTCAGAAAGGATGAAAAAATATTGAGTGCAGACTGGGGGATGCCAAAGTTGGTATCAGAAAGTGGCAAAGAAAGTTTAGATTCAGTTTGAAGCTAAATACTCATATCTTGCCTTAGACTCACAACATCACACATAGCACATAGTTTCATCACAGAACTTATACTCAGTTTAAATTTTGAGTTGCATCTGAAAATAAGCAAGTCATCCTCAACACATTGTCAAGTGGTAATACTTCCTATCAGGATGCTAATTACATGGACAAATGTCTAGGTAAACTAGGTCAGTTCTAGTTGCATCCATCTCAGTTTGCATTTCCCAGCTGTAAAACCTGGGATGAGTTATTAATAGTTAACTCCCCATGCCTGGTTTCCCCATCTGTGAAATGGGGATAATAATAGTAACTACCTGACAGTTTTGCTGTGAGGATTAAATGAGTCAGTACACAGAGAACACTTAAAATAGCATCTGCTGCACTATAAGCAGTGTTATTAACCGCTATATTAATTTTATTGCTATTATTTTTATTATCAAGCCATTTTACCTAAAATTATAAAATTACTCAGCGTGCTAAGATTGTGACCTTTGATTATTTGTATAGAACTCAGCATGCTGAAATATGAATAAGTATTCAATATCTGGCTGTCATACTAAATAATACACAGCAATGGTGTCAGTCTTATTTAAATGGGGAAGCAAAGCATGAAGCGATAAGGACAACTTCATCATATTAAGATGTGACCATTCTAGAGTCTATTCTTCAGTAAAAACTAAGAAATGTTCTAAACCAAATGTGCTTAACTATTAGTCTGTTAGGGCTTCCTCCACAAAATACCACAGACTGAGTGGCTTAAACAGATTTTTTTTTTTTTTTTTTTTTTTTTGCAGTTCTGGAAGCTGGAATTCTAAATCAAAGTGCCAGCAGGTTGGTTTCTGGTGAGGCCTGTTTTCTTGGCTTCCTGGTGGCCACCTCCTTGCTCTGTCTTTACCTGGCCTTTCTCCCTGTGCACACACACTCCTGCTATCTCTTCTTCTAAGGACACCAGCCTTACTGGATTACTGTTCATTAAATGGCAACGCACTCCAGTATTCTTGCCTGGAGAATCCCATGAACGGAGGAGCCTGGTGGGCTACAGTCCATGGGGTCGCAAAGAGTCAGACACGACTGAGCGACTTAACTAACGAATGTGACCTCATTTGACCTTAATTACTTTCTTAAAGGTCCCACTGGAGGTTGGGACTTCAACACATGAATTTGGTGAGGTGGGGAGAGACAGGGACACAATTCAATCCATAACATACTACCTTGTTCCCTTGTCTTAAAATTTTTATTTTCCTCCATGACTTGAAAGTAGGTCCAGTCTAAGTCATGATGACTAAGAGGGTTCCTTCCCACCACATTTCTAGGCTTCTTCCATGTCTTTTTAAAAAAAAATTTATTCAGCTGCACCGGGTCTTAATTATGGCATGCAAACTCTTAGTTGGCGGTGTACGGGATCTAGTTCCTTGACCACTGATCAAACCTGGGCCCCGTGCATTGGGAACATGGAATCTTAGCCACAGGACACCCAGAAGTCCTGCTTCTTCTAAGATTTAAGTAAAATTCATCATAAGTTGTTTTGCTTGAGGTACGTTCTTCTTTGTTTATAGTCTCCCTGGTTCCTACTCTTAGAATGTCCTTCCCTACCTCTACGTGTCCATATCACATCTATATCTCAGAAGCCAGCCTAGATGCAGCTTCCTCCAGGAAGCCTGTCCCAATCAACCCTGATGGAAAGCCTCTCTTCTCAGCTGAGCTCCCAAAGTATGGAGTTTCCCTTTCAGAACTTTTCATTTTCTCCAATTTATGTTAATCTGCGTTTTGGCTCCTCAATGAGTTCTCTGGGTGCCAACTAGTTCTGATTGATCTGCCATAATCCTTCCCAGGTATAAAGCCTTATTTAACATGTTGCTGCTGCTGATTTTGTTTAGTCACTTCAGTCATGTCCAACTCTTTTTGAGACTCCATGGACTCATGGAGCCCGCCAGACTCCTCTGTCCATGGGATTTCCAAGGCAAGAAGACTGGAGTGGGCTGCCATTTCCTCCTTTAAGGGATCTTCCTGACCCAGGGATTGAACCCACAGTCTCCTGCATTGTAGGCAGATTCTTTACCACTGAGCCACCAGGGAAGCCCCTTATTCTACATAGATGTTCCCCCAAAATGAATTGAATGAAATATTGATTGCATGCCAGTGAAAATCAGGGAAGAGCAGACAGAGTAGGGAGGATCTGGAAGTACAAACATCAAAGTGTAACTATGGTTATTCTTAGAGGAGTGAGATTTCAGAGATCTTTCATTTTATATTTTTGAATCATTTGAATTTTTGATTTACGTGCCTTACTTTTATACAACTTTATTTATTTTTGGCTGTGCTGAGTCTTCAGTGCTGCTCAGACCTTTCTCTAGTTGCCACGAGTGGGGCTACTCCGAGTTGTGGTGCTCGGACTTCTCACTGCGGTGGCTTCTCTTGTTGCAGAGTACAGGCTCTCGGTCTTCTGGGCTGTGATAGTTGTGGTTCCCAGGCTCTAGAGCACAGGCTCAGTAGTTGTGGTGCACTGGCTTAGTTGCTCCGCAGCACGTAGGATCTTCCCAGATCAGGGATTGAACCTGTGTCTCCTGCATTGGCTGGAAGATCCATCTATCTTCCAGGATAGATAGATCTATCACTGAGCCACCAAGGAAGCCCATGCCTTACTTTTTTAATAAGAAAAAGTACTGGAAATTTCAAACATCTTTAAAAAGAGGTAGGTGGGAGGAAGAAGATTGATGTCAGGAAACATGGCTATTATTTCTAAAACCCATGGTCTGTGTAGCCAAGACAGTGAAAGAGGAGGACTTTGGAGGCAACTGAGGTGTGTACATATGCAGAAAGGCTCATCCCCAAAAATAATTTACAAGGTTTTTAGAATTCCTTGATTATTTAAAACATCTTCATGAATAACTGACAAAAATGAAAACTTGAAAAAAATTCTATGCATGATAAATGCCTTATACTGACTTTCTGTACTACTGAAAAAATTTTAAGTGTATGTAATGCAATTCATTTTGAAATAAAATTTTTGCCACATATTGAGTCTCCAACTTATTCGTCTTTTCTAGTCTTCACTGCTACATGGAAAGCTATCCCAAAATTCCAGAGACAAAACAAAGATTGTTCTTGAAATTCAAGAGAACAGAGTCTTTCAGTGATAATTAGAAGATAAATTTTATACAGTAAATGATAACACGGGTCGGGGGAATAAAAGGTAAAACCTACTTCAGAATTTTCTTTCTGAAGGTTTTAGGCACACCTTTAGAATTATCAATACAAAGCTGAATTCACACACACATAGACACCTCCTACTACATTATAGATATTTATGTTCATTATACATAACAACGTGTAGCATAGAACTTAAAACTATAGTCAGTTACTTTCACTCTGCTTTGTGCCCAAAGCAGAAATGAATCCAGGGAAAACATGAAGTGTGCTTTCCCAAAGTTCAGTCCCGCCACAGAACACAGTGAATGCTGTCCTCTGGGAGTGAGGAAGCCATTTAAATTCAGAGAACAGATTCTCAGCACTGGCAAGCTATTTTTAGCTCAAGCTGTAGCTTAATTTGGAATCCAACCAGTTGAGGTCTTGCTTTTTCTCGATTTTTTTTTTTAATGGCAATAGATATCTATACGTAGAGGAAAGGAGTTCTCCAAAAGAAGCATTTTAAAGGTTCTTGAAGAATATATACTCCAAAACCAGTTGAAAAAAAAAAGATTTATATTAGAGCTTTGAAAGTTTTTGTTTATCCGTAAACTGATATTTTAAAATTTGCAGTGTATGGCCCTAAAAAAGGAAAGATGTGTTTATTTAACCAAGGTCTGGGGGGAAGCCAACCTGCACAGCTACCTGACAGGATAGCAACTCTGCTTCGATGCCAGGTGCCTGGTCAGGGAGGCCTGACCAAAATAGAGATGTGGGAAACTTCTTGGCTTCCAAGACACTGAGCTTCTCATGCTCAGAAGGATCTCCCAGGGTAGCCAGACACTAGTTCCATCAGCCATGATGACTTGGCTGCTGCAAGCAACCAGCTCCTGACTGTCCCTCATTGAGTCTAAATTCAAATTCTAATTAATTAAAATAAAATTAATTTTCTCTATCATGCTAGCCATATTTCAAGTGCTCAGTAGCCACATGTGGCTAGCAGGCTACCATACTGGGCAGTGTAGAGCCTTTCCATCATGGCAGAAAATTCAACTGGACAGCACTGGTCTATCCCAATAACAAAATAATCTCAGGCAGTTTTGTCAAAAGCATTCAGGGAATCAAGAGACCCAGACTTTGGTCCTATCCCAGCTTCTGGTTTTTTGACAAGCCCTGATATACTGCTTACTATGTACCAAGTATAATTTTAAGCACTCTATAAAAACCACTTTGGGGCTTCTCCAGTGGCTCGGTGGTAAAGAATCCACCTCCCAGTGCAGGAGATGCGAGGGATGTGGGTTTGATCATTGGGTCAGGAGGATCCTCTGGAGGAGAAATGGCAATCCACTCCAGTATTTTGCCTGGAAAATTCCATTGACGGAGAGGAGCCTGGTGGGCTACAGTCCATGGGGTCACAAAGAGTCAGACATGACTGAGCAACTGAGCAAACACACACACATAAAATCATTTAATCCTCACGGCTACCCCCATTTTCCAGATGAGGCTATTGAGGCACAAAGACATTAACTTAGTGAGCCAGTAAAGGTAGAACCTGGCTAGGAATCCAGGCATTGTACCTTCAGAGTCCGTGGCCTTAACTACTACTTAACGCTGTCTTTCTGAAAATCCATGTGACCTGGGGAAATTGCTTCACTTCACTCATCAAATGAGGAAAGCAGGCCAAGTGCCACCAGAAGTCCTTTCCAGTGCCGATGGCCTAGAACTTATTCACGTATGCAGCAGCTGTCAAGTGTCTACTCGGAGAGGAAGTATATGCTGGACATATATCAACAAACAAAGCAGACAAGGTCCCCGGTAAAGAGAGAAGCAGACGTTAATCAAACATAAATACAGGGGACAATTGCCTGGAGAAGTGTGACTGAGGACTGGCCTTCAGAACTGAGTGTTTAATGGGATAATGAGATTTGACCCAGTCAGAGAGGCTAGGTGTGGCTCTTTTGAGCTGATGAAACATAAACAGTGAAATCAACACACAGATGAGGGACGATCAGGGGTCTCCACTGTCCTGGCACTGCCACTCTTGAGGATCAGCTCTGCTCCCCCTCAGTGATGTGTTCACCAAGAGGGTGAGGTTGGAGGCCTGAGTGAGCAGGATCACAGAGAAACAAAATTTGCCCTTACTCAGGGCATTCTTCCTAGGTTGCCCAGATTCCTGTCTCCTGGGCAACCAGTATACGTGTCTCCATCAGAGTTAGAAATGGAACATAGGCTAATATCTGTAATGGGGACCAAAAATAATTTGGGGTTCAACCTGTGCACTACTTAAACACAGAGGTACCAGAGCACAGGCCTGTGTCAGTCATGTGTGTGTGACCCAGTAAGTGTGTGCAAAACTCAGCGAAGAAACTTCACATTACAGATTTGCTTCAGGGCTTCTGAATTCAGACGCTTTGCTCCAGAAGAAGCACTGATTCTTAACTCTGTAAGCAGGAAATTTTGTTAAAGAAAAAAAAAAAAAATTAAAAAGAACGAAAAGAGCAAATGGGAATCGTTCTAAAGAGACTTCTCCTCTCTCACTTTTCTGCTGTGGGTTTCCCCCAGGCTCAGGCCTCAGTTTTTTTCTCGTCAGTAAAGTCACTCTGTTTCATGGCTTTGACCAGCTCATCAGTAGTGGTACAAATGCAGACAGTAGACCAACAGGGAGATAGCCCACTCTGGCCTTGAAGCTGGACTCTAGGAAGAAAGCTTACTTTCTGAGACTTAGCTACTGAACAAGGGCAATGGCTCAAGAGTGACTGATTCTACAGAGGCCCCTGGAAATGAGAGCTGCAAGCTCAGTGCCTATAGCAGGCCTATAGCAGAAACGAGTGATGTGGGCTGGGCGGAGTACGTGGTGAACTGGGGATTTCGTGCTGCTCCCATTACTCCAGCTCATTGTTGCCCAATTCCTTTTTTTCCATGAGACAAGTCAGAAATCTATATTTTCTTGTGAAATGTGGGCAACTATGTTGTGCGTTAACTTCTGTGGGACAACCCGCAGATGTGGTCTTTTGCTCCTAAGATTTGATAATCTCACCACATCGAGAGAGCTTGCTTGTGGGAGAGGAGTGACGAGAAGAAAATAATGGAGAGTGAGTAGAGAGTGAATGGAGGCCACAGGTCTGTAACACTGTAATACCAGGTAATCAGAGCACAAGAGCCCGCTCCACGCAACAGGGGTGTAAGAGTCACCTGGTGGAGATGTCTGCCTCAGGTGAGCATGGCTTGGTAACATCATCTGCTATGACTATCCAACTAACTCTACTCATTCGGGCTTTGCTCTACTCATTCGGGCTTTGCACTCCTCATGCTACTTCTGCTTATAATTGGGTTTCCCAAGATCTGTCCACAGATAGAGAATTCGAATGTAAATACCCAGTTTATTTGGTAGTTTCACGTCACCTCCCAAAATAATAAAGAGGCATTCTAACTTTACAAATTCATATCTTTTGGTTAAACTCAGGACCTCATCATCTAGGACATACTTGATAACCATATTTCTTTGCAATAATCACATATATATGATACACACACATACACACACACATATATCTCAGGTCTTAGATCTGGAATCACTCATTCCTCCAAGAAGCCTTGTCTTTTTGAGTGGGAAATGATATTTAAAGGTCACAATCTGTGCTGTCATTACATCTAGGCCTTTTCAGTGGTCAGAGCTATGAAACACATATTTCTTTAAACTTAAAAAAAAAATCACAGGCACATACTGATATTTCCAATTCAAATTTAACATTACAGGGATATATAAATATATAGTACTGTGGAAAATCTTGACTCCTAACAACATTAACATAGCTATTTACTTTATCTTGCAATATAAAAGACAGCTGCAAAATAATAGTACTGTTAACAATAAAACTACTTAATGCATGAAGTCTATGATTTCTCTGAAGTTCTATCTGTCCCTAGAATATATTCCATTGACGACATAGAGTCAAAATGCTGGATTAATAACTTGAAGTAATTATTTTCTCAATGTAGTTATATCACCAACTTGATATATAGTTTAAAGCAATTAAACATTCACTTTAATTCTTTTGAACTTTTAGAGATTGCTTTTTCTTTTTTTCTATTTTTGGAAATTTAAAATATTGACAAGATGCTAAAACTATATAATAAAGTATACTCTGGGGAGAATTACTTTTATCTGCATTTTTATTAGTTTTAAGTTTGTAGCATTTTGTTTTGCTCATACAAGCAGATAGATATCTATTTCAACCCTATCCCCTTCATACTCAGTTCTGAGAAGAGTGAGCAGGGGAGGCTTGCACTGCCCTGGATCCTTCCTGCCACTCCAATAAGGAATCAGCTGTGCCCACGTGTCCCCCACGTGATATGTTTGCCATGGGTCTGTGTGGGTAAGAGCATGGTGGTTATGTAGGAAAATGTCCATATTTGTCTTTTTCATTTGGTTACTGTCAGATGGAATTCATCATGTATAAAGTCAGAGCAACAGCCTTCTTCTCAAACAAACTGCCTCCAAACTCTCCTGTATGTTCTCAGCACCTCAGTTCTGCTAATCACCTAGTGTAAAAACTTTGGTCAAATTGGACTTCTCCATTCTGCTTAGTCTTCATACTCTATCAATCACTACATTTGACATCAATGCTTTTTTGAGCATCGACTATATGCCAAGCACATGATAAATAAGGCATGATTGGTGACTCCAAGGGGAAGCTTACATTGCAGTGGAGAAGTCACAGGGGAAAAAAAAAAAGATCCCAGTATGGTGTAAGGTGCTGTACTTGAAGTAGGCAGGGATGGTTTGGAAGAATAAAGTAAGTACAGAAAATTCGAATTAAGGAGAACTTCACAAAGAAGGTGATGCCTAAGTTGAGTTTTGGCAGGAAGTGCGAGTAGGTTTTGCTCATGAGAAGAAGAGGATGAAGATGAGAGAAAGAACATTCCAGGCAGAGAGAGATAAGAGATAAATGAAAGCAAGTTGTGTTTCAAGAACTGCAGATTTTTCAGTGTGTGTGGAGTATCACAGTTTGGCAGAAGAAGAAAGATAATTAAAAGCCTGATGGTGAAGAATTTTGTTCACTTACCATGTTACGGATTTTGTTTTTTTTTTATCAGAACTCTCAGGGAAGCCCTTGATAGATTTTAAAGTGTGTAGTATTATATCAGAATTGCTCTTTTAATAAATCACCCTAAGGTTGGTCAGGGAATAAGAATGAAATGAGTGAGGAAAAATCTGGAGGCAAAGCTAATGCCATAATTCAGGGAAGAAATGCTGAGTCCCTGAACCAAGGGCAGTGGCATAAAAGATGTGGGAAGAAAACTGGCTTGACAGACTTGAAGGAGACAGAACTGATAGGACTGGCAAATGGATGGTGACTCAAGGACACTCTCAGACTTCAGGCTTTGACAGCTAAGTGGGTGGTGGCACCATTCACTTGGAATAGGAGCACAAGATGAGAAGCAATGGGCTGGAGGATGGGGAGCAAAGATGAAGGTATCCAGTGAAATAACACTATGAAAAAAGTATTCATTCAACACACACATATCTATTGATCTTCTGCTCTGTGAAAGGCACACTGTTTTCTCGAGAGTTTGCAGCAGATTATGATGTGCAGAAGTTTATTTACAACAGAGAGAGGATTAGAGAGGGAAAATGAGAGAGAAAAGAGCAGATGGATGAGTATTAATGGGGATGAGAATATGGAGCCTGCATTTGAGAAACATGAAGAAAGTAACAGATCTCAAGGGTCTCAGTATGTTGACCTAAAACTGCTTCAGCATGAATGGATGCTGAAGCCCTGGAGAGTTTCAGAGGCTGGTGAACCAAGTTCCTATCAATCCTTTTTATACAGCTTCTTGTAGCTTCCTTTATATTGTCATTTCTATCACCAGATCTCAGACACTCTTCCTCTTTGTGTATTTCTCATTCTTACTGTATTTTTTTATTTTAAAATATTTTCCTTCTCTATATCATATAAGCAAAGAGAAGAAGAAAGTTACAATATAGCTTATAATTCCATCACTCAAAGATAAATACTGGTGATGTTTTAGGATAATTTTCTACTTTTTCCTAATGAAATGGGAGAAAAGAGAAAACATTTTTTATTTACCAAAAGAGGTTCATATTGTATATTTGGGGTTTTAACATACTTTTTAAAAAAAAACCTAAACACTGTAACATGGATCTCTTCCTCTGCCCTTAAAGACTCCTCTAAAGCTGCGATTCATGGGGTCGCAAAGAGTCGGACATAACTGAGCGACTGAACTGAACTGATAGCATAATATTTAATGGCCTAATGGCACTATGGTGTATTTGACTGTCATTTCCAATTTTCAGGATTAAGAACAACTCTGACCATTTCAATATTTTGCCATCTTTCCTTTCTCCAAATTCATAATGTTGGTCAGTGCCACTTATATCACAATCTACTTAATGGTATCTTTATATTTTTATTTAACTTTTTTATAAGCTTGTGTTTTGGTTTTACCAAATATTTTAAGTATCAGTCGGCTTAGGTTAGTTATGCTGCAGTAGAAAAAAAGCCCCTAACCTCAGTGGTTACAACAAAATATTCATTTCTCACTCACATTTCATGTTGACTACAGGTTAGCTGTGGATCGGCTTCACATGCTCTTTACTTTGGGCTGAAGCAGCCTCTATATGGGACATGCCATTCTTGTGGCAGGGGGAGAAGAATGCTGGGGGAGTCATGTAATGACCCTTAAGGCTTTTGCTTAAAAGTTTTGTACATAACTCCCACTCCTATTTTATTGGCCAAAGCAAGTAACATGGTCAAGCTTGACGTCAGTGAATGGGGAAGTATAGTCCTCGCACATGGCAAGACAGTGAGTCATTGAGGTAATAGTAAAATCCACCTCAGTTTTAAATTCCTATGGATACATGTGTTTGGCTTATTCTTTATGTATCATCTTTATGAACCAGCTGGATTTCATGGGCAAAATTATTGAATAGCTTTATTTTTCTTACTTTCAAATATGACTGAGTGAGACCCTCTTCCCCAACTATGGACATTATCATGGGCAGATCTGAATAATTTTCTTACAGCTTTGAGGTTTTAGCACATGGTCTTGTCATTATGACTTTAAAAGTTTGATTTGATCAAAACAAAAACTTTAATCCTTCATTTAGTTAAAGCATTTCTCCTCCACAGTTCTCAACCAGATTGAGATTTGAAGACACCTGTGGGCTTCTCTTGTGGCTCAGCTGGTCAAGAATCCGGCTGCAGTGCAGGAGATCTGTTCAATCCCTGGGTTGGGAAGATCCCTGTCTGATCTTTCCCACTGGAGTGGGAAAGGCTACCCACTCCAGTATTCTGGCCTGGAGAATTCCATGGACTGTATAGTCCAAGGGGTTGCAAAGAGTCAGACACAACAGAGTGACTTTCACCTGGACACTTGTAGTGGGTCTGTTTTTTCTACATGTTCTACCATTTCCCTAATCATTTTGCCACACGGCTTTAGGCCCTCTGCCTAAGAGAGGCAGAGTTTCTGGCTCTTTCTTTTCAGGGATGTTTTGTGGGCTGTTTGAAGACTCCCTGCTGGAGGTCCCCAGTGCACTGTTCCCAGACGTGGGCAAGCGTCTTTCAGTTGACCCCACCACTGTTCCTATAAGCTCTTGCTTCTCAATTTACACCCCAAGACCACTCTTCCTCTCAGGGCCATCTTGTCAGGAAGACAGGCTTCTAGAATGAAGACACTTTAAGACAACTCATGCTGAACAGCATGTGTGATGTGATGTCCAGTCTGCTTTACTAGAAATACTCATTTTTGTTCCACCAAATCCTGAAAGTACTAGCCATTCCCACTAGAGCCTTCAGTCCTCATTCTCTCACCAGGGGCAGCTCTAGCGAGCCCTTATCTTTAGACTTTTCCAGGTACAAGTCAGTTTCCAGGTCCTCCAGACACCTGAAGACCCATGGCAAGTTCTCTGAGCCATCCTCTTACAGCTGTTATCTAAGGTGGGAGTCAGATGGGAAGATTTTAAAGCACAGGGCTCTAATAACTATTTCCAAAAGTAACTCTCACCTCCAAGAGCCTTCATCTTACCTATAAACTGGAGGTAGGAGTTGGGCTTAGAGTCACAAAGTAAGTTTTATAATCTCTTATCAGCTCCTTTTGTTCAGACAAAAGGATATCATGCCATATATATTCAGAATTTATATTTCTACCTGTGATGTATTTTACACCTAAACTGGTTAACCTCAAGCATGAATGAGAGATGGAGGAGGGTGGTATCTGGTTATTTTTATAAAAAGTTATGTTATCTCTTTGCCACATCTAAGAGAGCTGCATAAAGACTTTCACTACTACTTTTTTTTCTTTTAAGCACTGACTTGTAAAACAGCAAACAAGACTAGAAAATTCAGAATTACGGTCAATATAAATGAAAAAGATTATAATACCAAAAAAAAAAAAAAGCAGTTATGAAAACTTACCTGTCCCACCCATCCCTGGAAACTCTGATGAACTGGAAAAAGGGTTAGGAGGCTCTGTCACATCCTGTTTAGTTCAACTTAGTTTATTCTGTTATTAATCTTACAAGGAAAAGAAAGCAACGTTGAAAGCCAGGAGTAATATTTCAAATCTCGGTTGCTAACAAATGAAAAACAGATTGAACAGGCTTGGCTTGTGATTCATTCTACAATTTAAAGCCACTGCCCTCTAATTTAGTCTTCTGAATGCAACTGCAGTGTGTCTGCATCCTTGTATTTGGATAATGAGCCAACCCACCATGAAGGCTGAAGGCTGTGTCTCGGCTGCTTGCTGGCACTAGATAGCACTGGGTGCAATGACATTATGCTCCCAACAGTGTTAATTATGTGTCTTAGAATAGAAACACAGAACAGAAAATCAAAGATGTTTTTAGTTCACCACTAGTAAACAAATGGCAAGCCACAAATGGCAGAGGTTCTCTTTGTTGGAGGTAAAACCACTGAGATATAGACCACTACTGAAGCCCAAGATACTTTAACAAAATGTGTAGTTGATATGAGGAATTTTTTTCCTGAAATTTTATTATGAAAAATTTCAAATATATCAGAATTGATAAAACTGTAGTAACCTCTCATGTATTCACCACCTAGATTTTATCATTGTTGTACTGCAATATTTGCTTTCTTATAGACATTTACCTATCAATTTGTCTATCTACCCACCAATCCATCTCCTTTTTCTTTTTTTTAAATGCACTTCAAAGTAAACTGTAGACATCAGCACACTTTACCTCTAAACACTTCAGCCTGCCTATTTTTTAGGGATTGTGTGTGTGTGTGTGTGTGTGTGTGTGTGTGGTAAAATTTACACACAGTGAAAGGCACAAATCTTAAATGTACCATTTGACAAGTTTTAATAAATGCATGTATCTAGAACATAGATTTTTAATCTCCAGTCTAAATGACTATATTTTACTTTTAGGGTTATATATTCCATGTCATTGGGTTTTACTTAAGTTCAATTTTTTTTTCAAAAGCTTGAATTTAAAATACCACCCAAAAAATAATCTACAGGCTACCACCACCTATTCAATTATTCCCTCCAGTCATTTGACAAATAAGCAATAGTAGACTAGAAAACATTATGATAAGAATGAGGTCACCCACAATGGCAACTAAAACATGAAATGCCTCAAGACAAATTTACAAGAGAAATGTGTGACATAAATAAAGGAAACTATAAATCAACTGAAAGATAAAATAAGGCTTTAATAATATGGGGGGAAAAAGCCATATTTCTGAGTGGAGAGATTAAAAGTAAGATTTTAATTCTCCCCAACTTTATAGGCTTAAGATTTTTGAAACTGAAAAATTAGTGGGACTTTCTGCCTATACTATTTTTAAAATGATTATGAAATTTACGCAGAAAAGTCTAAAACAGAATAATAAGAGGGGATACAACCCTATTAAATAAATACATGTGTAATGATCACAGCAGAAGATAGTGGTGCTTGGAATAAAGAGGTAATAGTGGTGAGAAGTGGTCAGATTCTGGGCACTTCAAAGGAAGAGAAAGCCAGGTGTGACGGTGAACAGGACACGTAGCGTGAGAAGAAAGGACTCAAGGGCAATGCCGGGTTTTTACCTGAGTTACTCACTGAGATGTGGAAGGTGGGATAAAATATTAGGAGAGTGAAGAAGGGGCTCAGGAGCTCAGTTATGTTTCCAATGTTAAGTTTTAGATGGTCATTACACATGCAGATGAGTCCCTTGGACTGCAAGGAGATCCAACCAGTCCATTCTGAAGGAGATCAGTCCTGGGTGTTCATTGAAGGACTGATGCTAAAGCTGAAATTCCAGGACTTTGGCCACCTCATGCGAAGAGTTGACTCACTGGAAAAGACTCTGATGCTGGGAGGGATTGGGGGCAGGAGCAGAAGGGGACAACAGAGGATGGGATAGCTGGATGGCATCACTGACTGATTCGATGGACGTGAGTCTGAGTGAACTCCGGGAGTTGGTGATGGACAGGGAGGCCTGGCGTGCTGCAATTCATGGGGCCGCAAAGAGTCGGACACGCCTGAGAGACTGAACTGAACTGACACACACAGAAGGAACAAAGTAGGCAGTTGTCCATTAGGGTCTGGAGTGCAGAAGAGAAGTTCATGTCCAGGCTGGAGTTATACATACCAGAAAAACTCATCTAGGGAGTAGCTATAAAGAAAGAAGAGACAATGTCAGGAAACTGAGAGCTTGGTAGACAAAGAGAGGCGCTGCCCAGACTCCCATTCAAGGGAGACATGCGCCCTACCTTCCAGTAGAAGCTTCCTCACCCGACCTGACGCCTTGCCCCAAACCCCGCCCATTCCCAGGCCGCCTACGTGCGTGACCTGGCGGGGCTGGACCGCAGAAGCCCGGAGTTTTTGACCGCTTGCAGGTTAGTGATGACCAGTAACACGTGCTCCAGGAGCCCTACTGCGCTGACTTCTGCTTTGTTGGACCTCTGTTGCGACAGATCTCTGTCTCTGCTTCTGGCTAACTCTTTTCTTTCTTAGGTGTTGATCGCTAAGATGCATCTCATATACCAAACTCTTTCAGCATCTGCTCCCACAGAGCTAAATTACTATAACCTAAAATCAAGGTGATCAGTCCTGGGTGTTCATTGGAAGGACTGAGGCTAAAGCTGAAATTCCAATACTTCGGCCACCTCATGCAAAGAGTTGACTCGTTAGAAAAGACCTTAATGCTGGGAGGGACTGGGGGCAGGAGGAGAAGGGGACGACAGAAGATGAGATGGCTGGATGGCATCACCGATTTGATGGACATGAGTTTGAGTGAACTCTGGGAGTTGGTGATGGACAGGGAGGCCTGGCATGCGGCAATTCATGGGGTCGCAACGGCGACTGAGCGACTGAACTGAACTGAACTGAAAATCAGGGAGAAACCAGTTAGGAGAGAGAGAGGCCTTTGAAGCAGGAGAGTAACCAAGAAAAGGGAAGGATTAGAAACTCAGAGAAGTTCAAATGGTTACAACCTGAAACCTGGTGTATCAAACATCCTGGGGTGTCTCCCAATAGCTGTTCTTGTCTTCTTCCTGAGTTTTATAACTCCCAGATTTTAGATGTAAACCTGGCTGTCCAAAATAAAGATAAAATTTCACAATTTCCATCAAAGCTAGATGTGACTAAGTCCAGCCAATAATATATCAGTGGCTGTTTCAGGAAATCTTCCTTCAAAACAAAAATAGCGGGTAAAGTCTTTGCCCTTTCTTGTCTCTTCCTTCCTGCTACTTAGAACGTGTCTAGGATGGCTAAAGGGGCCTCCCAGGTGGCGCTAGTGGTAAAAAATCGGCTTCCCAATGCAGGAGATATAGGAGATGCAGGTTCAATCCCTGGATCAGGAAGGTCCCCTGGAGGAAGGCAAGGCAACACAGTTCTGTATTCTTGCCTGGAGAATCCCATGGACAGAGGAGCCTGGCAGACTACAGTCCATAGGGTCACAAAGAGTCCAACAAGACTAAAGCGACTTAGTACACACACACACACACACACACACACACACACACACACACACACAGAGGTTGGCTGTAACTCCATCCTGACCAAGGTTCCCACCATAACTTAGGGATGGTGAAGTAGAAAGTTGTAGTTGGTTTGGGATCCAGTCAGTTTGAAATGGCAGACTCTCTATACCAGCTCTGCAGTGCTTTCATCCTGACTTGTATAAGAGCCAAAAATAGTGATTTGTGGAGTCTCTCACATTCTTGATCTAATCTCATCCTAAATAGGACATCTATGATAATCTTTTTCTATCCCCTCCCCCCAAGGACTGACCACTCCCTCCATCTGGCTCTTCTGCTCTTTCAGCATGCTGTCTCAGCACTTTCCATAAGGTATTGTCATGATTTAAGTGTCTTAGTAAGTGCCCTGAGTTTGTTGAAATCTACAAATGGATTTCAATCTGTTCATTTGGATCTCTGTAACTTAAGCTTTTCTTATCCTTCCAGTTAGATCACAAGCACTTTGAGCACAGGGAACGTTTCTTGTTCTCTCTGTAAAATTTCCATTTGGTCCTTTATATTTTCTATTTCTTTATTGAGAATTTTAATCTTTCTATGTATTTTAAGACTGCTCACTCTTACTTTTTAAAGCATTTTTATAATAGCTACCTCAAATACTTTGTCATATAACTCTAATGTATTTGTCATTTTGGTGTTGGCAGCTATTGATTGTCTTTTCCAATGTGAGTTAAGACTTTACTGGTTCTTTCAGTGCTGAGTAATTTTGGATTGTGCTCTGGATGTTTTGAATATTATAGGGCTCTGGGTCTTATTGAAATCTTATGGAGAATGTTGATTTTTTGTTTTAGTGGGTAAGTGACCTGGTTGGGTTCAGGCTACAAATTTGGATCATACTTCTGGATTTGGGGCTGCCTTCAGTTCAGGCTAGGAAATATTAGAGGGATTAAAAATTGGAAAGTCACCATCAGTTCAGTGATACTTCAATTCTTATCTTCTTTTCCAATCTATCTACTATGATTTACTTTTCAAGAGCCTTAAAATAGCTGTTCCATGTGTTCTATCTAGATTTCATAGTGGTATTCAGTGGATGAAATAGACTGAATAGTGCTATCTTGCCCAGAACAGACCCTTAAAAATGTATGTCCTTGGGACTTCCCTGGTGGTCCAGTGATTAAGAAATCCACCTTCCAATGCAACGGACGTGGGTTCGATCCCTGGTCAGAAAACTGAGATCCCATGTGCTACTGGGCAACTGAATCTGCTCACTGAAGCTAGAGAAGCTCATGTGCCACAACAAAGATTCAGAGCTGCCAAACGCCAACAAAAAAGTATGTCCTTAATTTCTACAGAAGTTAAATAGAAGAAATGACAATACGAAGAATGCTTCTGCGTTCCTAGGACAGTTCTTAAGATGTATCCTGATCCATGGCAGGATTTAAAGTGCTCCGTGCAAAGAACTTGGGAAATATGGAAAAGGCATAAACCTTGAAATTGAGCAGTCCTAGATTTGAACCTACACTTCACAGAGTGGAAAAAATAGATTATTATGATGTCCACTGAGAGGATAAAATCATAACATGTATGTAAATTCCCCAGCATACATAAGATAGAAAATAAATGTTAATTCCATTTAGAATTTAGTATTAGGAAAGGATTGCCTGAAGGAATAATATGCTTCTTTTGATCATATGGTAAGAATTATATAACTTGTATTTTTCTTCATGCTTTGGCTGACAGGAGACTCAGAGCTAAGTGTGATGAGCAATCAATATGTTCATTTGAGGAACTGGTATATTTATCTCTGTAGAATAACATGGCATTTTATTTTGCATTTTTTGAAACTGCAATAGCCAAATAGTATAATGTGACTTTTATGGTAAAATATTTTAAGCTTTTTGGATTTGGATAGAACATAGCCTTAAAAAAGCTACTATATACTATACGCCTTTTAACTTATACAGTACTACTAAACATTTTATGTTCCTTAACTGAAAGTTTGCAGTTATTTCCTTATAAAACAAACCACTTCAAGATGAAATAGAGATAGTTATTTCAGAGTCATGAACCCTTGGTCATAGAGTAGTCACAGCTTAAAACTGAAATTCACATTTCACAATTAGAGCTTACATTTTCTATCTCAAACTGGCATTGCTCCTATATATGACCCATTTTTAAAACATTTAAGATACTGATAACATGTAAAGAATATTTTCCTAACAAAATCAGATGATGTGGTAAGATGTGATTGTCTAATCTTCGTTCCTTTAAAATTTGTTAGCATATTCATCACAGTTAACAATATGTCTTTCTTTGTTAAACACTGTAGGAATTGGTTTATAGTCTAAAGACATTCACAGTAAGCACAAGTTGCTTTAAATGACTCCTATTTAAAATAGGTTTGGTTAGATTTGGGAATAATGAAGTGTCTCATGGTTCTGATGAAAGCTTTCTTTTTTCTTTCAGATTTCCCTTAGAAGGAGCCATTTTTTAATAGAAGTGTTCTCTAACTACAGGCCCAATTTCTCCAGCTTGATTTATGCCAATCTGTCTTTAGCAGACTTGTATGATTATGTTGTGAGGCCAGATGTTTAAACAGTTTTGTTTTTAATTTGCAGGCACAAGCTCAACTTTCACAGGGTAACACAACTTCCTAATGATTGATTGGAAGCTGTTTCTGAACCCTTAGGTTTTCCCACGTAATTCAGTTCATGGCAGTGCAGCAGTATATTTCTGCATTCAGCTTACTGAATTTGAAGTAAAACGTTGCTTTCTAAAATGGATTGGCCAGTTTCTGCCTGCTAAGATCTCCACTGAGTGTAAGTGTGCTTGTCATTTGCCACACCAAGTAAAATAGTGTCAAAACTTGTACTATGTCACTAGGAATTCCTCCTAAAATTTTGTTGGGATCTTATAATATCTCATTGAGTTATTGCAGGAGATGTCAGTGGTATTCCTGCTTACTTTTCATATGTTCTTACTCTTGTTTAACGAAAGATATACAAATATTCTTCAACTTTTGGCAAAAAAAATGATGACTGCTGCTAGGAATTGGAAAAGCTAGATTAGGAGCCCTTAGATTACTATCCCAATTTTAAGATGGACCAAAATAAGCAGGGAAATGTTCATCTAAGAGGGGATTTGTTAATTTGATTATTTTTAATTTTTTAACAAAGGAATGACTTGAAGAATACTCAAGGCAGTTGCCAAGCCCATGTCTCAGTCAAGCCTCACCACTGGCCCCCTCAGCCCTCCAGTGACACTGGATTTGCAGTCTGAGGGTTTGCCTCACACTCTGTCTTCCAGATGAGACTTTTTGCAAGCTACCCTTTCTTTCTCCTTATTTTCTTCAAGTTTCAGCTTAAATGTCACTGCCTGATCCCAGGAACTAGGTTAGACTTTGTCTGCCTTATGCACGTGTAGCTGGTCACTAAAATAATATTGGGAGATAAGCAAGTTAGGTAGCTCTCAACCTCATTTTAGAGATGTGAGATAGAGACAAGGAAACGGAGACACAGAGCAGTGACATGACTTACCCGCAATACACAGCTAGTGAGTGGCAGAACTTGATGGATTGTCCCCTGATGCCATATAGCAGGTCTTTTGAGTTAGCCAGATGGCTCTTATCGTAAACAAAACTTCCTAAATAAGGTCCTTTAAATGTCCAAAAGGAAACCCATCTAAGATTGCAAAAGTTTGATTTGCCATCTTATATTTGAGTTGAGAGCAAAATATGATTATCATATCATATATAACTGTATAACTGAAATGTAAGTTTTCTAAACACTAGGAATTAGCAGAAAGGGATTTAAGTCGGTGAATAACAGATTAAATATGAATTAAAGCAATGATGTTTAAAGCACAGGAGACTGGATTTTATGTTAGAAGACAGTGCATCTCTGGAGTTAGAAGTGAGAAAAGGCAGTCCACATAGTGCTGATCAAAATGCTTTGTGTTTCAAAACTTTAGAAAACAGCAGAGAACTCAAGTGGGGTCAAGGCATTTTATAAGCTAATTAAATATTGCTAGAAATATTATCTGAAATATGGAAATAAGGGAAAGAGTTATCAGGTGTTCTTGCAGTCCAGTGCTAGGCTTGACTTCCTAGTTCCAGGCAAATTTTATAACTCTACAGAGATTAACTTGTAGAGTTAAATAAACAGTTGAGTCTCACTATTCCTGGTAATGTTCTATAACACTACTTTGAACACTGAATTAGCAAATACTGACTATTGCATCCCAGGTGCGTTAGTGGTAAAGAACCCATCTGCCAATACAGGAGATAAAAGAGACACAAGTTCAGTCCCTGGGATGACAAGATCTCCTGGAGGATGGCATGGTAACCCACTCCAATATTCTTGCCTGGAGAATCCCATGATCAAAGGAGCCTGGCGGGCTACAGTCCATAGGGTTGCACAGAGTTGGACACACCTGATGCGAAGAGCTGACTCATTTGAAAAGACACTGATGCTGGGAAAGATTGAGGGCAGGAGAAGGGGACGACAGAGGATGAGATGGTTGGATAGCATCACGGACTCGATGGACATGGGTCTCGGTGAACTCTGGGAGTTGGTGATGGACAGGGAGGCCTGGCGTGCTGCAATTCACGGGGCCGCAAAGAGTCGGACACGACTGAGCGACTGAACTGAACTGAACTGAAGTGATTTAGCACACACACAGAACTATTGCTTCTATGGTAAATACAGTGTTAAATTCCTGAGAGCTCCCGGTTACAACATTTTCGTTAACTGATCAATATATAATCTTTCATATTTGAAACACCTTATTTAATATATACATACATAATGTTGATTAATTAGCACTGAACTCATGGCTGATAGCACTATAACTCAGGCCTGAACAAAACTTATCTAATACACACCCCACATAAGGTACACCAATGCCTGCTTGCTCTATAATACTAGACAGCACTTCAGCACTATAGCATTTCAACAGTGAAATCACCAACAAAAAAAAACACAGAAATGTAAAAAACATGGCACTCAATAAACCACAAAAAAGACATTTGTTTACAGTGTGAGAGCTTCACCAAGAAGGCAGAATGTCATTTGGTTTAACCTCAGCTGGGAACATGCACACAAGGCAATTCAAATTTTTCACTGCCCTGTGCATGTTCTTGAATGACCACAAAAGTGTGGTAAGTATATTAATTTGAGAGTTACAAATAAGTTTTAATGAGCAGAATTTCACAGATATGGAATCTGCAAATAACGAAGATCGACTTTATTCACCCTGCAGAGATGCATATAATTTCTAACCAGTGAAAAGAATCCTATAGTTCATGGTGTGTTGCTCTGCTAAAGAATTAACAAATTTTATACCTGAGACAGAAGTCAATTCATCTGCCTTTGTCAATTTAGTTTCTCATTTGCCCTTTGTATTGATTTTAATATCCTTCTGGTTCCTTTTATTTTTTTTTTTTCCTCACCGTGTGGCTTGTAGAATCTTAGTTCCCTGACCAGGCATTGGACCCAGGTCACAGTGTGAAAGCATAGAGTTCTAACCAGCGGATTACCAGAGAATTCCCTGGTTCCTTTATTACTAACAAGTTGAATAAAATCTTTAACGTGTGTTAATTTTTTTGTTTATCTGAGAGTCACTTTTTTTTTTAACTTGAAAATTGTACTTAATGCATTTTCAGAGACTAACTCACTAAGAAAATATGACCAGGACTGCTAAATGAGGAGATAGAACTAGAAAAGTTCTAAAGTCCTTTCTTTCAGGTCTAAATTCTGCAGTTTTGAGAGACTAAACAGCCTTAGGAAGGAAGGGGTAAGAGATAATTCAAAATTATTTAAACTACATTAATTGTAATAAAACTTGTTAAATATTTTTACTTTAGTTAACATTTTCTAAACCCTAATCTTTACTAGGACACTGTCAGAAAAGAAAAAAATTCTCCTAAAGTAAAAATGGAAATAAACCATCTAAATAGTCTACATAACGGAGAATCCATGGGATTCTCCAGGCAAGAATACTGGACTGGGTTGCCATTTCCTCCTCCAGGGGATCTTCCTGACCCCGGGATTGAACCTTCGTCTTCCTGTGTCTCCTGCAGTGCAGGTGGAGTATTTATGGCTGAGCCATTAAGGAAGACTGGTAAATAATCTACAGAGAAAAATCAAAAGATTATTTAAACCATTATCTGGTTAAAAGGTAACAATTTTTTAGTCTTAATAATAGAAGTTATATTTAGTTTCTTGAGAAACAATTGCCTGTCACAGGTTTTCTGCCATTTTCAATAATTGCTTTATCATGTGGAAAATTCTGAAAGAGATGGGAATACCAGACCACCTGACCTGCCTCTTGAGAAACCTATATGCAGGTCATGGAGCAACAGTTAGAACTGGACATGGAACAACAGACTGTTTCCCAAACAGGAAAAAGAGTACGTCAAGGCTGTATATTGTCACCCTGCTTATTTAACTTATATGCAGAGTACATCATGAGAAACGCTGGACTGGAAGAAGCACAAGCTGGAATCAAGGTTGCCGGGAGAAATATCAATAACCTCAGATAGGCAGATGACACCACCCCTTATGGCAGAAAGTGAAGAGGAACTCAAAAGCCTCTTGATGAAAGTGAAAGAGAGAGAAACAGTTGGCTTAAAGCTCAACATTCAGAAAACGAAGATCATGGCATCTGGTCCCATCACTTCATGGCAAATAGATGAAGAAACAGTGGAAACAGTGTCAGACTTCATTTTTGGGGGCTCCAAAATCACTGCAGATGGTGACTGCAGCCATGAAATTAAGAGACGCTTACTCCTTGTAAGGAAAGTTATAACCAACCTAGATAGCATATTCAAAAGCAGAGACATTACTTTGTCAACAAAGGTCCATCTAGTCAAGGCTATGGTTTTTCCTGTGGTCATGTATGGATGTGAAAGTTGGACTGTGAAAAAAACTGAGCGCCGAAGAATTGATGCTTCTGAACTGCGGTTTTGGAGTAGACTCTTGAGAGTCCCTTGGACTTCAAGGAGATCCAACCAGTCCATTCTAAAGGAGATCAATCCTGGGTGTTCTTTGGAAAGACTGATGCTAAAGCTGAAACTTCAGTACTTTGGCCACCTCATGCGAAGAGTTGACTCATTGGAAAAAACTCTGATGCTGGGAGGGATTGGGAGCAGGAGGAGAAGGGGACAACAGAGGATGAGATGGCTGGATGGCATCACCAACTCAATGAACATGAGTTTGGGTGAACTCCAGGAGTTGGTGATGGACAGGGAGGCCTGGCTTGCTGCAATTCATGGGCTTGCAAATAGTCAGACACAACTGAACGATTGAACTGAGCTGAACTGATAGTCGATTCTAATCTACTATAGAATCCCCCACTGAATTAATGAAGTAAAATGAAATTATACTGATTCTTTTAGCTTTAATTGCAGGCAGTTTAGAGTGAAACTAAGCTCAACTGGAACAACCATATAGTTTTTCAAGACCTGTGCCTTTATAAGCTGTTTCCTCTTCCTAGCCCTATTTGTAACTTATACTACTTACTTATAAGTTGACTAAATATGTGTTTATAATATGTGCTGTGCTAAAGATGCTTCAGTCATGTCCTACTCTGTGGGACCCTATGGACTGTAGCCTGCCAGGCTCCTCTGTCCATGGGATTCTCCAGGCAAGAACACTGGAGTGGGTTGCCATGCCCTCCTCCAGGGCATCTTCCTGATCCAGGGATCGAACCCATGTCTTTTATGACTCCTGTGTTGGCATATGTTAATTAATTGCAAACTTATTACTATTTATTTGTAACTTCCTCAATCCTTGACTTTTTAACTCTTATTTTTATTTTACTCTTTCATTTTACATGTCTTTCGTTGTCAGCCATACAATTCTGACATTAGAAGGGAAAAAGTATTCTTCCTCATGGAAAGAGTATGCACAGGAAAACAGACAAACAAAATGAATGAAGGAAAAGATTAAATTGTCTTTGGGATAGAAAGAAGATGAGCCATTGTTTTTCTGCCGGCAGAACTATGTCTGTGACTTCTTGTAATGCCATTTCGGCATCATGGTTTTATGATCATGAATCAGAGGCGGCCTTAAGAGACAACTAACTCACTAATTATTGCTAGAAGAAGGGCTTCAGCATGAGGACTTCCTACACTTGGCCTGATAAAGCATAGAACTCATAAAGGCTTACTATCTTTTAGGAGGAGGAAGATAAGATGCTTTATTTCTCAGAAATAACTTTTACACCCTGAGGCCTGAAAAGTCCGACAAAAATATTGAGTTTTCCACCTGTCAAATGTTACCTACACCATCTCCCTTGCTTGAAAAAGGGGGGTCATGAAAAGCTTTAGAATAATTGCAAACTTACTCAGAAATATGTAGTAAATTATTTTAATGTTGAGTTGCAAAATTAAAGATTAAGTACATTGATGATAGGCATTAAAAGTGTTTCTGCCCTTGAAAACAGGAATAGTGTCTGAGAAGAAAGAGGAGTTTCAATGTCAGGGCTTCAGGTTCTTGGTGGAAGTGGGGAATTATGAGGAGACGGAGTAGAAGAAGAATTCTATTTTTTTTTAAGTGTTTTCATATTTCAAAAGGAGGATGTATTTATTTTTAGAAAATTTTGGAAAATTTAGAAAAAGTCATAGAAGAACATAAAAATCACCTGCCATACTACCACTCAAGAGATGAGACCTATACTAAGATTTTACTGTCTTTCTAGTCTTCTAATCTTTGTTGATGTATGCATATATTCCCTCTCTGAGGAGCTATGGTGTTGCAAAAAGACCACTTAAAGAGGGGGCCATAGTATTACAGTAGATGATTAAATAAATGTTTGTTTGAAATTCGACCTTTAAAAGGAGCAAATTATGAAAATAAATTCAATTTATCTTGTATTGAACAAAATTTAGGTTGGAGTTGAGATTATGCATAAAGTCTTTTTTTTTTTTTAAGTCAATGGCAGTTTATTTGACAAGAGTGGCAGAGACCCAATTTCTGACTGTTTTGTATTTCATCACCCCTCAACAGCATTCCACTCTACTCAACCCAGACCTCTTATTCCACTAGGATTTTAAGCCTTAGAATGAATCAAGCCTTGACTTTGTTTTGAAACAACTGATTGAACAAAGTATATTTGGTACCTGTAGCAAAATTTAAAAGATGGTTCATCAATTTATTAATTAAATCAATCTTTTAAAATGCCTATTGTGTTATGATCCTTGTTTACTTTCTTTTGTTTAAGTAACAAGTTTAATCTTAAACTGTGTCAGCTTATCATTATCAGTGACATTGGCTGTCTTTGGAAAACTAGAGGGAGAGAGGTAAGAATCTTTGTTTCTTAGGACTAATTTTATAGTCACAGCTTTCATGGAATTCTGGCAACCTTAACAAGATTTACAATTTCCGTTTGCAATCAGTTTGCAATGCATTCCCAGTCTTACAGCAGATGTTCACCAAATCTAAATATCAGAAAGAGATGACAGACCAAGTTGTAGATGCCTTGGACAAGGAAAGACCAGTGTAAAATATGTGGGAATTTGAGCAGTGATTTCATTAGTGAATATTTTCATGAAACAGTAAATTCTGTTCCTTTAGACAATATCTTATCTGTATGGACATGGATAATAAACACAAACCCCTCTGTACTTGATGATAGTATCAAGTAGTGGGTGGGGATGTGCATGGTATGAGGTAAGGGCTGTGAAGGAGACAAACTGTTTCCTGGGCTTCTCCTAGAGGATACCAGGACCTTGGGAATGACAGGCTGGTTTATGATGGAAAAAAGGAAAAATAAAAGTGAGAGTTAAAGGGAGACAGATAAGAAAAAGTGTTCAGAGGTGTGTACCAAGAAATTGTTATTGCTGCCATTACAAAGGGTCAGAATATCTGGGTTCAGCTACCAGATATAGCCAATACCCTTAAGTGAGTCAGTTCCACCAGGGTACTTGTTACCATTTGTATAACAAAGGGTTTTGCTGCACCCTCCTTAGGATTTCTTATGTTTCTGAAATTCTCTAATTCTGTGACCTGAGAATGTATAATATTCATAAAGGATGCTGGCGCACTCAAAATTTGAAAATTGTAATAATGAAAAAGCTGGCTTAAAACTCAACATTCAAAAAACTAAGATCATGGCATCTGGTCCAATCATTTCACAGCAAATAGAGGGGGAAAAAGTGGAAACAATGACATGTTTTACTTTCTTGGGCTCCAAAATCACTGCAGATGGTGATTGCAGCCATGAAGTTAAAGGATGTTTGCTTCTTGAAAGCAAAGCTATGACAAGCCTAGACAGCATATTAAAAAGCAGAGACATTACTTTGCCAGCAAAGTTCTGTGTAGCCAAAACTATGTTTTTTTTCAGTAGTCATGTACGGATGTGAGAGCTGGACCATAAAGATGGCTCAGCGCCAAAGAATTGATGCTTTTGAATTGTTGTACTGGAGAAGACTCTTCAGAGTCCCTTGGACTGCAAGGAGATCCAACCAGTCCATCCTAAAGGAAATCAGTCCTGAATATTCATTGGAAGGACTGATGCTGATGCTGAAGCTCCCATACATTGACCACCTGATGTGAAGAGCCAACTCACTGGAAAAGACCCTGAGGCACGGAAAGACTGAGGGCAGGAGGAAAAGTGGGTGACAGAGGGTGAGGTGGTTGGATGGCATCACCGAATCAATGGACATGAGTTTGAACATACTTGGAGATAGTGAAGTATAGGAAAGCCTGGCCTGCTGCAGTCCATGAGGCTGCAAAGAGTCAGACATGATATAGCGATTGAACAACAATAATCTGATACTTGCTATTTAAAACAAATGTTTGCTCATTCAGTTGTGTCCAGAGTTTGTAGCTACTTGAGTATTTTTTCCAATACCTGCTCTTATACATGGTGCATGTAAATGTTTCTCTTACTTTTAATCGAACAAATTAATTAGCTCATAGGATGGCTTTATGTGGACTGGGGAAATGTTCCTCCATTAGTTTGGCAAAGTGACAGGATTTTTTTGTTTGTTTTTCAATTTAGGTGCTCCTTCCATTGGACAGAAAAAAACAGATTATCTCTGTTCTGGGCTCTTGGCTTGAAAAGTGGTGGCCCTCTGGTTAATAATCTCATTTGAGTTTCTCTAAAATAATTTTTCAATTTGTACATAAAGTGAACATAAAAATGTTAGGATATCTGAATGGTTATGGGAGATAAACACAAGTGTAGATAGAAAATTTGGTCAATTTGGCATCCGAAGATGAGTGTTGAGAGAATTCCAACCATTTAAACACAAGTGAACATGTGAGATCGTACAGAATCACTTGTTCAAGACTAAAATTGAAGTGTATCCTACTGCTGCTAAGTCGCTTCAGTCGTGTCTGACTCTGTGTGATCCCATAGACCGCAGCCCAGCAGGCTCCCCCGTCCCTGAGATGCTCCAGGCAAGAACACTGGAGTGGGTTGCCATTTCCTTCTCCAATGCATGAAAGTGAAAAGTGAAAGTGAAGCCACTCAGTTGTGTCCGACTCTCTGCGACCCCATGGACTGCAGCCCACCAGGCTCCTCTGTCCATGGGATTTTCCGGCAAGAGTACTGGAGTGGGGTGCCATTGCCTTCTCCATGAAGTGTACCCTAGAGGGTTTCAAATCAATGTTGTCATAGTACATATGCAAATTTATACTAGTTTTAAAGATTTCTTGATTCCTAGAAACATACAACCTACTATGACTGAATCATGAAGAAATGGAATATCAGAACAGACTGATTCCTAGTAAGAAGATTGAGTCAGTAAATCAGAAACCTTCCAACAAGCAAAAGTCCAAGACCAGATGGTTTCACTGGTGAAACTTATCAAACCTGTAAAGAAGAATTAATACCAATCCTACTCAAACTCTAAAACAAATAAATAAATAAAATAAAAAAAGATTTCTTGAAGAATGTAAAATGGTTGTGAATCCCAAAGAATGTTCAGTTCAGTTCAGTTGCTCAGTCATGTCCGACTCTTTGTGACCCCATGAATCGCAGCACGCCAAGCCTCCCTGTCCATCACCATCTCCCGGAGTTCACTCAGACTCACGTCCATCGAGTCCGTGATGCCATCCAGCCATCTCATCCTCGGTCGTCCCCTTCTCCTCCTGCCCCCAATCCCTCCCAGCATCAAAGTCTTTTCCAATGAGTCAACCCTTTGCATGAGGTGGCCAAAGTACTGGAGTTTCAGCTTTAGCATCATTCTTTCCAAAGAAATCCCAGGGTTGATCTCCTTCAGAATGGACTGGTTGGATCTCCTTGCAGTCCAAGGGACTCTCAAGAGTCTTCTCCAACACCACAGTTCAAAAGTATCAATTCTTTGGCGCTCAGCCTTCTTCACAGTCCAACTCTCACATCCATAAATGACTACTGGAAAAACCATAGCCTTGACTAGACGGACCTTAATTGGCAAAGTAATGTCTCTGCTTTTGAATATACTGTCTAGGTTGGTCATAACTTTTCTTCCAAGGAGTAAGCGTCTTTTAATTTCATGGCTGCAGTCACCATCTGCAGTGATTTTGGAGCCCCCAAAAATAAAGTCTGACACTGTTTCCACTGTTTTTCCATCTATTTCCCATGAAGTGATGGGACCGGATGCCATGATCTTCGTTTTCTGAATGTTGAGCTTTAAGCCAACTTTTTCACTCTCTTTTACTTTCATCAAGAGGCTTTTTAGTTCCTCTTCACTTTCTGCCATAAGGGTGGTGTCATCTGCATATCTGAGGTTATTGATATTTCTCCTGGCAATCTTGATTCCAGCTTGTGTTTCTTCCAGCCCAGCGTTTCTCATGATGTACTCTGCATATAAGTTAAATAAGCAGGGTGACAATATACAGTCTTGATGTACTCTTTTTCCTATTTGGAACCAGTCTGTTGTTCCATGTCCAGTTCTAGCTGTTGCTTCCTGGCCTGCATACAGAATGTTAATCAACTGCTTATAATTTATACAACAGGAGTGATAGCTAATACTTCTTGAGTGCCTACTCTTGGGCAAGAAGATAAAGAAATTGAAGAATAGGAAACTGCCCAGGGCCACACAGCTCATAAGTGGCAGAACCACAGTTTAAATTTGGGCAAAGTGACTGTAGAATGCCCACCACTGACTCCTGCCACTTCTGAGCTGCTGTGCTTTTACCATTAACAATGGTTGAGAAAAGCAGGTTTGGCAAGAGTAGTCTTTTTGCTTTGTTTCAGTGGTATCACCAAGCAAGTGTCTTTTAATAGAGTATTATTTTTTCAGCCCTCAATGTTTTAAGTTTGTCATGTTGAAGCCTCAACACATTAAAAACAAAAGACAAGTTTGTATCAGTCAAGACTATCTTTTCCACCCTGTTTTTCCCATTAGGTTACATCAACTTAGCTGAGCAAAATACCAGCAGTACTTGGTAATTCCCTATAAAGAGAGAAGCATACACTCTTCAACCGAAACTACAACTAAGAGGTTACATTTACACATGGATATGCCAGAAGAAATGATACAACAGGCTGAGATTTCTTTGTAAACCTTTATGACTCAGGGTCAATCATGGGAACTTAAGAAAAAGATATTTCCCCCTTTTCAAAGTAGAGAAACTGAAAGGACTGGACCTGGCTTTAGAGCTGATGACATAGGCACTTAGCACTAGTTTCCTGCTGTAAGGATAAAGAAACGAAATCCAGCAAATAATTCATGTTTAAACTTTGCTCCAAGAGAGAATTAGAGGAAGGGCACAGCACACTTCTCTGTATTATCTTTACTACTTCCTGTGCAACTGTATTTATTTCAAAATGGAAAATTTTTTAAAGTTTTTTCACGATGGGGAATGGACATTTAACCTTGGATAGAATTATTGTTATATTCTTGAATTTAGCAGAAGAATAAAGAAGGGATATCTGTAATCAGAACTTTGTCATTTTTGAAGCATATATTTAGTGTCTGTGGAGGGTCATTAAGTAGAAAAAAAGTGATAGAATATTCCATCAAAAATATACTCTCTTTACCAAGTCAAGACTTGAAATCAGAAGCATTAATCAAGGAGTACAGCTATACATTTTGTTGTTATTTAATTTTTTCCCTAATGATATAAATAATATACTGTACAAAACTTGGTAAATATTGAAAATAATAAATAATAATTTGTCACAATTTAAAACTGAGCAATAACTACTATTGATATTTTGGTGTGTTTCTTTTCCACGTGTAAGTACTTTGTATAAAATTTGAATCACACTCCACTTTTACTTGGTGAGCTTACCTTTACATTTAGCATATTGGGAGCTTTTCCCAAATCAAAAATAAAATTTTATTAGCTGCATATTAATTCATCATGTGGCTACATCATAATCTGATTAATCATTCCATTATTGTGTTGAATATTTAAGTGATGTATAATTTTCACTAAACAAATAACAACACATACAAATTTTCAATCACTAATCTTTATATGCATCTTGGATTATATATTTTAGATAAATTCTTAGGAATGGTCAAAGATACTTGGTTTTCTTAATCCATATTGTCAGATTGTCTGACAGAAAGGGTATACTAACAAATATCCACCTGAATCTGAAATGCTGCTAGCAGTGGTCTCTCCATTTGATTTCCTTGTAGTCTATTTTCACCTGTTCAACCCATAGCTCTTCTATGTGAGACTAAAACTAACTCACCTGAAAAGGTGAGGTATAGATGACTAGAAAAGAATTTCTAATTATTGGCTGCATTTCCTTGGCCTCAAAATAGTCAAGGTGGAAAAGATGCCATCACTTTCAGAATCTTCTTGCAACACATTAACATTCATATGCTTTTGCATTTTTCAAGCCCATATTAGTCCAAATCATTATTGGACACTAAAGAACCCCAAATGACTAAGACTGGGGTAGAAAAAGAGGAAAAAAACCATCTCTTAATGTTAAGGATCAGTGCTTCTCAAACTTTATTGTACGTATGAGTTACCTGGGTTTTTTTTTTAAAGTATAATTGACATTCATTTCAGATCTTCAACATGATTCAATATTTGTATAAATTATAAAATGATTGCCACAATATGTCGTTAATAACCATCACCATTCTTAGAGACAGAAATCTTTTCTTGTAATAAGAACTTTAAAGATCTACTCTCTCAGCAACTTCAAATTTCTAAGTATTATTACTAACTCTAGTTGTCATGCTGTACATACATCTTCGTGACTTGTTTATCTTATAACTGTATTTTACGTCTTTTGACTCCCTTTGTCCATTTCAACCCCCATTCCACTCTACCTCACACCTCTGGCAACAATCAGTTTGTGTTTTTGTACCTATGAGCTTAGATTTTGGTTTTTGTTCTTATAAGATTCCACATATAAGCGAAATCATATAGTATTTGTCTTTCTTTTTATGTCTTACTTCACTTAGCATAATACCCTCCAGTATTAGCAAATAGCAAGATTTCATTCTTTTTAATGGCTTAATAATATTTCATTATGTATACATACCACAGCTATATGTATGTGTATATATAATTGTATACGCTGCAACTTCTTTATCCGTTCATCCAGTAATGCACACTTAGGTTGTTTCCATATCTTGGCTATTATAGATAGTGCAGCAACAAACATGGGGGTGCATATATTTTTCCTAATTACTTTTTCATTTGCTTTGAGAAAATACCCAGAAGTGGAATTGTTGGATCGTAGTGTGGCTCTATTTTTAATTTTTAGAGGAACCTCCATATGGTGGAGGCACCAATTTACATCCCCACTAACAGTGCACAAGAGTTCCCTTTTCTCTGCATCCTCACCAACACTTGTTAATTCTTGTCTTTTTGATGATGGCCATTCTTACAGATGTAAGGTAATATCTCACTGTGATTCATGACGTTTAGCAGCATCTCTTTATATGCCTGTTGGCCATCTGTATGTCTTCTTTGGAAAAATGCATGTTTTTGAATTAGATTTTATTTTTTGCTATTCAGTTGCATGAGTTCTTTATATACTTTGGCTATTAACCACTTATTAATTATATGATTTGCAAATATTTTCTCCCATTCAGCAGGCTGTCTTTTCATTTTGTTGGTGTTTTCCTGGGAATCTTTTAAAAATGTAGATTCTGTTCTATAGGTTGAGGAGCAGGACTTGTAATTCCGTTACACTCTTTGAGGAACAAAATTATTGGACTATTAAGCAAGACCACGGTTTTGGATACCAGTTACATAATGGGCTCATAATAAACACTTGACAAAAGTTTATGGTTGTTATTTTTACTATTAGTACTAATAAGTACTAATTAATTCTTTTCCTCTCCTGCAGAAGCAATGGCAAATTTATTTCAGGAAACTGTCCTTAAAAATATGATAAATTTCTTCTGTTTTAGGAGACAAAATATATAATCTTCCAATATATGCCAGATGGCACTGTTTCTTTTCAATGTCTTATTTCTAAAAGACATAGTAGAGGAAGGACAGATTTAAAGAGAAGTAAGTTTGATTTCTTTTTTATTTCCAGGGGCTTCGTTGCTTTGGGCAATGGCAGATAGTGCTCCCTGACTCAGTGAATGTAAAGACCACTAATAAAACTTCTTCAAGAAATTTTTTTAAAATCTATTCTTTTGTTTGTTTTATTTGTTTACGGCCTCGCCATGCAGCATGTGGGATCTTAGTTCCCCAACCAGAGATTGAACCTGTACTCCCTGAATTGGAAGTGACCATCAGAGAATCCCCCACCCCCTCAAAAAAAAGCTATTCTTATGCTATTTCTTTCCTCATCTAAACACCCTCAGTTATTTTTTTTTCAAATCTCTTTAGACATTGTGCACAAACTTTCTGTCTCTTTTTATTCATGAGCCTATTTATTCTCTTTTATCTTTATCTTTTTTTGTGTGTGCTTACAAATGGGGTTGCGTTAGGTGGAAAGAATCTTCTTTTTACTTAAAATGATTTTGTGATAACTCAAAGCATGAGAGGGCAAGTGAATCAATGACTTTTCTGCAAGTGGGGGAGAAAAAGCTCAAAAGTGATAGAGGTAATATATGAACTTAGATTTTTCCAACCTCATAGCTCTTGTTCTCTCCACCATACCATGCCTCCTCTCAAATCTGGGAGATAAGACAAGCACACAGATGACAATAATTTAAGCTGAAGTGGGGTAGTAGTGACAGAAGTACACAGGAGCAGTATAAATCGAGGGCTGCAGAGATCAGAAACAAGGAGAGATTCGATTGGGAGGATCAGTTGTGGCTTTGTGGACAGGTTCTGCTATGAGGCACTCTAGTTCAAGAGAATAGCACGGGGAAAATGGGAACTCCCAGGACCTCTTCTCAGAAGTAGGAAGAGGCAAGTTTCAGTGGAAAATACCACAGAGAAAAAGCTGGAACAGACAGGTTATGGCTAAGAAATGTCAGGCTATGAGTGCCAGGTGTGACAGGAATGTTTAATTCAATAAACAACCAGAAAATGTTGTAGGTTCTTATCCAAAAAGTTACTTAAGCAAAGTTGAACTTCAAAAAAAATTAATTTAACAGTAGTATATTGGATGGATTGAAGTATGGAAAGTCAGAAAACTCCGTTTGGTGCCCTGAGGGATACAAAGATGGTTCAGACTTGATCTATATCTTTAAGAGTCTTACTTTTTACACAATTGTACAAATAACTTCAATAAAAAGCAGATTTTAATAAATATCACTAAAATATACATAGTTGTAGATTAAAGAAGAAAAAGATCTGAAAATTGTCATGTTTTAGTTGGTCTAGTTAAACTTATTAGGCAATTATTGTCAATGTGGAAAAAGACACTAGGTCTAATTTCATTGAAAATAATTAAATTGGGATATTTAAACTTCACTGAAATCTGTATTTCAGCTCATATGTGGACCGAAACAATTAGCACACCATCCCCAAGCCAAGAAATTCCTTCCAACTACTAATGCTTGAAATCATTTTGTTAAATTATATATTCATTAGGTATGCCAAAAGACAAAGTTAAGAGTTTGGTTTTTAAAATAAAGAAAAAAGAACAAATGTACAGTAACTATTTTTAGAGCTGCTGCTTTATCAACTAAACCAAGATGAAACAGTTACTCATGAGATGACAAAATTTCTTTTTTTTTTTTCTCCTTAAATTAATTTCTGAGTTAATACAAATCTGACTCATTGTCACCAAAGAAGAGGAACCTTCTTGCAGAGGCTGTGCAGCTTCCCTGGGGTTGATCTCTACAGAAAATATATTTAAGCTTGGACATTGCTAATAATGTAAATACTAGTTAATTAAATTCTGGGTTTGGCTGTAAGTAAATCAGATTTTGAAAAAAATTAGTAAGTTGGAGTAGAATTTTCTTTAAGAGATGAGCCTTAAAAAATGAAACAGCCTACTTGTTACTTAGAAAGATGCAAATTCTAAAACACTGACTCATTTCCAATGAGAAAGTGCATGAAATTCTCAGAAAGTAAGATGGAGCAGTACAAATATCTGTAATGAGCAATAATGCCACATTGCAGAAAAATTAGGATTAATGTCACTGATTCAAAGCTTTTAAGCCAGGAAATCCAAACAACAGAAGGGATAAAAGCTCAAATTCATTTCAGTTTAAAGCAAAACAGGAAGAGCAATAAGTAGCTATCCTGATAAAGAGAGCAGGGACAAAAAGAGCAAAGAAATTGCTGTTCTCAGATTGAAAGAATTTGCGTCTCTCTGGGATTTGGGTAAGTGTTGAGGCAAGTCAAGTTGGATGAGGGTGGAGCAGTTAAATTCTCTACCTGCCTGGTTTTTATTTATGTAATACAACTGAAGAGATAGAAAAACCTCTGAGGCATTCATTAATCAGAAGTTTTGCTCCAAATTTAATTAGAAATAAATACAATGTCCAAAATGAAACCTAAGTGAAAGCAGTTATGTTACCGTTGGAGAGTCAGCTTCAAAGAACAAGGATGGGAATACATCCAAGCATCAAGTCAGAAAGTTCTGGCTCCATTTGAAAACTCTACCATGTTTTAGGCATTTGATTTGATACAGGAGAGTCTCCAGGGCCAGGATATTGCTGAGGGAAGAGCATGTTTTGAAGCTATATTTATTTGCATAAAATTTGCATAGCCCTTTCCTTCGGTAGTATAGTTACTGGGGAAGCTAGAACGGCTGTTGGAGATAGAGGCTGTTGTTGTTCAGTTGCTAAGTCATGTCTGACTCTTTGTGACCCCATGGACTGCAGCACACCGGGCTTCCCTGTCCGTCTCTATCTCCCAGAATTTGCTTAAACTCATGTCCATTGAGTTGTTGATGTCATCCAACTATCTCATTCTCTGTTGCCCCCTTCTCCTCCTGCCCTCAGCCTTTCCCAGCATCAGGGTCTTTCTCAATCAGTTGGCTGTTCACATCAGGTGGCCAAAGTATGGGAGCTTCAGCTTCAGCATCAATCCTTCCAATTAATATTCAGTGTTGATTTCCTTTGGGATTGACTGGTTTGATCTCTTTGCTGTCCAAGAGATTCTCAAGAGTTTTCTCCAACACCACAATTCAAAAGCATCAACTTTTTGGCACTCAGCCTTCGTTATGGTCCAACTTTCACATCTGTTCATGACTACTGGAAAAACCATAGCTTGGAATATATGGACCTTTATTGGCAAAGTAATGTCTCTGCTTTCTAATACACTGTTTAGTTTTGATAAGAAGGATAAGAAGAAGATAAAAAGGATGGGAGCCTGAATCTTTTATGCTCATCCCCTGGCACTACCTTAGGACCTTGAGCAATATTCTATTGTCTCTGAACCTAAATCTTCTCCTTTTCACAATAGGAATAATAGTATCTTCTTATAAGTTGTAGGTAGTAAACGAGGTAAATGACGTGAAGTGCTGACTTCTAAATATTCAATAAATATTCAATGAATGTATATAAACCTAAAAGGTACTGAAAGGGAAATACTATTATATTAGGATTTCTGTTGTAAAGCAGATTGCTTCTATTAGGAAAAAATCTTAACTCTGCTGCATTTCTAGAGCATTTTCAGTTCAGTTTAGTTGCTCAGTCATGTCCGACTCTGCGACCCTATGGACTGCAGCACTCCAGGGTTCCCTGTCCATCACCAACTTCCGAAGCTTGCTCAAACACATATCCATCAAGTCGATGATGCCATCCAACCATCTCATCCTCTGTTATCCCCTTCTCCCCCTGCCTTCAATCTAGAACATTAAATCTAGAGCATTTTAGATATTTATTTTCAGTCCTATGTGTTGGTTTCCCCCCTAGAGGTACTGTAAAGAAGAGAAAAGCACTTCTGTTTTTTAACAATGCTGGTTATGTTTAAATCAGCATTACCTCACTATTATTCTTGCATCAGCACAAAGGGCTGGGCTTTCCCACAGAACACTTAAAAACAAGTGATGATATCATACTCATTAGTGCACTCAGCACAAACTATGAGAACAGAAGCTGGCTTCTGCCAAGTGGTCTTCTCCCATTCTTGTCCCCTGAAGAGAGTGAATCGCTCCAGAATCCCTTATTCACTACTGCTATTTGGATAACAAAATGTGGGAGCAGCCCCCTCCATCCCCATATCACATTAAGAACTAAAATGATGGGACTTCCCTGTCAGTCCAAGAGTTAGGACTCTGGGCTTCCACTGCAAAGTGAGTGGGTTCCATCCCTGGTCTGCGGAACCAAGATCCCACACGATGAGCAGCCAAGGAAAAAAAAAAACACACTAAAATGACAACAAAAGGAGATGGTAGCTACCTTCACAGCTACCACTGCGAAGATAGCTCAGAGCTCACAGGCTGTGAAGGAAAAGTGCAAAACTGTCCCAAGCTTTAGAATTTATGCTCTTTTTCCACACCAGTTTGATCACCTTACTTGCCAGAAGACTCTGCTCCTAGAATCATTAATATTGAATCAAGCATTTTGCTAGCCTGATTCTATTTATTCCTAAATAGCTTTGAAGTTATCTTTTTTTCTGAGAACTTATCAAATACTCACAGATAAATGAACGAAACTCCCAGCAACCTCTCCTTAGAGCTCTACATTCTTTCATTCATTGAACAAACACTAGGGATCCCTACTACCTGTTGGTGCTGTCCTAAGATTAAAGATATAGTGATAAGACAGGAGCCCTAGACATACGAATTTGGTATGGAATAGTCATGTAATTGTAAACCTCTAGACCATACAAAATAATATATTCTGCTCTATATACTGTAATTATGGGCATAATTATAGAAGAAGGAAGTTATGTAGAATGTAACTTGAGTACATTATACTCTTGACCTAAACTGAATTTGCTATCATTAATGATTTCATTTAACTTTCTTAGAATTTATATGGGCTTTCAAAAACATTATTTCAATATTCTGGTCCACTTAGAAAATATAACTGAGACAGAACAAATAAATCTTTTTCTCTTAATCCTTGGAGCAAGCAGAGGCTTTAAAAATCACTCCTTTAACTTTAGAGGTTTGTTCTAAAGAGCAGGTTTGTTAATGTTGTTGTTACTGAGAATGCTGTCTCTTCAACAGTTAAATAAAAATACTTAGAGTAATAGCTGATTTATATATCTCCTTTCTTTTTTTTTTTAACTTCATAAGTAGAATTTGAAGTCCAGGGTAGGTGACTTGATATCAGAAAAAAGCAACTGTTTTTTTCAGGAACTGTTAATGTTATTAAATTATTCTTTCTCAGCTTTCATTTACTGAAGGGAAGTGACATATTGTTGACAGCTATCAGAGCTCTTCATGCTTTATTGAAAAGTCTTTGAAAAATTACCATATCATTAATCTCAAATCTCAAAAATGTTTCAAAAACCTCTCAGAGAACTGGTAAGATAGACATGAGATGATATCATTATTTCCAAGTAGAATCACTGGGAACATAGTTGGTCTATATCAGCAAAGGAGACATTTCTCAGCTGGATACCGGCCAGTCCTGGATTTGCTGAGCTGCCCGGGAGGGTGATCGAAGAGCCTGGGGAGAGTGTCTGGGATAGACTGCATGGTATTTCATGGTGGTATTCCAGGCACAGAGAATCAAGGACAGACCCCTCAAGTTCTTGTTTCTTGAGAAATACAGAAGAAAGGACAGAGGAGACAGTTTTGGAACAGCACTGACAAAGATGAGAAGGCAAAGAACCTCCACTCAGAAGAACAAAAGGACTAGATTGAGAGAAAAATAAAGAAGTAAAAGATGAACCTGGGAAAGTAGGTTGGAGTCAGATTATGTAAGGCCTTGCAAGGCAGATATATTCAATTCAGTAAGTAAGTGGAAAGCGCTGCAGGTTCTCTGAGCCAAGAATGAATCTAATCAGTATTGTGTTATGGAAAAACTCATTTGACAGAAATGCATGGACTGGATCAAGGTAGAGAAAGGCAGGAGATAACATGTATGCATGACACTGAAGAATTTACAGTAATAAACTGCTATGATGAGGTACTACTACACACCTATTTGAAAGGCTGAAATTAAAAAAACAAACACTGACAATATCAAGTGCTGACAAGGACTCAGAGCAACTCGAAATCCCCATACATTGCTGGTGAGAATGAAAAATGGACCAGCCGCTCCAGAAAATGATTTGGCAGTTTCTCATACACTAATCATGTAATATAACAATCCCACTCATGGTTATCTGCTCTAGAAATATAAAAACATAAGTTAACATAAACACTGCCATTTGGATAGTACATAAGTATTTATAGAAATTCTGTTCATAATTGCCCCCAATTGGAAAACATTCCAAATGTCATTGACCAGGTGAATAGGTAAACAAACTGTGGTACTTTCATACCATGGACTACTACACAGTAATAAGATGGAACAAGGCATTAGGCTGAGTGAAAGAGGCTAGTCTCAAAAGGTTTCACACAGTATGATTCCATTTATATATTAATAACATTCTTGAAAAGACAATGCTGTAGGGATGGAAGACATACCAATGGGTTTTAGGAGTTAGGGAGGGAGGTAAGATAATAGTAATAATGAAAGGATGGCATGAGAAAATTGGGGAGGATGATAGAACTGTTCTGTATCCTGATCGTAGTTATGGTTACAGGAATCTGTACATGTTTTTAAAATCATAGAACCACATACCAAAAGAAAAAGATCAATTTCACAACATGATAATTTAAAAAAAATTTTTTTTAAACCCCAAAACCAAACTAGCATAGAAACAAGACATTTTCCATTGTTTGAAATATCTATTAGATATTAGCATAAATAAACAAAAGCAATGTTAAATGGGAAAAAGGAATGGAAAGTAGAATTTTAGATTCACACATTAATCCAGGGTCAGAAAATATTCAAGAATGGCTGCAACAATAGGTGTCAACCTACATACTCTTCTAGAACCTTGCTATTCCTCCGTCAAGAAGTTTATGTCGCTATATACAATGGATATTACTCAGCCATAAAAAGAACGAAATGACATTTGCAACAACATGGATGCAAGCATAGATTATCATATTAAATGAAGTAAGTCAGAAAGAGAAAGACAAATGCCATATGATATCACTTATAAGTGGAATCTAAAATGTGGCAGAAATGAATCTATGTACAAAACAGAAACTGACTCATAGACATAGAGAACAGACTTGTGTTTGCCAAGGGGAGGTGGGGAAGAGGGATGGACTAGGAGCTTGGGGTTGGTAGATGCAAGTTATTACATTTATACTGGATAAACAACAAAGTCCTAATGTATAGCCCAGGGAACTATATTTAATATCTTGTGATCAACCAAAATGAAAAAGGATCTAAAAAAGAATGTGTATATGTAAATAATTGCGTCACTTTGCGGTAAAACAGAGATTGGCACAAAATTGTAAATCAACTATACTTCAATCAAAAATTTTTTTTTCTTAAAAAGAGATTTATGTTCCTTTGACTTGAATTTGTGACTATTCAGACCAAGAGAGAATGCTGAATGCTACACTATGTGCTTCCCAAAGTTGAGTCATAGAAATTCTATACATTTCCTCATTCTCTTAAAAGACTTGCTCTTGGAACCAAGCCACTGTAGCGTAAGGAATTCCAAGTAGCCCACAGAAAGGCCTAACTTTAGAGGAACAAAGACCCTGGCTGCTCTTCTAACCAACAGCTAGCCCAATAGTGCCAGCCATATCACCCAGCCATCTTGAACGTAGAGTCAAACTAACTGACACTGTCCAGAAAAGAGCAGACAGCGTCAGCAGAGCCCTGCCTAAGTCGGCTTTTGTGAGCAATATAAACAATTGCTGTTGTGGTAATCCACTAAGTTTGGAGAAGGCTGGTCACACAGCATGCATGCATGAGTGCTAAGTCGCTTCAGTTGTGCCCAACTTTTTGCGACCCCATAGACTGTAGCCCACCAGGCTCCTCTGTCCACGGGATTCTCCAGGCAAGAACAGTGGAGTGTGTTGCCATGCCCGTCTCCAGGGGATCTTTTGGACCCAGGGATCAAACTCACATCTCTAAATCTCCTGCATTGGCAGGTGGGTTCTTTAACCACTAGCACCACCTGGGATGTCCCCCACTAGTGCTACCTGGGAAGCCCCCTAATTCAATGCTTTTTCTCACTTATAAGCCAGTAGATCAGAGTGCCTTCCTGGTGCGTGGTACAGGTTACCCCCACTATTCAAAAGCAGAACCTTCTTAGGAAACCATTTGTAAGCCAAAATGGTCTAAAGTGAAGAAGTAATTATGTCAGGACCAGTCTTGCTAATGGAAGCACAAAATAAACCAAGATAAAGCCCAGATGTTCACAGACACAGTTCAAAGCTATGGAGGCTGGATGCTGAGTGTGTTTCTCAGGAAAGGAGCTGGGTGGTGCCGCGCTCCCTGCTGCTCTGGGTGTGCACTCCCTCTGCCAGGGCTGTTGGAAAACAAATGCTGAATGCTATTTTCGCCTTTTGCCTTTTTTCCCCCATAAAAGCAAAAATCATTCTTGGATTTCTTTCAGTTAGTAAAAAAACAGATTCTAATATATGTCTTTCATAAATGTGAAGTGGTATTAACTGTTGAAAAGGTTGGGGGATACCTGTATTCAGAAGAATTTGGGGGATGGTAATGAGGCTTAGAGGGAAAAAGTCCTTTTCTGATTAGTGAAATTATATGTAGGGCACAGTACTGAGTGATGGCATCACTGCTATTTGCCAATCCTGTTAAGATCCAGCACTCCCATTTTGTATACTGAAGAAGTCAGAATGCAGGCAGGTTATGACCTGCTCACACGGATATTTAGTACAAGAGCCAAAGCTCTAAATCAGGTCTTCTGATGTGCAGTTTAGTATTCTTTCCACTTTGCCTGTCCATTTTCAATAACAGATTCCAGAGACATGAACCATAGGACCTAGTGCGGCAAATATACACTTGGGTGATCCTGTTTCCCCTCCTATGCCTGAGACAGACATTATTAATCAAATACAGTGACTAAGGTCACTGATGTGCATATAGACAATAGACCCAAATTGCCATTAGAGAACCTGAGAAGAAAGATGCAAGAGCTTTAACTTATTTGTATTAGGAGAACAGATCAGAAGAACACGGTAAAGGCGGGTTCAAAATATAAACTGTAAAAAGAGCTGATATCAAAATGCAATGTGTGTGAGCAAGAGGGAAGGGTTTGGACATGACTGCCCAGGATTAAGGATGTCCGAGACAACACATCAACTCACTTCTTAGAGACTAAGGATTTGCTTCTTACATCCTTAAGGAACTCTGCTGCAAATCCTATTAAAAATTTTCCATTAACATTTTTGAACTATTTAGTTGTAGTTAGAAGAAAACCTGTTACTTTAGTTCTATAAAGTATATGCCATTTATAGAACTTGGTGTCATCCTGAATACAATATTGGAATGTATACAACACATACAACAGTCCTGTACTGGGATATTGTACACTTTGACTGTTGTGTTCTTCATAATGTACTTGGCATTGTCTGACAGCAAAGTAGGCTCAGAAAAAAAAAAAAAACTAGACTATTTCTAAAAGGCAGAGGAACCAGAAATCAAATTGCCAACATCCATTGGATCACTGAAAAAGCAAAAGAGTTCCAGAAAAACATATATTTCTGCTTTATTGACTATGCCAAAGCCTTTGACTGTGTGGATCACAATAAACTGTGCAAAATTCTGAAAGAGATGGGAATACCAGACCACCTGACCTGCCTCTTGTGAAACCTGTATGCAGGTCAGGAAGCAACAGTTAGAACTGGACATGGAACAACAGATTGGTTCCAAATAGGAAAAGGAGTACTTCAAGGCTGTATATTGTCACCCTGCTTATTTAACTTCTATGCAGCGTACATCATGAGAAACACTGGGCTGGAAGAAGCACAAGCTGGAATCAAGATTGCTGGGAGAAATATCAATAACCTCAGATATGCAGATGACACCACCCTTATGGCAGAAAGTGAAGAACTAAAGAGCCTCTTGATGAAAGTGAGAATGAAAAAGTTGGCTTAAAGTTCAACATTCAGAAAACTAAGATCATTGCATCCGGTCCCATCACTTCATGGGAAATAGATGGGGAAACAGTGGAAACAGTGGCTGACTTTATTTTGGGGGGCTCCAAAATCACTGCAGATGGTGACTGCAGCCATGAAATTAAAAGACACTTACTCATTGGGAGAAAAGTTATGGCCAACCTAGACAGTATATTAATAAGCAGAAACATCACTTTGTCAACAAAGGTCCATCTAGTCAAGGCTATGGTTTTTCCCGTGGTCATGTGTGGATGTGAGAGTTGGACTATAAAGAAAGCTGAGCACCGAAGAATTGATGCTTTTGAACTGTGGTGCTGGAGCAGACTCTTGAGAGTCCCTTGGACTGAGATCAAAGAAGTCCATCCTAAAGGAAATCAGTCCTGGGTGTTCACTGGAAGGACTGATGTTAAAGCTGAAACTCCAGCACTTTGGCTATCTGAGGCTAAGAGCTGACTCATTTGAAAAGACCCTGACGCTGGGAAAGATTGAAGGCACAAGGAAAAGGGGATGACAGGATGAGATGGTTGGATGACATCACTGACTCAATGGACACAAGTTTGAGTAAGCTCTGGGAGTCGGTGATAGACAAGGAGGCCTGGCATGCTGCAGTTCATTGGGTTGCAAAGAGTTGAACACGACTGAGTGACTGAACAGAACTGAACTGAGGGTATGATTTAAAAGCCGAGGTTATGAACCTATGCACTGTGGATTCTACCGTAGCTTGCTGAGAATGGGTTTCAGATTCATCCAATATAGAACCAACAGCAGAGCTTCTCTGAATTTGATTATAAGCGAGCAAAACACCCTGCAGAGGCAACGACAACTGAACTCCCAGAAAAATAGTGATCCCTCTTCTCCTTTCTATGATTCTGAGTAGGGGCCTGAGGAGGCAGGTATGAAGGCTGAGTAAAAGAAGTAGCCAGGTGCCTTTATTTATTCATTTGTCCACCGTGTACTTAGAATCTACAAGGTATTCTGTTAAACATCACAAAGAACACAAGGATGAAACAGACAGGAATTTTGTCTTCCAAGGTTCTCTAGGGGAGACCCCCTCTCCATCCTCTTTTAATAGAATAGGATTTGCCAACATGGGCTTAATGAGTTAGAAACCTAAATACCAGCCAGTGGAATCCAAACACAAGAACACTGGATTTAATTATTAGAAGCAGGCAGGATACATCATTACACAGTTGTCTACACAAATCCACAGGCTTGAAGAATATTAATAATACCTACCTTTCTTTCTCTCTCTCTTCCTTCTCTCTCTCTCTTCCTTCTGCCTCTCTTTCCTTCTCTCTCTGTCTTTCTACATGGATTACATTAGCATGTGAAAGATTACTAATTGCTGGATCAGTTAGATGTATCGCTGTGTTTTTAGAAAATTATTCCTGCTAAAGAAATTCTTTTCATCATTTCCACTTTCAGATTTATAATACAGGCTTGTCCTTTAACAAGTAAGTATTCTTTTCAGGGAAATGTGCAGCAGATGTGGCAAAACAAATGTAATATTCTTGGACGTGGACTAGTTTGGATAATAATTAAACTTTTCTTTCTTGTACTTGGACTTTATTCTTTCAGTAATTTCTCGGTCCACATCAAATTTTCAGGAAGGTTGAAGTGATCATTTTATGTAGCTTATTCATAAATCTCCAAATAATTGGCAATAAAATTCTTGTAACTTTTTTTTTTCAGGTTTTTGTGTTTAGGAGCTGTTGATTTATATTTCCCCTAATCTTTCCTGGAAGAGAATAACTCAGTATTTTCCATTGGGTTTTCCTAAATACCAGTAACTTGCTTTTCAACTGATAATCTTAACCCAACCACCTCTCAAAGAACTATAATATCTGTTAAGTGCCAGTGCACAGGCAGGGGACAGAAAAGAATCTGAAAGAAGGTGGGCATTGGAGTCGATCCAATCTGAATTCCATATAAAGTCTGTGACACTGTGTAATTCTATATAAATTACTTAATCTCACTGACCCTTATGTTTTTTTTTGATCTGTAAAACAAAGATAGACTGCACATTGAAAAATTAGTATGAGAATTAAGTACAATTCTCTAAGTACAAAAGAAAGCAGGGAGCCTGGTACATAATAGGAGTTCCTTAAATAATAATTTCCCTTTGCTTCCTCTTAAACATGACAATGATAATGCTCAGGATTTGATTAATAAAACATAAATAGTTACGGCTGCAAACTATTCAGGTCCCAATCAACTTTTCAGACACATATATGTAGAAGATTTGGCATGTCTCCTCCTTTTTCTTAATGGAAACAAGCACCCCACATTAAGGAAAATAAAAATCTGGTGGTGGGGGGTGGGGAACCACCTATAATTTCATCGTCCTAGCACCACAGCTGTTTCCATTTTTGTCATGGTCTGGCTTTTCTACAAAGCGGTCACATCTCCACTGCTGCAGTCAGGGTGTGCTCATCATGAAGGTACTAAAAAATTTATTTCAGGGAGCTGCTGAAGAAGAAATCGAAGGCTGCGGAGGTGTTAAAGTTCTCTCAGGATATTGTTCGAACGTTTCTTCACAGAAACTCCACAAAGAACTCCTCTGCAGTTTTCGCTACCCGGGGCTGTTTCTTTAAATTGTTTGACGTCAGAGAAGGAATGCTATAGCAACAGTCTGTCAAACTGGATTTAACTCAGAAGAAAGATGGGGGTGGGGGGAGAGGAAAATTGCTCCCGGGCGGCACTGACTTCAGAGGAAGCAAACTGGGTAGATGCATTCATTTTATGACATTTTAAACATAAAACAGCCCTAGAAATCTGGAAAAAGTCGGTTGCATGTGGTTTAACTCATGCAGAGATGAGAGAATTGACAGGGTTATCTGGAAGGCCCGGTTTCATCAACGAGAGCAGTAACAATAACTTCCAAGCGTTGATCATTTATTCAGAGGCAGGCTCTGTGCAACCGTTACCTCATTAAAAAATTTCGCACCTTCACGAGGTAGGTACACTAGCCCTACTTTGCCCACGATGAAACAGTCCATGAGACGGTACACGGTCACACAACTAGCGACAATAGAGCTGGGATCCCAAGGCAATTTTGGAAGTCTCAGGGCTTCAGTTCACAGAATGTGAAACCTAAATGGAACCTTGAGGTCTCCTAAGTCAGCCCCTCTATCCAGCCCAAGAGCAAGCTGAGGCCTGCGCGGTGGCAGGAAGGAAACTGGCCACATCACTTGGGCGCTCCTCAGAAGTGTGCTCCGGAGTCCAGGCGCCTCACCAAGAAAACGAAACTGCCCGGGGAATTAATGTTTTTCTTCTCCTTCTAGCAGGAAACGAGAGAAAAAATAGGAAGCAAAAGCTGCGCGCCGCGCCAGCAGCTTTCGCCCCCCGACCCCGGACGCGCAAGCTCCAGGATCTGCGCGCGCCCGGGGCGCGTCCCCGCCGAGTCCGCGCGCCTCGTGCCTCGTGCCTTGCGCCTCGAGCCACGTCCCCGCCCCGGCCCCGCGCGCCGCGGAGTTGGCTGCTGGGCGGCGCGGGCCTGGGTGTGGTCGGCGGATCTTCGCGGCGCTGGTCTTCGCGGTGCACTGCGCTCTGCACGCTGGCTTCGCGCGCCAGGGGCTGCTGAGCGCCCAGCCGACCTCCGCACCCACAGTCTACGCGGGCCCCAGGTCCCTCCAGGTAGGCGGCGGCTGCGCGAGCTGCAGCTCGTCGGTGCGTCCCGCTGGGGCAGGAGTCGCCGCGGTTCCGCTCTGGCGGAACCCGGCCCGAGAGGCGGCGCGGGGCCGCCCGGGCGGAACCCGGCTCTGGAAGGCGGCGCGGGGTCGGCGAGGTCCCTCCTGACTCGAAGACTGGGGACTCCGGGAGGCGGACCTTGCCTGGGAGGGACGGGGCGGGTGCGCCTCGATGGCACTCTGCTCGGGTGCGGGGACCGCCGCTCGGCCGCCGCTTCAGGCACTTCCTGGGCGGCTCGGACCGCTGGCTCTGGGCAGCGAGGGGCGGTCAGTGGTCCTTGGCCTCCAGACCCCTAGTTTCTCTCCGCGCCCGGAGGCCCCTCCAGGGTATTGGAACGCGAGTTCTTGTTTGTCCCGAGAATAGCGGTTATTCAGGGCTGCCCAGAAGGGTTATTGGGTGGTGAGCGCTGGGAGAGAGGAAAGTTCTCTACCGAGTGCTAAAAATGAGTCCAGTATTTTCATGTTAGATTTATTTTGAAAAGGATGTGATGATCAATATTTGGTGGATATTTGGTGGAGGTGGAGATTAAGGATTTTGAATACTTGTAAGTTCAGTACATGATAAAATGTTTTTTCCTTTTCTCTCCGTAGTCTTTTTCTGCTTGGCGGATTCATGTTGATGTATGGCAAAACCAATACAATATTGTAAAGTAATTAACTTCCAATTAAAACAAATAAATTTATATTTAAAAATAAAAAAAGATTGCCTTGTAGTTTTATTGCTATTTGGTAGAGGAAGATAGAATTTCCCAAAGTTTAAGAACAGACTTTCATTTGTTTATGGAAGCAGTGCTTTGTTATTGTGCGTCTCTCTCTCTCTCTTCCTTTTTTTCCCCACTCCTTCCTTTTCTCTTAGTAAAGGGTGTGGATGCGTCTTTCTCCCTCCACAAGCAAAATAGCTCTGTCTGTGGATTAGCACCCTGCTGGAAAGTTTTCTTAAGACATTCTGCATTGCGTTGTTGATGCATTCTAATCATCTTAGTATTGCAAATTGAGATTGTGACCTTTAAGCGCATCTTCTAGAACAGAAGTAGACCACACACCGATTTACTAAGATGAAAGAGAAATCATTACTAGTTGTCAAGGAAAACGACGGTCTATAGGATAAAATTGTATGCTTTGAGTCTCATTGCCATTGCACATATTAAGACTCTTATGTGGGGCTTTGGGGTTATTACTGATTCTAGGCACTGAAAGTTTATTGTATTTTTCAGTATTTAGTTAAAGGTCATTTAAGACTTTCCATGTTACATTTTGGTTTGTAGATTACTTTGAAAGTAAAATAGAAACTTAGAATACTGCTTTATTCAGTGTCCTTAATTCTCTTGTGTGTATACGAATTTATAAAATTATAAGATTGGGTAATATTGCTTGTAATACATTTATGTTCATTTCTTTGTGAGCTGTAGGCATTCCTTAGTTTACTCTGAGTTATTACTTTCTCCAGCTTTATTGAGATATAATTGATACAATTAACATATAACATTGTGTAAGTTTAAAGTGTACAAAGTGATCATTTGATATATAAATTGCAAAATGATTGTGGAAGTTAAGGTTAGTTAATACATCTATCACCTGCTATAATTAGCTCTGTGTGTGTGTGTGTGTGTGTGTGTGTATAGGATATTTAAGATCTGTTCTACGGAGCTTTCAAGTATGCAGTGAAAGTGTTAGTTGCCCAGTTGTGTCTGACTGTTTGCCTCCCCATGGACTGTAGCCCACCAGGCTCCTCTGTCCATGGGATTTTCCAGGCAGGAATGTGGGAGTGGGTTGTCATTTTCTTCTCTAGAGGATTTTCCTGATCCATGGATTGAACCTGGGTTACTCCCGCATTGTAGGCAGATTCTTTACCATCTGAACCACACTGTAGTCACCATGTTGTACATTAAATGCCCAGAAGGTATTCATCTTATAACTAGAGGTTTTTAACGTTTGATCAACATCTCCCTAGAATGGTTTCTTTTAAATCACTGGCACTTTAGTATGTCAGCATATATTTTTATACCTTTAAAAATAGATTCTGGGACATTCTGAAAATTGAGAATTGGAATTACGTGGACATTTTTTTTTCTCTTACCAAGTACCACCTGCGTATGTGCATGATCAGTTGGGTCCCACTCTTTGTGACCCCGTGGACTAAGTAGCCCACCAGGCTCCTTGTCCTTGGAATTTTCCTGGCAAGAATACTGGAGTGGATTACTATGACCTCCTCCAGGGTATCTTCCTGACCCAGGAATTGAACCCAAGTCTCCTATGTTTCCTGCACTGCAGGCGAATTCTTCACTGCTGAGCTACCCAGAAAGCCCCAAATACTGCCTGAGATGGTGTGATTTCACAGATTCCTTTCAGGCATGTTATTGTAGCACTTTACGTTGTTAATCTGCGTTTATCATAGGAACTACTTATTAAACATATGTTCTGGGCCAGGTGCAAGAGGCACAAATTCGATCCCTGGTTCAGGAAGGTCTCCTGGAGAAGGAAATGGCGACCCACTCCATTATTCTTGCCTGAAAAATTCCATGGACAAAGGAGCCTGGCATGCTACAGTCCATAGGGTCACAAAGAGTTGAACACGCCTGAGTGTGCGCACTCATCTGGGCCAGGGGCAGTGCTGTACGTTACTCTGTTTATGTCCTATGTTAACATGGTAAAAAGGACATTATCCATTTCTACAGGTAAGAAAACTGTGGCTCTGAGATGTTAAGTAATAACTTGCCAGTGGTTATGTAGCTATTAGGTAATTCATTTGGGATTTAAGGCCAGACCTCTCTGTGAAGTTTATGTTCTTCCCTCTGTGCCACACTGATAGCATCATGAGGAATAACCCTGTTACTCATTAGCATATAAGTAAAATTTCCAAGATGTTCCTAGAGATGTGAGCTTATTTTTCTAGTGCGATCATTGTTGTCTGTCAGTGCTATTATACAGGTCCTCGTCTTAGCCATTCTCTTCTCACCTCTTTTCCTCTTAAATGTCGTCTTAGCCATTCTCTTCTCACCTCTTTTCCTCTTAAATGTCTAGCTCAAGTTTGAAACTTCCCTCTTGCCAGGGCAGAATTTCTCCTACTGCCATTGATAGGTTGTAATTGTTTAGTTGCTAAGTTGTGTCCAACTCTTTTGTGAGACTCCTCTGTCCATGGGATTTCCCAGGCAAAAATACTGGAGTGGGTTGCCATTTCTTTCTTTAGGGGATTTTCCTGACCCAGGGATTGAGCCCATATCTCCTGCATTAGCAGGTGGATTCATTATTACTGAGCCACCAGGGAAGCCCAACATTAGTAGGTAGGGTTAGCTTAATTATCCTTCTAAATAATAACCCTATTTTTATGTGAGTTCTCTAGAGCCATAGATATTAGTAATTTGGAAGGTTTCAAACAGTATGGCAGTCTATTTTGGATTATGGGACTTCTTCGATGTCCCTCAAATTAAGCCAGAAAGAATTTTGATGGATATTTCCTTCTGTAATTATCCTGTCCCTTCTACATCTTCACTTTCAGTTTCTGTGGAATTATTTACAAAATAATTCAAACATTCTGTTATGTCTTCCATCTTAAAATTCTTTCTTGATCCAGTATTCTGTCCCATTTCTCTGTTCCATATGGAGAAAACATAATATTTTGATATAGCAAAAGTAAATAGAGAAGAGATAACCGTAAATTAATTAGTTATCTGTGGGAAATGGGTAAGAACAGAGTAAAAGGGATGGTGGAGGGAGTGGCTATGCTCTGTCACACCTTTTTGTGTAGTTATGAGTTTTGGAAACTTTTTAATATTTTATATATTTCTTAAATGAAATTAACAAGGTTGGGAAGGAAAAAACTTCTAAAACTGAATACAGACAGCAGCAGATGAACTGACTGTACTTTAATAACAAATTCTCAGAATAAAAAGAAAATGAATCCAAGTAAACTTTTAACACAGAATTTGATTAGATACCTTTAACCTAACATAAAAGGACTTACAAAAATAAAAACAAGAAATCTTGAACCAAGTGTAGTAGGCTGTTATGTATAGTGGTAGAGAAATAGCAGTTTTACAATTGTTCTGTGTGTATTGTAGGACTGAGCAAATGAGTAAATTCCTTGCTATGTTGGGAACTAGGATTTTCACTATAGAAGAAGGGAAATAAAAATAGGAAATAGAAGAGGGCAGTGAAGACCTCGGCAATGTTGGATGGGAATTAGAGTTATCCATATGAACTTGTGATTAAAATATCCATTCATACAGACATGCATATAATTGCTAATTCTGTGTAATGAAAGGGCTAGAACTAATGACACCCTAGTAGCAGTGAACGCAGCTAGTTTGCCCAAAGCTAAATGGCAAATTCTAGGGCTCAGTTCAGTTCAGTCACTCAGTTGTGTCCGACTCTGCGACCCCATGGACTGCCAGGCTTCCCTGTCCGTCACCAACTCCCAGAACTTACTCAAACTCATGTCCATTGAGTCAGTGATACCATCCAAACATCTCATCCTCTCGTCCCCTTCTCCTCCTTCCTTCAGTCTTTCCCAGCATCAGGGTCTTTTCAAATGAGTCAGTTCTTCACATCAGGTGGCCAAGGATTGGAGTTTCAGCTTCAGTATCAGTCCTTCCAATGAATATTCAGGACTGATTTCCTTTAGGATGGACTGGTTGAATCTCCTTGCTGTCCAAGGGACTCTCAAGAATCTTCTCCACCACCAGAGTTCAAAAGCATCAATTCTTCAGGGCTCAGCTTTCTTCATAGTCCAGCTCCGACATCCATACATAACTACTGGAAAAACCATAGCCTTGCCTAGAAGGACCTTTGTTGGCAAAGTAATGTCTCTGCTTTTTAATATGCTGTCTAGGTTGGTCATAGCTTTTCTTCCAAGGAGCAAGCCGTCTTTTAATTTCATGGTTGCAGTCACCATCTGCAGTGATTTGGAGTCCCTCAAAATAAAGTCTCTCATTGTTTCCATTGTTTCCCCATCAGTTTGCCTTGAGTCATGGGACCGGATGCCATATTAGTTTTCTGAATGCCAAGTTTTAAGCCAGCTTTTTAACTCTCCTCTTTTACTTTCATCAGTTCAGTTCAGTTCAGTTCAGTTCAGTTGCTCAGTTGTGTCTACCTCTTTGCGACCCCATGAATTGCAGCACGCTAGGCCTCCCTGTCCATCACCATCTCCCGGACTTCACTCAGATTCACGTTCATCGAGTCAGTGATGCCATCCAGCCATCTCATCCTCTGTTGTCCCCTTCGCCTCCTGCCCCCAATCCCTCCCAGCATCAAAGTCTTTTCCAGTGAGTCAACTCTTCCCATGAGATGACCTAAGTACTGGAGCTTCAGCTTTAGCATCATTCCTTCCAAAGAAATCCCAGGGTTGATCTCCTTCAGAATGGACTGGTTGGATCTCCTTGCAGTCCAAGGAACTCTCAAGAGTCTTCTCCAACACCACAGTTCAAAAGCATCAATTCTTTGGCGCTCAGCCTTCATCACAGTCCAACTCTCACATCCATACATGACCACTGGAAAAACCATAGCCCTGACTAGACAGACTTTAGTCGGCAAAGTAATGTCTCTGCTTTTTAATATGGTGTCTATGTTGGTCATAACTTTTCTTCCAAGGAGTAAGCGTCTTTTAATTTCATGGCTGCAGTCACCATCTGCAGTGATTTTGGAGCCCCAAAAAATAAAGTCTGATACTGTTTCCACTGTTTCCCCATCTATTTCCCATGAAATGATGGAAACGGATGCCATGATCTTTGTTTTCTGAATGTTGAGCTTTAAGCCAACTTTTTCACTTTCCTTTTTCACTTTCATCAAGAGGCTTTTTAGTTCCTCTTCACTTTCTGCCATAAGGGTGGTGTCATCTGCATATCTGAGGTTATTGATATTTCTCCTGGCAATCTTGATTCCAGCTTGTTTCTTCCAGTCCAGCATTTCTCATGATGTACTCTACATATAAGTTAAATAAGCAGGGTGACAATATACAGCCTTGACATACTCCTTTTCCTATTTGGAACCAGTCTGTTGTTCCATGTCCAGTTGTAACTGTTGCTTCCTGACCTGCATACAGATTTCTCAAGAGGCAGGTCAGGTGGTCTGGTATTCCCATCTCTTTCAGAATTTTCCACAGTTTATTGTGATCCACACAGTCAAAGGCTTTGGCATAGTCAATAAAGCAGAAATAGATGTTTTTCTGGAACTCTCTTGCTTTTTCCATGATCCAGTGGATGTTGGCAATTTGATCTCTGGTTCCTCTGCCTTTTCTAAAACCAGCTTGAACCTCAGGAAGTTCATGGTTCACGTATTGCTGAAGCCGGGCTTGGAGAATTTTGAGTATTACTTAACTAGCGTGTGAGATGAGTGCAATTGTGCAGTAGTTTGAGCATTCTTTGACATTGCCTTTCTTTGGGATTGGAATGAAAACTGACCTTTTCCAGTCCTGTGGCCACTGCTGAGTTTTCCAAATTTGCTGGCATATTGAGTGCAGCACTTTCACAGCATCATCTTTCAGGATTTGAAATAGCTCAACTAGAATTCCATTACCTCCACTAGCTTTATTCGTAGTGATGCTTTCTAAGGCCCACTTGACTTCACATTCCAGGATGTCTAGCTCTAGATGAGTGATCACACCATCATGATTATCCAGGTCATGAAGATCTTTTTTGTATAGTTCTTCTGTGTATTCTTTCTATCCCATCTTCTGCTTCTGTTAGGTCTATACCATTTCTGCCCTTTATTGAGCCCATCTTTGCAGGAAATGTTGCCTTGGTATCTCTAATTTTCTTGAAGAGATCTCTAGTCTTTCCCATTCTACTGTTTTCCTCTATTTCTTTGCACTGATCACTGAGGAAGGCTTTCTTATCTCTCCTTGCTATTCTTTGCAACTCTGCATTCAAATGGGTATATCTTTCCTTTTCTCCTTTGCTTTTTGCATCTTTTCTTTCTCAGCCATTTGTAAGGCCTCCTCAGGCAACCATTTTGCCTTTTTGCCTTTCTTATGCTTGGGGATGGTCTTGATCACTGCCTCCTGTACAGTGTCACAGACCTCCGTCCGTAGTTTTTCAGGCACTCTGTCTATCAGATCTAAGCCCTTGAATCTCCTTGTCACTTCCACTGTATAATCATAAGGGATTTGATTTAGGTCATACCTGAATGGTCTAGTGATTTTCCCTACTTTCTTCAATTTGAGTCTGAATTTGGCACTAAGGAGTTCATGATCTGAACAGTCAGCTCCCGGTATTGTTTTTGCTGACTGTATAGAGCCATCTTTGGCTGCAAAGAATATAATCAATCTGATTTTGGTGTTGACCATCTGGTGATGTCCATGTGTAGAGTCTTCTCTTGTGTTGTTGGAAGAGGGTGTTTGCTATGACCAGTGCATTGTCTTGGCAGAACTCTGTTAACCTTTGCCCTGTTTCATTCTGTACTCCAAGGCCAAATTTGCCTGTTACTCCAGGTGTTTCTTGACTTCCTACTTTTGCATTCCAGTCCCCTATAATGTCCAATAATGAAAAGGACATCTTTTTTGGGTGTTAGTTCTAGAAGGTCTTGTAAGTCTTCATAGAACTGTTCAAGTTCAGCTTCTTCAGCATTACTGTTGGAGCATAGACTTGAATTACCATGATATTGAATGGTTTGCCTTGGAAACGAACAGAGATCATTCTGTCGTTTTTGAGATTGCATCTAAGTACTGCATTTCGGACTCTTGTTGACCATGATGGCTACTCCATTTCTTCTAAGGGATTCTTGCCCACAGTAGTAGATATAATGGTCATCTGAGTTAAATTCTCCCATTCCAGTCCATTTTAGTTTACTGATTCCTATAATGTCAGTGTTCATTCTTGCCATCTCCTGTTTGACCACTTCCAGTTTGCTTGATTCATGGACCTAACATTCCAGGTTTCTATGCAATATTGCTCTTTTCAGCATCAGACTTTACTTTCAGTTCCAGGGCTGGAGAAGGGAAAATACAAGATGAGGATGGAACACAAAGTAAGGAAGTGTTTTTTAAGAAAATGGGGGCATGTCAAATCTGAGAGAATTGGGGCATCACAATGAGTAATATCAGTAATGGATTATAACTGATTGAATACAATCAGAATCCCCAAGTCCATAAAAATAAATAAGAAAAAGGGAAAAATTCTTCCTGGTGGACAGCCAATAAAAACTGTAGAAGGAACAGTAGGTAGAAAAGTCACTAGTTTGCAACCATTATGGTAATACTGAGTCAGGCAGATGTTACTAGTGGAGGAAGTTGGATGGAGGAAAGGATATCACCAGTTTCCAGTGGACTCTCTTGAGATTAATGACCAAGGGGGATACAGTAACTTCACAGTGGAGAAGTCTGTCAGGCATCAATCACCACAACCAAGTGATCAAAATTAATATCACCAGTAGTGGGAAAAACATGTTCTTCTTGACGCACTTGAACTAGGGAATGGCGTTACTTTCCTGTGGTATTTATAAAATGCATAACCAAAATCTAATCACAAGGAATCAATAGACGAATTTTAATTGAGGATTGTTCTAAGTAACTGGCTTGTACTCTTCCAACATGCTAATGTTGTGAAAGACAAAGAAAGGCAAAGGAACAGTTTCAGATTAAAGGAAAGAGACCTGCGAATTAAATTCAGTGCAGAATCCTGGATTGGATCTTGAATTGGAAAATCCACTCTAAGAACATTGTTGGGTTGTTGGCAAAATTTGCATACGTACTGAATATTAAATAATAGGATATCAATGTTAAATTTCCTGAATTTGTTCATTGTACTGTAGTTACAGGGCTTCTCAGGGGGCGCTAGTCATAAGGACCCCGCCTGCCAATGCAGGAGACGTAAGTAACGTGAGTTCGATCCCTGGGTTGGGAAGATCCCCTGGAGGAGGGCATGGCAACCCAATCCAGTATTCTTGCCTAGAGAATCCCATAGACAGAGGAGCCTGGTGGGCCACAGTCCATAGGGTCACGAAGAGTCAGACACAACTGAAGTGACTTAGCACAGCACTGTAGTTGCATAGGAAAATGCCCTTGTTCTTGGAAGGATACACAGTGAATTATTTAGGAGTAAAGGGTCAAAATACCTTCAGTTTACTCTCAAATGAATAAGCAATAATGATTATTACATATAAAGAGAGCAATGAAGCAAAGGTGGCAAATGTTAACGGTAAATCTAGGTGAGTGGAATAAGAGTGTTCACTGTGGTAGGTGGTGGTTTAGTAGTGAAATCAATGTCTGACTCTTTCTGACGCCATGGGCTATAATCCACTAGTCTCCTCTGTTCCATAGGATTCTCCAAACAAGAATACTAGAGTGGGTTATCATTTCCTCCTCCAGAGGATCTTCCCCATCCAGGGATTGAACTTGAGTCTCCTGCATTGCACACAGAGAGTGAGCCACCAAAATTTTTCGACTTTAAGTTTGAAATTTCAAAAACAGGCAAGTTAAAACTTCGAAAACTAATAAAGCTACCTTGTGTTCAGAACTTTTTCAAAGGTTGCATTTCGCCTGTGTCTGCTTCTCAACTCCTCACTTCCCATTTTCTTCTGAACCTGTTCCAGAGACTTTATCTTTCCTGTGCCCCAGAACCATTCTTCTCAGTGTCAGCAGGGGTGGCAGATCTCTGAACCACGCAACTCCTTCCTTGTAGAAACATTCTTTCCCTTGACTTCCGGGACACTAATTCTGATCTTCATCTGGCCTCACTGGCTATGGCTTGTAATTCTTTTCCAGCTCAGTTAATGGTATCACCGTCCACCCAGATGCTCAAGTTTAAAACTCCTAAGAGTAATCCTGATTCACTCCTCCTATGTTTATTGGCAAGTATTATGGGCTCTATCCTAAAGAAAATCAACCCCGAACACTCATTGGAAGGACTGATGTGGAAGCTCCAATACACTGGCCACCTGATGCAAAGAGCTGACTCATTAGAAAAGACCCTGTTGCTGGGAAAGATTGAAGGCCAGAGGAGAAAGGGACGACAGAGGGCAAGATGGTTGGATGGCATCACCGGCTCAATGGACGTGAGTTTGAGCAAGCTCTGGGAGGTGGTAAAGGACAGGAGAGCCTGGCGTGCTGCAGTTCATGGGGTCACAGAGTCAGACATAACTTAACGACTGAACAATGGGCTCTAACTTAAAAATTATTCCAAATTTGTCTTATATTTTAATCACTTCCACTACCACCATCCTTGTGTCAAACCACCATCTTTCCTGGCCCAGACAACTGTAGTAGCACCTAACTGGTCTTTCAGCTTCCAGTCGTGTGTCTCCTGGCAACCAGCACGAACTTTAAAAGGTATGAGTCAAATTAGATTGTCTCCCAGTTATCAAAACCCATTAGTGTTAGATAAAATATGAAGTTTTTATTATGGTCTAGAGGCCCATGTATCATGTAGTTGGCTCCTGCCTACCTCTGTATAGCTTCTGCTTTGTTCAATCCCCTCCAGTCTTCACCCCTGTCTCCTGTGGATTCAGCTTGCTAAATTAGTTTCTACCTCAGGGCCTTTGCATTTTACTGTTTCGTGTGTTTGGAGTGCTTTTCCCCTTTTAAGGCATGGCTCATTCACTCATTTCATTCAGGTCTTTAAAGATTAAATTATTTAGAAATACCCTTCCTGGTCATCCTGTAGCTTCTTTTTCCCCCCTGCACAGTGCTTTACTTGAAATTGTTATTTATTCACATGCTTTATTATCCTCTCCTGGGCATATGTAGAATAAAGCTCCATGACCACAGGAAACTTCGTTTTGTTTACGGCTGAATCCCTGGAGCCTGGAATGTGCCCTGCATGTGGTTGGAACCCAGATATTTGTTGATGAATGAATAAATGCATTAATATTGCCACCTTTCTGGCTGTAGTTTATTTAACGCTTTTGCCATTGAAGACTGTCTCAGAAAACATCAGTGCTGTTTAAAGTCTTTTGGTGGCATCGCTCAAGATTCTCTGGAAGCGAATAAGTTATCAGCTTTGTATTTCACGACTTCATCTTTCTTTTGTCTGCCCTCTGGTGGAGGGAATACTCATAACCAAGAGATGAGTAGAACAGGTAGGAAGAAGTAAAAATGGACCAACCTTGATTACAAGCTGGACAATTAATTTTTAAACTACAAAGATTTGAAAATTTTAAGTAAGCCTCAAACTTAACCATAATAAGACTGGAAAGAATGAAAAGAAAATAGGCAATAGTTAAAGAAATATCTGGCTTAGGATGAAAAATGAAACTAGCTCCAAAATGGTTTGATTACTTAAAATAATTTCTGCTTAAATATACTTCCTCTCTTAAAATATTTTTAACATTTGTCCATCTTTAGTTCAAAGACATCTTTTTTCCAACTGTGCTAATATTTTCAGCTAACCTTTGTAAACTTTTCCAATTGTCAGTAAACATGTGCTAGAGGAAAAGCCATATTCAAATCCGAACAGCTGGGTACTAGAGGCAGCGCTTTAACTACTGTGCTTTGCTACAGCCACCCTACAAATGTCCTGTGAATGGTGCGGGTACCAAAGACTTTCCTTTGGTGTAATAGTTACGAACAAAAAAATGCTTGGTAAGTTCACAGCTTGTGTTCCTCAGTACCGTTTTCCTGGTTTGCGTTATGGGGAGCCTCCTCTAGAATTGCTGAGAATTTTATCTTAATTTGTTTTGACATAGAAATCACATTAAAAGAGTTCAACACTTTGAACTTTAGGAACTGTTGACTTCCTAAAATAATATGAAGTTAATGTCCATAGTTAATATTTAAGGCAGTATACAGCTTAAAATGTTTTCCCAGTTTTGCCTTTGTCTGGCCAGTTGATTTATATTTATAATTTTGGGTTATATGAACAGTTGGATAATAACTGTCTGTAAACATTCGTTCTTTTTCTTGTTTTAATCTTTGTTGCTGCACAGGCTTTTCTCTAGTTTGTGGTGCTTGGGGGCCGCTCTCCGGCTGTGGTGTGCAGGCTTCTCGTTGCGGTGGCTTCTGTTGTGGAGCATGGGCTCCAGGGCGAAAGGGCATCAGTAGCTGCAGCTCCTGGGCTGTAGAACAGAACAGAGGCTCAGCAGTGATGCGCGCGCTTGGTTGCTTCTCACAATGTGGGATTTTCCTGGACCAGGGATGGAACCTGTGTCTCCTGCATTGGCAGGTGGGTTCTTTACCCCTGAGCCACAAGGAAAGCCCTAAACATTGATTCTTAGTCTTCAAAAATGCCATGTTTTTAGAAGCTTTACTCTTTCTTCTTCATCTAACTTGTAACACATGTTTAGCTATAGAGAAATAGAATCTGTACCATAAAGTGCACACTCTACTTTGGGAGGGACAAAGATGAGAATAGTGGTCTCCATGCCCAAAGAACTAATAACCTCTGGGCTCTTCCATAGGAATTTTTGGTGTTTTTTGTTATGATGACTTTTACCAATGGCTTGAGTCAGTTTTTATGAGTTCCCCACCTAAACACCTTTACCCAGGAACTGTTTAAAATACAAAAATTGGGTATTAATTCCTTGGTTTGTGAAATTAAAAACCCAGTAATGCAACTAAAGCTGAATGAGGCTTTATTTTTCCAACTGGTATGTGACATAGATGATACATTGTATTTAGGATAATTAACATGGTTTATGGTGACCAGTTTTTATAAGAAAATGATTTTGAAACATTTTTTACTTTCTGGGCTTCTTTAAATGATTTTGAAACATTTTTTACTTTTTGGGCTTCTTTAAATGTATTTAAATGGAAAAATGGTAGACAGCTGATTACTTAAGGAAGTTGAAATTTGTCAACAGGGGATCTTCATTATGTGCATTGGTTACTAAATGGGCCTCTAGGGAAGCTGTTAGGAGGGAAAAGACTTTTTCTTTTTTAAAAAAATTTGTTTATTTTTTAATTGAAGGATAATTGCTTTACAGACGGGAATAAACTTTTTGAAAAATGTAGTCTCCTTGTCATTTGATGTAAAAACAAAAGCAGTCGATATTGTAAAAGTTTTAAACTTAGACATTAGTTTTCATGGTTATGTGTTAACCTTTACCTATGGGAATTAAACTTCACCAACAAAGGATTTCATTATGTTTATTAATAATTAATGTGCCACAAGGGAAGATTTGGGGGAGGGAATAACTTTAAAAACACACACACAAAGACTCCTCCATGCCTTAAGATACAAGAAAGGAGAGAAATGTTTGTATGTAAATTCCCCCCATGGTATAACTAATGTTTTCAAGAGGGAGCAACTTTATATATTTCCGGGGATGAGAGGTTATGATGAGATGGTGAAGCACTAGGAATGTGTGTTTCCTTAATGCTGCTGAAGAGCAGTATTGGTATGTGTGATGGTAGGTGTGGCAGGATGAAAACGTCCATAGACAGCAGAGAAGTAGAGTAAAACAGAGTGTGGCTGCGATGTAAATGTAACTAAGAGCAGGATATAGCGTTGAAAGCACTCGGTGGAGATAAACCCTGTATTGACTGATGGATTTTGAAGCCATTTTGTTGTTTAGTCACCAAGTCATGTTGGACTCTGTTACAACTCCATGGATTGTAGCCCTCCAGGCTACTCTGCCCATGGGATTTTCCCAGGCAAGAATACTGAAGTGGGTTGCCATGTCTTTCTCCAAGGTATCTTCCTGACCCAGGGATTGAATCTGTGTCTCCTGTCTAGGCAGGCAGATTCTGTACCACTGAGCCAAGAAAAGCCTTTGAGGATGTTACTTGGGATGGGGAACTGGGAATGGAGTGGAGTTCCAAAGAAGCTAATGTAGGTTATAAATTAGCTCTTGGTCTAAACCCAGGACAGCAATCATACGACATTTTGGTGAAGTATGATCCTGAAGTAGCATTGGTAACCAGTATCATATAAGTATACTTGCCGTTTTGTTTGTTTGTTTGTTTGACCATGCTGTGTGGTTTGTAGAATCTTAGTTCTCTGACCAGGGATCAAACATGTGCCCCCTGCAGTGGAAGCGTGGGGAGTCTTAATCAATGGACCACCAGGGAAGTCTCTTAATTAGTAAAACTTCAATGTTTTATCTCGTGGGTAGGCATAATAGTTTTGCATGCGTCATGCTCAGTCACTTCGGTCATTTCCAACTCTTTGCAGCCCAGTGGACTGTAGCCCACCAGGCTCCTCTGTCCATGGGATTCTCCAGGCAAGAATACTGGAGTGAGTTGCCATGCCCTCCTCCAGGGGATCTTCCCGACCCAGGGATCGAACCAGCATCTCCTGCAGTTCCTGCAGTGCAGGCAGATTTTTTACCGCTGAGCCACTGGGGAATGAAATCTGCACTGGGAGGAAGATACTGAGTGCTATACTCATATTTCTACCTCTTATTGGAAACTTTTAAGAGATTTTATGTTTATAACTCTGAACATATGGAATTGTAGCTACCTGTCTATGAATATGTTAATTAAACAAATCACATTTTGTGCTCTCCAGCCAACTCAGCAAATGAGCTAGATCGTGATTGATGTATGTTGCTGCTGCTGCTGCTAAGTTGCTTCAGTCGTGTCTGACTATGTGCGACCCCATAGACAGCAGCCTACGAGGCTCCTCTGTCCCTGGGATTCTCCAGGCTAGAATACTGGAGTGGGTTGCCATTTCCTTCTCCAGTGCATGATAGTGAAAAGTGAAAGTGAAATTGCTCAGTTGTGCCCGATTCTTTGCAACCCCATGAACTGCAGCACACCAGGCCTCCCTGTCCATCACCAACTCCCGGAGTTCACTCAAACTCACGTCCGTCGAGTCAGTGATGCCATCCAGCCATCTCATCCTCTTGTCGTCCCCTTCTCCTCCTGCCCCCAATCCCTCCCAGCATCAAAGTCGTTTCCTTAGTGGTAAGATTAATTAAAATTCCTTTTATATATAACCAAGAGTAATATGTAACCAAATCTGGTAAATTGAAGGTCTTGTTTCTGGTAAAACAAAAGCAAATTATGTGACTTTAAAGGGTGTAAGACTTTGTGAGTGAGTGATACAGAGATGAACGATGCATGTTCCTATTCAGAAAACCCAAGAGGTGATAACACTTGAGTGAAGTTATATGAGAAAAGACAGGCTGACAAGGTTATGATCTGTAATTTACATAATCATGATTGATTTTCCTAATATTTGGTTCACAAAGCCTTAAAAACACTAAAACTAGAGGAGTCTCAGTTTAGAGAAAATAGTTTGAGGACTAAATAAGAGGAGATACCCTACTAGTTTACATCACTGACAGTGAATTTACAGAACTAGTTACTTTAAGAGGTTGTTGTTGTTTGTTATTTAGTCACTAAGTTGGTCCGACTCTTTCCAACCCCACAGACTGTTGACCACCAGGCTCCTCTGTCCATGGAATTTCCCGAGCAAGAATACTGGAGTCAGTGCCATTTTTTTCTCCAGGGATCTTCCTGACCCAGGGATTGAACCCTGCACTGGCAGATGGATTTTTGATATCTGCGCCACCAAGGAAGTCCAGTACAGCTAAAAAATACAAGCATACTGAAAATGGCTTCAGAATGTATTGCATTAAGTTTAAGGGAAATCCTTAGTGTGTTGAGTCTAGTCACATTCTCTTGAAACATTTGGTTCTGGTGACATACACTAATTATGTGCCTGGTGGCACTTAACATCCTAATATAATTATTCTTAACTTTGTTGTGAGAAGATGAATTTTTCTGATTGGGGTTACTATGTCTGGCCCAGAGTAGATGTTTAATAACATGTTTGTTGAGTGGAAGAATAAATCACTTAATGGTTTGAATTGACAATAGTTGGAATAGTCTCATTTATTATACACTTAGGACTATAGATAAGAATATAAAAAGCAGGAAGAAAATCCTTTTTTTGAAAGTCTTCCCAAAAAGCTAACTGGAAAAAAGCTATACCTATTCATTTAAAACTTCCATTGTGTCTTTATATATGTATGTGGAAATTTGAAAAGGACACCCTGAGAGAATAGAAACATCCACTCTATATTTATTAATATAAGATGTACTGTGCATCAGGTTTTCCTGTAATACTTGATATTACAGTAATTTTGATTTGTGTTAGCTTTGCCTCAAGACTTCTTCCCCTTCTTTTCTATCTCCTTGATTAAGGTTAATTTTTTAATTAAAATTTTAATATAATTTTAATTTAAAAATTAAATTTAAGGAACTTAGGGTTAAATCCTCAGCTTTTATACACGACAAATAGGCTAAGACATTGCATATGTCACATACATTTAATTTATAACACGGATGTAAAAAATATGTAGGAATGAAACAAAAATCCATTTGCTTGTAATTCCATGAATTTCTATTCCTTTAAAACATTTTTATGCATGACATTTTATGGGGTCCTGGAATTTACCATCTCAGTTTAGGTTTCTGCAATGATCACGTAGCCAATTCGATGATAGAGCTGCAAATTGTGATCCAAAGTGTTCAGCCCAAGTGAATCTGTTTGTGACGCTTGGATAAGGAACTTGGTTTCTTGCTCCAGGCAAGAATACTGGAGTGGATAGCCATTACCTTCTCCAGGGGATTTTCCTGACTCAGGGGTTGAACCCTGGTCTCCCACATTGTGGGCAGATTCTTTACTGTCTGAACCACCAGAGAAGCCCCATTGAAAAGAGGTAATGGCTGCCCCCCAAAAAAAGAGAAAATCAAGATTTTGCCAGATGGATAGTTTCCCTTGAGGAAAAGGAAGATAACGCCTGAAATAGATCAAGAAATTGTTAATGATTTCTTTGTAAAAAATGTGTTAAGCTGAGAGTGTTGAAATAGGAAATCTATAGAGAAACTCCTGTTTCCCTTCTAGTGCCTCTTTTCTCACTCTCAGGTTGCCCTTCAGAAAAACCAAAAACATCTTCATGTTTCAAATATGGGAAATAGTTTTGCTCTATTTTAAAACCAATTGGAAGGGGAATTATTTCTTTATTTATGTATTCCATCTATTATCTTTATTTTTAAAAAAGTATTTAGATGTTTTGCTTAACCAGCAAGATAATATAAATGTCATAAGTGCTTTTAGGAACTTCTTCAGGCATGAACGCACATCCTTGAACTTTCCTCCAATCGAGGGGTTTTAGACGAGAGTTTAGACCTGTAGTTCTCAGATTCCAAGAGGTGTCAGAATCACCTGAAGTGCATGTTAAACACTGGTTGCTGGGCTCCACCCTCAGAGTCTCTGATTCTTCAGGCCTAGCAAAGGGCCCACAAGTTTGCATTTCTGGCAAGTTCCTCAGTGATGCTGACGCTTCTGGGCCTTACCTTTTGAGAACCAGTGATTAGGCTATTGGGTTAAATTAGTGGCTGTCAACCGCGTTTCTTTCCTTACACACCTCATGGATAAGACATTAATTAAAATCTGAAATGCCCCAATCTAGTAGTGACAGTATTGGAGTGGGATGGGCAAGGTACTGTTGGAGAGTCAGGTATTGAGATCTTCAGGAGGTGGGTGTAGTTAGAGGTAGCCCTTTAAAGGACTGAATGTTTTCTCTCCTATCCTCTCCCTCTTTGAACCTTTCCCTCCTCCACGCCTGTTAAGAGAATCCTGGTCTGTAAGTAAGAGTGCAGATGGGGTAGGAGTAATGTAGGTCCTCTCCCAGCAAACTTCCAGCCTCTGGAGTCAGTGAGGAAGCAGTGGTGCTTTTCAAGGGGTCGAGAAGACAAAGAAGAGGTGACATGGCAGGAGAATTGAGATGCTGAGGCCTTGAACAGAATTCTTTATGGTGATAATTTTATTTTCCTTCTTTTTTAAAAAAGTATTGTTCTATCTATTGACCCATCAGCAGATGTGAATATGAACCTGAGTCGTGTTTACGATTATAGAAGTGAAGTGAAGTGAAGTTTCTCAGTCATGTCCGACTCTTTGTGATCCCATGGACTGTAGCCTACCAGGGATCACTCTTTGTGATCCCATGGACTGTAGTCTACCAGGTTCCTCTGTCCATGGAATTTTCCAGGCAAGAATACTGGAGTGGGTTGCCATTTCCTTCTCCAGGGGATCTTCCCAACCCAGGGATTGAACCCAGGTCTCCCGCATTGCAGGCAGACGCTTTACTGTCTGATCCACTACGGAAGCCCTCCGATTATAGCTTCTTCATATATTTCCCTCGTTAGGCCAAATTAGCTCTGACTTAAAGTTCTAACGATGTTTGTTTATGTGTGTTATTTAATCCCTAAAACAATCATTTAGAGGTAGATACTAGTGTCTCCCCTGTACAGATGAGGAAATTGAGACTCAGAATTTAAAACAGTTTCTGTGATCACACAGTAAGTGTAATCAGACTCCAACACTTACGAGGTTGTGTGAACTGGGATGAGGTTCATAATCTCCAAAACATGTAGTTTCCTCATCTGTAAAATAAAGATGATATTAGCACTTACCTTCTGAGGTTGAATTGAGGTTGTTAAACGAGTTACTGTGAAGAGTTCTGAACAGTGTGTAAAACATAGTAAGCGCTCAGCAAATGTCATCTCTTAGTTGGCTAAATACTAAGGATCTTTTAAGTTCAGGGGTCATCCAGGTAATCTTTCCCCTATATACTATTACAGGTCAAAAATCTCTTAATCAGCTTACATGGTTGGTGTGCCATGAGAGTTGAGAATCATGAATCTAAATGGGTAGCTTGGCTTTTACAATGAGAAGGTGAAGGCTCAGAATCAGAATTTGGCTGCTTATAATCAAGAAGTTGATTTATGTTACTAGCCATGTGTCTCTCCCTCTCTCTCTGTCTCTGTCTCCATCTGTCTGTCTCTCTCGTAACTACCAATTTTGTAAGAAATTATTTGTTACACTTTAGTGGATTTGCTGTAACTTATAACGAGACAATATGCCAGTAAATTTGGAAAACTCAGCAGTTGCCACAGGACTGGAAAGGGTTAATTTTCACTCCAGTCCCAAAGAAAGGCAATGCCAAGGAATGCTCAGACTAACTCACAGTTGCACTTATCTCACATGCTAGTAAAGTAATGCTCAAAATTCTCCAAGCCAGGCTTCAACAGTACATGAACTGTGAACTTTAAATGTTCAAGCTGGATTTAGTAAAGGCAGAGGAACCAGAGATCAAATTGCCAACATCAGTTGGATTATTGAAAAAGCAAGAGAGTTCCATAAAAACATCTACTTATGCTTTATTGAATGCCAAAGCCTTTGACTGTGTAGATCACAACAAACTGGAAAATTATTCAAGAGATGGGAATACCAGACCGCTTGACCTGCCTCTTGAGAAATCTATATGCAGGTCAGGAAGCAACAGTTAGAACTGGACATGGAACAACAGATGGTTCCAAATTGGGAAAGGAGTATATGTCAAGGCTGTATATTGTCACCCTGCTTGTTTAACTTCTATGCAGAGTACATCATGAGAAACGCTGGGCTGGATGAAGCACAGGCTGAAATCAAGATTGCCGGGAGAAATATCAATAACCTCAGATATGCAGATGAGACCACCCTTATGGAAAAGAAACCAAAGAAGAACTAAAGAGGCTTTTGATGAAAGTGAAAGAGCAGGGTGAAAAAGTTGGCTTAAAACTCAGTATTCAGAAAACTAAGATCATGGCACCTGGTCCTATCACTTCATGGCAAATAGATGGGGAAACAGTGGAAACAGTGGCTGACTTTATTTTGGGGGGCTCCAAAATCACTGCAGATAGTGACTGCAGCCATGAAATTAAAAGATGCTTACTCCTTGAAAGAAAAGTTATGACCAACGTACACAGCATAGTTAAAAGCAGAGACATTACTTTGCCAACAAAGGTCCGTCTAGTCAAAGCTATGGGTTTTCCAGTAGTCACGTATGGATGTGAGAGTTGGACTGTGAAGAAAGCTGAGCGCCAAAGAATTGATACTTTTGAACTGTGGTGTTGGAGAAGACTCTTGAGAGTCCCTTGGACAGCAAGGAGATCCAACCAGTCCATTCTAAAGGAAATCAGTCCTGAATATTCATTGGAAGGACTGATGCTGAAGCTGAAACTAATACTTTGGCCACCTGATGTGAAAAACTGACTCATTGGAAAAGACCCTGATGCTGGAAATGATTGAGGGTGGGAGGAGAAGGGGACAACAGAGTATGAGATGATTGGATGGCATCACCGACTCAGTGGATGTGAGTTTGAGTAAACTCCGGGAGTTGGTGATGGACAGGGAGGCCTAGCTTGCTGCAGTCCATGGGGTCACATAGAGTTGGACCTGACTGAGCAACTGAACTTAGCTGAATTGAACTGAACTGATAATGAGACTGTGATTAATCACTGTATAATAGATTGTACTTACTGGAAAAGTGTTCCTTTCTTGGGAATGCCTCAGACATCTTTTAGATAAACTGTTATTTGCTTTTAAAAGAGAGTCTCTTACCCATAATTTGGAGATCCAAAATGCTTTGAAACCGCAGGGTTTTGTTTTTTTCTTATATCATTAGTGGCAAAACCGTATGTAATTTGAACTCATTTGATGGTACAGCCTAACTTGAACTAATGTGAAACTGTTGCTAGTCCATCTTTTCCCCACTTGATTGTGAAGATACTTATATTTTGCTGCAGAAATATTCCTTCTGGATTATGTGGGTGCTGCCACAAAGTCCAGTTGGGGTGTTATGAAATATGTGTTGATACAATAAGCTCTCAGATTCTGAATTGGCCTTTAGGGTTCAGGATAATGGATTATGGACCTAGGTGAATGTGCACTTAAATTGCTGTTTTCCCTCTTGGACTGCCGACTCCTGGAGAGTAATTCATGTGTAGTCTGGGTTCTTGGCATATAATAGGCATTCAGCAAATGGCTGGTGAGAAAATGAACTTTGCCAGGAATAGCAGTTAGGTGAAGGGAAACAGTGTTGAGAGCAGCATCTTATTTTTTCCTGGAGCACAGACAAAACAGACTGCCTTCAGTTTATAAGAGGCTGAATTGTGTTACTTTGGGGGCACTTATAAATGTTCAGTGTAATGAGAAATTTGGTAGCAAAATAAAAAACTCAGTGCCTGTATTGTGTCAAGCATCTCTTCTGTTTTCTTCTGTGATTCACTTGTCTCTTACAACTCTAGATTTTTGACTCATGAGGAAAGCCACATGGAGTATTTGTAATTGGAAGACTACTTGGGGTGGGTAAGCAAATATGTTTTTAAATTCCTTGGTGAAAATGATTATAAAAACTTCTGATTTTTATATGATTATATGAATAATTATAAAAACAAGTACCTTAACTAATTCATTATGAGCTTATGGGTTTTTTTAAAAAAAATAAAGTATAGGAGTTATGAATCAGGATTACAAAGAAAAGCAGAACATTAGAGAATTTAATTAAAAATAGTAAACTCCAGCCTTTCTGATAAACTCTAGTAAGTAAAAGTAGTTTATACTTAAAATTTTAAAGTACAATTTAAAATATTCTTTCCTGCCTTACATGAGTTTTTAAGATCCATATGAAAATTATTAGTAGCTAAGAAATACTTGTATGTCTTTGTCTCATGTGGGTTAAAATAGCTTTTTGCTAACAGAGCAGTATAATTGTACAGTCTACATAATGCCTTGCTTTAGTAAAAATTCTGTGGACATTTTAAGAAATGGAGAGAGGAGAATGTTTGAATTATACAACTATGTTTTTTTTTTTTTTCATTTCCTTTAATAAATTGGCTTGGGTACAATAACCCATTGGTATTTTTTGATATTTGTTACTGGTACAGCTGAACTTTTAAAAAGATAACTGACAGGCTGCCTTCTGCTCAACTAACAGTGCTTTCACTGTGTGATCAAGTAATTTGAAATGTGTTAAATGAACCAAATATTCATGTTGAAAAAGAACTTAGTCAAGAAGTTATAGTAATTGAAAGAGCACTATGCTTATATCAAACTAATTGCTGTTAAATTATTAGTTTCAAATTGCTTTAGTAACTTCAGTACCATTTCAGAGACTGTGATAAACAACTCTGATTGGACCTTGACCAAAAATCAGCATTAGTGAAATTCCTTGACCATAACCTTCTGATGATTTTTATGTGTTTTTGTAAAGGAAGGTAGAGATGGCTCCTATGTATCTCATACACTTTTGTAACTTCCCTTCCTCCCAAGAGGGAAATTTCTTAACAGTTGGTTGAGGATAGATCTGGAAAAAATAAGTATTTAAGAAATGAATTGGGGAGTGGGGGCAGGAGGGACGAGTCCGCAGTGATGCAGAGAAGGAATAGTCAGTCAAGTACTAGGAAGATCTAGGAAGTGAAGAGTCTGGAAAGCTATTGAAGTAAAGCTTGAATAAGAAGGGAGTGTCATTAGATTCAGCGGAGAGAATTAATGAAATGCCCTTGCATGGAGTCAAAGGAGAGTGGTTAAGACTGGCTTCCAGAGTCACACAGGCTTGGATTCATGTCCTGACTTTGCTTCTAATCTTAGGCAAATCGTTGAACCTAATCTCAGCTTCTTTTTGTCTTTATTTTTATTTCATTCCATTACTTTTATTATTTCACAGTGGACTTAAGGTGTGTTAAAAAGTATAACTGAGTCATACTGAAACGTTTAAGATTATTTTGTTTGTTCTTCTTTTGAGCAAAAATCGATTTAGATTGGGTACTGCCAAACCAGAAGTGGTTAGAGGTGCTCCGCCACCCACCTATGGAGGCAGGGTTAAGACTTGTATAGAGAAGAGGAGGAAGGGGAGCAAGGGTATTATTTGATTGGCTGTAGCTTCTATGGTTTTTCCAGTAGTCACGTATGGATGTGAGAGTTGGACTATAAAGAAAGCTGAGCGCCGAAGAATTGATGCTTTTGAACTACGGTGTTGGAGAAGACTCTTGAGGGTCCCTTGGACTGCAAGGAGATCCAACCAGTCCATCCTAAAGGAAATCAGTCCTGAATATTCATTGGAAGGACTGATGCTGAAGCTGAAACTCCAATACTTTGGCCACCTCATGCAAAGAGCTGACTCATTTGAAAAGACCCTGATGCTGGGAAAGATTGAAGGCACGAGGAGAAGGGGACGACAGAGGATGAGATGGTTGGATGACATCACCAACTCAATGGACATGAGTTTGAGTAAGCTCCGGGAGTTGATGATGGACAGGGAGGCCTGGCGTGCTGCAGTCCATGGGGTCGCAAAGAGTCAGACATGACTTAGCGACTGAACCGAACTGAGCTTACATGGTTGCCTTATTTGGTAAACTAGTTAGCTGTAATTGGTTGTCCTTAGGTTTCGATTTCTTAACCTTGAGGCATTTATATGCTTAGGTTTCAGTTTGCTTACACAGGCTGCTTCCCAGGTGGCTCAGATGGTAAAGTGTCTGCCTGCAATTTGGGAGATGTGGGTTCATTCCCTGGGTCAGGAGGATTCCCTGGAGAAGGAAATGGCAACCCACTCCAGTACTCTTGCCTGGAAAATTCCATGAAGGGAGGAGCCTTGTAGGCTACACTCCACGGGGTCTCAAACAGTCAGACACAACTGAGCAACTTCACTTTCTTTTTCTTCAGACAGGCTGCTAAGATATTAGAATCACCTCAGTCTAATGGCTTCCTTGTTTGATTGAACTTGTCCAAGAGTTGTATTAATTGTAAATATATTCATGGATCCATGTATGATTCACTTTTATGTATTTATATTTGCTTGTTTGTTGATAATATAGAAACACCTATAAAGCAAATACCCAACTCAGGAATTTGTAAAATAACAATTGCTTGCAACTACTTGTGTGTTCCTTCCTCCTATTTTATCATTCTCTTGCTTCAGAAAAGTTTTATTGGATATGTATACACTCCTTGGAAGAAAAGTTATGACCAACCTAGATAGCATATTGAAAAACAGAGACATTACTTTGCCAACAAAGGTCCGTCTGGTAAAAGCTATGGTTTTTCCAGTGGTCATGTATGGATGTGAGAGTTGGACTGTGAAGAAAGCTGAGCGCCAAATAATTGATGATTTTGGACTGTGGTGTTGGAGAAGACTCTTGAGAGTCCCTTGGACTGCAAGGAGATCCAACCAGTCCATTCTGAAGGAGATGAGCCCTGGGATTTCTTTGGAGAAAATGATGCTAAAGCTGAAACTCCAATACTTTGGCCACCTCACACGAAGAGTTGACTCTTTGGAAAAGACTCTGATGCTGGAAGGGATTGGGAGCAGGAGGAGAAGGGGACATCAGAGGATGAGATAGCAAGATGGCATCACTGACTTGATCGACGTGAGTCTGAGTGAACTCCGGGAGTTGGTGATGGACAGGAAGGCCTGGCGTGCTGCGATTCATGGGGTCGCAAAGAGCTGGACACGACTGAGCAACTGAACTAAACTGATAGACTCCTAAACAATGTATTATTTAGTTTTAGTTGCTTATGCATTTTGTAAAAATTGTTACGCTGGTATGTGTCTTCGGGAACTTGCTTTTTTCCTCTTAGCAGAATTTTTCAGATTTGTCTATGTTGTATATACCTATAGCTCATTCATTTTTACTGCAATGTAATAAATCACTGTAAAAACAGTGTAGTTATCCATTTCCCTATTGGCAGGTATTTTATTGCTATTATAGGTAATGCTGTATAAATCCAGCTCTTGAGCACATGAGTATATGTACTTAAGTTTCTTTTAGGGCTCATCTATCCAGAAGTGGAATTAAATTATCAGATTGAAAGGTACACATATCATCACCCATGTTAGATATTGCCAGATTGCTTCCCAAAGAGCTATTCCGTCAGAATGTTATCATTTTCCCACAGCTTTGCCACCTCCTGGATGAGGGGGAAAAATTTTTGTTAATCTGAAAGGTATGAAGTTGTTTATTTTCATTTCCCTCTTAACTTGAGGTTGAGTGTCTTCTTGTTTGTATATTGGCTTCTACTGGTTTTCCTGCTGTGATCTGCTGTTTGTATCTTTGCACATTTTTCTTTTGGGTCGTCAGTCTTTTTTATTACTAGCTTGAAGGAATTGCTTTTAAATTCTAGGTGCTGTGGATGTAAAACAGATTGACTGCCAGATATTTCCCTAAGAGGAGTTTTTTGGATTTATTGTAGAGAATTGCAGTTCAGGGTGTGTAACCTTGGCAAATCATGTGCCAGTCTCACCGGGCAAGGAAAGGGGAACTCTTTTATGGAGTTGAAAAGGAAGTTGAGTAGGCTGTAGTAAACAGAGTCCTTGGCTTTCCATTAGCTGTGTCCTTGCCGGGAAAGAAGAATGCATCTTCCTTGGGGGTTCTGTGATGTCACAGGGTGCGAGAGCTCCCTCTTGCTGTCTCCCAACTCTCCTCTTGCTGTCTCCCAACAATTACTAAATTTCTGTTTGTTAATTCTTTACAATGCTAATCCTTTAGTTAAATTTTAGCTTGCAACTGTCCTTTCTCACTCAATCTATGTCTTGGTTTTTTGTTTTTTTTCTTTCTTTCTCTTTGGTGTAGAGTCTAAGTTCTTCTCATCATGCACACACTGTACTTACACAACTGAAGAGGCTAGCTCTTGTAGCTGACCTTTCCTCCTCTCCTCTGTGCTTTTGTTTATAAAGGTAATTGTTAAAAGCATCGTCAACTCTGTGTGTGTGTGTGTATGCATCAGACTGTTAGACTGTTTAATAAGCCTGGAGGGTGATTCTACTTCCATATGTTGGGAGCTGGTTTTTTTTTTTTTTTAAGTGGTGTGTTTGATTCCTCTTTGTCTTCAGTTTTGGGGCTACTTGCCAGGTCTGAGTCTCTAGGAGAAGCTCTACTCAATTTTCTATTATACATATAACCAGTGGAGATGATATATTTTAATTTCAGTCTATAATCACTTTTTTTTTTTGGTCAGTAACTCAGGAAAAGTCTTATGAGAGAATGTTTTTGGTTTACTCACTTCTCAGGTTGGGATCTTGATTATTTTAAATACTTTAGATTTAAATTATTTTAAATACTTTAGATAAGACTTTTCCTTATCTATTTGTTGTTATTCAGTCACTCAGTCTGTTTAACTCTTTGAACTGAAGCACGCCAGGCTTCCCTGTCCTTCACCATCTCCTGGAGTTTGCTTAAACTCATGTCCATTGAGTTGGTGATGCCATGCAACCGTCTCATCCTCTGTTGTCTCCTTCCTGCCTTCAGTCTTTCCCAGCATCAGGGTCTTTTCCAATTAGTTGGCTCTTTGCATCAGGTGGCCAAAGTATTGGAGCTTCAGCATCAGTCCTTCCAAAGAACACCCAGGACTGATCTCCTTTAGAATGGACTGGTTGAATCTCCTTGCAGTCCAACGGACTCTTAAGATTCTTCTCCAACACCACATTTCAAAAGCATCAATTTTTCGGCGCTCAGCCGCTTTAATGGTCCAACTTTCACATCCATACATGACTAGTGGAAAAACTTTCCACTAGCTTTGACTAGACGGACGTTTGTCGGCAAAGTAATGTCTCTGCTTTTTTAATACACTGTCTAGGTTGGTCATAGCTTTCCTTCCAAGGAGCAAGCATCTTTAAATTTCATGGCTGCAGTCAGCATCTGCAGTGATTTTGGAGCCCAAGAAAATAAGGTCTGTCTCTGTTTCCATTGTTTCCCCATTTATTTGCCATGAAGTGATGGGACTGGATGCTATGATCTTTGTTTTTTGAATGTTGAGCTTTAAGCTAACTGTTTCACTCTCCTCTTTCACCTTCATCATGAGGCTCTTTAGTTCCTCTTCACTTTATGCCATAAGGGTGGTGTCATCTGCATATCTGAGATTATTGACATTTCTCCTGGCAATCTTGATTCCAGCTTGTGTTTCATCCAGCCCAGCATTTTGCATGAGGTACTCTGCATATAAGTTAAATAAGCAAGGTGAAAATATACAGCCTTGACGTATTCCTTTCCCAATTTGGAACCAGTCTGTTGTCCCATGTCTGGTTCTAATTGTTGCTTCTTGACCTGCATACAGATTTCTCAGGAGGCAGGTAAGGTGGTCTGGTATTCCCATCTCTTGAAGAATTTCCCACAATTTGTTGTGATCCACACAGTCAAAGTCTTCAGCATAGTCAGTGAAGCAGAAGTAGATGTTTTTCTGGAATTCTCTGCTCTTAGTCTGCCTAGCTATACCCAGTGAAGACCTTTTCTTTAGTGGATGACTATCTGACTGGTTTTCCATCTCCTGTCATTATTTTCCATATTTTTCTTTTCCCCACATGGGATTCACGATGCTTTATAAAATGGTTTGCCACTTACCTTATTTCTGTCCTTTATTAATGATTGTGGGTGCAAAGGACTACAGGAGGGCAAGTAGTCTGATAACTTTGTTTTCTCCCAACCAAAATAAATGCCCATAGAGACTTTGCCTCTCTGCTTTTGAGCATGCTGTTAGGTGTATAGTTTGAGGGAGCTACTTAGTAAATTATGCCTCATGCAACAATATTGCCCTCCAGAATTCACAATTTTTGTAGCTATATATCCATAGAGCCATTTCCAATAACCAGATTGGCCACTTCTTGAGATCTTCCTCCTTCAAAGCATTTTATTAGGATTTACCATATTAGGTTTCATCTGAGGGTATCCTTTTGCCTCTTTTTACTCTTATCAGCCCCTGGACTTGTCTGGAAGTAGTTTATAATCCACTAGTCTCTTCTGGATGTAGTTTTTTGGTTGGGGGAGGTATATTCTCAGGAATACGACAGTTGTCAGATGAGACAAAAACATCAACAGAAAGTCTGTTTAATCAAAATATTCTCCCTCGTTAGTGACAGAACTAATAAAAATGGATCAGGTAGGGGCTCTCCAAGAAACAGAATCAGGCATGACTTTCTTAACAGAAGAGAATCCACTTTGATCTAAGCCATTTTGTGCTTGAACAGGTCTCAGTAATTGATGCTCTAAGGGAACAAAGTGGTCATTTATGGATGTGAGAGTTGGACTGTGAAGAAAGCCGAGCACCGAAGAATTGATGCTTTTGAACTGTGGTGTTGGAGAAGACTCTTGAGAGTCCTTTGGACTGCAAGGAGATCCAACCAGTCCATTCTAAAGGAGATCAGTCCTGGGTGTTCTTTGGAAGGAATGATGCTAAAGCTGAAACTCCAGTACTTTGGCCACCTCATGTGAAGAGTTGACTCATTGGAAAAGACTTTGATGCTGGGAGGGATTGGGGGCAGGAGGAGAAGGGGACATCAGAGGATGAGATGGCAAGATGGCATCACTGACCTGATGGACGTGAGTTTGAGTGAACTCCGGGAGTTGGTGATGGACAGGGTGGCCTGGCGTGCTGTGATTCATGGGGTCGCAAAGAGTCAGATATAAAGGAGTCTGACACGACTGAGCGACTGAATTGATACTGAACTGATAATGGAACAAATGGCAACCCACTCCAGGTATTTTTGCCTTGAGGGTTCCATGGACAGAGAAGCCTGGAGGGCTGTGTAGTCCACAGGGTCACAAGAGTCAGACACTTAGTGACTAAACCAAGGGAACAAAAGAATGTCAGGCAAGAGAAGTAGCAATAGCAAAGATAATGTATCAGTTTTAAAGACTACCAGTTTTGTTTCATTGGTGAAGATTAGCCCAAAGGGCTCGAGATCAACTAGAACCTAAGGGATGATGATATTGACCTTTTCTGACCCTTGTGACTTTAGTCAACTAAAATTTAGTCTCTGTAGACCAGCCAGGCCCCTTCATGAATCTGCATGAACCCTTAGCTTAAAACTGCCTTAGTTTTGCTGCTGGGGAGATAACTGCTTCGGGAAAGATCCCCTGTGTTCTCCTTACCTGCTGTAAGTAGTAAATCTTCCTTCCAGTTTTTAAGTTGGTTGTGTCTTCTGGTGCAACACCCACCAGGAGGTGAACCCGGTTTTCAAGTAACGCTAATCAGTTTTCATTAAAGAACGAAAAGTTCTTGTTTTTAGCGACAGGCTTGAAAGGCAGGGAAGGCTGCTGTGATATTTTTCAGAGATGAAAATTTTGTGGTTGTTGTTTAGCAGAAGAAAAGTAATTTTCCCTCTTACCTTTCTGAGCTCTCGGCTGGGATGTCCTGTAATAAAAGATGAACAGGAGGAAAACAGAAGTATATTGTGAGATACCCAGGGAAAAATGAGTAACGCCCTGAGGTACCCAGGCCACCAGCTTAAATACCATCTTCAGCTAAAGACAGAAGGAAGTTTGGGAGGTTAGAGGGTGGAAACCAGTCTTGAGAGGTTCCTAGGAAAAGCAAGGGTAAGGTTTGATGTGCAGATTGAAGACCTTGCCTTCTCCAATGATAAGACTTGTCATTTGGAGTCATCCCTCACTTATGATACCAAGAAGTACCCTTAAAGTTGGAGATTCCCTTCGTAGATGTTACTTTCCATTTCAAAGGGGGTAACTTCTACTGTTGTTTTCAGAGTTGCTCTCGTGTCTGTTTTTTCTCAAAATAATCCTCCTGCCCAAGAGGCATATTTTGGGGTGGCATATTTTGCTACCCTTCACTGGGTGCAAGCATCACAAGGGTTCTGATTTTGCTGTTGGGAAATTTTCTCAGAAAGTCCATTGCCTTATAATTGCCCCCTTATTTTCTATTATGCCTTAAACTTATGCTTAAACTTAGCTGAAGTTTAAGTTTTCTATTAAATAGAATATGAAGTTTACTATTAAATATGAAGTTTTCTGTTATGCTTAAACTTAGCTGAAGTCATTGGGCATGAGACTTGAGAATTCAGAATTCCGTATGAGGATATAGACTCAGATAAAGACAAGTCTGTTTGAAAGTTCCTCAAAAAAGGTCTGTAAGTGATGGTGAAACATAGAATCAGGGAGTTTTTTCTTTTTTTTTCTTAAAGGGAGAGACTTGAGTGTGTAGCCCCTAATGGAACGGATGCAGTTAGAAGTGAAATGCTCCCCACAGGGTGTTTGTTGAATGAAAATGAGGATGTATGACTTTACAGTAGACACACTAGCTTTCAAAGCCTGAATACACTGATCAATCGTAGCTTCACTAATAGCAGCATAGACAGTAAGTTCATTCTGATGTAATATGAAGTCTAGTCTCACCTAAGAGTATTCTTGCCAAACACATTTAGCTTGAATATCATCTAGCCTGTAGATGTAACTTCTTCCAATTTATAGATATTACAGAGGATAGAGAAGTGATACCATGAAGAAGTTAACAGAATGTGAGATGTTCTACAGGATAGGTCTCTCCAATAACTCTATTATCATAGAGAAAAAGGAAAGCAGGAGATGGATTCTTCTAGATGGAGAGATTTAGGAAATATAACTAAATGTATTATAGAGTCCTTAGTTGGATCTTGATTTGAACAACTCTGACATAAAAGACCTTGGTGTGATAATGGGGGAAATTTGAAAATGGACTGGGTATTAGTTACTAGATAATTGTTAATATGGGAGGTTTGTTACTGGTATTAAGGTTTAGTAGGAAAATGTCTTGATATTTTTGGAAATGTGTACTGAAATATTTTAAAGTAGTTTGATATCTGTGTTTTAAAAAATTTATGGAAGTATAAAAATTTATTTTATTTATATTTGATTTATAATGTGTTACTTTCTGCTATATAGCACAGTGATTCAGTTATACACAAATGTATATATTGTTTTTCATGTTCTTTCCCATTATAGTTTATCACAGGGTATTGAATATAGTTCCCTATGCTATATAGTAGGACCTTGTTGTTTATCCATATATAGTTTGTGTCTGCTAATCCCTAACTCCCAATCCATCCTACCCACGCCTCTCCCCTTTGGCAGCCACAAGTCTCTTTTCCTTGTCTGCAAGTCTGTTTTTGTTTTGTATTAATAGATAAGTTCATTTCTGTCATATTTTAGATTCCATATATAAGTGATATCTTAAGGTATTGTGATATCTTATGGTATTTGTCTTTCTCTGTCTGACTTATTTCACTTAGTATCATAATCTCTGGGTCCATCCATGTTGCTGCAAATGGCATTACTTTATTCTTTTTTTGGCTGAGTAATATTCCACTGTAGATATGTAGCATATTTTCTTTATCCATTGATGTCTGTGATTGACTTTAAAATACTTCAGCAAAAGGAACAAAAGTTGGAACAAATACAGTAACAATATTAACAATTTGTAAACCTTCATGGTGGACATTATGGATGTCCGTTATACAGATTTCTCTGCCTCTTTCTGTGTTTGCAATTTTTCTAAATAAAAAGACAAAAACAGTTGAGAAAAGTGAGAGTTTCATGAACTAGGTGAAAAGGGATAATCAGAAGTATAAGGTTACTAAAAAGATAGGGATAGATAGAATTTAAATCTCAGGGGGAAGAATTGACCCAAATGACAGAAAACTCAGCTCCTCTATCATGAGGAGGAGGAAGCTCCTTCTGTTAAGGAAGGAAACTCCTTTTGTTAAGCTTCTATTAAAGAAGCTCCTTCTTCCCTTCTATTATGAGAATCGTTGATACTGAGCAGACGCAATGGGTGAAAAGCTGCATAGAGTAGCCAGCTAAAAAGCTTGCTTGTATAAACTTGTAGTAGAACTAATGTGCCCTCCCCTGTTTGACTTTTCAGTCAGTGTTTGGTGGTTTGAGCGCTGACTGAAAGAAAGGAGGGTGTTGGGGTTGTTGAAGCTGTGATTTTTGTCTGTTGAATGTGACCAAATAGAAGGGCAGGGGAAACTAGGGTGCTGGCAGAGTTGTCCGTGAAGTGCTGGACCTGGAATCTAGCCTGAGTGAGAAGGAAAGTGCAACTTGGAACTCGAAGATGAGAAAGTTCTAGAGATCTAATGCACAGCATAGTGATTGCAGTCAGCCATGCTGTGTTATGTACTTTAAAGCTGCTGAGAGACTAGACCTTAAATATTCTCTCCATAAAATAGAAATGATAATTATGTGATGCAAGAGAGGTGTTAATGCTTTGGTGGTGATCATATTGCAAAATACCAAATCAGCACGTTGTACATCTTAGATTTACACAAGGGGTAAAGGGGTCCAGTTGGGTGCATATGTGCTATCAGTGAAGGTTGTTCTGAGAACTAACATTTGAATCGAGGTAAAGGTGCAACAAATGAAAATATCAAGGGCGAGAGGCTTCCAGGCAGAGGTAAGAGCAGGTGCTGAGACTGAAGCTGGAGCCTGCCTAGTGTGTTCACTAAGAAAACTTTGTAATGTTAAGAAGGCTTTTGCGTGTCTGGACCAGAGAGAGGGGGAAGAGGGAGCAGAGATATCATGTTAGAGGGATATATAACAGATTGTGTAAGACTCTGCATTGATGTTGTTGTTTAGTTGCTAAGTTGTGTCCAACTCTTTGTGACCCCATGGACTGTCTCCCACCAGGCTGCTCTGTGCATTGGATTTCCCAAGCAAGGAAACTGGAGCAGGTTACCATTTCCTTCTCCAGGGAATCTTTCTAACCCAGGGATTGAACATGCATCCCCTGCATTGCAGACAGATTCTACTGCTGAGCCACCAGGGAGGCATAAAGCTTTGTAGGTCAAGATAAACAGACTTTACGCTGAGTGGAGTGAAAAGGTATTGTAGAATTTCAAGCAGAAGAGTGACTTGTATTTTCAAAGGATCACTAGTTTGCTGTGTTTAGAATAGACTGGAGAGTGGGCAAGGGAGATAGGAAGGAGACCCGGTGAATGATAGTGGTGACTTAGACCAAGGTTGGAGAAGGCAATGGCACCCCACTCCAGTACTCTTGCCTGGAAAATCCCATGGATGGGAGAGCCTGGTAGGCTGCAGTCCATGGGGTCGTGAAGAGTTGGACACGACTGAGCAACTTCACTTTCACTTTTCACTTTCACGCATTGCAGAAGGAAATGGCAGCCCACTCCAATGTTCTTGCCTGGAGAATCCCAGGGACGGGGAAGCCTGGTGGGCTGCCGTCTATGGGGTCGCACAGAGTCGGCCACCACTGAAGCGACTTAGCAGCAGCAGCAGACCAAGGTAGAGTAGAGGTAATCAGAGTTGGTCAAATCCTGGATGTTTTTTGAAAGAATGCCTGACATGATTTGCTGGTGGATTAGAGGTAGGATATAAAAGAAACCGAACAGAGAAGTTAAGGGTGACTCCCAGGTTTTTGGCTTAAACAATTGAAAGGACAGAATTGCCATTTACAGAGATGAGAAAGACTTCAGGATGGTGGGGGGTTCACTTTTGAAGTAAGTTGAGGTGCCTTTTAGGCATCTAGGTCCGAATGTCTCTTGGTATCTTTGGAACTGTTGTAAAGTGTTTCTCACTGGACTCAGTTCTAGTACTAATTGTCTGTAATTTAGTCTTGAATACTACTACTCAGGGTGTCTCTTCCATCCTCTCATCCCATTCCTCCATAAAATCTTTAGTAAATAATCTAGGTCTGTATTTACTAAGCCATTTTAAGTTCTAGTAGTAATGATTGAATTTGAGATCAGAAGAACCAATTATATGTCAGTATTTAAAAAGTAGGTTAATATGTAAACAGAGAAGTGAATCAGTCTTCCTCTTTCTCTTTTGTACAGGGCTTTGATTTGCTAGTTTCTACCGTGAGGAAATTCAAGGATGAGTGAGCTGGAACAACTGAGGCAGGAAGCCGAGCAGCTACGGAATCAGATCCAGGTAAGAGCAAACTTTTTCATTTTGAAACTGTATTAACACTTTTATGAACTACTAGTGATGAACAGTGGAGAAGGCAATGGCACCCCACTCCTCCTCTTGCCTGGAAAATCCCGTGGATGGAGGAGCCTGGTGGGCTGCAGTCCATAGGGTCGTGAAGCGACTTAGCAGCAGTGATGAACAAAATTTGAATATTAGTTTGCATATATTAAATAATTTTTGAAGTGAGAAATGGTCACTTTGTTTTTATCATGCCTCTAAAGAACACCCCAAAAGTCATTTCTAACAAATACCTATGTGGACCAGTGACCTCTCTGTCCCTAAGAGGTTAATATTGTACATGTAATCCCTGCTGACATCATCCTCTTCTACTCACCTAATTAGTGCTTTTGAACTGTGGTGTTAGAGAAGACTCTTGAGAATCTCTTGGACTGCCACTAAGTCACTTCAGTCATGTCCGACTGCAAGGAGATCAAACCAGTCAATCCTAAAGGAAATCAACCCTGAATATTCATTGTAAGGACTGATGCTGAAGCTGACGCTCCAATACTTTGGCCACCTGATGTGAAGAGCTAACTTATTAGAAAAGACCCTGATGCTGGGAAAGACTGAAGGCAGGAGAAGAGGATGACAGAAGATGAGCTGGTTGGATGGCATCATCAACTCAATGGACACGAGTTTGAGCAAGCTCCAGGACATGTTAAGGACAGGGAAGCCTGGAGTGCTGCAGTCCATGGGGTCTCAAGGAGTCGGACAGACTGAACAACAACAATACAATGAGGCAGATATTATATTGTAATATACTACAAAATTAATCTCTAAAATGTTAGATTGCAGAAAAATATTAAAAGTAATTAGTGGCCAAATGCTGCTTCTAAGTCGCTTTAGTTGTGTCCAACTCTGTGACCCCATGGACTGTAGCCCTTCAGGCTCTTCTGTCCTTGGGGTTCTGCAGGCAAGAATACTGGAGTAGGTTGCTGTTTCCTGCTCCAGGGGATCTTCCTAACCCAGGAATCAAACCCGTGTCTCTTTTGTCTCCTGCATTGTCTGGCGAGTTCTTTACCACTTGCGCCACTTGGGAAGTCCAGTGGCATAATAAAGACAAGTCTGTCTGCTTTACTCTTGGAAGTCAACTCAAAACAGTAACGAGCATGAGGAACAAATACAACTTCATCTTTAACAAAATTTAAAAACACTCAGAACTTCAACCCTAATATAAGGAGGGAAAGTCATCAAATATCAGGGTGTGGACAGGCTCTAAAAGGAGAATTCTGAGGCTGTGAATCTTATATTCCCACAGGGACAGCATCATTCCTTTCTTTTGGAACAATGGAAACATGCTTCTCTGGACTGAGGAATAGCAAGGAAGGCAGAGATAAAAAGGAAAGGGTATAGACATGCCATCTTTTAGGAAGCTCTTGGTGAGCAGGGTAGAGGAGAGACTAAATTGTGTATAGTGTGGTGCTACCTACTTTCCACAGGGAAAAGTAAGAGTTAACTTGTAAATGAAGAACCTCATTATGAAGCAGGAAGAATCCAAGTTATTAGTAACTTGGAACACTCCTGTGATCCTCCAGTATGAGCGATATGAATCTTTTGCAGCAGTAATTTCAGAATACTTACCTAATTTAAAAGTTAAGATTTAAAAAAAAAGGAACAATTATAGGATCTATGCAGAGGTATTACAGGAAGGAGAGGAAGGGAGTAGAAAAAACAAGGGGTGGGTAAAGAACAGTCAGCAGAAAAATGTTGATATGAGTGGATTAAAACTATAACCAGTCTTCAGTTCAATTGCTCAGTTATGTCCGACTCTGCGACCCTGTGGAGCGCAGCATGCCAGGCCTCCCTGTCCATCACCAATTCCCGGAGTTTACCAAACTCATGTCCATTGAGTCGGTGATGCCATCCAACCATCTCATCCTCTGTCATCCCCTTTTCCTCCCGCCTTCAGTCTTTCCCAGCATCAGGGTCTTTTCCAACAAGGCAATTCTTTGCCTCAGGTGGCCAAAGTATTGGAGTTTCAGTTTCAACATCAGTCCTTCCAATGAACACTTAGGACTGATATTCTTTAAGATGTACTGGTTGGATCTCCTTGCAGTCCAAGGGACTCTCAAGAGTCTTCTCCAACACCACAGTTCAAAAGCATCAATTCTTTGGTGCTCAGCTTTCTTTATAGTCCAACTCTCACATCCATACATGACCACTGGAAAAACCATAGCCTTAACGAGATGGACCTTTGTTGGCAAAGTAATGTTTCTGCTTTTTAATATGCTGTCTAGGTTGGTCATAACTTTGCTTCCAAAGAGCAACCAGTCTTATTCCCAGGAATTCAGGAAGTTAATGATTTAGGTGTGAATGAGAACTCTGAGTGGATACCTTAGGTGTCTAAACAAAGCTGTCAAAGGGGGATTTATTTTGCCTGGGATGATCAGAGAAGGCTTCATAGGCTAATCTGTGAGTTAGATGTTGCTGCCACCACCAGAATGGATTTTCCAGCATCTCTTTATCTCACTTGTTCCAGATCCTGAGCAGGAATGACTGACTGGCCAAGCATATTGGTCATATGGCCATCTCATTTTTTAAAATTCTGTTCTCTGTATCTGTAAGCTTGGGTGTTTTTTTGTTTGTTTGATTGAGCGTGTGAGATTGTATGGTATTTGTCTTTCTCTGTCTGACATATTTCTCTTTTAGTGTAATGCCCTCAAAGTCCATCCATGTTGTCAGCACAAGTGGCAAGATATTCTTTTTTATGGCTGAGTAACATTCCACTGTGTGTGTGTGTGTCCTTTCATCTGTCAACAGATACTTGGTTGTTTCCTTATGTTGATTATTATAAATAATCTGCAGTGAACATGGGGATGAGTATATCTTTTTAAGTTAAGGTTTTTGTTTTCTTTAGATAAATACCTAGAAGTGGAACTGCTAGATAATATGGTGGTTCTTTTTATAATTTTCTGAGGAACCTGTATACTAATATACTATTTTCCATAGTGGCTGCACCAATTAACATTCCCTAACTAACAGCACTCAAGTTTTCCTTTTCTCCACATCCTCATTGACACTTGTTATTCTGTCTCTCTTTAAAATTTTTTTTTGTTTTTCTGTTTTTAATTTTTATATTTTGGCTGCACTATGCAGCATGTGGGCTCTTGGTTCCCCAGTCAGGGATGGAACCCATGCCCCCTGCATTGCAAGCACAAAGTCTTAACCTCTGGACCCCTAGGGAAGTCCTTCTCTTCTTTTTGATGATAGCCATTCTGACAGATGTGAGATACTGTCTCATTGTGGTTTAAATTTTCATTTCCCTGGTGATCAGTGATTTGAGCAAGTTTTCACCTATCTGTTGACCCATCTATATGTCTTTTTTGGAAAAATGGTGTAAGATAGTGGTCCAGTTTCATTCTTTTGCATGTAGCTGTCCAGTTTTCCCAACACCACTTATTGAAGAAACTGTCTTTTCCCCACTATATATTCTTGGCTCCTGAGTTGTAAATTAATTGATCATAAATGGGTGGGTGTGTTTCTGTGCTCCCTATTCTGTTTCATTGATCTGTGTGTCTGTTTTTGTGCCAGTATGATATTATTTTGATTACTATAGATTTGTAATATGTTAATGCCTGGAAATCAAGGCATGTGATACCTCCAGCTTTGTTCTTTCTCAAGACTGCATTGGCTGTTTGGGGTCTTTTCTGGTTTTATACAAATCTTCGGATTATATGTTCTGTTCCTTTGAAAAATGGTATTGGGATTTTGATAGAGATTGCATTGGATATAGGTTGTTTCTGGTAGCATGCGCGTTTTAACAGTATTCTTCCAGTCCAAGAGCACAGAATGTCTTTTCACTTATCTGTGTCACCTTCAGTTTCTTTCTCAGTGTCTGAGTTTGCGGGGTACAGGTCTTCTGTGTGCTTAGTCTCTCTGTTGTGTTCGACTCTTTGTGACCCCATGAACTGTAGCCTGCCAGGCCTCTCTATCCATGGGATTTCCCAGGCAAGAATACTGAAGTGGGTTGCCATTTCCTACTCCAGGGCATCTTCCTGACACAAGGATTGAACCTGCATCTCCTGTGCCTCCTGCATTGGCAGGCGGATTCTTTACCATTGCACCCTCTGGGAAGCCCACAGGTCTTTACCTTCTTGGATAAATTTAGGTGATTTATCCTGTTTGATGTATCTGTAAATGGGATTGTTTTTTTAGTTTCTCTTTCTGATGGTTCATTATTAGTGTATAGAAATGCAGCAGATTTCTATATACTTATTTTGTATATTTCTGTGTAATTGTATGTTTATATATTTTTATATATATGCAACTTTACCAAATTCCTTTATTAGTTCTTAGTTTTTGATTGAGTCTTTAGTGTTTTCTGTATGTAATATCATTTTATTTGCAAGTAGTGATAGTTTTACTTCTTCCTATCAAGTTTTAATGCCCTTTGTTGTATTTCTGTTTGGGTTTGCAATACTATGCTGAATCACAGTGGCAAGAGTGGGCATCTTTGTCTTGCTCCTGATCTTAGAGGAAAAGCTTTAAGCTTTCCACCATTGAGTATGATGTTATATATGCATGGTGCTGTATACGTCATATTTATCATGTTGAGGTACATTCCATCCATGTCCACTTTGTTGAGAGGTTTTTTTTAGCCATAAATGGATATTGAATTTTGTCAAAAGCTTTTTCTGCATGTGTTGAGATAACTGTATGACATTTATCCTTCATTTTGTTAATGTAGTTATATCACATTGATTTGTAGGTGTTGAACTGTACGTACATCCCTTGAAGAAATCCCATGTGATCATGGTGTGTGATCCTTTTGATGTATTGTTGAATTCGGTTTGCTAATACTTTGTTGAGGATTTTTGAATCTATATTCATCATGGATGTCAGCGTGCAGTTTTCATTTCTTGTGATGTTCTTGTCTGAAGCGCTTGGCCGATTATTTGGTCACATGTCAATTTCATTTAGTTCTCGTAGCGACCCTGTGAGGTAGATGGTCCTACTTCATTTCGTAGTTGAGGAAACTGAGCCTCAGTGAGATTAAGGAACTTGTGAAGGTGACATAACTTTGAGGTGGTAGGTTCAGGACTCAAGCCAGGTGTATTTTGGTTCCAGAACCGGTGCCATGGGTACCACTATGAACCTGCCTCCCAGCCGGGTCTAACGTCTGGCTTTGTAGCCTGTGCTATAGCCACATGAGTTTCTTGTCATTCCCTGAGCATGCACAGCTCTTTTCCGCTTTCTTGCTTTTTTCCAAATCTTTTACTTTGCTTGCAATTATACTTCCTCTGCTCTAATTTTGCTCCTGGGGCTTCTATTCATTGAATCCTAGTCTTCCTCTAAAAAGCCACCTCAAAGTCCTCCACTTGTATTTCTTTTTCTTTTGCTGGAAGGCAGCATGGCCTGGTGGAAAAGTGCATGGATTCCGTCTTTTAATTATTTTGTGATCAGGACATATTTACAGATTTTTTGATGCTCAGTATCTTTGCTGTAGAGTATGAATACTAAAGCCTGCTATGTAGGTTTATGGAGAAGAGTGAAACAAATGACACGTAAAGGATTTAGACCAGTGCCAGTAAGTGGCAGTTCTTTGTACAGCTTTATAGATTTGTGTTATAGGGTTAATTGCAGCTTGCTTTGTATTATAGTTCCTTGTGCATGTTTGCTTCCACCACCTGTGTCTGACTGGAAAATTCTGTGTCTTAATCATCTTTATATCTCACCAGCATCCAAGTAGAATGTCATGAGCATATAGCTCACTGAATCATCTTACATGATTTCAAGTAACCACATATATGTAAAATACCACATACTTTTCAGTTTAATGTCATGCTATAATTAAAAATCCTTTCTTCCTTCTTTCCTTTTTTTCTCTCTTAATTCCAGAAATATAACTTAACTGTATGTTTAACTAAGATATAAACACATGATGTAATAGAACTGTATGCTATTTGGTACAGTACATGATTCATTAAAAAAGTTTGTGTTTTATATTTGAGTATCATTGATTAACCGTGATTCATTTTAAATTGAAAAAAACAAATAGAAAAAACATAGATTTTCTTTTGTAATTTCTGCTTGTTTGGAGTGAGAAGCAGCACTTTTCTCTTACTTTGCACAAAGATGTTAATATCAGAGCTTGCATTTCTTAAGATGAACAGTAAGAAATTCGGCTGTTAATTGGGAATGAACCCCTTATATTCAGTTTTATAGTGAATATAACTGTTCATTAGACCAAGTTCAATAATGTTCACTTGCAGTGTTTTAATTGTGTTGTTAATATTAAGGCTAGCTCTGTGAGGGCAGGGATTTTTGGTCTGCTGCTGTTTCCATGGTACCTAGAGTAGTACCTGACACAGTGTACAGCAGACATTTTTTATTGAATGACTGAATTAAGAAAAATAACCTAAACAATGATAGTTCATTTTCATAAAGCTTAAAATCAGAGAGTTCTTTTTATAGAATTTAGTCTTCAACTGCACCATTTTTGGACATGGCTCAGGCCATCACTGTCATTTCTGAAAGTTCTTTTCATTGTAGGAGAGTGGGCTAAATTATTCCCTGCCAAATCAGGTTTCTAAACCCATAATTAAACTGAGAATGAGAGAATCAAATCATATGTTTGTGTAACTACTTATGAACACCTTTATATAGAAATATTCTAAGTGTTTATAAATAGGTCAAAGGCCACCAAAAAGATCATATATCCATTTAGCCTTTGTTGTAGGTGATAGGTGGCATTTTTCCCCTGAATGAATGGAACAAGTTGTCCTTTGGGGACATTAATTCAACAAATAGTGCCTGCAAAGCACAGTGGGGAAAAACAGAGTTGAAGACAATACTACCCTAACCTTTAGGGGAAAATGTTTGGAACAAATCTAGTTGGAAAAATGAATTGTGCTCCCCCATGTATATGGGGCTTCCCTGATAAAGAAAGTTGGTAAAGAATCTGCCTGCAATGCAGGAGACCCTGGTTTGATTCCTGGGTGGGGAAGATCTGTTGGAGAAGATCTGGGTTTGATCCCTGGGTTGGGAAGATCCCCTGGAGAAGGGAAAGGCTACCCACTTTAGTACTGGTTGGATCTCCTTGTGGTTCAGGGACTCTCAAGAGTCTTCTCCAACACCACAGTTCAAAAGCATCAATTCTTTGGTGCTCAGCTTTCTTTATAGTCAAATTCTCACATACACAATGACTACTGGAAAAACCATAGCCTTGACTAGACAGACCTTTGTTGGCAAATAGTAATATCTCTGCTTTTTAATATGCTATCTAGGTTGGTCATAACTTTCCTTCCAAGGAGTAAACATCTTTTAATTTCTTGGCTTCAGTCACCATCTGCAGTGATTTTAGAGCCCCCCAAAATAAAGTCAGCCACTGCTTCCACTGTTTCCCCATCTATTTGCCATGAAGTGATGGGACTGGATGCCATGATCTTAGTTTTCTGAATGTTGAGCTTTGAGCTAACTTTTTCACTCTCCTCTTTCATTTTCATCACAAGGCTCTTTAGTTCTTCTTCACTTTCTGCCGTAAGGTGTCATCTGCGTATCTGAGGTTATTGATATTTCTCCCGGCAATCTTGATTCCAGCTTGTGCTTCATACAGCCCAGTGTTTCTCATGATGTACTCTGCATAGAAGTTAAATAAGCAGGGTGACAATATACAGCCTTGAAGTACTCCTTTTCCTATTTGGAACCAGTCTGTTGTTCCATGTCCTGTTCTAACTGTTGCTTCTTGACCTGCATACAGATTTCTCAAGAGGCAGGTTAGGTGGTCTGGTATTCCCATCTCTTTCAGAATTTTCCAGTTTATTGTGATCCACACAGTCAAAGGCTTTGGCATAGTCAGTAAAGCAGAAGTAGATGCTTTTCTGGAACTCTCTTGCTTTTTCAATGATCCAGCGGATGTTGGCAATTTGATCACTGGTTCCTCTGCCTTTTCTAAAACCAGCTTGAACATCTGGAAGTTCATGGTTCACATACTGTTGAAGCCTAGCTTGGAGAATTTTGAGCATTACTTAACTAGCGTGTGAGATGAGTGCAATTGTGCAGTAGTTTGAGCATTCTTTGACATTGCCTTTCTTTGGGATTGGAATGAAAACTGACCTTTTCCAGTCTTGTGGCCACTGCTGAGTTTTCCAAATTTGCTGGCATATTGAGTGCTCAAAGCATCACCTTTCAGGATTTGAAATAGCTCAGCTGGAATTCCATCATCTCCACTAGCTTTGTTCGTAGTGATGCTTCCTAAGGCCCATTTGACTTCGCATTCCAGAATGTCTGGCTCTAGGTGAGTGAACACACTGTCATGATCATCTGGGTCGTGAAGATCTTTTTTGTACAGTTCTCCTGTGTATTCTTGCCACCTCTTCTCCCCACTAGTAGCCGCTAATTTGTTCTTTATTTTTAAGTCTTCCTTTTTGTTGTATTCACTAATTTGTTTTATTCTTTAGATTATACATATAAGTGATATCATGCAGTGTTTCTCTGGCTTATTTCACTTAGCATGATACCACCCAAGTCCATCCATATTATTGCAAATGGCAAAATTTCATTCTTTTTTATGACTGAATAGTATTCCATTATATGTGTATATGTGTGTATGTATTTTCTTTATGCATCTTCTGTTGGCGGGCATTTAGATTGTTTTCATATCTTGGCAATTATAAAGAATGCTGCTATGAACATTGGGATACATGTATCTTTTTAAAGTAGTGTTTTCAGGGGTTTTTTGGGATAAATACTCAGGAATGGAATTGCTGAGTCAAGTGGTGTGTCTGTTTTTAGTTTCAGTTTAATTTTATTATTGGGGTATAGTTGATTTACAGTGACCATGTTAATTCCAGGTATATAGCAAACTGATTATCTTTCTGTCAGGTTAGTTTTTTTCTCTCCCTCTGTTCTTATCTCATTGCAACACAAATTTAGAATGGTAGACTAAGTGGTTTAAAACAACAGGCAAGTTACAGCTCAAGCAGACAGAACTTTTATTAAACAGACACTCCCTAGACATGGGAGCAGGCTGACCCCAGAGTCAAAAGGCTTCCCTTTTTTATACTTTCCCTCTCCTCCTTTTGGTTCTGCCCAATGCAAAATAGGGCTTTAACCACCACCAGTCAGGAAAGGGAATGCAAATGGACATATTCAAGTCTGATTGACAGTTGCAGGCTATATAACAACAGGCTTTGTTGCACATGTCTTCCCATAATTCAGTCTGTTGTTACCAGATGTATGTATGTATGGAACATTAAGTTCAGTTCAGTCCAGTCACTCAGTCGTGTCCAACTCTTTGAGACCCCATGACTCGCAGCATGCCAGGAATCCTTAATGGCTTCCTAGCTGCCTAAGGTTACTTAAGTAAGCCCCTGTGGTTTTTTTGTATCCACTGTGTGCTTAAGGCACTGGTGAGAAGTTGGAAAAGTCTCTGTGGTTGTTTTTGTAGGATATCTGTGAGCTCCCTTGGGCATGTCTGCGATGGGGTTTAAAGGTTAGCTTGCATCCTTTTCACCTAGGCCGCCCCTCATCACTCATGCCTAACTTCCTACCTAACGTATCCAATCATTTTAAGATTCTTTTCCATATAGGTTATTACAGAATAATGAGTAGAGATTCGAGTGCTATGCAGTAGGTCTTTGTTGATGATCTAGTTTATATATAGTAGTGTGTATGTATTAATCTGAAACTCCTGATTTATCCCTCTCCCTTCATCTTTTCTGTTTGGGAAGCATACTTTTTTTTTTAAAGTCTGTGAGTCTTTTTCTGTTTAGTAAATAGGTTCATCTGTAATCATCTTTTTTTTTTTTTTGGGCCAGGCTGTGTAGCATGCAGGATCTTAATTCCCTGACCAGGGATTGAACCCATGTCCCCTGAAGTGGACAATCAGAGTCCTAACCCCTGGACCGCCAGGGGATTCCCTGTAATCTTTTTAGATTCCACGTATCAGTAATTATCATACAATATTTGTCTTTCTCTGTCTGACTTACTTCACTTAGCATGATAATCTCTAATCTCTGGGTCCATTGTTGTTGTTGCAAATGGCCTTATTTCAGTGTTTGTTATGGATGCATAATACTCCATTGTATATATATGTACCATCTCTTCTTTATCCATTTATCTATTGATGGACATCTAGGTTGTTTCCATGTGTTGGCTGTTGTAAATGGTGCTGCAGTGAACATTGACATGCCTGTATCTTTAAAAAAAATTTTTATTTATTTTTGGCTGCACTGGGTCTTTGTTGCTGTGTGCAGGCTTTTTCTCTAGTTGTGGCGAGCAGGGGCTGCTATCTAGTTGCAGTGCGTGGGTTTCTCATTGTGGTGTCTTCTCTTGTTGTGGGGCATAGTGATAGCTTAGGAGAACGATGTCGGATTCTTGATCGCCGAAGATTTAGCTTCAGGACCAGGGACCAGGCTTGATCACTCAGGAACTTTTGTGTAGCAGACTTTAAAAGTATAAAAGGGGACAGAGAAAACTGACATAGACATCAGAAGGGGGACAGAGAGTGCCCTGCTTCGCCCAGTCTGTGCAAGGGAGCTTTATACCTTGTTACAAAAAAGGGTTTTACCAGACCCACTCCCACAGTATAAAATAACAGGATTAGAACTAACAATAGAAAGATGTTACCAGACCCACCCCTCCAACATACATCTTAACAAGATTAGTCAGAAGGTCCTTGTTAAGGAGAAACGTGTCCTTAAGCAAGATATGTTGTTATACTGACTAATACAAAGCAATGTAGAAAAAAAAGCCCTTTTCTCCTCCTTGAGAACCTCAGACCCCTTTCTCCTATTCAAGAGCCCTGGACCTTTTCCTCCTCAAGGGCCCCAGACTACTTATCAACCTACCTAAGGATGAGCTTTGAGATTGGAATGAAAACTGACGTTTTCCAGTCCGGTGGCCACTGCTGAGTTTTCATTTCAATCCCAAAGAAAGGCAGTGCCAAAGAATGTTCAAACTACCATACAGTTGCACTCACCTCACATGCTAGTAAAGTAATGCTCAAAATTCTCCAGGCCAGGCTTCAACAGTACATGAACGATGAACTTCCAGATGTTCAAGCTGGATTTAGAAAAGGCAGAGGAAGCAGAGATCAGATTGCCAACATCTGTTGGATCATCAAAGAAGCAAGAGAGTTCTAGAAAAACATCTATTTCTGCGTTGTTGACTATGTCAAAGCCTTTAACTGTGTAGATCACAACAAACTGGGGGAAAATTCTTCAAGAGATGGGAATACCAACCACCTTACCTGCCTCCTGAGAAATCTGTATGTAGAACTGGACATGGAACAACAGACTGGTTCCAAATAGGGAAAGGAAGGAGTACGTCAAGGCTGTGTATTGTCACTCTGCTTATTTAACTTATATGCAAAGTATACCGTGTGAAATGCTGGGCTGAATGAAGCACATGCTGGAAGTAAGATTGCTCGAGAAATATCAATAACCTCAGCTATGCGGATGACACCACCCTTATGGCAGAAAGTGAAGAGTTAAAGAGCCTCTTGATGAAAGGAAAAGAGGAGAGTGAAAAAGTTGGCTTAAAATTCAACATTCAGAAAACTAAGATCATGGCATATGGTCCCATAACTTCAAGGCAGATGGATGGCTAAACAATGGAAATAATGAGAGACTTTATTTTGGGGGGCTCCAAAATCACTGCAGATGGTGGCTGCAGCCATGAAATTACAAGACGCTTGCTCCTTGGAAGAGAAGCTATGATCAACCTACACAGCATATTAAAAAGCAGAGACATTACTTTGCTGACAAAGGTCTGTCTAGTCGAAGCTATGGTTTTTCCAGTAGTTGTGTATGGATGTGTGAGTTGAACTATAAAGCTGAGCACTGAAGAATTGATGCTTTTGAACTGTGGTGTTTGGAGAAGACTCTTGAGAGTCTCTTGGACTACAAGGAGATTAAACCAGTCAATCCTAAAGGAAATCAGTCCTGAATATTCATTGGAAGGACTGATGCTGAAGCTGAAGCTCCAATACTTTGGCCACCTGATGTGAAGAACTGACTGACTCATTGGAAAAGACCCTGATGCTGAGAAAGATTGAAGGCAGGAGGAGAAGGGGACGACAGAGGATGAGATGGTTGGATGGCATCACTGACTCGATGGCCATGAGTTTGAATAAGCTCCAGGAGTTGATGATGGACGGGGAAGCCTGGTGTGCCACAGTCCGTGGGGGCGCAGAGAGTCGGACATGACTGAGCGAGTGAACTGAACTGAAGGATGAGCTCTCTCAGTATGGTGCACTAGCTTCAGTAGTTGCTGCACGCAGGCTCAGTAGTTGTGGCATGCAGGCTTAGTTACCTCTTGGCATGTAGAATCTTCCCAGAGCAGGGACTGATCCCATGTACCCTGCAGTGGTAGGTGAATTCTTAACGGCTGAACCACCAGGGAAGTCTGTGCATGTATCTTTTTGAATTACAATTTTCTCTGGATATATGTCCAGAAGTGGAATGCTGGATTATTTGCTAGTTCTATTTTTAGTTTTTTAAGGAACCTCCATACTGTTCTCTATCGTGGCTGTACCAATTTATATTCTCACCAACAGTGTAGGAGGGTTCCCTTTTCTCCACACCCACGTCAGCATTCATTGTTTGTGGACTTTTGCACGATGGCCTTTCTTAACTCGTGTGAGGTGGTATCTCATTTTAGTTTTGATTTGCATTTCTCTAAAAATTAATGTACAACAAATGAGGCAAGAATATACAGTGGAGAAAAGACAGCCTCTTCGATAAGTGGTGCTGGAAAGACTTGAAGAGCTACATGGAAAAGAATGAAATTAGAACATTCTGTAACACAAGTGAAACCTAATTAAATTTAAGTTTTGTACAGCAAAAGAAGCCATAAACAAAATGAAAGACAACCCGCAGCATGGGAGAAAATATTTACGAATGAAGCAGTCAACATGGGATTATTCTCCAAATTATATAAACTGCTCTTGTAGCTCAATATGAAAGAAATAAACAACCCATGCAAATGGTGAAAGATCTAAATAGAGATTTCTCCAAAGAAGACAGAGAGATGGCTAAAAGGCACATGATAAGGTGGTCAACATTGCTAATTATTAGAGAAATGCAAATCACAACTACAGTGAGGTATTATCTCGAAACAGTCAGAATGGCCATCATCAAAAAATCTACAAATAACAAATGCTATAAAAGTTATGGAGAAAAGGGAACACTTCTACACTGTTGGTGGGAAGGTAAATGCTCCATAAATATCAGTTAAGTCCATTTGATCTAATGTGTCTTTTAAGGCTTCTTTTTCCTTATTGATTCTCTGTCTGGATGACCTATCCATTGCTGTAATTGAGGTGTTAAAGTTCCCAATGATGATTGTGTTACTGTCGGGTTCTCATTTTATGACTGTTAGCATATTTGGCTTATTTGTTGAAGTTTTCTCATGTTGGGTGCATTTATATTTACAATTATTGTATCTTGTTCTTGGATTGATCCCTTGATCATTATGTAGTGTCCTTCTTTGTCTCTTGTAACAGTCTATATTTTAAAGTCATTTTCTCTGACTTAATACATGATACCATAATACTCCTGCAAGACAGCATGGGCAAAATATTCTCTGACATAAATCATAACAATGTTTTCTTAGGTCAGACTCCTAAAGCAATAGAAATAAAACCACAAATAAAGAGATGAGATGTAAACATAATTACCATATGACCCACCAAGTCTATGTTTAGTTGTATGCCCAGGAGAACTGAAAACATACATACACACAAAAACTTGTATATGAGTAATCACAGCATCATTAATCATAAAACCACAAAGTAGAAACAGCATAAATGTCCATCCAGTTAATTAATGGATAAGCAAAATGTAATATATTCATACAATGAAATATTAGTCATAAAAAGGAATGAAATACTGACACATGATACAATATGAATGAACCTTCAGAACATTACATTTAAATGAAGGAAGCCAGACACACAAAAATCATGTATTGTATGATTCCATTTGTGTGCATTGTCCTGAGTGGGTAAATCCATTAGAAAGTAAATTAGTGATCACCTAGTGGTGGGGGAAGAGGGAATTGGAAAGTATAGGGTTTCTTTTTTGGGGCGTGATGAAAATGTTCTGTAGCTAGGTAGTGATGATGGTTGCCCAACATTGTCAATATCCTAACCAATCCAGCTGCACACGTTAAAATGATTAAAGTGGTTAATTTTATGTTACGTGAATTTTCTCAATAAACCAAAGATTGTGTAGTACACTAAGGAGTGTATTTCAAATCTACATTTCCAATGAAAACCTTATTTTAAATCATATCTAGGGATTTCCATGTCTAAATGTATAATCATCTTTATTTCAGGATGCTAGGAAAGCATGTAATGATGCAACACTTGTTCAGGTAAAGTTTTCTTCTTCCTCAGTTTCTTTTACTAATTGGTATGAAATAGCTTGACAACGATGCAAATGACAGATTCTATTTATTAGTATTTAATTGAAAGAAAAATGAGATCTCTATTAAAAAGGCTTTGTGATTTGTCAGATGCTGTTCAAGAGCCTTTTAAAACATACTTGTGAAAATGAAAGTCTGTGAAAAAGTAAATACTATAAAAATACATAGAAAGTTAAGGATATTTTGTGTGCTATTTAAATGAAAAATTGGCTTTCTTTAAATGGTTAAAATTATAAATATTTTACTATATGATCATATATTAGCTTTTTATTTGTGGCTGTTTTTTTTTTACTAAGGTTGGACGGTATGTCTATTTTTTTACTTGTCTACAGAAGATGTTCTTATTGGAAGGTGTGCAAATAAATCATACGTTTTCTTGAGCATCATAGGAATTATTTATATTAAAATATCTTCAGTAACTGTCCATTTATTTTATGTCTACTTTAGTGCCAGCTAAAGAATAACATTCTCATTACTTCCTAAAGATCACGTCAAATATGGATTCTGTGGGTCGAATACAAATGCGAACGAGACGTACGCTGAGAGGTCACCTAGCTAAAATCTATGCTATGCACTGGGGATATGATTCAAGGTTTGTACCTGCCATTTTCAAACTGCCTGCAAAATTATTTTCTTGACTCACCACTTGCATTGTCCATTAGAAACAACCTGTATCTATGAAGTGTTTGAAAAAAATGCATCTAATATGACTGCCTAGCTCTTAATAAAAATATTCATTGACACTTTAAAAGTTTAAAAACCTTTAATATGGAAAAGAAATTGACCTCTCAGAAATACCGTTTATTGAATGATTTAGGAAAAGTGTTTAGGATTTCTTTTCTTTGCAGTGGGGTATTATACTTTGTTTATTAACATGTCAAGGTAGTTTTATTGCATAATAAACATTGAAATTTCAGGTAATAAGGAAATAGTTGTTGAATATTGCTGTACAAGTTACCAGATATTGCTATAATTTATTCATTACCTAAATTCATGAAGGATGGAATTACAAAAAGACATTTCCATTGAACACATCTTTTATTCCCCAGCCACACCCTGCAAGTGTGCGTAGTGAGAGTCCATGTGCACACACACACAGCAGCCATCTGGATTGCAGTCGAATGGTTGGTCATGACTTGTTCACAGGGTTACAGTATGGTCTGTGCTTTTTCCAGAGTATCTGACAATACTACACAGTGTCTGACCCTGCTTCCATAATGGTTGACTTGTTCCTTTGATTTGGTCCATCTAATTGGGAAAACTTCTTAATTAAGAAATTATTTTGGGGGACTTCCCTGGCGTTCCAGTGGCTAAGACTCTGCACTCCCAATGCAGAGGGCCGAGGTTCGATCCCTGATTAGGGAAGTAGATCCCACATGCTACAGCTAAGAGTTCGCATGCCACAGCTTAAGAGCTGGCATGCCGCCACAAAGACCAGAGATCCCCGGTGCCACGGCTAAGACCTGGCGTAGCCAAATAAATAAACAGTTTTTAAACTAATTTTAAAAAACGTATTTATTTGCCATTGTCCCTGGCTGTGCCGGCTTGTTGCTGCCTGGCTCTTCTCCAGTGGTGGTGCGCGGGGCTCCCCTTCACTGCAGTGTGTGGGCGCCTCACTGCGGTGGCCTCCCATGCAGAGCACAGGCTCTAGGGCACGGAGGCTCAGCAGTTGCAGCTCTCAGGCTCCGGGGCACAAGCTCAGTAGTTGTGGTGCGTGGGCTTCATTGCTCTGTGGCCTGTGAAATGTTCCCCGATCAGGGATTGAACCCATGTCTCCTGCATTGGCAGGTGGATTCTTTACCACTGAGCCACTGGGGAAGCCCAACCAATTAGTTTTTAATAGGCGTTGCACATGTTTTTTCTCTTCTTCCAGGAGAATCTAAAAATGTTGCTACCTGTTCCTAATGGTTCCCACATCTCAGTATAAATAGGATTTTTGAATACAGTAATATAGAACTTCTGCCTCTTCAGAGGGGATAAATGAAAGTATATAACTAACAACCGACATAAAGCTAGGCCAAATTTTTTTTTCTCTTAAATTTAACATAAGAAGTAATCTAACCATTGAGATAGCAAATACATAACTCACAATACAATCACTTGAAAATGTTAATGGTTCTTACGTAAAATTTCCTCAAGACTATTAATCTTCATAGAACACAGAGTGTCAGCAAAGCACCTGTCTCCCCTTGTCTTTCTACCCATTCTGATTATCAGCCTGTTACTTAACTTTTTTCTCAACTCAGTGCTGATGATACCAGTTGTTTTTAAAAAAGCTTTAGTTCCATCCCATACCCTGTGGTTGTAGCTGCCCTTTCATGAAACTTACAGTGATTACTACATAAGAACCTGATAACGTTATTTGCCTATAGTGAAGGGAAATGGGTGGCTGAGTGATAGGAACACAGAACGTGATTCTTTTCTTTGTATATCTATCCTTTTGTATCTTTTGAATTTTATACCAGAGTGAAAAATAAAATTCCAAAAGAAAACAAGAAATCCAGTGGCCTATAACTTCAGTCAAGAGTTCCTAGTTAGCCTGGCAGACAGAGCTTTCTGCTATTTAAGCCCAGTCTGCTTTTCCCAGCTGTTTATTCTATTTCTTGTGAAGTCTGTGTAACTGGGAAATTTTGAAACACCCATTGTATTTTTCCGCCTCTTGCCATGGAACTTGCCCTCTTTATAGAGTACAGATTTCTCCAGCTTTCAAAATTCTGCTTTTCAAGACATGTTTTCTTTCGCCAGGCTACTTGAGTAACTCAGTAGTTATCTGTCCCTCATTTGTTTTCCTGTGGCCTTTATTTTATACTACTCCTTTGACTATTTTCACTTACCTAATTTATTTTAGTAAATGTCCTATCTCCACCAGATGGTAGAGGCCCCAAAGGTAGGAGGTATCGCCTATGTTGTGCCATTAATACAGCCTTTCCATCACAGGCTCTCAAGTGATATTTTTAGATTGAATGAAACGTGGTTGTTAGACTTACATGTACTTCATTGTCATTATATTTAAGTCAGTACATTCTAAGCCAGTCAACTAAGAGCTACCAAAATCGTGAATAATACCTAGAATGTTGTCACCATGAAAAAGTTGGATTATAACCAGAGACATTTTTAGTAAAATCTCTTAAAAAATTTTAATGTTGACAATTTTTGGCATGCAGAATATATTTTTTTAAGTTGAGAATGTTTCCTGGTATCAAGTTTTTTATTAGAAAAATTATTTGTCTTTTCTGAACTGTTCTACATTATTGCAATGCATAATTAATTTAAACTACTTTTTTCCTCTAAGTGTCACATTATTTTTGTGTTTGCTCCTCTAGGCTACTAGTCAGTGCTTCCCAAGATGGAAAATTAATTATTTGGGATAGCTATACAACAAATAAGGTAGAATTTTTTAATCATCCTCTTATATAACCTTTTATTTGGTTTGATAAACCAGTTCTTTCCTTTATTCTATTAATTCAAGGTTACAGTTTCTTCCTGGGATAAATTTATTCCATTAATTTTTACTTAGGTCCTCTCTTTAGGCCTAGTATTTACTTTTAATATTTAGCCCTTTTTTTATTCCCAAAGACAACTCTAGGAATATAGTTCAGTGTGTCTTGAGTCCCATATTTCATACTCAAATATTAAAAGATAGTGTGCATCAGTTTTATATACAAATGATTTTTGTAAAGTTCCCATTTCCTAATGTGACAATGACCTATAGTTTTATTTTTAGTTGTGGATAAGCTGGAATGTTAGGCATTGATTTGTGTTTCTGGGCTGTTCAGAAGATTGAATAGGTTGGAGGCAGATTACAACTTGTTTAGATCCCTTGGTGGTAAAAACTAGTGGGTTCTTCTGATGTCTCCTGGAAAGAATTCCTGATGTAGAGGTGTTGCGTGGTAGTGGAAAAGCTCTGAGAAAACGCTCACAAGTCAAATACTTTTAGATTCTACGTACACTTATACCACTGTTTCCATTAAAGATTTAGAAGTACTATTTTGTGAAGCAAACAGTAACTTCAGCCTGCTTGAGAATTTGAAAGCTAGCTAGGATAGATTTGTAATAAAATAGTTTTCTTAGTTTTTTGGTGTCAATTAATGACTTTCAGCTATATTTTCCTAAAATGAAAAATACTCTTTTGGGTTAAGTGAGAGCATAGTAATCACACAATATATTGACTCTGTGTCTGGGCCATTTAGCCTTGATGTTCCCATTCACATTAAACTGTGCTACCTGATTTGCAAATGCTTGATGTTGGGTAATAAGACATCAGACAGTGGTGTGAGTAGATCAGTGCAAACTATTACCATTGTTCAAATTCAAGCCCAGAATACGAGTCATTAGAAACACATAGTTCTTCGTGGAAGGACCATTCTGTTCAGCTCCAGTTCTTGTATTGTTCACTGTTCTGTTGTGGGAAATTCCTCTTTTGAACACTACGCAAAAAGCCAAGAATTTTATTGTTTTTTTTTTTAACATTTTACACTTAATATTTCAAACAGCTCTATTAGTATTGAAACATTCTCTGTCTTTGTTCTTCCTAAAAGAATACTTTCTGAAAAGAGCACTTAAGTCCAAATGATTTGCAATATGTAGAAAATATAACAGGCATTTTAGTGTGCGTTGTTTTTTTTTATTCAGTTTCTCAGCTCATTGTATTCTTTAGTTTACTTGGCTTATTTTTAAGCTGTATTTACGTTTGAGTGATATCTGCTTCACTGTAAGTAGGTTTGAAAAATCCATGACTTTTGTAATATTAGTTTTGATGCTGTGTTTGTTCTGCAGATGCATGCTATCCCTCTGCGGTCTTCCTGGGTGATGACCTGTGCTTATGCTCCCTCTGGTAATTATGTCGCTTGTGGAGGACTGGACAACATCTGCTCTATATATAACTTAAAAACCAGAGAGGGCAATGTGAGAGTGAGCCGAGAGTTGCCAGGTCACACAGGTAAGCTTCGCTGCATCCTGTCCTTTCCTCCCAAATTTGACTTCTCTGAAGATCAAGGAGAAAGAGGGACAAAAGGGGCTCAACTGACCAAAGGATGCATGTTAGTCAAGTGAGAATGGAAATTACTATCAATCTGAGAAGCACCGACTTTTGATAATTATTCAAATGATGACTCTACTTCTATTTATCTTTTAAAAATAGTATTGTTTTATAAAAATTACTTATTGCAAAAAATTCAAACAATAATGAATACAGAAAGAAAGCAAATATGATTTTCTGTATTCTTTGCAAACCTATGACAATTATGACATTTGGATGCTTCATTAGGTACTTGAAAGTGTGTGTCAAGATACATTTATGAAGTATTTTTTCACTGTGTGATAATGCATTGCTTTATTAGTGTGCACACCATAGTTCATCAGTATTTGGCTAGCAGTGTTCATAGGAATTTGTTGCCACTTACCAGGTTTCAGCCTCTCTGAATTCTTGGAAGTACTGTTTGGCTATAATTTTTATAAAATTTCTATAATGGTATTCCTCCTGCTATTTCCATATTTTGAACAGCTGGTGAATTCTGAGCATTCAAATCCGCCTCTCTTTTTTTGAGTCCACCTTTTTAATGAAGCTTTCACTGAGATTTTTAAAGTATTTCTCCAAGGTACTTAACCCAGTCTGCTATAGATTATAGATAATATTTGTATTAAGGCATATCCTTCTCCTAGGTAATTGTAGTAGGTGGAAGGGACTGGGTCTTTTACTCAAGTTTGTAACTTTCAGAGTCATTGACATAGTAAATACCTAAGAGAGGGTCTGTTGGTAAAATAAAGTTGAAGGCAGCATAGAATTGGAAGTTATTAAAAGTAGAACTAAAAAAAAAGTAGAACTATAGATTTTTCTAACAAACACTTGTTGCCCAGGTATTATATTTTTTAAATACATATTACTGTTTTATATGGTAATCGAATTAATCACTGATAACCTAACATTTGTTATCTCTATGCTGTAGGCTACTTGTCCTGCTGTCGGTTTTTAGATGATAGCCAAATAGTTACAAGTTCAGGAGACACAACTTGGTAAGTTTATTCCAGAAGATTACTAATTTGAGGTTGAGCGTGGTAGTAGGAATTAATGCAAGAGGGGAGAATAGTCATTAATGATTTCTGTCTGTTTTTGACTATAGTGCTTTATGGGACATTGAAACTGCCCAGCAGACCACCACATTCACTGGGCATTCTGGAGATGTGATGAGTCTTTCCCTGAGTCCTGACATGAGAACTTTTGTTTCCGGTGCTTGCGATGCCTCTTCAAAATTATGGGATATTCGAGATGGAATGTGCAGACAGTCTTTCACTGGGCATTTGTCGGATATTAATGCTGTCAGTGTAAGTGAACAGCATTTCTAAGGAAAATTTATTGTGCATATAAAGTGTTGAACTCCATAGTATGATTTTAACAACAAATTCCCTTTAAGGATTCTATAAATAATGTGTTCTTAACAACATTTAATCCCCAAATAATAAGAGTTTGATTTTTTTTTAATGGAAAGGTTTTAATAGGTCTAAGTCTTCATTTTCAGGGGAACAGGAATAAATTTAATTTCTAGATTTACGGGGCAAGATAATCTTGAACAAAAAAGTGGATCCAGAGTATCAGCTGTGTTCAGAGGAGAACAGTGTCCTGTATCTCCACAGTCAGGGGAACAGCCCCAAGAGAGAGCAGTCAGGAAGACAGAGGTGGCTATTTAATGTAGAGAGCATAGCTTTTGAAATCCACCAGACCCTGGATTGAATCTTAGTAATCTGGGAATCAGCTGTGTGAGATCAGGTGGGCTACTTAACCTCTGTGAGCCACACTTTCCTCCATAGGAATAATGCTACCGTGGTGTGGAAACTAAATGAAACGAGATGGATGCTCAGTAAATGGTATAAATTATTTATCAGCTCCTTCATATTAAGGAAAAAACAATTCAGACATGTAGCCACAAGTAGATTAAGCCCAATAATAACTCCATATATATGAGAGTGACCTAGACATACGTGTATAAATTAAAGCCAAAAGGCATTTTGAATGACAATCAAAATGGTTTATCAGTCAGGATTGAGGGGAGGGGTATTAGAAAGTGGGATACTCCTTGACTTAGGTAAATTGTACTATGCAGATCAGATGTCAGAAAGTATACAGGTGACTAGATTTTCCAAAAGTACTGTAATTGCTACTGTATATATGTATAAGATGTACTCTGATTTTGCACTAAGATATTTTGGGGATAAATTTTATTTATCATGTACATGTTGAAAGTCACTTTTATATCATCTTTTAGAGAATATCAGAGAAAGTAAAGGCTCTGTGACCTCCCCTGCTATTAGGCCAGCTTAGCTTGCAGAGTAGAATCTTAGAGCAGGCACATCCAATCCTGTCCATCTCACATCCCACCGCCTTTATCAAGTTGATGATCTCTTCTGTTCCTAGTTTGCTGCAGATTTATCAAGAATGAGTGTTGAAGTTTATCAAATGCCTTTTTTTCATCTGTTGATATGATGATGTGGTTTTATCTTTTTCAGTCTGCTAAATGGTGAATTTACATGAGTTGAATTTCAAATATTAACCTAACCCTACATTTAGCCTCACTTGCCTTTCATACATAATCATTTTTTATTTACTGGTGGATTTTGATATGTTGAAATTTTAAGATTTGCATCCATATTGATGTTATGATATGACTTTTCATTTCTTGAGAAATTTTGTTTCCACTTTGGTATTAGCTTAATGCTAGACTCATAGGAGGAGCTGGGAAGTTAACACTTTGTGTGGAATTGATAAGATTTCATCCTTAGTTGTTTGGTTGACTTTGCTGTCTGGCCAAGGTAGTTTTCTTGTGTGAGAAGAAATTTAACTAAAAATTTAATGTCCTAATTAGATATAGGCCTACTTCAATGGCACCACACTCCAGTACTCTTGCCTGGAAAATCCCATGGATGGAGGAGCCTGGTAGGCTGCAGTCCATGGGGTCGCAAAGAGTAGGACACGACTGAGCGACTTCACTTTCACTTTTCACTTTCATGCATTGGAGAAGGAAATGGCAACCCACTCCAGTGTTCTGGCCTGGAGAATCCCAGGGACGCTGCCGTCTATGGGGTCGCACAGAGTCGGACATGACTGAAGCGATTAGCAGCAGCAGCAGCAGGCTATCCGTTTCTTCGTGAGCAAGCTTTGGTAGAGTTTGCCTTTCAAGAAATTTGGCTCTGTAACCTGTGTTGTCAGATGTGCTAGCTTACAGTTGTTCATAATATTCCCTTAGTTTTCTTTTGATAGCTATGGAATCTATAGGGTATCTCATTCATGATATTGGGAATTTGTCTCTCAGTTTTTTCCTGATTGGTCTTGTGGGTTGAATTGAATACCTCTAAAAATTTACATGTTGAAGTCCTAAACCCCAGTACCTCAGATTGTGACCTTATTTGAAAATAGTTATTGCAGATATAATTAATTAGTTGAGCCATCCTGGAGTGGTGTCCCCCTTAATCCAATATGACTCTTGCTCTTAGAAAAGGGAAATTTAGAGACAAACACACACTGTTAACAGTGTGACGAGACATAGGAAGATAGCCAGCCCATCTGTAAACCAAGGATATTGGCCTAACAGACCCTTTTTAGGCCTCAGACACCTTGATTTCAGACTTCTACCCTCCAGACCTATGAAATGATAAATTTCTGTTGATTAAGCCATTCAGCTTGTGTTCCTTTGTTACAGCAGGTCTAGCAAACTAATGCATTTGGTTAAAGGTTAATCGGGGCTTCCCTGGTAGCTCAGTTGGTAAAGAATCTGCCTGCAATGCAGGAGATCCATCCAGGTTTGATCCCTGGCTGGGGAAGATTCCCCTGGAGAAGGAAATGGCAACTCACTCCAGTATTCTTGCCTGGAAAATCCCATGGACAGAAGAGCCTGGTGGGCTACAGTCCATGGGGTCACAGAGAGTCAGACACAACTTCATCAGTTTTTTAAATTTCTCTTCTCTAAGAACCATTTTTGGCATCAAAGAGTCTCTGTTTTCTGTTTGATTGATTTTTCACTCTTATCTTTATTTCTTTTCTTCTGCTTACATGGGTTTTGTTTGCTTTCCTGTTTCTCATTTCTTAAGGCAGAAGCTGGTATCGCTGGTTTGAAACCTTTCCTCTTTTCTAATATTGGAACTTAAAGTTATAAGTTTCTTTCTAAGCATTGCTTTTTGCTACATTCCACAAATTTTGATTCATTTTCATTTAGTGAAAAATTCTTTATAATTTTCCTTTTGATCTCTTTGACCTATGAAGTTATTTAGAAGTAGCTTCTATAGTTTTGAATATTTGTAGATTTTTAAGATATCTTTATTTTTGTGTTTCCCTGATGATTAGTGATGTCGAGCATCTTTTCGTGTGTCCCTTTGCTGTTTGTATATCTTCTTCGGAAAAATGTCTATTTAGTTCTCCTGTCTGTATTTTAATCAGGTTATTTGGGTTTTTGATACTGAGTTTTGCAGATTGTTTGCATGTTTTGAATATTAACCTTGTTTTGGATATATTGTTTGCAAGTATCTTCTCTCACTTAGGAGGCTGCCTTTTCCTTTTGTCAATAGTTTCTTCATTTTTTCTAGTTTGGTTTAGTTGCATTTGTTTAATTTTGCTTTTGCTTTTCTTGCCTGAAGGGACAGATCCAAAACAAATATTCCTAAGACCTGTGTGAAAGAGCATGCGTGTGTTATTGTGTGTTAGTCACTCAGTCGTGTCCGACTCTTTGTGACCCCACGGACTGTAACCCACCAGGCTCCTCTGTCCATGGGATTCTCCAGGCAAGAATACTGGAGCGGGTTGCCATTTCTTTCTCCAGGGGATCTTCTCGACCCAGGGGTCAAACCCTGGTCTCCTGCATCACAGGTAGAGTCTTTACTGCCTGGGAATTCACTGGCAGTCCAGTGGTTAGGACTCTGTGCTTTCACTGCAAAGGGCCTGAGTTTGATCCCTGGTCTGGGAACTAAAATCCCACAAGCCACACAGTATGGAAAAAAAGAAAAAAGCATACTGCCTATGTTCTAGGAGATTTATGGTTTCAAATTTATAAATCTAAGTATTTAATCCATTTGAGATTATTTTTATATATGTGGTATGAGAAAGTCATCCAGTTTGATGCTTTTGCATGGAGCTGGCCAGTTTTCCCAACACCATTTATTGTCTTTTCCTCATTGTATATTCTTGCCTCCTTTGTTGTTGACTGTGTGTTTTTGGATTTATTTCTGGGCTATTCTATTCCATTGATCTGTGTATCCGTTTTAGTGTCAGTAACATACACTTTTGATTCCTGTAGCTTTGTAGTATAGTTTGAAATCAGGGCCTGTGATACCTACAAAAAATTGCTTTTTTTTTTAATATAAATTTATTTTAATTGGAGGTTAATTACTTTACAATAGTGTATTGGTTTTGCCATACATCATCATGAATCCGCCACAGGTATACACGTGTTCCCCATCCTGAACCCCCCTCCCTCCTCCCTCCCCGTACCATCCCTCTGGGTTGTCTCAGTGCGCCAGCCCAAAGCATCCAGTATCATGCATTGAACCTGGACTGGTGATTCGTTTCATATATGATATTATACATGTTTCAATGCCATTCTCCCAAATTATCTCACCCTCTCCCTCTCCCACAGAGTCCAAAAGACTGTTCTATACATCTGTGTCTCTTTTGCTGTCTCGTATACAGGATTATCATTACCATCTTTCTAAATTCCATATATATGCGTTAGTATACTGTATTGGTGTTTTTCTTTCTGGCTTACTTCACTGTATATAATAGGCTCCAGTTTCATCCACCTCATTAGAACTGATTCAAATGCATTCTTTTTAATGGCTGAGTAATACTCCATTGTGTATATGTACCACAGCTTTCTTATCCATTCATCTGCTGATGGACATCTAGGTTGTCCTGGCTATTATAAACAGTGCCTCTATGAACATTGGGGTACACGTGTCTCTTTCAGTTCTGGTTTGCTCGGTGTGTATGCCCAGCAGTGGGATTGCTGGGTCATAAGGCAGTTCTATTTCCAGTTTTTTAAGGAAATCTCCACACTGTTCTCCATAGTGGCTGTACTAGTTTGCATTCCCACCAACAGCGTAAGAGGATTCCCTTTTCTCCACACCCTCTCCAGCATTTATTGCTTGTAGACTTTAGGATCACAGCCATTCTGACTGGCGTGAAATGGTACCTCATTGTGGTTTTGATTTGCATTTCTCTGATAATGAGTGATATTGAGCATCTTTTCATGTGTTTGTTAGCCATCTGTATGTCTTTGGAGAAATGTCTGTTTAGTTCTGTGGCCCATTTTTTGATTGGGTCATTTATTTTTCTGGAATTGAGCTGCAGGATTTGCTTGTATATTTTTGAGATTAGTTGTTTGTCAGTTGCTTCATTTGCTGTTATTTTCTCCCATTCTGAAGGCTGTCTTTTCACCTTGCTTATAGTTTCCTTTGTTGTGCAGAAGCTTTTAATTTTAATTAGATCCCATTTGTTTATTTTTGCTTTTATTTCCAATATTCTGGGAAGTGGGTCATAGAGGATCCTGCTGTGATTTATGTTGGAGAGTGTTTTGGCTATGTTCTCTAGGAGTTTTATAGTTTCCGGTCTTACGTTTAGATCTTTAATCCATTTTGAGTTTATTTTTGTGTGTGGTGTTAGAAAGTGTTCTAGTTTCATTCTTTTACAAGTGGTTGACCAGTTTTCCCAGCACCACTTGTTAAAGAGATTGTCTTTTCTCCATTGTGTATTCTTGCCTCCTTTGTCAAAGATAAGGTGTCCATAGGTGCGTGAGTTTATCTCTGGGCTTTCTATTTTGTTCCATTGATCTATATTTCTGTCTTTGTGCCAGTACCATACTGTCTTGATGACTGTGGCTTTGTAGTATAGCCTGAAGTCAGGCAGGTTGATTCCTCCAGTTACATTCTTCTTTCTCAAGATTGCTTTGGCTATTTGAGGTTTTTTGTATTTCCATACAAATTGTGAAATTACGTGTTCTAGCTCTGTGAAAAATACCGTTGGTTATATATTTTTTAAAGTAAATGATATTAGAAGGAAAATGATAAGCTATATTTGCCACAAAGAAAACAAATTTATTCTTCATTTTATTCCTGCAGATCAATAGGTCCTAAAAAAGCAATACAGACGACCAGTAGATATATGAAGAGAACTGATTTCTTCTTTGTAAAAAGTGTTGAGTAGTGCCACAATATCTGAGAAATGAGATTCACAAACTAATAATGCATAGTTTTTTTCTGTGTGTGTGTGTGTGTGTGTGTGTGTGTGTGTGTGTGTGTTTGCATGTGCGCACGTGAGAACGTTTAGTCTACTGCTGGCTTCACTTCATAACCTAGCCTAACTGGATGATTTAAGTTCTCTTTTATAAAATGTTTCTATTTATTTCTTATAATGAGGTTTTTGGAACATGTCTTTGAGTCCACATTCATATATGCTAAGTTGCTTCAGTCATGTCCGACTCTGTGCGACCCCATAGACGGCAGCCCACCAGGCTCCGCCGTCCCTGGGATTCTCCAAGCAAGAACACTGGAGTGGGTTGCCATTTCCTTCTCCAATGCATGAAAGTGAAAAGTGAAAGTGAAGCCACTCAGTTGTGTCCGACTCTTTGCGACCCCATGGACTGCAGCCCACCAGGCTCCTCTGTCCATGGGATTTTCCGGCAAGAGTACTGGAGTGGGGTGCCATCGCCTTCTATAAATACTATAACTAGTAATATTTGATTTAAATGTTTTAGTAAAACATATGGAGGATCAGAGGCTTCCCTGGTGACTCAAGGGCTAAGTTTCCACCTGCCAAAGCAGATGTGGGTTGATCCCTGGGTTGGGAAGATCTAGAGAAGGAAGGATTTGCCTGGGAACTTCCATGGACAGAGGAGCCTGGCAGGCTCCAAGTCCAAGGGGTTGCAAAAAAGTGTCTACAACTCAGTGACTAAACAACAGAGGACCCGGAGCCAGGATTTATTGAATATGTGTCTTGTGCAGAACAATGGGTTATGGGTCCTTTGTGTGTGTTATTTCACTCTGCCCTAACCAACATGCTAAAGCTGAAACTAAGGCTTCCCAGGTGGCACTAGTGGTAGAGAACCTGCCTTCCAACTCAGGAGACATAAGAGATGCCAGTTTGATCCCTGGGTCAGAAAGATCCCCCAGAGAGGGGCATATTCTTGTCTGGAGAATCCCATGGACAGAGAAGCCTGGTGGACTACAGTCCATAGGGTTGCAGAGTCAGACACGACTGAAACGACTCAGCACGAAGCATGCATAAGGCCCAAGTGTTCAGGAATCTTCAGGGATTAAAATCACTCACCTGACCCAAATCCTAGTTGAAATTTAAATCTAGGTCTGTCTTACCCACTCCTGAGAGTCCCTTGGACTACAAGGAGATCTATCTAGTCCATCCTAAAGGAAATCAGTCCTGAATATTCATTGGAAGGACTGATACTGAATCTGAAATTCCAGTATTTTGGCCACCTGATGTGAAGAACTGACTCATTGGAAAAGACCCTGATGCTGGGAAGGATTGAAGACAGGAGGAGAAGGGGACAATAGAGGATGAGATGGTTGGATAACATCACTGACTCAATGGACAGGAGTTTGAGCAAGCTCTGGGAGTTTGTGATGGACAGGGAAGCCTGGTGTGCTGCAGTCCCTGGGGTCATAAAAAGTCGGACACAAATGAGCTACTGAACTGTCTTACCCCAGAGTCCATCATTACACTGCCTTAAATAACTTTTGTGTACTTATATGGAATAAGTGTTTGTTGCTTTTCTTTCTAGTTTTTCCCAAATGGATATGCCTTTGCCACTGGCTCTGATGATGCCACTTGCCGGCTCTTTGACCTTCGTGCAGACCAAGAGTTATTATTGTATTCTCATGACAATATCATCTGTGGGATCACTTCCGTAGCTTTCTCAAAAAGTGGGCGTCTCCTGTTAGCTGGCTATGATGACTTCAATTGTAACGTATGGGACACACTCAAAGGAGATCGTGCAGGTCAGTAAATTGATACACATTAGTTTTTTGTCAGGAAACATGAAGTTTCCTATCAGTTGTTCTTGAGGTCTCCTGGATACCCTGGGGAATGGCAACCTGGCAGTTTTCATTCATGGCTGTTGTTAACCTTTGAGTTCAGTCACAGTTCATAAACCGCATTTATGTTTCTATTTTCTAAAGAGTAATATCTGATTATATATTTTCATGTTTGCTAAGTTTTGACATAAAGATGAACAGTGAATATAATTTAGTGTGGTCTTCCAGATTACAGTTTGCTTATAATCTGACAGGAAACAGTGTAATTGCTGTGCATCCTCTTTTTGGTTCAGATCTTGTCTAGGAAAGGGCATAGAATCACTGTCTCCTCTTAATCTCATACTCTGAGTTCTCCCCTGCAGCTTCTGAAATTCTAGCATCAAGTAATACTGGGGACTGTCATTAATAACAAATTACCGAGTGACTTAAAATATTTTTTAGAATCAAAATTATATGCAAAGAATCAACTAGGTCTAATGGGTTATTACTGAAACACAGCAGTCTTCTGACCTCAGCCCATATTTTCTGCTCCTAGAGGTAGCTACTTTTAAGTATTTATTTCTGTATCTTTAAATAACATACCTGTATTGATTTTTTTTTAATTAACATTTAGGCATTATCTCTTGAGGTTTGGCTTTAACATCCTTCCTCCTACCTCAGCTTCCTTCTTCCGATTTTTCCCATGTAGTGAATTGTTTAGAACATCAGTCAGTGTTTATTACACACTTATGAATTTTTAAAACAGTACTTACTGCTGAGCAGTGACGTATGTATGTGACTTCTTTTGCGATGCAGATTCTTAATATTCTCTAGGGTCAAATCATTGGACCTTCTAATTTTTTGGCTCACATTCTTACTTTTGATGTGCTTCTCATTACTCTTCAAACTTTCTGCAAGTTTTGCTATGTCTGGAGGTAGATTCATTTCCATCTATCATTCTGAGTATTCAGTGGACCTTTTCGATCTTGAAACATATACTCTCTAGCACTGGAAAGTTTTAGGGGGCTCATTTAATCAGTTGCACATTTTTCTCCTTTATCATTCTCTTTGTAGGACTCCCATTATTCTGATGTTGGACTTCTTGGACTTTCCTTTGACTTTCTTAGTTTCTCTATTTTCTATCTGTCTTTTTTATGTTCTGGGAGAAATCCTTGCTTTTTCTTTCCATGAACCATCTGTTAAGCTTTGGTTTTCCATTTTTGCTGCTATCTGAGTTTCTTTTTAAGGGCATTCTTTTCTTCATGAATAAGTCTTTTGTTTCTGTAGGGTCATTAACGAAAGCCTCTCTTGAAGTTTTCTTTAAGCATAATCTTTTGTTTTCCAAGTTGCCTTTTCTCCCCCTTATTTTTTTTCAGTCTCCTGTATAGTGTATTTCCTTGAAACTCTGATGATTTTTAGCCCGACTCTCTGAGATCCCATGGACTGTAGCCTACCAGGCTCCTCCGTCCATGGGATTCTCCAGGCAAGAATACTGGAGTGGGTTACCATTTCCTTCTCCAGGGGATCTTCCCAACCCAGGGATCGAACCCAGGTCTCCCGCATTGGAGGCAGACGCTTTAACCTCTGAGCCACCAGGGAAGCCCTAATTATCCTTAAGATTGAGGCATTAAAACTGTCTAAAAGCCCTCTGTGTATGCTTGGGGTGTACTGGCAGTAGGCCTCACTGAACAATGATCTGGCCAGGCTCTCATTAGGGACTTTCTGATATGTCTTATGACCTTTTCCCCCTTGGGTCTGCTGTGTTCTCTGATGTGGGTTTTTCCAGTTTTCTACCTGGAATCTCTCTGACAGTTTAGGGGCTGATTTCAGGAAGAAAGCTGGAGTGCGAAACAGGAAGTAAACTTTCCTTATTCCCCAGCTTTCAGTGGTTGCACTGATCTCAGCTGTGCCTGTTTTCTTCCAGTTAAGAGACCCTCTTGTTCTCTCTCTAGCATGTCTCTAGTCTTGTGTTCTGGGCAGGATGATAAATCATCTGACTCTGCAGAGTGAAGGTAGAGACCTGGAGAGTCTAATCGATGCCCAGATGTTTTCTAATGCAGTCTTTATTTACCCCATCTTTGCTCCTGTGGTTCCGGAGATACTTGGTTCCACTAGTTTCTGACCCCTTTGGAGCTTCTGCAGTCATTTTTGTTGTTGTTGTTGGCTTATCAGATCATTTGAACTCAGCATTTAGGGTCCATTAATAATCACCAGCAGCATACAGCTCACAAACAGGGTGTGTCCTTAGCCTTTTAAATTCCTGTACAGTTTTAAGGTTTCTGAAGTAGAGGCAGTGTCAGCATTACTAGGGATAATTTTCTACAACCTCTTAAGAGACTGCAGAAGAGTTCATGGTTTAGCTGATTAGTTTTTTGAGGTATTAGGTGGGTTTTGCCTGGATTGAATCAGTGTCCATAACAAAATAGAAATGTGTTTGTTTTCCATATTTTTTAACATCTGCTTGAGATTTAGTTTTGCTTTGCTGATAGTTGTTTGGTTTCAGGTTGACTCAACTGGCTACTTTCACCTTAAAATTGAATTGTGACATGAATTGCTAATTCATTCTTCTTTCCAATATGATCTGGAGTATTTAGTCACAGTGGTCATTTTTTGTTACTTCAACCCATAATGGTAAATTTGACTTTTTCCAAACATTGCTATACAGAAGGTACTGCAGATAATATTAAAGAGTCATACAAGATTAACTTCTGTGCCTGAGATTGGGTGAAAATGATATGCTTAATTACATGTGAGAGATATTGCAAACTCAAACAGTATGTTAAAGAAAGATTGAGAATTTGATATAGTCCGATTTTTTAATCTTTACATCTCATTTTCCTCCCAAACAGTTGGGAATATTTAATTTTATCCTGTCTGGTGGTCAGAAGATCAGATAAGCTTAATATTCAGAATAAACTAAAACTAGATGAGTTTGATGGTTTCACAGAGTTATGACCGAAACATTCCAGTGTTAGTGGTTAAAAGAGTAAATTATGTTGGTATTTTTGGTGGTGTATTCTTATGTTTCTGTTGTTCTGGTGGTAAAAGTTCATTGAACTTCATTTAAAATTATTACCAAAATTCAGAAGTATCATGAACTTATTAGTGACATAAAAGTCTACATGTTTTTGAAGAGATGATTTTGAATATAAGAAAGCATAGTTATACATTTTTAAAAAATGAAAAACAATTTGATGCATGTCAGAAATTCCTGTAATACAAAGAAATTTTATTTTATATACATGCCCATAAGTACCCATCTAAGATCTTTCTGCATACACTTGTTTAATCCTAAAACTTGCCCATCGCTAACTTTTCATTGAACTTTTGTCTTTCAGGTGTTCTTGCTGGTCATGACAACCGTGTCAGCTGTTTAGGTGTAACTGATGATGGCATGGCTGTGGCAACAGGGTCTTGGGACAGTTTTCTTAGAATCTGGAATTAACAACACATGCAAATTTTCCATTCTCCACTGATACCTGGAGAAATCAGTACTACAGCCTATAGCTGTGAAAAAGAATTTACCTTATATTTGCAGGTGAAGATTTTTCTATTGAGATTATTATATACAAAAAAGAAGCTTTCAGTAAACTACAAAATAAAAAAGGTGAAAACAAGGTAAAGGTGCTTGCTGAGATCAGGACCAGTGTATTAATCTGAGGAGTTGAGCTCATTTAACCTTGATGAATTCTTGCTTGTATTGTCTAATTCTTTATTTTGTGTAGACAGAAATGTACACATTACAGCAGCCTATCATGTTAGAATGTCTGTTTGCATTTCTTCAGAGTTACATTTTTAACTTTATATAGAAGCATCGCATTTTTGTGTTCTGTAGTGGAGGAACAAGGCACAGTGATACACAGAAGTGAGACCATTCATGTGTGTATTGTTTAAGAGAATATCTCCTTGAATTCCAGCTTTCTTTTTGATCTGGAAGAGATCCTGGTTGCTTATTGTTTAAGAATGCTGACAACAGGGACCTACTGTATAGCTCAGTGTTATGTGGCAGCCTGGATGGAAGTTTGGGGGAGAATGGATACACGTATGTGTGGCTGAGTCCACTTCGCTGTTCGCCTGAAATTATCACAGCATAACCAGCTATACCCCAATACAAAACAAAAAGTTAAAAAAAAAAAACTGCGTCAGACGTAGGTACCGCTGAGGGGAGTCTGTGTGAGTATCAATAGTTTCTGTCTCATCCTCTGCCAGCTTATCAATTTAAGTAAGTGCTTATGTTGAGTCCTTTAAAGGGGACATAATCTAAAGGCCAGGGAATGTCACTCTGGAATTTGAGACGTACATAAGAAACTCATATTCTGTTAACAGGTAGATAGCAGAAATCACATGAATTGTTCTTATTTTTTAAAGTTAGATATGAGTGAATGACATTTAGCATTCTAAATAGGCTTTCCTACTGATTTCATCTTCTAGAGGTGCGTTTGCAGGGTGCACTCTCAACATTTGGACTGTCTTTGCATCTGCAGCAATTTTCCCAGTGTTTCCATCAGTATGTATCTAGGAAGGACACAGTGTGTGAGGGCATGATGATTTAGAAAGAAGTATACAATCTAACAAATCTGTTACAAATAGTTACAATGTAAGGTTGCTTTATGAATGTTCATATAAAATCTGAATTGATGTCAACTCTGTGTCTTCAAATATTTAAAAAGTAAACATTCAAGCTTTTTGATCTTCTGTACCATTTCCTCCCACTAGGACAAAATACTGGTTTCTAAGTGGTTTTGCTTCAAAGGATACCTAGATCAAAGTGATCCCCACTTTAAAGCCAAAAGAAAATTCCAAGAACAGTTCTTAAAGGAGTCAGAGGAAAATACTAAGCCATTTCTCTGCTTGACAATGATATAATGTGTTTATTACTAGAATGAGCCCCCTTGAATTTAAACAAAGATACTTTTGCTCTTGAATTTTCTCTTACAAATAATCTAAATGATTGACAATAGAAGATTAAGTCTTGCTTGATAGTGAAGTCATGGAGTTTTTCTAATATAGAGGTGCATTGTTTTGTACTTAGTAAACTGTGTCAGTTATTGTTGAGCTAGATCTGTTAACTTTTGATCACCTGTAATCCTAAATACTCCCAAATTTTACTTGTAAATTTCCATTTTAATATTGTGGATATGCTAATAAGTACATCAGCCATAAGGAATTAACTGTTTTAGGATACTAAAAAGAGAATAAAATGGAAAAAGGAAGTTAAGATATAGGACCAAAAAAAAAAAGACTTGTAGATGGCAGGCATGAATGTATATACATATAACAGGATTTCTGTGAATTTCTGATGTTAATGTTTGTGGACTATTTAAAAAGTGATATAAAAAGCCGCTCTTTGAGATAAGGCAAGACAATTTTTAAGGGACAGTCATTTCCAAAAACAGGAGTGAGGATTATCGTGTAGTTCAGCAATTTATTCCAAAATCCTGTTGAAGCAAGCACTTGTAGCATGTGCAAAATTGCCTTCTATATATGAAGAGTATCTCCACTAGTTTGAAAATGATTCTCGTAACAAGATAATTTAGAGGCACAGACTGTACGGATTCTGTGGTCTTAAACATGTTAATAAAAATGACAATATTATTAAACTTTTTGTAGGTGGTTAAAAGGCAGTTATCGTAATTAAACATGTACTAGGCTACTGAAAATTAACCACTATCATGGCTGATTATACATATGACCAAATGGTGATACCATATTAACTAACTTACAGGTTAAAACTTTAGTTATCTAGTGATTTGGGTCCCACTTGCTAAATTTGTGTACTTGCAGTCTGAGTTCATCTGATTGTGTATTTAAAACTTCCTGAAATGGGTATATTTTATAGACGCACAGTACAGCTTGAATCTTAGTTTTTCCAAACTTAAAAAAGGCCAAATGTAGTTTTAAGGAATTTGCATCAATATTGCAGTTCTGGTGCCTGATTTTTTTTCTTTTTACCTAAGAAACATTTAAACTTAATGTGCCTCAGTTGGGTTTATTTGTAGATTCTCTAATCATTGCATAAAGAACAGTTAAGATATGGCAGTATTTTAAAGGCAAATATTCTTTTCTGAAAGAGGGGTGATGGCCTTGTGTTCAGCAAATCAACCCATAAACCTCAAAAAAGCACTTCATGCTCTCAGCAAGGACACTGCCTCCACTTTGATGGACCGGCCTCATTTTTGGCAGCTGTGCTATTAGAGATTTAGACTAAATATTCAAGTTTCTTCCCTAGCTCAAATTTTTATAGTTGTGAAACCATGGTTACAACAGCATATTGAGTTCCATCTTTAGAGAGGCAAAGATTTAGGCTTAATATCTCAAGAGATACTTAAGTATCAGATACTTCTTAATTCTGCAAGAGGGCTTACCTGGTAGGCAGTCTCCTTGTTTTAATTTAGACTCATCTGAACTGATTAATATTGCATGATGATAGTAAATTAGTCTCTTTACATAATGGAGGTAGGTGCTTCGGGAATATGTTAAGTAATTTTAAAGTTAACCTATGAAAGAGAAACCTTGGCTTCTTCAGGTGACAAACTGAAATTTTTGAAGTTGCTAAAAAAAAAAAATACTGTGCCAATATTATAAAACTAACTTTCTCCAACACTTTTGATATTTTAGATTTATAAATTACATTCTGTTTTAAAAATGAAGATGTTCAGGGAAATTTATGCTTATTAGTGAGTGTCTCACAGTTTAAATTATAACAGTTGAATACTTGTGGCTTACCTGTTGATGTGTTTAAATGTAATGGAAACTGATTAAAAACAATCTCCCAAATGGGCCTACGATTTTAGTAATAGATTCTTTCTAAAATCTTTAGGGTGTGAGTTAGGCTTAAAAACATTTTCAAATTATTATGTTCAGTTTCTAATTTCCCTTTTGCCATCGTGGAAAGCAAAATTTTAAACTATTTCTTACCTCATTTGAATTTTGAAAAAAACCCACCAGTCAGAGACTATCTTGTGAGAAATGGTAGCACAGTGGATAATACTGGTATTTTAAATTAGACTAAATAGAATGTGACGCACCCTTCGTATTTACTACTTCTCCCATTGTTCATTGTAAGTTGCCTTAAATTCAGTGCTATATTTAAAAGTATTGGTTATAATAGGTACTCAATAAAACGGTCTGTAGTTGAATGTCTAAGCTAGCATTGCTTTAAAAAGTAATTTATTAATCAGAATGATGGTACAACTTGTGTTTAGCAAATTTGTTTGCATGTTGATAAAATTTCCTAAGTCTTTTTTCTTAAAACCAGTTATTGAGCCTATAAAATAGTTGACTAATGCAGCATATGGAAAAACCGGTTAAATTTTAGTTTCAATTGATGTTAAGTGTGCCCGACAAAATCTTACATCATACAGTATTTTTTAATTAATAGAACTTCAGTGATATACTTGGTAGATATTCAAGCCTTTTCTGTCTCTTACACAATGGTGCTCTATCTATTGTTTTCTCAAAGAAGCATCTGAACACTTGCATTTGCATATTCTTATCCAAAGGCATTCACATCTAATGGATTTTTTAAGTTGATTAAAATGTTTTTCTTCACCTAGAGTGGTTTCTACAACACTTGTGGCCAACTGAACCTGAATGTCAGTAGTCTGTGGGAAAGGTGAATGTATTAGATTAAAGCTCTTAGAAAAAAGCTTTAAACCAAACTATGTACTTGTATTATGACTTAACAGTATTCTTGAATCATTCTTGCAGTAATTCATTCCTTTATTTGTATAGTAGCTCTGTGAAATGATGTTGCTGTGAATTGATATTGTAATCAATAAAGTGCTTTTAACCAGATTTCACGTGGCATGTTTTAAATCGTTTTTAGTAGGATTACTTTTTTAAGTCTCACAATTAGAACTCCAAGCCCAGCAGTTCATGCTCAGCTCTGATTCCATTATCTAAGCATTCTCATCATGAAAAACGCATTGGCTGCCAGAAGCAAGGAAGAGATTGGTGGTCCAATGACCTATCCTATAGTAAGTACTGTTTACGCTGGCCTACTGTTAAAAGGCCACAGATTTTAATTAAAAAGCAGAATTTAAGTCATTCTTCCCTTAAAGCTCCCTTAGGATAAATACAAGCCAGTTTCCCCAAGATAGCTTATATCTTGCGGTAAAAATCATCAAAAATAAAAGATTAAAACTCACTAAATGCCAGTATAAATGTTCTATTTATCAACTTTCAGGCAAACAAGTTTTATTTTCACCTTGCATATTATAAAAAGTCTAGGTTTGTAAAAAGCTGAAGGTTATACAAAGTTTATAAATAATCCTGCAAACACACAAGTAAATGTGCAGTAACTTTGAACATCAGCTATGAATCACAATTCTTTATCATTCATGGGCTTGGTCATAGGTGAACTTACCCCAAGCATAAAGGTGGGCTTCATTATTTTAGTGTCCCACTTCCAACATTCATATATTTTCAAACTTGATCAGGCAGAACTGGATTCAAGCTACTGATGGAAAATTTAGTATAAACTTACTATAGTAAAACCACTATTCCACAGTTCCCAAATTTTGGCATGCATCAGCATCACCTTCAGGGCTTGTTAAACCAGAAACTGTTGATCCCCAAACCTAGTATTTGATTCAGTAGGTCTAGGATGAGCCCCAAGAATGTAATTCTTACAACTTCACTAGTGATACTGTTGATTGAGGGACTGAACTGTGAGAGTCACTGTACTTAGCACTCATGGGCTAATACCAAACCACTGTACTATTTCAGAAGTTCAAGTACTGGTGTATAAAGATTAAGGCCTTCAACTTGTAACCTTAATTAGCAGTACCCAGTCTTAAACATCAGTTTTTTCTGTTGCAGCTGTTACTTAGTCCCACTTCTTGGTGACTTGTATAATTTTTTGGTTATAAAGCCACAATGTTAGCTATAAACGAGTATCTGGATTTGAATATTGCATTCTAGTACCTGATCTGCATAAACAAACATTAAAGGCTTCTATGGCCTAAATAATTTTATTTTCTCCTTAAAATAACGTGAAAAAGTGTTGCACCTGTAATGAAAAGACTGAATAGTATCCAAGAGACTTAAACATACAGAAAAAGTACTGAGTATTGAAGAAAAAAAGCCTGAAACATTATCCCTTCCATGGAAGAGCACCATCAGCTCTACCAGCCAAATGCGCTGTCTTCTGGGATTGTGGATTCCTAACATGCACCTGGTGATGTTGATTCAGTGGGCCTCAGAACTATTTTTGCATAGCAAAGCCTTAGACCAGTTTTTCATGTTTCCATATAAGTTTCTATTAGTTTTTTAACATAGAAACAAACACAATATTTTAACTCAAACATTTTCATTAAGGTAAAAAATAAAATCTTTAACCATGCCTTGTCAAATTCATACAATTAAATAAACATAAAAATCACCGTGGGGGACAACCCAGAAGTATCCTTGGCAAATACTTTTCGAAGAACAGCATTTTTGACTGTAGCCACCCAAAATTCAGATCTTCCATCTCTTTGGCTATTTTTATCACTTCAAACTTAACTCTTAAAATAGAAAGCTTTCCTTACTGGAATCACAGCTGAGGCTGAACGTGTTTCTTGAGAAACATGAGCAGACTAGACCCAAATACTTTCATAAAGGACTTTTTCTAATAACAGACCTATACACTGCTTTACATCAGTTTCAGTGGGAATAAAAGGGAGTAAAAATAGCATTGTTTATTAGTGGTTTACATACCTGTCAGGATGGCAAAAGTGATTGTAACCTGCATAAATAATACACTCAAGAATATTCCACACTCCTTTATGGTTACAGCAATACAAACAAAAATAAAACAAAAATCTGATTATCCCCATTAAAGTCAGCATCAAAAATTAGTTTTGAGAAAGAAGGTGAAAGGAGCATTCTCTAACTCCTGGATGCCAGGAAGCAGAGTTTTTCAGAATCAAAAACAAAGAGAGCCCTAATTAAGAGCAAGGCCCCACCCCTCAGGGGTCACAGAGTTGTTTCTTTTGCTTTAAACTAATTCATCATTTTCACATATCAAAGGATTTTTCTTTACCCAAAATTATAGAGACACCATAACACTCTTCAGAAGTGCAAACACCCGGAGATAGATCAATACCAGGATCTACTCAAGGATTTGCTATTTAGGGGTATAGTTAGTATAATTCATACTTAAAATCACTTCATAAAAATAACCGTCCAAATCTTCCAAACTCCATTTTCTCCTATGATGATCACCAAAGCAATCTCTATTGTTAAGATTCTTCTTCTCTGCTTGAATGCAGAAACCGCTTAGTAAAATTCTCCAGCTGGTTTTCAAGTTGAACAGCTTTATTTCTAATTAAAAAAAAAAGAATAAACACCAATCTAATTATCATAAAGGTCAATGAGAAAAAAATGCATCCCATCCAAATCTTGAAAAAAAAAATCACTAGTTAGCTGTTGCTACATTAATCTGAATTCAGATCCACTCTTAAAAAGCATTTACTATATATGCTACTATAACTTAGTAATAAACACAGACTCCACTGGCCAGGAAAGATATACTGAGATAAAATTTTTAACAAGAATGAAAAGCCTACACATACGTATACCCATGGCTGATTCATGTTGAGGTTTGACAGAAAACAAAATTCTGTAAAGCAATTATCCTTCAATTAAAAAATAAATAAACTTAAAAATTGAAAACAAAGAAAAGCTTAAGAGATAGTGGAGTCACACCACCTTACAAAGAAATTTATCCTAAGTCACATGAAGACTTAATTGTTCCTGAATTCCCTTTAAGTATAAAACATAGAATAAGTGGTTTTCTGTATACATACAGTAGCTGGCAGATGTCAGGACCATAGTTGCCAAAAATATATATATTTTTTTAATATTAAAAAACTGTATATAAAGAAACCAAATGCCCATAAAAAGAAAGCAGGTCTGTGTCTCCCATTCTCATAATGTGCCATGGTGTACACACATACTTAAATGAGTCTCTCTTTCCTTCTTGGTCTTGTTTTGTATGTTGCTCAGTGGATATTGTCAAGGTCATATAATTTAAATGTGCTCCACTGTATATTTCTTCAGAAAATGCTCCTGAGATACCTAAGTACCAATAATCTATCATTTTTTTTTTAACTATAGCAAGATGAAAAAATAAAAACATACCTCAGTTAAAAATTGTTTTCTATTGGATACTGTTTCACCAGATTTGAAAGGTTGTATTTGGGATGATCTAATTTAAAATAGGAGCAATGGATCACACGAAATTCGCTTGGGTGGCAGGTGGTGTGTGTGTGTGTGAGAAAGGATGCTGGGGTCTAAGTCACAGGCAGTCACGTTTCCAGAGACTCTGAAACAGAAACGCGATGTGAACGTGACCACTGATGAGACTCAAATATCATGCATGGACAGATTGTGTGTGTGTGTGTGTGTGTGTGTGTGTGTCTGTCTGTCTGTCTGTCTGTCTGTAAGGATGTTGGGGTCTAAGTCACAGGCAGTCACGTTTTCAGAAACTCTGGAACAGAAACGCAATGAGAATGTGACTGGTGATCAGACTGAAATACCATGCATGGATAGATTGTGTGTGTGTGTGTGTGTCTGTCGGTAAGGATGTTGGGGATAAGTCACAGGCAGTCATGTTTTCAGAGACTCTGGAACAGAAACACGATGAGAATGTAACTGCTGATCAGACCAAGATACCATGGACAGATATGTGTGTTCCAAAATTCAGGTCACAAGGACAGCCTCTCCAATTTGCAGACATTGCAAACTGTTTTTATACAGGCAGCTATATGTAGCATGTGCCCTGGTAAGTAGTAGCAGAAATGAAATGATGCTTAGTGATTCTCTCAGACTTGTAGTTGAGCGAGCTAATGCGTAGCAAGTTAAGAACCGTCAAGAAGTATAGACCTTGTGCTAATACTTCTAGTCTTGACTCCCCAAAGCAGAACTTATTTAGGGTCCAAAGAATCCATGACAAATCATATTAAAACCATAATTCCACTTTATATTAGGATATCTTGTTTACTTCTGCTGCTTCAAATTTAAGTATACTTATGAGTCCCCACTGAGATGAGAAGTTATGAATCTTGGATACATAGGACTGAAAACTCATAATTTTAATAACAGAACTGCTCTAAAAAAGGACAAATATAGCTTAACACAGGGCTCTAAGTCTGGATCTAAAAAAGTCGCTTTAATTCATACTTTTTTGCTGTTGAAATTAGTTTTCACTGAAATTATAAAACCTATGGAATTAAATATGGAAAATTATAATTAAGCCAATGCAGAAAGCCAAAAATTTTAACATAAATTTGCTAGCAATTTTACATAATTGTATTTTGGTAATGAGACCAGTAAATGTTCATATTATTGAAAAGAAAAAGTTCAAATACCTTAAGAGCTTTGAATTGTTTTGTATTTTCTCCAATTGATCTATTTCTTTGGACAATCTAGCAATTTCTTCTTCTAGATGACTTTGTGTAATATCAACTTGTTGGCACAGGCGAGCAAAAGTGGTTGCCATTTCCCTTAAAATAAAAAACAATTTTATCAGCAGTCATGAATGTCTTTTTAAAATGAATAAGCTTTAATTTAAAGCTTACATTAAAAAAGTCACAAGATTAAAAAATCCCTAAGACATAAGGTATCAAAGAACATTGCTAAGAATGGTATGAGGGAGGGTAGAGTGTATGGTACTTGTAAGCTTAATATGACTGTGGGCTTGATTTCATCTGGCCTCAAGACAAATGCTCAACAGGTAGTAACTACTCTGCCATTTTGTTGTGAATGTGAATAATCTATAAAAAGGCAAAGGTTGGGTATATTTCTTCAGCAAATATTAAGCCTTACTTTCATCCCCTACCAATAAGAACAAATTACTGGAAACAGGAAAGGAAATTTCATGAACTTCTGTGACTTAGTCAAAAATACTTTATAGCAACATTTAACTACATTTCTAGAGTCAAAGGGTGTATCTGTGTGCTAGTTAATATGTTAACTTTGGCAAATATTGTATATTTGCTATTGGGAGCAAATGCCTAGTAGGTGTGTACCACTGGACTTTGATTGACTGACTTGTTTTTCTCTGCAACTCTTCTCCTATTCTCTTGCCCATCTTCATCTTTCCCATGGTCTTTTCCCTCACCCATCTCTCCTCATCTGACCAAATACCAAGATTAGACAAATGAAGCATCTATTTTAACATTTTACTACATTAATATTTGGCTAGTATTATTTTATTTAACTGGAATAATTATTTGAAGTTGCCTCTGTTAAAGTGTAAAGTCATGTAAGAAAGAATACAACTTTTAATTTACCATAACTTCTAGCTATAGTTATTGTCAGATGGTAGGTGATTAATGTTTGATAATGATGAATGGAAAGCTTCATTCTGTTTTTATGAAATGTGAACCTCAACTGATTTCTTTCGGAGGTCTACATCATCCTCATTAATATAAATAAATCAAAATTAACACCATTAAATAAAATAGGAGCTCATAAATATTTGGGAAATGAATGGACTAAATCACTGGTCTCAATTCTGTGACCTCGTTGTTTCCGTTCCCTACAGCTCTAAATAGGTTATTACAGGCTCTGATCTTGTGTCTGAAACAGTTCAATCTTCTGGCAGTTTTTGTCTCCTGAGTCTAAACCACTTTACACACTATACCACTGCCAAGTTACCTGTTTTAGAGCTTAATATTAATGATGTCACTCCCAAGATTCCTGATTATCCAAACCTGTCCTATCGTTAGGCTTATACTCCAATGGACTCCTCTTATGTACACATCTGCCACACTGAAATTATCTCATGTTTCTGAACACATTCCCTTTCTCCCCGACTTCTTGCCTTTAGTTTGGGCTCTTTTCTCTGTCTGCCTCTTTCTATTCTGCACATTCAAATCTCATCAGGCTACCTCTCCTCCAGGAAACCTTTACTGATCCACTGTCCTTTATGCTTTAAGATTCTAGAGCCTCACATTATGAAGCTCTCATTACCTATCATTTTCCATCTTTTAAAAAAAAATTATGTAAATGTTGCTTCTTCTACTAAATTGCAATTATCTTTAGCTCAGAAAACGTTCTAATTCAGCTGTCAGTAGCACCCTAATACAGAATATTATGCATCGATTTGACTGGGGTCCTATGTATTTTTACTAAATTAACAATAAATAGTTGAGATACATAAAAGAAATTCAGAGGACCCAGGTGTTTATTATTATAATAAAATTCTCTTGGGTTTTTAAAAAAATCATGCCTATAAATCTGGGCTGTAATAGTAAAAACAAATTACATTCACCACCATGCATTTATTTTGAGCCCACTGTTTGATCATTCTATTTTTTCCATTTTGGTGGCAATTATAAAATATGTCCACGTTGTGATAATTATTTGAGTTGTACTCTTATTCATGCATTTCTGCACGTATGTCATACTTCAGTAAAGCTTTAAAACAAAAACAGATGAATCTTTCAACTTACTGTTGTACTTGATGGCTGCAGTTTGCGCTTGTGAAGCTAACAATCATTTGTAGTTTTTCAGTTGCATAATTCACAAATTGCTGTTTAAAGGCTCTCTCCTTGGCACGGGTGGTCCAAGTGAGCCTTTCGTAAAGATACAAAGCTCCATACATACTTAATGAAACAGATATGAGTTTCCAACCTACAGTTTTCCAAATCTGTAAAATAAATTCACAGCTTACTTTGAGAAAGACACTACTAGGGAGACTACTCAAAGGCATTTTAGAAAATGCACTGGCTCTGTACAGATCCTTGAGTTAGATCCATTTTTTAAAAACATTATCTTCCTTTTCTATAAGATAATATGAAATTACTGAAAATCAAGCTGAAAAAGGAGCAGCACAGAAACAGCAGGCAAGAACTTTTATAACCTGCCAAGTATTTGGTAAGTTGATTCAACATGTCTCAAAAAGGGATGTTAATTTTTTCAGGTCAAAAGTTTAAAAAATCAAAACAAACTACATATAAAATAGACTTCCCTGGCAGTTAAACGGTTAAGGTTCTGCACTTCCACTGCAGGGGATACGGGTTTGATCCCTGGTCAGGGAACTATGGGGACTTCCCAGGTGGTGCAGTGGTAAAAGAATCCGCCTGCCAATGCAGGAGACACACATTTGATCCCTGGGTCAGGAAGAACCCCTGGTGTAGGAAACGGCAACCATCCCAGTATTTTTGCCTGGAATATTCCACAGATAGAGGAACCTTGTGGTTCTTCATGTGGCTGCAGAGGCAGATTGCGCGCACACACACACACACACACACACACACACGGCAACCATCCCAGTATTTTTGCCTGGAAACACACACACACACACACACACACGGCAACCATCCCAGTATTTTTGCCTGGAATATTCCACAGATAGAGGAACCTTGTGGGTCTTCATGTGGCTGCAGAGGCAGATTGCGCGCGCGCGCGCGCACACACACACACACACACACACACACACACACACACACAGAACTGTGATCCCACATACCATGCAGTGAGGCCAAAAAAGAAACAAAAGTAGCCAACAAGTACCTACTTATAGCACAGAGAACTATACTCAATATTTTATAATAACCTATAAAAGAATCTGAAAAAAGCTATATATATACGTGTGTAATGTGTGTAAACAATCACTTTGCTGTACATCTAAAACATGATATTGTAAATCAAGCTACATGTCAATTTAAAAAAAGGAAAACAAGTAAACCTATGCTGTTAATGACATAAAAAAAATTTTTTAACATGTAAGAACTACTACAAAAAATAACATTTAATACTTTAAGGTGATCTCTTTGGTATTTGGAGAAGGCTAGATAAGGGCTCTGGATCACTGTTATTCCAATGTATAAGTATTGTTTCTTTGTGTGCTGTGATGGAAATATTACTTAAAAATGTATGTTGTGATAATCATTTCACAATACATACATACATTAAATCCTGTGGTACACCTCAAACTAATACAATTTTATATGTCAACTATTTTTTAATATAAAAATAAATATTTAGGGTGGTGGGAGGGAGGCTTAGGAGGGAGGGGATATATGTATATTATGGCTGATTCACACTGTTGTGTGACAGAAACCAACACAACATTGTAAAGCAATTATCCTCCAATTTAAAAAAATTTAAAAACAAATAAAAATAAATATTAAAAAAATTTTAAAGATTAGGCCCAGTTCACTAATTTTAACCTACAACTTTTCATATCATCTTATAGAACCTGGAAACAGAAGTAAACATATCTTTCTTTTCCTGATCTAGCAGGTAGCTTTGCAAAAATTTCAATTTTAATTACACCAAAAAATACTGTTTCTAAAAAAAACAGGTACTGTTTTCTTACCACTCCTCCAACAACGATGATGCCCATAGACGTTCTAGATGTAAGAGAGGCTAATGTTGTTATTAGGGTAACCATGAGTTCTTCCTGTGATGCATTATCCGGCGTTGCTGGGTTGGAAGGAGCAGTGGGAGTAGAAGCTAGAGATCTAGGGAGCTGATAAGGTTGAGGGGTGAAGAATTAATTCAATTAAACAGCTATACATGGAATAATCATTTACAAAATTCTGTTCTATTCTCTTTTAAAATTATAGCAGTAAAACTACAAAAAGAATGACTCCAACTAATGAGTTTACCATAAATACATGAAGAAAATAAAAATGATCTGAAACCATAAAGAATAGATTTTTATAATATACAATGAGTCTGTCTGTAACAATAGGCCCTCAAGTCTCAAGAGAAATTAAAACTGCATATCAAATTTTTTCACACCAAAAACAGTCTTTTAAAAAAAATACTGGGCTTCAAAATTAAAACCTTGAGAATTTCCTTGTGGTTCAGTAGTTAGGACTTCACACTCACTGCCAAGGGCTTGGGTTCAACCTATGGTCAGGGAACTAAGACCCCACAAGCCATGCAGCCAAAAATAATAAATAAATAGAAATAAAAAATGAAAGCATAACAAAATAAAACTTAAAACCTTTACACTTTAAAACATACCATAAGAAAATTAAAAGGCAAGCTACAGACTAGAAAAACATAAATATTTTGAAATCATATATCTGATAAAGACTTACATCTGGAATATATGTAAAGGACTCTTAAAAGTCAGTAAGAAGTCAAATAACCTAATTTAAAAATGAGCAAAAAATTTGAATAGACATGTTACAAAAAGAAATACAAGAATAAGCATATGAAATGATGTTCAAAATCATCAGTCATTAGGGAAACACAAATCAAAACTATCAATACAATGAGATACAACTTTGTATCTGCCAGAAAAAAAAGCCTTGATTAGAATGTGGAGAAACAGAATGTTAATATATTGCTGGTGGGAATGTAAAACAGTGCATCTGCTTTGGAAAACAGTTTGGCAGTTCCTCAGAAAGTTAAACATGGAGTTACCATATGGCTCAGCAATTTCATTCCTAAATACTCAAGAGAAATGAAAACACATGCCCACATAAAAACAGTATATGGGTATTTATAACATCATTATTCATAATAGCCAAAAAGTACAGCAACTCAAATGTCCATCAGTTGATGAATGGATAAATAAAATGTGTGACAGCCACGGTGGAATATTATTCAGCGATACAAAAGAAATGCTGAATACTGACACATGCTACAACATTCATATAGTATGATGACAAATCTTGAAAACATTACACTAAGTGAAAGTAGCCAGTCACATTTTGTATGATTCCATTCATAGGAAATGTCCAGGAAGAGCAAAAATAATAGCTAAAGAAACCTGACTAGCAGTAGGGCTGGTGGTGGAAATGAAGCCTGACTGCAAATGGGCACAAGCATATCCTCAGGGGTGACAGAAATGTTCTAAAACTAGATTGTGGCAATGGTTTTAAAACCCTGTAATTTTCCTGAAAAATTACTGAGTTGATAAATTCAAAAAAGTTTTTTTTTTAATGATTAAGATTAGAAAATTTACAAAATAAGAGTATCAAAAGTGAATGCAGAGTAACCTACAACAGTATTGAATGAAAATCTGGGGATTGGCTTTCCCTTAAATATAGTAGTATACCTAATTCTAAAATGGCTCTATATCATAAATATTACCGTACAAAAAAGCAAAGCTGACACAGCTAATTCTACAGAGAAAATCACACAGATGAAATAAAAAGAGACTCTCAACTGGTAGAATCATATACATACCTGTACAGTATAGCAATAACCACCTAATAAAAAGCCTACTCAAATAGAAAATTAAAAAAAAAAAAGCCTACCAAAAGATATTTATATATAGATAGATACCTGAAAGATAGGCTCTGATAATCCTAGAAGCACCCGCTGAGCATTTGTAGGGCCCAAGAAACGATGGACAAGAGAAGACCAGCCCAGAGAAAAACGAAATACAATATCCTCTTGAAAATCTGAACATAACTTGTGGCAATTTAGGTCATAGCTAAGATCAAATTTCTTGCAAGGAACCAGTGTATGTAGTTTATTCTGGATACCAGCTGGAAGTAATGGCTTCAAATTTTCTAGAAAGAACCAAATTATGATACTTTGGTTAACAACAGTAAATTATATTTTACATTTTATAAGATACCTAAAAGATATTATAATAAATCTTTTATCATTGAAAAAAAGAGAAAAAACTACATATGAACTTGCAGATATAAATATTACCAATAATTTCTTGCTGGGATTGAAGCATTGAAGCGTTGACTTCATTGGTGCACCGATCAGCCAAATTTCTTCCCATTCCGTCTTCTATGTGCTTATTTAACTCCTGTTAACAATGGTAGTAAGTGTCCACATTATTTTCTTCTCTAGAACATACACAGACTTTATAGAAATGCTAAAACAGTAGTAAACACTAAAATGACTTTATTCTTTTGAAGTGGATAATTTTCTTATGTATTTTATAATTTACATTTATTATAAGAATGCATAGGAGATCTAACAGTTTAATCCTGTACTGATTGCCATGAGGACACTAAAATGGCCAAATCACTAAAGAGTGGAATAAGACTCAGTAAGATAAGTAAACTGTATCTGAATAACATTTAACAACAATGTAACTTACATTTTTATATACTTTCAATACACTTGGAGTAGGATGAAACTCAGAACAAAATTCATCAACCAAAACAGAGAGTCGACAAATTTCATCTGTCATTGCACATGAAACCTGGAAATACAAAAAAATCAGAATTAGAAAATTTAAACAAGATGACTGACTACTCAAAAAAATCAAATTGAAAAAACTTAATATTCTTTAAAAGTAACAGATGGATGATATTTTTAGCACTATCAAAAGTATTTTCATTCCCAGATATTATCACAAAGCTAACGTTACCCACCTTATTTGCAACCTCCTCTGTAACCTCCCTGATTTTTTTTTTAACATCCAGTGTTAAAAGGTTCATCTGGTTTCGGATAAAGTCCAGTCTATCAATTTGGTCTTCCCTCTCTTCTATTGAATAAACCCTATTATAGTATGAAGAGTAATTAATATTCAGGATACATTTTAGTTCTAAAGAAATTAAGGAGACACTCACATATATTGAACCATCTGTTAGTATGATATAAGAAAAAAAAACACCTTGTATTTCAACATCTAAAAGGGATTCAAATAACATTTCACTCATAAAATGTTTTACAGATGACTGGATAGAAACTGCTCTCTCTCTGCTCCTGTGGTACCTGAATCCTAGAAAGTATTAATAAGGATTCTAAATCTCCACCCATTTCACAGATACAAATATTCAAAACAGAACTAACTCATTATTGAATCTACTTAATGAAGCACCCTGCAAGCTCAATCCAGCCAGCTGCTAGTTTTTGTTAGTTTCCTTGGAATACAGTCACATGCACTCATGTACCTATTGGGTGTAATCGGCTGCTTTTGCTCTAAACTGAAGAACTGAGTAGCTGCAAAATAGACAGTATGGCCTCAAAAGCCTAGAATATTTACTATCTGCTAAATTTGTTAACCCTTGGATGACACAGGAAAACAGAAGCCTGAGATTCCTTTTTTAAATACCTTTAGCTAAAAGAGTTACAAACCATCCTCAATTCACATCTGTTTTTTGGGCCAGGTTTATTTCAATGTTTATATTTTTATAAAAATTAAGGTCAATCCAGTGGACCAATACTTACTTTGGCTACTGTAATATAGCAACTGAGTTCAATATACAGAAACACTGTGACACAGCAGCGATCAGACTCTGGGTTCTGACCCTTTTGTTTATTATGCTGCAAATTCTCTAATTTTATACATAATGCATCCTGCAAAAGTGCCAAAATTAGGCAACAGACCTAGATATGAGTGGAGGTTTCTTCTCAGCAAGATCAAATACATTTAAAATTACCAATTTTATATCATCTTGGATTTAAAATTACCAATTTTATATCATCTTGGATTTAATCTTAGATGCTTTATATCTTTCCATCCATTGGCTTAAGTCCACTTAAAGGTTCAGTTGAGGCTTAACATCATTATGCTTGTAACATCTAGTAACATCTTGATCTTAGTTTCAAGTGTACCAAGTTTGTGAGAACTACCCTTTTCTTTGAATAGTGCTGGTTTCTGTATTTGTTTTCATCGTTATCAGGCAATAAATGAAATAAAATACTGTACTACAGTATGACATATGGAGTAATGCTTACCAAATTCACCTTCTGGCTGGCAGGTAGTACAACCTTGATTGTTTACCAGCTGATATAAAACCACAACTGGCATAAAAGAGTGATTTCAAGGTTTTAACATACGAATAAATAAAAGATGACAGGTTGAATGTAAAAAAAAAAAGTCACCTGTTTTGAACTTTGAAAAATTCTGTTTAAAGAAATGGTTCTACCGCTTTAAAGGTCACTGAACATTTAAAACTCACAACTCACACACAAGAATACTGAGATCGTATTCTGAGAATGTAATACTGAGAATGTAAATAATGTGTTCAAGGTTGTAAAAAAAAATGCTTAACAGTTTCAAATATTCATTAAAAAACAAGCAAGTAGGCATCAGCTAAACCTATTAGGCTGATGTTAGTGTGAAAGGTATTCAATAATGATAAAAATTTTAGATCAGTCTTTTCATATTGACACAAAAATAATTTTTATTTTGCAATAAAATGAATTCATACCTTTTCTCTGCTGCTGCCACGTTTATTGAATCCATTATGTTTTTCACAGTTTCTAGTATCTGTTTAGCTCTGATAGTGTGCTGTTCAAACTTTGTTTTCACTGCTGACTGCGAGATACACTCCTGCGAGGGGCCCAAGCCATAACACATTACTGTAATTCCATCCAAACATTTTCAGGAATTTAAACACAAAAACTTGCTGTTCATAACATTAACCAAAACAGACATAAGGAAAGAAAATAAATGAAACATAAACACAACTTAAAGTTATAAAAGTTAAAAAAAGTCAAGGATTCAAAAGTAAAAAAGCTTTAACAGCAAGTTCATAGCTTTGTGTAATTTTACACAGTAATGTGCAATGGATCTTTGACTATACTATCTTCAAAAACAAATTAAAAAGGGTACTATTTTCAATGTTAAAAAAGATTTCCTATTAGATTACTAATTTTACTTGGATCACCTTTAATCTATTTCTAGTTCATCTATCTTGATCTTTCTCAAATTTGTAATTGATAATCTCATAAAGTTCTTAAGCCATGCAACCAGAATTCTACATTGAAAAAAATTAGTCGAATGATGCCACATAAAATTCATAAAAGAACTTCTACAGATTAAAGCCTGAACAAACTGGAAAGTACTCTTTTAACAGTACACAACGTAGTATTTTAAATTGTTTATAGAAAATATCTATAGCTATTTCTAAGATAATGCCATTATTGTCATGGGACAATATAGCATGTGCATACAGGTCAGAAGGATACATTATCTCATGTTTTACTTTCAAGTTAACTGCAGCTCTTAACTTACTAACAGTTCTACAAATCAGTGATTCATGACGAGTATTTTTTACACAGAGAATAATACAAGAAAATGCATCACATATGATCATGGATGTTTCTTTTGTGAAATTGTTTCAATTTCAGTATGTGTGCATACTGCTTGTTATTTAAAACACTTAGTGTGATTCATCACTTAAATCTTAGCAAAATTATTAAATTGAAATTGACCTTTCACTTTTACTTCATAGAAAGTCTAATTCTGAAAACAACTTCAAGCATCTATAGAGAAATGCTAGCTGGTCTTCAAACAATCAAGAAACACTCATCTGGGTTACAACATCAATACTCAAAACAGATGTTCTGTAGGACATCATGTTTATTTTTTACAATAAATTTTTAAAAGGATATACCTTCCAACTCTCTAATATTTCCATGAATTTATTTTCTTGAGCTTAATATAAAACTGGTACAAACTGTGATAATTACTTCCTAAAGTAATACTATCCTTTATCAAAATAAATAGCTTTCAAGTTTTAAAGGTAGTCAGTACCCTAGCACTGTTATTCATTACCTTGAAATCATTGGTATACATTTAATCAATGTCCTATTTATAATCTATATTAAGCCTTTACATTTCTAAAATGATTATATTGTTCACTTCACTTTACAGAAAGTGAAAGCACTCAGTCATGTCCGACTCTTTGCGACCCATGGACTATACAGTCCTTGGAATTCTCCAGGCCAGAATACTGGAGTGTATAGAAAACAAAACAGATTCATTTCTTTAGCTCCAGGGTACATGAGGATAATTCATTTAGCTAACAGTTTCCTTAACTCAGAGCCCACTACTTTTTTTCAAAGCATAGTCTCATTTTTGCTCGTCAAGTTCATTTATAAGTTTCTCAATTATCATTAACCTTGAAAAGATTAGTGTTAGGAAGTTAAGAGTATTACTGTTTTGTACATGCCAGAGCAAAAGCCACTAAAACTACATAATATCAACCATAATATCAACCGCTTATTTTTTAATGACCAAAACAAAGCTTTGATTTTACTTTAAATAACTGTCTCATTAATTGCCAAATTAACCTTTACAAAACTATAAAAGAATAAGAATAGTTTTAAAAGAAAAAAAGTTAAAAGAAATTCTATGTTCCTCGATGAAGCAGATCTAGATATCAGCAATGAAGACCCCAAATTTGTAGATAACAGCACAGTATTAGAGCTAGACTAGACAAAAAGGAAAAATCTCCAAGTTATTACAAGTTATTCCCTGATTCAAAAATATACAGTAGTGAATATGTAGGAAGAAGAAAACAGGCAATTGTTTTCTAATTAAAAAGTATGCTTTTTAACTTTTTAACATCAGAACACTGATGTTCTCACTGATTAGAAAAATATCAAAAGTCAACTACAAAAGGAATACTCTATTCCAAATGAAGTACAGGAAATGCTAATTTAAATAAAGCTTCTTTACTGAACCATTTCTCAGAGTCCTGTATACACTAACGTACTTATGAATCTCCATGGAGGTCACATATAGCCTGCAAATAGTACCCAGACTTATTTCATCAGGAACTCTGCTTTCATAAGGTGAAGTTTAAAATACTACACCAGATGATTTAAATTCCATCTTGTCAGAATATGCCAGAGGCTGCTTGAAAACTTATTAAATTAGAAGCAAAACAATAATCACATTTCAGTTAAGATCTTCTGATTTTCTACTTACATCCAAAGAAAATAGCTTACAACTAGTCATATGTAGTTACAAATTTATAAGTATTAATATTTATGTGTAATTAAAACATAAAACAAATTTGTCAAGTCTTCTTGATAAAAGACCCCAAATACCCAGTAACATGCTATTTACCACTCCAAACGTGTTACTTGGAAATATTTTAAACTGACAGAAGTGGAAGAAAGAACACCAAGATACCATATACCTTTCAGCTTCTTCTAAATCAAATGAATCTCAAGAGTTCTATGGTAAAGATCAGATTGTTTGATAAAATGATGAACTTGGTACAGTTTTTCTTTTCACAAAAATTGTAAGACTACACACACACAAACAGAAGTCAATTCTGAAAACAGGAAATGGGCATTTAAGGCCACATGTTGTCATCATAACGTTAAAAAAAAAAATCAAGAAAAGTCATATGGGAAGAATCAAAATACCTGAATTTTAATAACTCCTGTATTGAGTAGGAAATGCCAAAAACTATAATTAAAAATTAATCAACAACGAAATCTGGATACTGAAAGCCACGGAAGACATCCAAAGCTACACTCACAGACAAATTCATTCCACTTTTATAATCAAAGCAGAAAAAAACTTTCTGTAAACATTAGTTGAACTGAATGACTAACAACCAAAAAATGCTATTTAGAAACTGATAAATTATTCAATTAATCTTTAGAGGATACAGCAAAGCAATAAAATCATTGACAAATCTCAATTAAGATTAAAATATATATATTTCTTATATACTTTATCTAATGATATATCTATATATAGGTATATAGACAAATATAGAAAATACAGAAATTTTTAAATAAACAATTTTATACTAAATTATAAATTCTCAGAAATGTATCAATTTATAAGAAATCATAAATTATCAAAATTAATTTTAAAGGTAACAAACTTGAGCTTTGGCCAACAGTTGAAAAGAGCTGTCAATGTAATTACCAAAAAAAGGTTTGGGCATCAAGACAAAATTGTTTGCCCATATGACTATTTCTTTAGGTAAATTCAAATCACTTTTAGCTAATTCTCATTTTATATCTATCATAGCTTTAAACAAAAATTTCAAACTCTAAAGCCTAACATTCTCTACAGCTTCATGGAAAAGCTATTGCTCATAAATAGTTTTTTCCAAACATAATTTTTAGATTCTCAAAAGAACTTGTAAAATAAAAAAGTGAAATATCAAGTTTCTTCTAAAAACATTAGAAAGAACAGTTCCCAACTCTTCCTGATTACTGCAATCACTTGGGGAGCTTTAAACATTTAAGAGATTCCTAGGTCCGTCCTAGCCCTACTGGATTAAGTCTCTGGGATAGGTCAGGAGCCTGCAGGTCTCTAAAGTACCTCGTGTGTTTCTCATCACCAGCCAGGTTTGGGGACCAGTGCTCTACAGCACATCTTTTATTCTTCTCATTCCCACCTCTTCAAGGAGATATTCTGGGAAAGCAAAAGCTGTACCAGGAACCAATATGAAAGAGGTATGAGTGTATAACTGAACAGTACATGATTTGGTAGGAGAAATCAAAGATAAACACATACAGACAAAGAAAGAAAAGCTCAATAAATAAGAAAAGATGAGGGAAACAACAAAAGATACTCTCTCCAATATTTTTCCCATGGATGAAATGACTGTTCCTGATAACAGTGGGTAGAGGATTAAATCTCTTATGCAAGAAAAGGGCAAGAATATAAAAATGATCTTTAATTAACTGGGATATCATGTATCCTACAGCTTAACTTGACAAAACACCTGTTGATATTCCAAGGACCTCTGAAGAATCAGAAACACCTTACCAAGGGAACAGAGAGTATGCTGTCTTAAACATTTTGTATTTGTCTACCTAATGGTCTTTTTTCTTCTCACCAAATTAAAAGTAGGGGATAGTGAGCAAATGATTAATTTAAAAAATTCTGCCAAGTACATTCAATATTTATGTCCTTAGTATTATTATAATAGTTACTACTTATAAGGAAGAATTATAGATGGAAGTTTTTTCAGTTCTGAGTATTTGTGTTCATCTGGGGGTGAGGAGATATGTAATCTAATAAATACAACTAGACAGAGCTAAATTAGAGCCAAGAAGATTAACAGCTGAAGTATTTTTCAGTCAATCTAGGATGTTTCAAGGTCTCTGAATAAAACACCTATCCCAAAATATAACAGGATCTTCTCTCTCCACTGGCACACACATTAGTTATCCCTGCACCTCAGTAGCTTAGATTCCCCTGAAGTATAGGACCTGTATCTTAATTATTCTTGCATCCGTTTGTTTTGTTCAGCACATTTGGCATAAAACGTGGAGAATTAACAGGTGGCAATACAGTTGAGAAATGTAACTAACTTTTGTCAAGTGGTGTTAACTATGTTCTATCAAAAGAAAAGAGATCTTCATTTTGCTCTATTACCCATTCCAACAGCAATTATATTTCTTTAATCTTGTCCCTAACTACTGAATATAGAGTATTATATTCATCACACAACACAATATTAGAAAATATGTCTCATTTAGATACAAATACATTTTTTAAAAAAGAATAAGAAATTACAATCTTTAATTCTCCATTCTTACAGATCATCCATTTCGCAGGGACCTTCTTTCTTCAAACTTTCCTTGCTTCACTTGCTCTGTCAGAAACTACACTAAATAACACCAAAGGTTATTAACAAGGACAGGTAATGAAAACAGAAGATTATGCTCACTTTCCAACCAATGCTAGTTTTATATTAGTCAATACATTCACAAAACTCCTACCTCAAAGATCTGTTCAAAATTCTGAAACTCTTGTAATCTTGCCTGAAAACCTTCTGCAAGTGCCCCACCTGTAATATTTAGGTGAAGAGGTTTAAAACCTGGTATATAACAAGATAAGATATTTGCATGCTACTTTTATAATCTATATTTATATTTCAGAAGGAAATCTATAATGAATACATACCACCTTCTGGCATCCCCTGTGCTTTCTGCTTTCTAGCACTAAGAACTTCCTTTGCAGAAACAAAAAAGATACGATTGCGTGCTTCTAAAGGATCCACAACTCTGAGCTCCTCCACCAAAAAATGCAGGCATCTTTCCATGTGCTGTCTGCGTACCTAGCAAAAAAAGAGGGTATTAAAAGAATTCTAATAACTAAACAAATATGAGTTACAGGGCTATACTAACTCCATTTATAGTGATATTAAGGATGGCATCACGACACAATGGACATGGTTTTGGGTGGACTCCAGGAGTTGGTGATGGACAGAGAGGCCTGGCATGCTGCGGTTCATGGGGTCACAAAGAGTCAGACACGACTGAGCAACTGAACTGAACTGAACTGAACTGATTACTATACTATGTAGTAACAGTTGCCTTATACGTTTTTTTATAACAATTTTTTTTCACCTACTTTTTAAAAAATTGGACTATAGCTGCTTTACAATGTTTTGTTAGTTTTGCCTTATAATTAACAAATAAATCTAAAAATTCTAATAAATGAAGTCTGATACTTGCTGATAGGAAATCTTCCTCTTAATGATTCTTCCTTGAACATTTAATTTAAAATTCTGATGGACCATCAAATACTACACAACCATTAAGAAATATATTGTAGCAAATACTAGTACTTAATGGCACAGGGAAAGGTTCTTAATTCTGTATTAAGGATATATGATGTGTACACATATTTATATAATTAATACGTGGCATACAGGCAACACTCACTAAAATGGGCGGCAATTTAATTTCTTCCTTAGGATTTTATTTTCTAAATTTTCTACAATGAAGCTATTAATACCTTTATTTTTTTTATTAATACCTTTAAAATTAGAAAATAAGTGCTGCAATCAATTTGCTATAATGAAGTTAGTTTTATTTTGGAATCAGAGCATAAACGGTATATTTTTCTTCCAAAAAACACTGGGAATTAAAATTTGGGAGAATGTATTAGCTATGGATTAGAGCTGTGACATTAAGTTTAAGATTAGCACTTGGGTATCTAAATTAGGAATAAGGATTAGAAGTTAGTTAGGGTTTAGTACCAGCATTTAACATTATGGCTATGATAAGAGATCTCCATGTTAAGACTTAATAAAAGTAAAGAGGCATGGAGAAGAACAATCTGTGGGTGCTATCTTCTGATTCTCTGATGATTAAATGAGAGCTTGATTTGAAAGAGTATGATCATAAAACAAGTTAATAACAGGATATAAGGTTTCACATTAAGCAAAATTTCAATTTGGGGGGGGTCAGGGGAAGAATGAAAGCAAATAATCTAACATGTGAATAGTGATGGGACAGTATAAATTTTATTTTTTTAATGTATTTTCTAAAGTTTTTTGTTTGTTTTTGATCAGGCCATGTGGCTTGTGGGATCTTAGTTCCCTAACCAAGGACTGAACCCATGTCCCCTGCAATGGAAGCATGGAATTCTAACCACTGGACTGCCAAAGAATTCTCCATAAGTTTTCTTTAAAAAAAATAATAAATACATACTACTATTAAGATCAGAAATACCATCAAGCAAATTAAATATTACTTGTACACTAAATGCCAGATTCTTCATCCTTTCTAAAAAGTTTCTAAAATCACCAGCGTGACTAAAATGAGAAACTAAAAGCAAAAAATACCAAGCACTGGCAATGACACAAATCAAGCACCACTCTCAATGTGGTGATGGAAATATAAACCTATATGAGCACTTCAGAAAGCTCTTGGGCTGCATTTATTAAAATAGCATTTTCTTTACCTATAATCCAGGAATTCTACTCCTCAGTCTATACCCATGGATTACTGATTCCTACGTTACTGACACTGTGAGTTGGATAAATCTGGTCTGGGGGCAAGAGCTATTCTCTGTTACAGGTTGTTTAACAGCATTGCAAGCTTCTCCCCACTAGATGCCAGTAGCACACAACCCCTCACAGCGAGAACCACTGGTACATATCCAAGAGACATATACACCAGTGTGCAATAAAAAGACATACACAAGAATATGCCCAGCAGCATTATTCGTGATAGCTAAAAGAAGGAAATTTACCCAAATGCCCATCACTAGCAGAATGAAGAGATCAACTGTTATTCACAGGATGAAAGAGTATACCACAACGAGAATGTACTTCATCTATGCACGAAAGAATGGATATACGTCACACGTTTAACGCTGAACAAAAGAAACCTGACACAGAAGGGGACACTACATGGTTCCATTACACAAAGTCGAACAACCCAAAAAATTAATTCAGGCTATCAGAGACACAAGTGGTTATCCTTTGGTAGGAGGGTAGAGGCTAGAAAAGCAGGATACTGGGGTGCTGGAATGTTCTGCTTCTTGACCTGGACCCTTACAAAGGTATTAAATTCGTAAAATTCACTGAGCTGGACACCAGTGATTTGTACACTTTTCTGTTATGTTATACTTAAACAAAGAATTAAAAAGGATGTTTCAAGATCTAAAATGATTTGACAGTACTGTCATAATACAACTTTATTTCAAAGTAGCTTACTATTCTGTCTACTTAGCACATATCCACTTCAGGTTCTGTACAACTATACTCTTTTCTCAAGCAAGAGAATAGCTGCTTATGATGTTCTACTCTATGATGTGTACTGTTTGCTCAGATACCAATGTACATTACTGTATTTCAAAACTTGAGGGAAAAAAATGTAACTTACATCGTCCATATATTCTGGCTCTGATGCAGAGGCATCCCAACGATTATTCAGGATAAAAATATTAGGCTTGGAAAGTCGCTCATTTACCTTGTGAAAAAACTGTTTTTCCTGAAAAACATCCAACACCCAACAGTATGTTCACTTTTAAAGCTACTTTATTTCTATATTTATACGTGAAACCTTATTTGAATCTAAAAGTTTGAACCATTTAACAACAGTGAGAACACCCAGAACACCCACAAAGATAAAAGATCCCAAAGCACTCAGAACATTAAACTTCCAGAGATGACAAAATTAAAATATAAGAAAGCAAAAGTTAAGGTTTTCCTGCTTCTCTCATGAGTACTGAAATTCAATTGAACAAATATTTATCTGTTTCTACTACATGCAGGACATAAGATACTGCTAGATATGATAGTATATTTAAAAATCTACCTCAAATCTTCTTAAAGATTTAGACTAAGTAAATTAATGTAAAACACATGCATCATAATAAACAATAAAAGCTATGTGCCATAAATGCTATAAAATCCAACTAAAATTAAGAAATGATCTATAAAGGAGGAAGTGGTGATAAAGATGGGCTTGATGGTACCGATAATGGCTTTTTGAAGGATGGAAAATTGAGAGGGGAAAGAATTGTGAGCCAAGAATAACATAAACAAAGGTACCAAAGTCAAGATGTATATCAAAGTTTGTTTATCTGACACCTCAAGAATGGAGTTACTCTAACCCAGATTTTAAACATTTACCTCTTTTTTATACCATCAGGTTGTAAACAGCTGTCAGTGCTGTCAGAGCAACAGGGTTTATGATACAGTCGGGCCACATAAACACTGACAACACAGTGACAAAACAGGACTTGGTGGTAACACCTAGGTTTTAATAGTGTTTAGCCATTTATATGCTTCACTATAGCTCTGGATAGTAGATATAAAAACTCTGGAAAGTTTATTTGAGATATGTCTGGTTCTAGACATCCTGGATAAATACTCTTCTGTGTTTAACAGCAGCTTAGAGTGTACACAGGTAAGTGGAAATCTACGGTGTACACAGGTAAACCTTTGTGAGAAAGTTGACAAAACTCAAAATATGAAAAAAGCTTTGCCTGCCAGACAGGGAGGTGAGGTGGGAGTGTTATATCTTATTTAAAATACTTAAGTCAACAGCTTAACAATTCTGGTGTCTGTTCCTTTAGAAACCTGCAAATAACTACAGTGAATGCCAACAACACACCTTGGACTCAAATACTCACTACAAGCTAGAACCATCAATCCAAAATCAGTCCTTCTAGTCCCACAGAAATGCAAACCCCTTCATTCACCCGTGATATTACAGCTTCCTTCTAATGTATGATTTGGATTTACCTTACTTTTCATAATCAGAAAGGATATTACTTCATATTCTATCACTCAAACAAAATAATGATTAGATCCTACCGTGTTCATTAGAGTTGATTCGGAATTTGCAACCAAAACGAAGACATCAGCATCTAAGCAAAACTTATCAATCCAGCTATCCAGCTCTGTAGTGACATCTGTGCCCGGACTAATGGGAATAAAATAAGAATTATACTTTATATATATATATATGTACCTATATATTTTTTCTTTTTGCCATGTTGCACAGCATGTAGGATATGAAATCCCCAGTTCCCTAATCAGGGACGAACTCACACCCCCTGCACAGAAGCGCAGATTCTTAACCATTAGACCTCCAAGGAAGTCCCTATACATTCTTTAAAAAGAAAATTTAGATTACAGAGAGATAATTTTTTTTTAACTTTTAAGAATTAGTCGAAGTCTAAAGGATAGATTTCTACCAATTATCAGTCTGAGGCCTAGGAGATTTAAATTACTTTCTCACCTATCAGAGAGCAGTTGTAGAAAGTTGAGAATTGTACGCTATATATTTCTGTTCTGCTGACAACTCCCAGAACCTATCCAACTGACAACTAAACAAATGTTAAAAATGTTTATTTATTAAAGAGAGAAAACTTCATGATTTTTGACAAAACAAGTAACATGAGGAATATTTAAGATCTTTATGCTTTAATATACAATATTTGTTGTTCTCTTTCTGACCTACTCTACTCTGTGTGTCAGACTCTCTAGATCCATCCGCATCTCCACAAATGACCCTATTTCCTTTTTATGGCTGAGTAATATTTCACTGTATATATGTGCCACTTCTTTATCCATTAATCTGTCATTAGATATTTAGGTTGTGTCCTTGTCCTGACTACCTTAAGTAATGCTGCAATGAACACTGGGGTACATGTGTCCTTTTAAATTATGGTTTTCTCAGGGAGATTAAGACTGATATATGTGTGTATATACATACATATATATATATATACACACACACACTACCATATGTTAAAATAGATAGCTAGTGGGAACCCGCTATGAAGCACAGGAAGTCCTGTTTGGTGGTCTGTGATGACCTAGACTGGTGGGGTGGCGGGAGGTCTGGGAGGCCTAAGGGAGGGGACATATGCACATATATAGTTGATTCACTTTATTGTACAGCAAAAACTAGCACAGCATTATAAAGCAATTATATTCTAATAAAAAAAATTTTATGCTTTAGGAGGCTGAAAATAAGCACTAGAAAAAAAATGAGGCTAATGCACAATTTATACTATGAAAAGTATAGTCCAACTGTACATACATTGGCTTGATGTATCCTGTGACCAGCTGGCAAGATAAACAGGTTGGGGTCATGGATACAGTCTGGCCATGAAGTAAAAGAAAAATTAAAACTATTATATCTAAACTAAATGCTTTTAGGCGATTTCTCTGGCAGTTCAATGGTTAGGGGGTGTAAGTTCAATCCCTAGTTGAGGCACTAAGATGCCATATAACACATGGTATGGCCAAAAATTAATTATTAAAAAAATTAAAACATAAAAAAATAAACTCAATGTTTTTATCTCCCAAGTACCTTTTCTCTCATCGAAGCTATTTCTGTTGATTACTTGAAATACTCTTTCAATCAAAAGGGAAGGCCCTCATCAAATTAAAAATAAAATTCCATAAAACACTGAAATTTTAACTTAAAAAAGCATACCACAATTTTTAAAAAATCATTTAACTACTTTTTTTTGGTTAAGGACTCTGCTAAAAGGACACACCGTTTTATTAAGAATCAATGTAGCTGGATGATTTTTAAAGAATGTATCAAATGCAGGTTAAACAGAAGAGCTAGGAATAAATTACAAAAGCATCTGATTAATTCTTGAACAACGAAAAGCTGTATGAACTGTCCAGCAGTTATTTTGGGAAGCTAGGTCTCAAGAATGATTACTGATTAAAAACAATAACTGGTTAGAGTTATCTATCAAAGATATCTGGGCTCCCAAGGATGTTGGTTCAATCCCTGGGTCAAGAAGATACCCCAAAGAAAGAAATGGCAACTCACTACAGCATTCTTGCCTGGGAAATCCCTTGGACAGAGAAGCCTGGTGGGCTACAGTCCATGGAGTCAAGAGTTGGACACAACTCAGCGACTAAACCACAATAATCAACATATCTAGAATCAGACAGTCTCTAAGGCCCAGCTCATTATCCAAACTACAAAGTCAATCTGGTGAAAAAAGTGGTCAGTTCTTGAAATTTCCTGTACTAGAATCATACTGGTAAATCAGCACTTTCATGTAACCATTAAGAAACAAAATAAAAAATAATACCTTAAATGTTCTGTTACAATCTAGCAAAGCAGAAAAAAGCAGCACAAAAATTAAAAATTTTTATGTAATGCATTCTACACGCAAGCAACATTTCTATTAAACAAAACTTTAACAATGAGAAAACACTTCATATGTAATTTTACCTGTCTACTAAAACCAGGTCATCTCTCAAGAGGGCACATTTTGCCTTTGGCCAAAACACATGCACAAGACACCCAGCTTTCAAGTCTTTGTCCATATGAAGGGCGTGGGCGAGCTGATTAACTGTCTAAAGAGGGAAGGGAAGAAGAAAAAAAACTACTTGTAACAAAATACAAGAAAAATTTTAAATATTAGGACTTGCTAAGCTTATTTTTGCAAAACATGTAGAAAAAGTAGAACTTTATATAATTTGAAATAAAACCATCTGGGGAAATCTTGAAAAACCTGAGGTTAAAAATTACCAAGTAGGAAAAAAATAATAGCCATGAAAACAGTTGACTCATACCATCGTGCCAAACAATGTGGGCTGGAAACATTCTAAATGCCCCAACAAATGGCATCCTATGCAACACCTGAACTTGATTAAACTGTATGTATGAAAAAAAATCTACAATATATTGAGGGAAAAAAAGCAAATCAGAAAATAGCATATAAAACCATTTTCTTTTAAAACTACAGAGAAACACCAATTTCACTCTATACCAAAGTATTTCCACTGATTTTGGAAGTGTGTGAGTTGTGGAGTTTCTTTTTTTCTAATTGTATTTCCTGACTCTTCTAAGATGAATTTATTGCTTACTAATCGGGGGGTAGGTGCGGGTAAAGGAATGTCACTAGGCAGTATTCACACAAGCATGCTTTAAAGTTAATGACTATGCCCACTCGCTGGGCTGGATGAAGCACAAGCTGGAATCAAGATTGCCAGGAGAAATATCAATAACCTCAGATATGAAGATGACACCACCCTTATGGCAGAAAGCGAAGAACAACTAAAGAGCCTTGCGATGAAAGTGAAAGAGGAGAGTGAAAACGTTGGCTTAAAACTCAACATTCAGAAAACTAAGATCATGGTATCTGGTCCCATCACTTCATAGCAAATAGATGGGGAAACAGTGAAAACAGTGACAGACTTTATTTATAGAAAAGGAAAGGGAAGTGAGGTCACTCAGTGGTGTCCGACTCTTTGCGACCCCATGGACTGTAGCCCTACCAGGCTCCTCTGTCCATGGGATTTTACAGGCAAGAATACTGCAGTGGGTTGTCATTTCCTTCCCCAGGAGATCTTCTTGATCCAGGGATTGACCTGGGTCTCTGGCATTGTAGGCAGATGCTTTACCATCAGAGACACCAGGGAAGTCCACCAGGGAAGTTATTTTTGGGGGGCTCCAAAATCACTGCAGATGGTGACTGCAGCCACGAACTTAAAAGACATTTGCTCCTTGGAAGAAAAGCTATGACCAACCTAGACAGCATACTAAAAAGCAGAGACATTACTTTGCCAACAAAGGTCTGTCTAGTCAAAGCTATGGTTTTTCCAGTAGTCATGTATGGATGTGAGACTTGGACTGTAAAGAAAGCTGAGCGCAGAAGAATTGATGCTTTTGAACTGTGGTGTTGGAGAAGACTTTTGAGAGTCCCTTGTACTCCAAGGAGATCCAACCAGTCCATCCTAAAGGAAATCAGTCCTGAATATTCTTTGGAAGGACTGATGCTGAAACTGAAACTCCAATACTTTGGCCACCTGATGGGAAGAACTGACTCATTTGAAAAGACCCCGATGCTGGGAAAGATTGAAGGCAGGAGGAGAAGGGGACGACAGGGAATGAGATGGTTGGATGGCATCACTGACTCAATGAACATGAGTTTGAGTAAACTCCAGGAGTTGGAGATAGACAGGGAAGCATGGTGTGCTGCAGTCCAGGGGGTCACAAAGAGTCAGACACGACTGACCAATTGAACTGAACTGACTGATGGCCTCTCTTTCCGTTTAAGCTCCCTAAAATATTTCTACTCCTGAAGATGACTTCTGATATACATTCATTTATTATCTTTCATGTATGTGTTAAATTAAACATACAATTAAGTTCAAAGGGCTTAAGACAAAATTAATAATCAAGGAAAGGGCATCAGCACACATACCTCTGTGATTCTTTTGCAATCTACATGAAACTTTAAAAGGGAAACATCTATTATCAAATGGCCACAGTAGTCCTGATCAGGGTTGAAGTGAATTTCCACAGTGACAATGATAGGTAGTGTTTTTTTTGCTTCCTTTTATAAACTTTCTGATAGAATTACAAACCTGTGACTCCTCTGTATGGCTTAAAAGTTTGAATATTTTCATAAATATCATCTCATTTATTGTTCATAAATAAATACTGAAGGGTATTAGACCGATTGAGTTACCTGCTGTGATCAAACAGCAAACTCACAGGAGGATGACTAGACCTATGAATTTGCCTACAGTTTAGTCAAAACTAAAATGGCATGGATCTTCACATACTGAACTTCTGTATTTGTGGGAAAGCTCTTATGACTGAAGTGAATATAATGAGAAACAGTGCCTTTTCCACCTGCTTTCATACCAAAGCAAACACCTTGCATCCTAATTGTTTTTTCTTTTTGTTTTGGCTGAAAAAACCTAGTGCCACTGAATTCCTTAAGAAATTTATACAAGGTAGGGAACTACCGGAGAAGGCAATGGCACCCCACTCCAGTACTCTTGCCTGGAAAATCCCATGGACGGAGGAGCCTTGTGGGCTGCATTCCATGGGGTCGCTAAGAGTTGGAGACGACTGAGTGATTTCACTTTCACTTTTCACTTTCATGCACTAGAGAAGGAAATGGCAACCGACTACAGTATTCTTGCCTGGAGAATCCCAGGGATGGGGAAGCCTGGTGGGCTGCTGTCTATGGGGTCACACAGAGTCGGACACGACTGAAGTGACTTAGCAGCCGCAGCAGCAGGGAACTACCACTGGCCTTTATCTGATAAAGTATAGCATTTAGACATGAATTAGCTTACCAAATATTCCAAAGGCAAAAACAGTTTCTAAAGACACAGATTTGGGTCAAAAACAGATTCCAGAGCCCAATTTTTTAAACAAAGTTTTGTTCAGAAAGACAAGATTTGTGATTAAACAGCGATGACACACTTCAGTAATGTTCTTTTCACTGGGAACAGCACTTTAAAATTTTTATAAACTTTTCATTCTAATTTATCTTCATTTTAAGTTAAGGACAGGTTTGATTCTTCTAAGAATTTAGCTCTGAAGCAAAAGTACTTTAGGAAATCCAAAATATTACTGATGGTTTTAAAAGCTATGACCCTGTATGCAAGACAGCAAAAAAGACACAGATGTGTATAGTGGACTTTTGGACTCAGAGGGAGAGGGAGAGGGTGGGATGATTTGGGAGAATAGCATTGAAACATGTATACTATCATGTAAGAATCGAATCACCAGTCTATGTTCAATGCAGGATACAGCATGCTTGGGGCTGGTGCACGGGGATGACCCAAAGGGATGTTGTGGGGAGGGAGGTGGGAGGGGGGTTCATGTTTGGGATCGCATGTACACCCGTGGTGGATTCATGTCAATGTATGGCAAAACCAATTATTAAAAATTTAAAAAGAAAAAAATAATAATAAAAAGAATTAAAAAGTAAAAGCTATGAAGAGAAATACTAATGGTTCTTCCATCTCTAGCAATGCAGACATCTTGTAAAAAGGCTTTCCAAAAGAAAAAGTTAAGGACATTATTTCAGGTGCATTATGCTACTAAAGGTCAAACAGTATACCTTCACACTCTTTTTTTCATCTGACCCTTCTGTCATGAGATAGGCTTTATCTCCATCGGTTCCTTCAACACTCAGGAAGCAATTGGTTGTATGGCCAATCCCACTAGGGAGGACTTTATCCCACAACATGGCATTGATAACAGAACTCTTCCCACTGCTTGTCCTGAAGAATGAATACACAAAATCACGACAAAACATAATGATAAAAATTTTGTTCTTTCACTGGGTCAAAGGCCAACTTTTTTAGAATGCAAATTTTGTACAAAAATTTCACCAGCTTCCATTTTTTATGAAAAAGTTGACAACTTGATTTACATAACTATTAGCAACGTACATTTCAGAAAAATAAAATGGAGGAAAACAAATCCTACTCCCATAAAGCTATCCTCCCTTACCCTTTTTATCTTTCTTGCTTTTTGATTCCCATCACAAGGTGTTGTCTAATATCCCAAAAATCTGGGCGGGACCTTCTTCACATGCAAAACCCATTCCTATTTCTTCTTCTCAAGTAGGACAACTGAGTCATCACTTCCCCAACAAGCCTCTTCCCTCCGACTCTGACTCCTACTCCACCCTAACCTGAGGTAGGATCTCCTTCATGGACTTACTTCATACTGCTGTTGCTGCTGTTGCTGTGTTGCTTCAGTCATGTCTGACTCTGTGCGACCCCAGAGACGGCAGCCCAGCAGGCTCCGCCGTCCCTGGGATTCTCCAGGCAAGAACACTGGAGTGGGTTGCCATTTCCTTCTCCAATGCATCAAAGTGAAAAGCGAAAGTGAAGTCGCTCAGTTGTGTCCGACTCTTAGCGACCCCATGGACTGCAGCCTACCAGGCTCCTCCATCCATGGGATTTTCCAGGCAAGAGTACCGGAGTGGGGTGCCATTGCCTTCTCCTTACTTCATACTAGACTCTGCATAAGGTCAAGCGGGTAAACCAAATAAATAAAAGACAAACAGAAACAGAGCTTGAAGAAAAGTTTTCAAGGACATAAACAAGGTGGTTTAGTAGAGAATAACTGAAAAGGAATACCTTAGATAGCTTGATCTGGAAAGGTTTCTATAGTATCATTTAGAATGAGACTTAAAAAATGCAAAGGAGTCAGACACTGAACAAGACACAGAGAATTCTATACATAGGCTACCACCAAGCACTAAAGCCCTAAGATGGGAAATAGCTTAGAAGGCCTACGAGGTTAGCTTAATGAGTAAATCAATTCCTCCACTGATACACAACACATGATATCTGAACAACCAAGTATGGGCCTTGTCATTTGTCTTTGCATCTCTAGTGCCTAACAGAGTGACTGGTACATAGACAGTTAACAAATGGTCCCTAAATTAATGTATGAGCTGTGGCAGAAACCATTCTTTTCACTCCAGAATTTCTTTAAGGCATGGCATGTCTTATTCTTTCTCTGGGAATCATGGAGCTGAAAACCTTTTTGGAAGACACACTTGATAATCAATAGAAACTTAAAAGAGTGAGTCACAAATTATACTTATCTGTTTTTCTATTCTTATAATTGGCTAAGAAGCCAATTCTTAGAGATGAGCACCCTTAAAAAAGAAATGACTTTCATAAAGCTTTATTTTATACCAGGAACTAAAATGAACAAATTCTTTTACATGCTAATAGCTTTAACATTTAATATTAGCAGAAACTGCTGTAAACAGGAGGAGAAGGAATACCCTTGCTGAAACATCAAAAACAAAGCTGCAAACTATCCTTGAGAGGAATAGTAAAGAATTACCTGCCAAAAAATGCCACCTTCATATGTCTCCGAGACAGCACCTCACCAATGATGGAAAGCTTGTTTCTATACCTCTGTATTTCTATCAGATCATCCTCCGTAGCTACTCGGTCAAGTTCTGGATTCTTATATGTTGCTGCGAAATTAAAATGGTGTTAGACTAATACAGATGAATATTAAGTTAATTATAGGGCTTCCCTTGTAGCTCAGTCAGTAAAGAATCTGCCTGCAGTGTAGGAGACCTGGGTTTGATTCCTGGGTTGGAAAGATCCCTGGAGTAGGAAATGGCAAACCACTCCAATAATTAGAAAACAGAATACTTAAGATGTACATACATTTCAGTTTTGTTCTATATTAACATGACATTTGAAAATAAAAATAGCATGGTATCTGAATATTTGGTAAATGGTGAATGCCTTGTTGCAACGGGTCATTAAGAATACTGCTCAGAATTACAAGATTATTAAAAATTACAGAGGTCCAGTCAAAAGGGTATTTATTTATTTTTAAAATGTTTACTTGGTTGTACCATGTCTTAGTGCAGCATGTAGGATCTAGTTCCCTGACCAGGATTTGAACCCAGGTCCTCTGCATTGAGACAGAGTCTTAGCCACTGGACTACCAGGAAAGACCCCAAAGGGTATTTACTATTCATCTAATACAAAGTACCCACCTAAGACCAAAACGCATTTCTGAACAGAGTAACTAGAACCTAATATCCACCAATTATAATTTCATTCTGACAGGAGCTTCAAATCTTGAACTGAGAAAAGGGATTCACATGCTAAGAGTGAGGTCTGAATAGGTAATGGTTGTTCAGTCACTAAGCTCTGTCTGACTCTTTGTGATGCCATGGACCATAGCATGCCAGGCTTCCCTGTCCTTCACTATGCTCAAATTCATGTCCATTGAGTCGGCAATGCTATCTAACCATCTCATCCTCTGCCATCCTCTTCTCCTTTTGCCTTCAATCTTTCTCAGCATCAGGTGGCCAAAGTATTGAAGCTTCAGCTTTAGCATCAATCCTTCCAATGACTATTCAGGGTTGATTTCCTTTAGGGCTGACTGGTTTGATCTCCTTGCTCTCCAAGGGACTCTCAAGAGTCTTTTCCAGCACCACAGTTCAAAAGCATCAATTCTTTGGTGCTCAGGCTTTATGGTCCAACTCTCACATCCATACTTGACTACTGGAAAAACCATAGCTTTGACTATTCGGACCTTTGTTGGCGGAGTGATGTCTCTGCTTTTAATACAATGTCTAGGTTTGTTACGGCTTTCCTGTCTCACTTTTCACTAAAATAGATCTGAGATGTTGACTTAACTGTTGAGTTGACAGGGAGATAAGTATAATGGCTAAATGTGGGCCGCTTGACTTTTTAGTCTGGGCATTTACAAGCTGTGCGATCTTTGGCAAGCTGCTTACCTTTTCTGTGCCTTAAGTCCTTTATCTTTAAAATGAGTGATTAAAATCTGCCTCAGTGTTAAGTATTAAATGAGCTATCATTAACTGCTTAGAACAGGACCTCACACATACACTTCTTAGTTGCTATTAATATAATTCAATCATCCTCCTTTGGTCAGTAGAAATGGGTTTTCTTATGGTATCTCATATAGCACAATGCTCTGGGTGTGTTCTGTATCCAAGGTTGAAAGAATAAAGGATCTTTATATATTTTCAAAGTAATTATTTTAAAAACTTAGAGAAACTAACCTTCAACAAACTGTGATCCTTCTGTAACAAACTCCAGTAACTGGTCGAAGATTGCTGTAATTGTCTTCTTAGCCAGCACGAAGTGCTTCAATGGAGAAGCAGTTTCTGCCATTATGCTGAAAATAAAAAGTTAGAAAAGTACGAGTTAAAGACACATGAGTTAATGACACTTTTCAGCAACACTGACTCCCCAATGAAACAAACTTCCAAAATATTTATTTGGCTCTGCTGGGTCTTAGTTATAGTTTGTGGGCTCTTCAGCTGCAGCATTCAAGCTCTTAATGGTGGCATGTGGGATCTAGTTCCCTGACCAGGGATCAAACTCAGGCCCCCTGCATTGGGAGTGTGGAGTCTTAGCCATTGCACCACCAGGGAAGTCCCCCTAAATAGTCTTATGTAGCTGTTTTTGGGAGAGAAGTGATTTACTCAGACAATTAAAGACTACTTTTGGGCAATATTCCACTAAAATATGTGAAGTCTATTGCCCAAAATTTGACTGCAATTTCTACTTTAGTTCCCTTAATTCTGAGTGCATGTGACTCTATTTTTTACCCCAAAACTTTAAACTTTTTATTTTGTACTGTTAGTTAGTTCAGTCGCTCAGTCGTGTCCGATTCTTTGCGACCCCATGAATCACAGCATGTCAGGCCTCCCTGTCCATCACCATCTCCCGGAGTTCACTCAAACTCACATCCATCGAGTTGGTGATACCATCCAGCCATCTCATCCTCTGTCGTCCCCTTTTCCTCCTGCCCCCAATCCCTCCCAGCATCAGAGTCTTTTCCAATGAGTCAACTCGTCACATGAGGTGGCCAAAGTACTGGAGTTTCAGCTTTAGCATCATTCCTTCCAAAGAAATCCCAGGACTGATCTCCTTCAGAATGGACTGGTTGGATCTCCTTGCAGTCCAAGGGACTCTCAAGAGTCTTCTCCAACACCCCAGTTCAAAAGCATCAATTCTTCAGTGCTCTGCTTTCTTCACAGTCCAACTCTCACATCCATACACGACCACAGGAAAAACCATAGCCTTGACTAGACGGACCTTAGTTGGCAAAGTAATGTCTCTGCTTTTCAATATGCTATCTAGGTTGGTCATAACTTTTCTTCCAAGAAGCAAGCGTCTTTTAATTTCATGGCTGCAGTCACCATCTGCAGTGATTTTGGAGACCAAAAAGATAACTGGGGCATAGTCAATTAACAATGTTGTGGCAGTTTCAGGTGAACCTTGAAGGTACTCAGCCGTACATAGGTGTGCTAAGTCACTTCAGTCGTGGCCAACTCTTTGTGACCCCATGGTCTATAGCCTGCCAGGCTACTCTGTCCATGGGATTCTCCAGGCAAGAATACTGAAGTGGACTGCCATGTCCCCCTCCAGGGGATCTTTCAGACCCAGGAATTGGACTGGTGTCTCCTGCATTGGCGAGTTCTTTACCACTAGCACTACCTGGGAAGCCATACATATACATGTATCCATTCTCTCCCAACCCTCCTCCCATCTAGGCTAGCATATAACATGAAGCAGAGTTCCATGTGCTATACAGTAGGTCCTTATTGATTATCCATTTTATATATAGCAGTGTGTACAAGACCTTCTCAAAGTCCCTAACTATCCCTTCCCCTGGCAACCGTAAGTTCCTTTTCTATGAGTCTTTTTCTGTTTTGTAAGTTTATTTGTACCATCTCTTTTCAGATTCCACATACAAGGGATGTCATAGGATATTTCTCCTTCTCTGACTCATTTCATTCAGTATGACACTCTCTAGGCCCATCCATGCTGCTGCAAATGGTATTATTTCATTCTTTTTAATGGATGAGTAATATTCCATTGTGATATATGTACTGCATCTTTTTTATCCAGTCCTCTGCAGACAGACATTTAGGTTTCTTCCATGTCTTGGCTATTATAAACAGTGTTGCAATGAACACTGGGGTGCATGTATCCTTTTGGATGTTCTTTTGCAGATCTATGCTCAGGAGTAGGATTGCTGGATCATATGGTAGCTCTATTTTTAGTTTTTTAAGGAACCTCCATACTGTTCTCCATGGTGACTCTATCAATTCCCATAGTGACTATTACATTCCCATAAGCAATATAGGCTGAAACTCCAGTACTTTGGTCACCTCATGCAAAGAGTTGACTCATTGGAAAAGACTCTGATGCTGGGAGGGATTGGGGGCAGGAGGAAAAGGGGACGACAGAGGATGAGATGGCTGGATGGCATCACCGACTCCATGGATGTGAGTTTGAGCGAACTTCAGGAGTTGGTGATGGACAGGGAGGCTTGGCATGCTGCAATTCATGGGGTCTCAAAGAGTCCGACACGACTGAGCAACTGAACTGACTGAAGCAATATAGAAGGGTTCTTTTCTCTCCACACCGTCTCCAGCATTTGTTGTTTTTGGATTTTTTGATGACAGCCATTCTAACTGCTGTGAGGTGATATCTCATTGTAGTTTTGATTTGCATTTCTCTAATAACTACTGAAGCTGAACATCTTTTCATGTGCCTATTGGTCATCTGTATGTCCTCTTTGGAGAAATGTCTATTCAGGTCTTCTGCCCATTTTTTTGAATGGGTTATTTGTTTTCATGCTAAGTGCATGTGACTCTTAACTACATCAGGGAACAGGATGAGTGAGATGAAGCCAAGTTCACCAACACTAAGTTACTGTCTCTCAATCTGGACCTCTAGGTGGGTGGAGGTAGACAGGTAGAGTGAGTAAATAAAACTTCAACATCATATTAACGTTTGACGCAATACTAACGCTTAGAAATTAATTTTCGTCGCAACAAATAAGGAGGCAAGCTTTAAAAAGAGCAATACTAACGTTTAGAAAGTAGGAGTTCTCATCGCAGCAAATAAGTAGACAAGCCTTATAAAGAGTATCAACATTTCCAGCCAAAGTAACAAGAACTTCAAGGAATTTAAGTTAAGAAAAATAATTTTTGGTGGTAGCTTCTCATAAAAAGCACCCAACAAAACCGATCACACACCGGTCTAATCCTCGTGTGCATGTGTGTAATATGGAGCAGAGCAGCCATAAAGAAGGCTGAGACTTCCAAGGGGTCAGAAAATGACTGACCGAAGGGCTGCATGAGAAAGCACGGTGAGAGTAACCACCCGGTTCAGCCGGTTGTGAACGCCTGCCTTGGAGAAAGGCCTTTCCCGTCCTCCACACCAGGCGCGGGAGCCCCGCCTGCGGGGCTCGGGGCCAGACCCCACCCCCGTCCCTCGAGCCTTTGCCCGGGCCCGGCCGCCCGACTCCCTGGGCTCTGACCTCGCGGGGTGTGCGGGCCCGACCCGGGCGCCGGCCCCACTCGCAACCCCTACGGCTCGCTCCTTTGCCGCAGACCCGCGGCGGCGCCTCTTCAAAGAGCGCCCCGCGCACGACTCCCCGCCCCCTGTTCCCCGGCAGGACGAAGGTCACCCGAACAAAGTGAACCGATCCGCGGCCGAGACAGCGGGCACTCACACAGTCCAGGCTCCGACTTGTCACCCAGTAACCGCACCTCAGCCACAGCCCTCAAGCAGCCTCATTCTCCCAAAACATGCTGGGAAACTAAGACGGGGCGGGAGAGGCACGAGGGCGGTTACTTCCGGTCTCCTGCCCTCCCGGATTTTGTTTGGCTCCATGACCGGAAGTGCGTCTTCGCAAACGTCATATTTCTTAAGGGCAGAGAGCAAAGAGTTTTTGTTGGCAGAGAATGCTGCTACAAGAATGCTTTTCAGTTCCCCTAACTTCTGCTTCGCCTCCGTCTGCCTTCAAAATTTTCAAAGCTCTGCCCAGCCTCGGCGTAGCTAGCTGCCAGCGGTTGGTGTAGTGAGGGAGAGCGAAAAGGAGAGGTGCGGTGAGATGAGGTTGGGTTGGGTGCCAGACAAGGAACCTGCTTGCTCGGCCCTCAGCAATAAAGAAAAACCTTTTGACTGATAGACTACCTTAGCTCTGTGTGTGTGTGTGTGTGTGTGTGTGTACGTGTGCGCGCGTGCGCACGCGCGCCCTCACTTACTCGTGTCCAGCTCTTCGTGTGTCCAACTCTTTGCGACCCCGTGGACTCTAGCGTTCTAGACTCCTCTGTGTACAGAATTTTCCAGGCAAGAATACCTGACAAGGTTGCCATTTCTTACTCCTGGGGATCTTCCAGGTCCAGGGATCCAACCTATCTCCCGCCTTTGCAAGCGTATTATTTATCACGGAGCCACTCCTTGACTCAGTTCAGTTCAGTGTTGTCCCCATGGACCGCAGCACGCCCAGCCTGCCTGTCCATCACCAACTCCCGAAGTTTACCCAAACTCATGTCCATTGGGTCGGTGATGCCATCCAACCATCTCATCCTCTGTCCTCCCCTTCTCCTCGTGCCCTCAATCTCTCCCAGAATCAGGGTCTTTTCAAATGAGTCAGCTCTTCACATCAGATGGCCAAAGATTTGGAATTTCAGCATCAACAACAGTCCTTCCAATGAACACTCAGGACTGATCTCCTTTAGGATGGACTGGTTGGATCTCCTTGCAGTCCAGGAACTCTCAAGAGTCTTCTCCGACACCAGTTCAAAAGGACCAAGTCTTCAGCGCTCAGCTTTCTTTACAGTCCAACTCTCACATCCATACATGACTACTGGAAAAACCATAGCTTTGATTAGAGGGACATTTGTTGACAAAGTAATGTCTCTGCTCTTTAATTTGCTGTCTGCGTTGGTCATAACTTTCCTTCCAAGGAGTAAGCATCTCTTAATTTCATGGCTTCAGTCACCATCTGCAGTGATTTTGGAGCCCCCAAAATAAAGTCCCCATTGTTTCCCCAGCTATTTGCCAGGAAGTGATGGGACTGGATGCCATGATCTTAGTTTTCCGAATGTTGAGCTTTAAGCCAGCTTTTTCACTCCTCTCTTTCACTTTCATCAAGAGGCTTTTTAGTTCCTCTTCACTTTCTGCCATAAGGGTGGTGTCATCTGCATATCTGAGGTTATTGATATTTCTCCTGGCAGTCTTGATTCCAGCTTGTGCTTCATCCAGCCCAGCGTTCCTCGTGATGTACTCTGCGTATAAGTTAAATAGGCAGGATTAAAATATATAGCCTTTTTCTATTTGGAACCAGTCTGTTGTTCCATGTCCAGTTCTAACTGTTGCCTCCTAACCTGTGTACAGATTTCTCAAGGGGCAGGTCAAGTGGTCTGGTATTCCCATCTCTTGAAGAATTGTCCACAGTTAGTTGTGATCCACAGAGTCAAAGTTTTTGGAATGGTCAATAAAGCAAAAATAGATGTTTTTCTGGAACTCTCTTGTTCTTTTGATGATCCAGTAGATGTTGGGAATTTGATTTCTGGTCCCTCTGCCTTTGCTAAATCAGCTTGAACATCTGGAAGTTCATGGTTCACATATTGCTGAAGCCTAGCTTGGAGAATTTTGAGTATTGCTTTACTAGCGTGTGAGATGAGTGCAATTGTGCAATAGTTTGAGCATTCCTTGACATTGCCTTTTTTGGGGATTGGTTTGAAAACTGACCTTTTCCAACCTGTGACTAGTGCTTCTCAAACTTTGTACTCAGGAATTTTGTACTTGAGGATCTTATTAAACTGCAGATTCTGATTCATTGGGTCCAAGTGTCCATTTCTAACATCCCTGGAGTATTGCTGCTCCTGGTCTGCACATGGCTCAAAGGAAAGTCCTGGGACTTTCTAGAGTTGGCAAGTGACACAGTTTTGCAATTAAAGCCACTTCATCCTTCTGAGCCTCAGGTACTTCATCCACAAATGCAGAATACTAATACCTACTTCATGGTAAGAGTGAGTATCCAATTATTCAACCAAACACTAACCCTAGGTATTTTGGGGAGATTATTTGTGATTAACATCTATAATCAGTTGACTATGTAAAAGATGGAGAAGCTCTATACAGTCAGCAAAAACAAGATCGGGAGCTGACTGTGGCTCAGGTCATGAACTCATTGTCAAATTCAGACTTAAGTTGAAGAAAGTAGGGAAAACCACTAGACCACTCATAGACCGTTCAGGTATGACCTAAATCAAATCCCTTATAATTATACAGTGGAAGTGAGAAATAGATTCAAGAGATTAGATCTGATAGACAAAGTCCCTGAAGAACTATGGACGGAGATTCATGACATTGTACAGAAGGCAGTGATCAAGAACATCCCCCAAAAGAGAAATGCAAAAAGGCAAAATGGTTGTCTGCTGAGGCCTTACAGCTATGAAATGAAGAGAAGAGAAAGGCAAGGGAACATTTCATGCAAAGATGGGCACAATAAAGGACAGAAATGGTACAGACCTAACAGAAGCAGATATTAAGAAGAGATAGCAAGAATACACAGAAGAACTGTACAAAAAGATCTTCATGATCCAGGTGACCACAATTGTGTGATCACTCACCTAGAGCCAGACATCCTGGAATGCAAAGTCAAGTGGGCCTTAGGAAGCATCACTGCAAACAAAGCTAATGGAGGTGGTGGAATTCCAGTTGAGCTATTTCAAACCCTAAAAGATGATGCTGTGAAAGTGCTGCACTCAATATGCCAGCAAATTTGGAGAACTCAGCAGTGACCACAGGACTGGAAAAGGTCAGTTTTCATTCCAATCCCAAAGAAAGGCAATGCCAAAGAATGCGCAAACTATTGCACAATTGCACTCATCTCACACACTAGTAAAGTAATACTCAAAATTCTCCAGGCCAGGCTTCAACAATACATGAACCATGAACTTCCACATGTTCAAGCTGGATTTAGAAAAGGCAGAGGAACCAGAAATCAAATTCCCAACATCCATTGGATCATTGAAAAAGCAAGAGTTCCAGAAAAACATCTACTTCTGCTTTATTGACCATGCCAAAGCCTTTGACTGTGTGGATCACAACAAACTGTGGAAAATTCTGAAAGAGATGGGACTACCAGACCACCTGGCCTGCCTCCTGAGAAATCTGTATGCAGGTCGGGAAGCAACAGTTAGAACTGGACATGGAACAACAGACTGGTTCCATATTGGGAAAGGAGTATGTCAAGACTATATATTGTCACCCTGCTTCTTTAACTTATACGCAGAGCACATCATGAGAAACGCTGGGCTGGATGAAGCACAAGCTGGAATCAAGATTGCCAGGAGAAATATCAGCAACCTCAGATCTGCAGATGATACCACTCTTAAGGAAGATAGCAAAGAAGAACTAAAAGAACCTCTTGATGAAAGTGAAAGCAGAGAGTGAAAAACTTGGCTTAAAGCTTGATATTCAGAAAAATAAGATCATGGCATCTGGTCCCATCACTTCATGGCAAATAGATGGGGAAACATGGAAACAGTGAGAGACTTTATTTCCTTGGGGCTCCAAAATCACTGCAGATGGTGACGGCAGCCATGAAATTAAGACACTTGCTTCTTGGAAGAAAAGCTATGACCAACCTAGACAGCATGTTAAAAACCAGACACATTTGCCAACAAAGGTCTGTCTAGTCAAGGCTGTGGTTTTTCCAGTAGTCATGTATGGATGTGAGAGTTGAACTAGGAGAAAGCTGAGCGCCGAAGAATTGATGCTTTTGAACTGTGGTGTTGGAAAAGACTTTTGAGAGTCCCTTGAACTGCAAGGAGATCCAACCAGTCCATCCTAAAGAAAATCAGTCCTGAATATTCATTGGATGAATATTGATGTTGAAGCTGAAACTCCAATACTTTGGCCAACTGATGGGAAGAACTGACTCATTTGAAAAGACCCTGATTCTGGGAAAGAATGAATGTGGGAGGAGAATGGGATGACAGAGGATGAGATGGTTGGATGGCATCACTGACTCGATGGACATGAGTTTGAGTAAGCTCCAGAACTGGTGATGGATAGGGAAGCCTGGTGTGCTGCCGTCCATAGTGTCACAAAGAGTCGGACACGACTGAGGGACTGGACTGAATGTAAAAGAGGTTAATTCAGGTAATCTAGGTGATCCAATCAATCAAAAGATTTTAGAGCAGAGCTGATATTTCCTTAATAAAGGCATTCTGCCTGTGGACTGCAGGATCAACTGTTAGTTCCTGCTGAAGCCTTACTGATGACTTGCCCTAAGTGCTTTTTGTTTTAAACAAAATTTTAATTCTCTCACAGTCATATGGAGGCCATATGTCTACAGTCTAAATGTCTGCAGGACTAAGTTCTCTCTGGAGGCTCTAGGGGGAGGTACCTTCCTTGCCTGTTCCAGTTTCTAGTGGCTAGAGGCATTCCCTGGTTTACATCTCCTGCATTGCAGGCAGATTCTTCTACCATCTGAGCCACCAGAGAGGCCCTGCCTTAAAGATACATGGCACCCATCCATCTCTGCCTCTCTCTTCATACGACCTTCTGCCCTTGTCTCAAATCTCTCTCTCCTTCCTTTTATATGGCCACTGGTCAGTAGATCCAGTATGGGAATTGGGATCGTGGGTCCTAAATCCAGGTTGATCTCATCTCAAGATCCTTAACTTATCTTCAAAGGTGCTATTTCTGAGTAAGATCGCATTCACAGATATCAACAGTTAGAACTTGGACACATATTTTGGGGAGATACTGTCCAACCTATTATTACACTTGTATTTTCTTTAGACCATGGTTTGCTTTTTCACCCTTTAGAAAATTTTGAAAAGGAAAATCTTAACTATTCTGTGGAAGAACAATCAGACTAAAATAAGGGAAGACAAATGTCATGCTCCCTTCATGTCAGACCTTTCACAATGTGCATTGTGCATCTACAAACAGACCTTCTCAAAGCAGGAGGTTGAAATCACCCTGTGAGAAAAGGTTGGCCCCTTTCTTCACAAGACAGAATTACATTGTAATTCTATATTTAATGTATTTTTTTCATCTCAGACAAGGGTACAAGGGGTGGCACTGACCAAAGCCTTGTCTGCATATGTGTAATTGAAAAAGAAAAAATACTTGGTTGATTGAACTACTTATCAATACAATGCTAACCTGTCAATGTGTTATATAATTTGCCTCAAAAATCTATAAAACTGCATCTCTAACTCCTGAACAATGGAGCAATTCTTGGAGCTTCTGAGAATTTGTTTCCTGGGTTATAATCCTCAATTTGGATGGATTAAATTCTCTTTTCTTCTTAGCTTATTTTTTTGTCAACAAATTGAAGTTTAATTGATGTATGATGTTTTGTTAGTTTCTGGTGTATAGCAAAGTGATTCAGTTGTATATACATATATATACACACATCCGGAGAAGGCGATGGCACCCCACTCCAGTACTCTTGCCTGGAAAATCCCATGGATGGAGGAGCCTGATGGGCTGCAGTCCATGGGGTCGCGAAGAGTCAGACATGACTGAGCGACTTCACTTTCACGAATTGGAGAAGGAAATGGCAACCCACTCCAATGTTCTTGCCTGGAGAATCCCAGGGACGAGGGAGCTTGGTGGGCTGCTGTCTGTGGGGTCACACAGAGTCGGACACGACTGAAGTGACTTAGCAGCAGCAGCAGCAGCACACACATACATATACAATTCCTTTTTCAGGTTTTTTCTATTACAGTTTATTACAAGATACTGAATTATTGAATATAGCTCCCTGTGCTATACAATAGGACATTTTGTTTATCTCTTTAATAGTTTGTATCTGCTTATCCCAAACTTCTAATTTATCCCTTCTTCCCTGCTCTTTTCCCCTTTGGGAATCATAAGTTTTTTTTCTATGCCTGTGATTCTTTTTCTGTTTTATAAATAAGTTTATTTGTATCATTTTTTTAAAGCTTTCACATGTAAGTAATATGATATTTGTCTTTCTCTGACTTATTTCACTTAGTATAACCTCTAGGTGCACCTAAGTTGCTACAAATGGCATTACAGTATTTCATTCTTTTTATGGCTGAGTAATATTCCAGTATATGTATGTTTATATAATATATATGTATATCCCTATATATTTTGGATATATCTATATATTTATATCTATATATAAATATATATGTCTATTTATGTCTATATCTATATATTTATGTCTATAGATATTTATATCTATATATAGATATATATTTACCCCTATATATTATGGATTTGCCTAGCCAGCAACCCTCAATTCCTTGCAATAAATTTCTTATCCTCTGAACCCTAACTGACACACACTGTAACCCAGCTGACATGGAAGTAAGAGACTATGCTTGGTCTTTGTTGTAAAGCAAATTTTGATAGAAGTACAATTCTAAGGATTCCTAGCAGAAATAATTAGCATACTGTTATGTAAACATTTTGTTTATGGTGTAGAGAGGGAGGTTAGGGAAAGAGATAAAGAATTAAAAAGCACAAAACACTCTGAAATCAAAAGACTTCTATTGTACTTCCCTGACCAATAAGTACCATAATTTAAAATCATGTTAAGGCATTAAGCAAAAAGGAAGGAAATTTTAAGGATGAATTTCAAGCATCAACCAGCATGCGAAAGGTGAAAGCTGTTATCATCCTGAGATTTTCATGTTTATTCAACAAATATATATTGAAGAAGAAATCTTTTAAAGAGCGAGCATGTAACTTAATCTGAAGACCTTGAAAGTGAAGTCACTCAGTCGTGTCTGACTCTTTGTGACCCCATGGACTGTAGCCCACCCGGCTCCTCCGTCCATGGGATTCTCCAGGCAAGAATACAGGAGTGGGTTGCCATTTCCTTCTCCAGGGGATCTTCCCAACCCAGGGATCGAACCCAGGTCTCCCACATTGCAGGCAGACGCTTTAACCTTTGAGCAGACCTTAGTTCGTATCTATACTATGACAGTTAGTAGCTATTTGAAATCATGCTGCTGCTGCTAAGTCACTTCAGTCGTGTCCGACTCTGTGTGACCCCATAGACGGCAGCCCACCAGGCTCCCCCGTCCCTGGGATTCTCCAGGCAAGAACACTGGAGTGGGTTGCCATTTCCTTCTCCAATGCATGAAAGTGAAAAGTGAAAGTGAAGTTGCTCAGTCATATCCAACTCTTCGCGACCCCATGGACTGTAGCCTACCAGGCTCCTCCATCCATGGGATTTTCCAGGCAAGAGTACTGGAGTGGGTTGCCATTGCCTTCTCCGGTGTGAAATCCTAAACCACTCAAAATCAGTTTTGAACACAGGGAATCTCAAAGGTAACTTTTGCTTTATTTATATTATTTGAATTTTTAAAATCATAATAGTATCACTTTACAAATAACAACTACATGTTTAATATAATTACTGTATTTCAAATAAAAGTGACATTACATGTTATAGATTATAAAAATAAGTGTTTTCATATAAGTAACTTAATCCATCATTTTTCTTATTATGGAATACTCATAGGCAAAAACCACATGAATAAACATAAAGAAGAAAGGAGAAAAAAATTAAATATAAAGGCTAAATAAAACAAATAGAGATGAACAAAAACTAAAATTCAATTATTTAAAAACTTATGAAAAACTAGTAAGTATTCAAAAAATTGAAATGGCAATTTCCCATATATAACAAAAACAAGCCAGCCTAAATGACTTTAGAGATAACCCTTTACTAAATCTTTCAAGAAAAGATTAATCTTATCTCATACAGGTTTTTGTAAAGCATAGAACAAGAGAAAAAAACAGCCCAACTCACTTATAAGACTAGAATAACCTTAATACCACTTATAGGAGGTGTAAGTAAGGAAAATCACATGTATGACTATAGAGGCAAATATCCTGTGTGAAATATTAGCTAACTGAATCCAACACTGTATTAAAATTTTTTTTCTACAGGTACAGTTTTCCTAGAAATACAAAGATAATTCAATATTAGAAAATCAACCAATGAAATTCATATTAGCAGACTTATAGCAGAAAGCCCATGTTTATCTCAATAGCTATAGAAAAAAATCACTGCTAAAGTTTAATCCTACTTACAATAAAAAGTCTTCAAAACTAAGAAAACTGCTAAAGGCAACTAAAGAATCTAGTTATTGACTAGAAAATATACTTGACAGGGAGATTAGAGCAGTCTCACACTTAAGGCTAGGAACAAAAAAAGGAATGCCTGCTAATGCTATTCCTGCTGTTTATGGGAGTGGAGGAAGTGACAAATTCTGTGATAAGAAAAAAAGAGCCATTCGGGACTCGCAGACTAGGAGTAAAAAAACAAGTATATAATTTATGACAATTATATGATGATTTACATTAAAAATTAAGGAAAGACAGCTATTAAAACTAAAAAGATTAAAACCCAAACATTTCTATATGCAAAATCAATATTTCAAAATTCAGAAGCTTTCCTGTAAACATGCAGTAACCAATTAGAAAACAAGAAAGCATGTCAAAGCAACCAAAACTAAAGAATCTAGTTATTGACTTAAAAAAAACTGCATACAACCTTTATGGAAAAAATTTTAAAGAACATTAAAAGAGACCTAAGTAAATGGAGAAAAATACAATGTTTATGAAAGCAAAGATTTAACACTATAATGATGTCAATTCCCTCTAAAATGATCATAATTGTAATGCAATTCCAGCAAGACTTTAGATAGAATTTGGAACTGATTCTAAATTTACATGGAAGAAGGAAAAGTCCACCAATTGCTAAAACAATTCTCAAAAGAAGAGCAAAGAGAATAAATTCACGCTACCTGATATTAAGGCATACTGTACTGAGCTGCACACTACTTGATATTAACACATACTGTACTGAACTGAGCTTTCTGTGCTTTATAGCAGTTTCCACTAGCTATTTATTTTACACATGGGATGGGGATTGGGGAGTGAGATCCAAAAGGGAGGGGATATATGTACACATAGAGCTCATTCATTTTATTATACAATAAAAACATAACATTGTAAAGCAATCATACTCCAATTAAAAGAAAGACATACTGGAAAGCTATAATGTTTGAAGTAACTGTTAAAACATGTGATACAATTGCAGGAACAGCTAGGAATATAATGAGTACAGACACAAATTTGTATGCCAATTATGCCCATGGGGAGTGATATACGGTCAAATTGTTATCATGAATCACTGGGAGAAGAATGCATTATTTAACAAATAGTACCGATGAAATTGGCTCACTTGAATGAACAAAAAACTTGAATCATTCTTACATACAGAGAAATTCAGACCTAAACACAAAAGTTACAACCAGAACATTACTAGGAGAAAATGTAGGAAAACAGTTCTGTGACTTTGGGTTTACAGAGGAGTTTGTTAACAAGACTGTAGAAAGCACAAGGTTGTGCTTTCTAACAAGGTGGTAGAAAGCACAACCTGTAAGGTAAAACGTGATGGATCTATCCACATGAAATGTAAAGATTTGTGTTCAACAAAAGACATCAGCAATGGATGGCAATCTGGGAATCTATTCTTTGCAGTGTGTATCATCAACAAAGGACCAATAATTAAAAATTTTAAAGAGCTTCTCAAAAGTAACCAGAAAACCCAATAGAAAAGCAGACAAAGGGCAATTCCCTGGTGGTCCAGTGGTTAGGTCATTGGGCTTTCACTGCAAAAACAAACAAACAAAAAAACAAAGCATATGCAGAAGCACTTCATGAAATGAGAAACCAAAGTGTCTCATGAACATATGAAGACATTTCCAATCTTGTTAGTAATCAAACAATGCAAATTCAAACAATAGTAACATACTGCTTTATGCCCTTCAGATTTACCAAAATCAATTCACTTTATTGTCTATAAGGATGCAGGGAAACATGATCATCTGATGGGTGTATAAACTTGAGCCAGTCTGGATAATATTTTGGATGTATTTAATCACAAGCATACAAAACATATTTACAGAAAGCCCACATCCCTCCAAGGGATAAAAAAAAAAAAAAAATCCCAAACACCTTAACACATACAAGAATGTTTATGGTAGCATTATATAGAAAGTGAACAGTTAGAAACACAAAAGGCACTCTAGCTTCATATTTAACTGGAGTTCTGAAGAATGACAGAGAAGAGTTTCCTGCCCTGTATGGTAAATGCATATAGCTCGAGAAGAGACATTCCATTGTTGTTAAACAGACTAGTAGTGAAACAGGTTTTTAAGGAGTTGAAAGAAAAACTTGGTAACATTACATCCATTGTCCTTGGTTACTCACACAATTTATGGTTAGCTAACAGGAAAATAAGGTCTAATGCCAATGACATTAGTACCCTCCATTACATTATTTTCTCTCTTCAGTTGTCTGGTATGACATTTCACTGAAAAAACAGGATACATTTTCACTTTTTCTAAAATTCTTTGAAGAGTGGTAGAGAATTATGTCTTATTTATTATAGCTTAAAAAGCATTCGACTAACGATGTTAGAGAACCATTTTTTGAGCTATAAATAAGAAGTTTAGATAAGGATTTTGTATTCTCAAATTTGTCATCCATGTTTTACCTGCCTATTTTTTTCCATGTCAATGTATCATTATTTACTTCATGTTTTCCTTTAAACGTTTGCTTAAAAAAAAAAAAATCAGTTCTGTCCTAAGTAAAAGTATTCATGAATGAGATTTGATGTTACATTTTACAACATATAATTTAAAACCATAAAATAAAATTATGTACTATATACAATTATTTTTATGTAATGTGCTTTATGGGTCTAGATTAGATGATTTCTGAGGTTCCTTCCAAATTAACATTCTGTCATTCTGTGTCAGTTTTTCTACTTCGGCAATTTAGTTGTTCAATAAAGAATGCAATTAACTATAATCTTATAACCATAAAGAAGTGTTATGAGGGAACTTCCTGGCGGTCCAGTGGTTAGGACTAAGCGCTTTCACTACTGTGGCCTAGGTTCAGTCTCTGGTTGGGGAATTAAGATTCCACAAGTGCAGCACAGCCAGAAAGAAAAGTGCCATGATATTCTGCTTCTTAAAAATCTAAAATAGACACATTAAAACTTACCAATTCACTACTTCTGTTAGGAAATTATAAAATATTTACAGGGTGTAGAAGTGAGTGATGAGGTATATGGTATGAAAGGAGTAAGTTAACAGATTGCAGAATAGAGAGAAAGAAGAATTAAGACATCCACTGTCTCCTTGCTAACTGGGAAAATTTTACTCTCTTGAGACTTTCTGAAAATCTAAATGAGGTGAGAAAGGGTTGCAAACAGAAGGGTAATCAGTCATAGAATGTAGCTTGAGCAACATATTTCAGAAACATAAGGTTATAGCAGAGAAGTGATAACCCTAAATAAAATGTGCAAGGTCGGCAAGAAAAAAGAATTCAGTACTTTCATAGTTCAGCCAACCAAAATCATGGTAAATGATCTTTAGCCAGATGATCAAAACCAAAAACTAACACCCCTCCCCCAAACAAAACAAAAAACAACCCCATCACCCACCAGAAATGATGCTTCTGTGTTATTTTCATTTGATTCCAATTCCTAATCTTAGCTTACTCTGAAGAATAAGTGCAAAAGTACCAACTAGTTCATCTGTAATGTTTTTCAGTAGCAGACACTATCTAGATATTAAAAACCAGAAAACATTGAGTTTTTATTCAAAATATACTTTTCATTAAAATTTTCAATGTATTATTCATTCAGTTCAATATTTTTAGCAGCAAAAAAAAAGATTTTCCAGGTCATATGTTTGCCTATTTAAAACTCAAAATAAACAACAATAAACTTAACAGTTATGGCAAAAAAAATTCCTTTAAAAAAAGAATTTAAAGTCATTTTTTAAAAAATGTGAATAAAACCAGTAGATAATACAATATTCCTATTTAGCAATGTTTCTTTTTACAATAAAGAAATTACTTTTCACAAATGTGATTTATTTTAGGTTCAGGGAGTTACTAGTTTAATATCAAGGTTATTAAAGAGGATGAACTTAGTAAGGAAGTCGTGGTGATGCTTTAATATGGAAAATCTTTGTATAGAAAATTATTTTCAAATCATTAGTATAGAGCAAACACCATTAAAATTTTTTCATATAAACATGTAAATTACATGTGACAACTTTAAGCTTTGTGTATTTATATTTTACACCATAAATGTACACATTTCTTTCTCTTAGATTTGAATGTTATCTTAAGATATTAATTTATGGAAAGCTAAACCAATACAAGGTATATTTAAAATTCATAAACACAATGCCATGAATAGAAATTCTAATAGATATTCTGTATCTTCAGTCATTAGAACTGAAAGTTACAAAAGACTATCTTCAAAAGTTCATTTTTAATTTACAGGGATGAGACTGTTAATTGTAGTGTAAAACTGACTAACCAAATTTGCTTCTCTGTTGGGATTTACAGTTAATTGTTAACTATTTACTTTCAGTTAAGTAAGTAGTATTGATTATTTTAAGTCAACCTGCTTCCCAGGAGGATTGTGGCTGGTTGATTTTTATTAGCTTTTTCAAATTATGTCACTTTAGCGCTTTTAAGTCATCAGAATTCCATTAAAAATTAATCACAGTAGTTCGGGGGATATATTAACCTGCTTGTAAAAGGTAGTAAGACTGAGAAAACAAGCTAAGACAAACTGTAAAGTGCCAGGAATTAATTCAGAAAATCAAGATTTAAAAATTAGGAATACTGTTAGTTTACTAGGGAGAAAACCCCCCAGAAACCTGTATGTGCTACACCTGTGAATAATTCAGCAATCACCTAACAAGCTGTGGACCCTGTGAAAAGAAGAAACTGGTTAGTATGTGATGACACATATTCAGAGGAACCCAAGAAAGGCGATTTAAAATGCGAAAACTGGCAGATTTACAAGCAGGAAGAGAGGCTTTTGAATATCACACAACCATTTTCAAATAACACTCATTTCAAGGTGAAGATGAAAGGAAAAAAACAAGAGACCCATCACTGTTGTTCACTGCTGACAATAATTCTATTGTGTATTTTTTTATGTATTCTCGAGTCACAAGAGTACAGTAGAATTTGAGTAGAAAAAATACAGAAGCAGTTAGAAAATTTTTTCAGGTAAGTTTGTTTTTCCAAAGAAGTTCATTAAACTAAAAATATAGACTTGCTACCGCAGCAATTTAATGGTCACTCATAGGCTTATTTGAAAGCTGAGTCAAAGCAAAAAGATTTTATTGGACAAACTGGCAGTAAAATGTGGCCTCAAGCTGCAGATTCATCAAAAAAACACCAAATTATACAGTTCTAAAACTTGGATTTAATGCCTCTTGAGTTGTTCCATTACAATCTCTGATTACTAATGCCTGACCAAAAATGTAATGCTATAAGATACACAATTAGAAAATAAAAACAAACCAAGTCATTACTTAAGGTTTGTTTTCTGAAAATCAAATTCCTGAAGCTGAATGGATATTGAAAAAGTATAAAAACTGAATTACCAAGAAGGCAATTCTTGGCTAGGATATAGTCATGAAAAATATCCCAAGGACAAAGCTCAGATTTTTATAACATGGTGTAATGGAAACATCACTAGACTGGAAGCCAAATAACTTGGATTCCACTCCTGTCTGCTCTAACTGGTTTTGTGACCTCGGCCTAATGATAACCTGTTTCTATAAGAAACATAGAAAACAAGAGGATGTAGATCAGATGGCTTCTAAGGTTTTCTTCCAATTTAATTACAATTTTAAGTCTTCTAAGAAAAGTTTTTATCAGACAGCCCTACCTGGAATGGTATAATCAGATGGAATGGTGATTTCTAGGAATACAAATATGCATATACAACAAAAGGGTGGAAGCTTCCCTGGTGGCTCAGAGGTTAAAGGGTCTGCCTCTAATGCAGGAGACTGGGGTTTGATCCTGGGTTGGGAAGATCCCCTGGAGACGGAAATGGCAACCCACTTCAGTATTCTTGCCTGGAGAATCCCATGGATGGAGGAGCCTGGTGGGCTGCAGTCCATGGGATCACAAAGAGTTGGACACGACTGAGTGACTTTATTTACTTACTTAAAAATGGTTTTGAAAAACTTATTGCTGTCACTGTTTACAAAACAGACTAAACTCCCATGGGTCTCAAGGTGGGAAAACCATAGGTTATAAACCAGTCTTTTCAACTATATTAATATTCCTGAGTGACAGTAGTTTGCTAGCAGCAGTGTTTATTTTATTTGAGGCCAATGATGCGCAAAATACCATCTTCTTGATACTATTTAAGAAGCTGTTACTGAATTGTGGTGGTTGTGTCTCCCTCAGTCTCCCCAGTTCATATGTTGAAGTAATGGAATATGACCTTATTTAGGGATAGTGTCTTTATTAGGTTAAAATGAGCTTGGTAAGGCAGGCCTTAATCCAATGACTGCTTGATTCCCTGTAAAAGGGAGACAGACTTGGACACAGGGAGACCATGTGAACATGAAGATGACCACATATAAGTCAAGGAGAGTAGCCGAGAACAGATTCTTCCTTTACAGCTCTCGGAAGGAACCAACTATGCTAACATTTCAATTTTGAATTTCTAGCCTCTGCAACTGTGAGACGACAAACTTCTACTTTTTACGCCACTCAGTTTGTGATAATTTGTTATGGCAGCCACAGAAAATACAGACGCTAAGACTGATTTACCATTATCAAAAGTAATTTATACCTTCTCATAACAGCAACCCCAACCTCTCATACCTTCCTATTTCTATTTTAATACTTCAGTGGGTTTTCTCAGAAAACAAATGATTTGGTATCAGAAGTTCAGGCATGACTTTGCAGTTGCATAACTGAAAATGAACAGATTACAAATGACCTGTTTCATTTATAAATGAGTTATGAAATGTTCCTTTATTGTTTAACCCCTTTATCAGTTCCTCCCCATCTAAGATTATTTAGCACATGGATAGGGGCTAAAATAAGGATTACCAAAAAAAAAGAATTGCATAGAAAATCAGATCTTTCCCTCTTACCGTAACATGGGGCTCCTAGTGCCACTGAAAGGCTCACACAGATGGAGAGCACTGACTGTCCTGGGGATAGGAACTCCTGGGGAATGCAAAAGCACGGGCTGGATCTTCTTAACGGGAGTATCAGTGGCCTTAATTGTGCACTATGTTGCACTTTAGCTCTGCAAGTGCAGTACTTTAATGACTTCATCCATGAAAGACTGATCTTGTTTTGAGTTTAAAGAAAAAGTTTGTAACACCTGTATTTATGGAAGGAAAACTACAGTTTCTTTAGTGTATATTTCCTATCAACTCACAAGATCAGAGCACATGCAAGAAACACAATGACAGTTACCAAAAGTGGTTAAAATCACAAATGCATTGAAAATATCACGTTTAGGATACAACTATATACTGAAAAGGCAGCAATGCCAAGAAAACTGGCAATTAAAAAGATCTTGTTAAAGACAATTCTCACAAGTTGTGTTTAAAATCATTCATTTTAACATTTTCAAAATAGTTGAATTTATTATTTCACATCAACATTATGGAAGTTAAAGGAGAACAATCAAGTTGTTTCATGGACTGGAAGGTGACTTATTAATTCCCTTTCATTTCCAAACCTCATCAAGCAGTCACTACATTTATGAGGTAAATCAGCCGAATGCTTGAAATCTAGATGAATTTTAAGATCTTCAATCTGTCCTGTTGAATATTCACAGTATTGACATAAATAAATCCCTTCAGATAAATGTGAATTTAAATGTTTGCAATATTCTAGCATACTTGAGAAGCCTTTCCCACAGTCATCACAAACATGAGGAAAAATTTTAGTATGTTCAATGGCAACATGTCTGTTAACATTTGTATGAAGTCTACTCCGAAACCCACATACTTGACAAACAAAGAAGTTTTTACATTTGTCAAATGTGATTTTGCTTAAGAGGCTATACTGTCCATGTTCCCCATTGTTATACTTATCACTTAACTCTATTAATTTACATGCATGCTCATTTACCACATGGCTATGCAAGTCTTCTGGATCATTCGTTTCATGTTCACAGAACTGACACAAGTACTGTTCATCACAGCTGTGCTCCTGGAAATGTAGGTAGAGTTCACTGCTTGAGGAGAACTGTACGTCACATTGCTCACACCAATAAAGGTGATCACTAAAATGGGTGTCTGCAATGTGCTGGCTGAGGTTCTCAAAAATTACGGTCTTATAATCACAGTATTTACATATGTAGGGGTCCTCTTCATGGAGTTTGGCATGTTCAATCAGAAGCATGTTGGTAGAGAAACTCTCTTTGCATACTCGACACACGTTTGAATCAGTACGCTTGTGCTTCAAGATCATATGCTGCTTTAAATCAGAAAAATATTTGCTGTTGAACTCACAAAGTTCACATTTATAGAGGCCACTGCTGTTAGCTCTCAGTAAAGGCCATTTCTGCTGGGCAGTCACATTCAAAGCTTGGCTCTTGTCAACAATTTTGCAAAGTTTAGCTGGTGGCTCTTCATCAGTTTGGTCTTGGAGACTCTCAGAGGAATTGTTTTCTGTCTCTATATCATAGTCTTCAGAAATTGCATGCACTTCTGCGGCAATTGGAACATCTTCAGCATTGTGAACTTCTATGGGGCTCTCCTCTTGGGTTTGCTGGTGGACTGATTCAGGGGAGTCACAGTCTTCATCACAAATTTCAATATCAGCAGATTTTTCTGAAAAACAAAGCAAGACTATTATTATTATTACTAAATAAAACCTATTAAATAGTAATTGGCAAAAAGAAATTTATTTTACTTATTATTTTTTTCACTGAACTATACAAAATGTGCAGATGCTATTAGTTTCTCTTACCTGTAGGAAAGGCAGTGTGGTCTAGAATTCTAAGTACAGGACTGGGAACCAAGTAGTTTTGATTTCTATTTCTGGCTTTTATTCCATCTGTAAATTTTGGCAATTCATTTGATGTCTCTGTATCAGAATCATCATCTGTAAAAAAGAATTTGGAAAAATACCTACTATTTATATCAATCAAAACATTAAACATTACGTGGATAAAGTGAAATGTCAGTCACTAGAGAAAACTGGGCTTCAACATCATGTCTTTTTAAAAAAGACTTTTTCAGAAGTTTCAAATTTACAAAGTAAATAAATAAGAAGGTTAAGACAGAGAATTCCCACATATCGCACATTCAGTTTCTCCATTATTAACATCTTACATTGTTTGTTATAACAATGACCAAATGCTGGTAAGCTATCACTAACTAACGTCCATACTTCATCCCGATTTCCTTAGTCTTTATCTAGTATCCTTTTTCTGTTCCATGGTCCCATCCAGGACACATAACATTTATCTGTCATATCTCTAGGCTACTGCTAGCTGTGGCAGTTTCTCCGACTTCCCTTGCTTTTGACGGCCATGACAATCCTACGGAGACTGGTCAGGTATTTTGCAGGATGCCTCGCCAATTAACTCTGCTTTTCATGATTAGACTGGGATGGCTCAGACGGTGAAGCGTCTGCCCGAAATGCGGGAGACCCGGGTTTGATCCCTGGGTTGGGAAGATCCCCTGGAGAAGGAAATGGCAACCCACTCCAGTACTCTTGCCTAGAAAATTCCATGAATGGAGGAGCCTGGTGGGCTAAATTCCATGGGGTTGCAAAGAGTTGGACACAACTGAGTGACTTCCCTTTCCCTTATGGATTATTTGAAGGTAAACATAGAGGCAAACTGCTTTGTTTTAAAAATCACATCATATAGAAGAGTATAAACTATTAACATTATTATGACTGCTGACATTGAACTTGATAACCTGGGGCTTTACCAGGTTTCTCCACTGTCAAGTCACGCTTTTACTTTCCATACTCTACAGTTTGGAACTAAGTTACTGAGTGCAGTCTGTACTTAAGGAGTGGAAAGTTATGCTTTACCTCCCTGAGGAAGCATTACCTACGTAAATAATCCGGAGTTCCTCTGTACAGATTTGTTTCTTGCCCCTTATTTATTTATTCTATCATTTATTTATATCACTATGGACTCATGGATATTTATTTTATACTTTGGGTTATAGTTCAATTTCTCCCCCTCTCCAACTGCTTCAGCTTTGGCTACTGGGAGCTCTTTTAGTTGGCTCCTTATGCTCCTTTGGCATACTTGTATTGAATGACTCTATATGTTGAGTACTTTCTTATTTTCTGGCACAACAAAATGCTCCAGGCTCATCTTTTAGGTTTCCTGCTCCAGAACTAGAATCAGCCATTTCTCCAAGAAGCCCTCATTCTTTCTATTGGAAAATGGTATTAGAAACCAGGACCAGGGCACGAGATGTGCTCATTGCTACTGGGATGTTATTTCTGTTAGACTCTCAGTTAACAGAGCAAAAAATACGTGCATGTGCACTACTACAAATATACTGACATCCCATAAATGTTTCTGTATGTAACTGTGTCTATATTAAGCCAAATATGAGCTCATACTGATGTCTCTGACTGAATGTTCTTTAAATGACCACATCCTTCACCTTGTGTTCTTTCCTTCCATTAGCCCTCCAAACAGAAATGTACAGCTGAGCAGAACAACTGTGTGTAACACTGTTCTTTCTGTGTGGGTTTTTTTTTTTTCCACTCTACACGGCACTTAGGATCTTAGCTCTCTAACCAGGGATTAAACCTGCACCCCCCTGCAGTGGAAGTACAGCGTCTTAACCACTGGACCATCAGGGAACTCCCGGAAATACCACTATTCTTAACTTTTCGTCATAAATACTCAAAACTCTGGGTCACTCCTGCTTCGCCACGAATTCCTAGCTGACTAAAACTGATAGAGGAGGATGTGTTTTTGATGTATATGTTTGAAATAATGTTAAAAATTAAAATTCACTTACCCAAAAGTCTCTTGTTTTCTTAAAACAAGTTTAGATACTTGCTCATTTTGAAATCATCACTTTCACCCACATTTTCAAATAGGAAATGAAAAATTATAAAAGCAATTTGAATGAAAATATTTTGGAAAATTTAAATATACCTTTGTTGTCAAAATATTTTAAGTCCGGTTGTCTCATAGAACAAACACTGTAACAATGATCAGAAAAAATTCCATTGAATCCATCTGCAATTCTGCTTATTCCAGAGGAATCTGAACATAAAACAAAATTAAAAAATTTTCAAGCACACCGAACACATAAACATCTAATGACAGCCATCTCTTTATCCAACATAAATACATTTTCATAGTATTGTAATAAGGTATTAATATTTCCTTCAATTCTGAAGGCTTTCATAATTCAGATATTGACTTTGAGCTTTGAAAGAACCATAAATTATACAATTTAAAATATAATACTTAGAAACACACTAATATAATTTTCATGGTCAAGAGTCCCACAAAATATGAATATGCAATAAATGTGTTAATTGCAAAAAACACTGAATTAACTACCAAGCAGATCTGCCATGTACTGCAGAGAAAGCATAATACACAGAGGAAGGTCTGAGGACCAGTTAGGGCTTCTGAAGACAGTCATTTCAACTCTTGTTAGGTAGACCAGGTTTAATTTCCTCAGATATGGAAAACAAGTAGGCTGGGTTGGTTACCAGGTATACCTGAGACAGCCCCAAGTATACATGTGCATAGCATAAGAGGTCAAGACCTCTTATTTGCCAAGATAGTAGAGCCATACTCAAAGAAAAGATCTAAAATTATATAATCAAAATGAAACTTAAAACATTTCTGAAAATAATGTACAGGATAAAGTTTTTTTGCAATGATGGAAAATTACTTCCATCAAGGTTATTATTAAGACTTAAGCACAAGCTTGGGAAACACAGGCAAATCTCAATTATGCTATGTAAGTATGTAACTTGGATATCTAATCTTAAATATCTATAAACTATGAAGTTGTGAGAATTAAAATAAATGTCTGTGAAATTCTGATGTATGCCTAGCATACAGCAGATATTGAGAAATATATTTTGAGAGAATTTACTTACAGTTTCCTCTTAGCTAAAAGTTAACCCAGATATTTAACTCTAATCAGATCATTTATGAGAAAATGGATGGAAACACAACTGCATGAGAATTGAACATGGCCTAACTTTTAAATAATTTAATCGTACACTGACCTGAATAACGAGAAGGATGTAAAGTCTTCCTTTTTCTTTTTTTAGGATATTCATTCATATCTTTTTAATCTAAAAAATGGAAAAATTTAACAAATACATCACAAATAACAAGTGTTAATATTGTTATGCAAATTTCTTCTAATAAAAAAATTGGCTGGCGATAGGAAATGTGTCATAAAAATCGACTTCAAGAGAGAAATGTTAAACAATCTGGCTTATATTTTATAATTACTTTTCTGATCAAGCTTAAAGGCTGTGTTCTGTTTTCTTTCTTCCTGAGGTTGAGAACGTTTCAAATGTTGATGTAATTGTGAAAACTGAATAATTACATAAGCCGCAAGGAGATCCAACCAGTCCATTCTAAAGGAGAACAGTTTTGGGTGTTCTCTGGAAGGAATGATGCTAAAGCTGAAACTCCAGTACTTTGGCCACCTCATGTGAAGAGTTGACTCATTGGAAAAGACCCTGATGCTGGGAGCGATTGAGAGCAGGAGGAAAAAGGGACGATAGAGGATGAGATGGCTGGATGGCAATACCGACTCGATGGATGTGAGTTTGAGTGAACTCCAGGGGTTGGTGATGGACAGAGAGGCCTGGCATGCTGCGATTCATGGGGTTGCAAAGAGTCAGACACGACTGAGCAACTGAACTGAACTGAATGCTTATTTTCTTTTTTTTTTTTTTTTTTTGTGTGTGTGTGTAATTAAGTTTTATTAAACTATAAAGGAGATAGAGAAAGCTTCTGACATAGGCATCAGAAGGGGGTAGAAAGAGTACCCCCTTATTTTCTATAAAAGAAAAATTGTACCTATGATACCAAAAAAAGAGTTTTATAGGTATGTTTCTTACAGTTGAGAATATTTTGACAGTTTTGAAGCCACAGTTCAGTTCAGTTATGTCCAACTCTTTGCAACGCCATGAACTGCAGCACGCCAGGCCTCCCTGTCCATCACCAACTCCCAGAGTCCGCCCAAACCATGTCCATTGAGTCGGTGATGCCATCCAACCATCTCATTCTCTGTCGTCCCCTTCTCCTCCTGCCCTCAATCTTTCCCAGCATCAGGGTCTTTTCAAATGAGTCAGCTCTTTGCATCAGGTGGTCAAAGTTTTGGAGTTTCAGCTTCAACATCATAACTACCAATGAACACCCAGGACTGATCTCATGTAGGATGGACTGGTTGGATCTCCTTGCAGTCCAAGGGACTCTCAAGAGTCTTCTCCAACACCACAGTTCAAAAGCATCAATTCTTCAGCGCTCAGCTTTCTTCACAGTCCAACTCTCACATCCATACATGACTACTGGAAAAACCATCACCTTGACTAGAAGGACCTTTGTTGACACAGTAATGTCTCTGCTTTTCAATATGCTGTCTAGGTTGGTCGTAACTTTCCTTCCAAGGAGTAAGCGTCTTTTAATTTCATGGCTGTAATCACCATCTGCAGTGATTTTGGAGCCCAGAAAAATAAAGTCTGACACTGTTTCCCCAACTATTTGCCATGAAATGATGGGACCGGATGCCATAATCTTAGATTTCTGAATATTGAGCTGTAAGCCAACTTTTTCACTCTCCTCTTTCATCAAGAGGCTCTTTAGTTCCTCTTCACTTTCTGCCATAAGAGTGGTGTCAGCTGCATATCTGAGGTTGCTTATATTTCTCCTGGCAATATTGATTCCAGCTTGTGCTTCTTCCAGCCCAGCGTTTCTCATGATGTACTCTGCATAGAAGTTAAGTAAGCAGGGTGACAATACACAGCCTTGACCTACTCCTTTTCCTATCTGGAACCAGTCTGTCCCATGTCCTGTTCTAACCGTTGCTTCCTGACCTGCATACAGGTTTCTCAAGAAGCAGGTCAGGTGGTCTGGTATTCCCATCTCTTTCAGAATTTTCCATAATTTATTGTGATCCACACAGTCAAAGGCTTTGGCATAGTCAATAAAGCAGAAGTAGATGTTTTCCTGGAACTCTCTTGCTTTTTCGATGATCCAACAGATGTTGGCAATTTAATTTCTGGTTTCTCTGCCTTTTCTAAAACCAGCATGAACATCTGGAAGTTCACAGTTCACGTATTGCTGAAGTCTGGCTTGGAGGATTTTTAGTATTACTTTACTAGCATGTGAGATGATGCAATTGTGCGGTAGTTTGAGCATTCTTTGGCATTGCCTTTCTTAGGGATTGGAATGAAAACTGACCTTTTCCAATCCTGTGGCCACTGCTGAGTTTTCCAAATTTGCTGGCATATTGAGTGCCGCGCTTTCACAGCATCATCTTTCAGGATTTGAAATAGCTCAACTGGAATTCCATCACCTCCACTAGCTTTGTTCATAGAGATGCTTCCTAAGGCCCACTTGACTTCACATTCCAGGATGTCTGGCTCTAGGTGAGTGATCACACCATCGTGATTATCTGGGTTGTGACGATCCTTTTTGTACAGTTCTTCTGTGTATTCTTGCCACCTCTTCTTAATATCTTCTGCTTTTGTCAGGTGCATACCATTTCTGCCCTTTCGTGAGCCCATCTTTGCATGAAATGTTCCCTTGGTATCTCTAATTTTCTTGACGAGATCTCTAGTCTTTCCCATTCTATTGTTTTCCTCTGTTTGTTTGCAGTGATCACTGAGGAAGGCTTTCTTATCTCTCCTTGCTATTCTTTGGAACTCTGCATTCAGATGCCTTTATCTTTCCTTTTCTTTGCTTTTCGCTTCCCTTCTATAGAAAGCTATTTGTAAGGCCTCCTCAGAGAGCCATTTTGCTTTTTTGCATTTCTTTTTCTTGGGGATGGTCTTGATTCCTGTATCCTGTACAATGCCATGAACCTCCATCCATAGTTCATCAGGCACTCTATCAGATCTAGTCCCTTAAATCTATTTTTCACTTCCATTGTATAGTCATAAGGGATTTGATTTAGGTCATACCTGAATGGTGTAATGATTTTCTCCACTTTCTTCAATTTCAGTCTGAATTTGACAATAAGGCCTTCATTACCTGAGCCACAGTCAACTCCCGGTCTGGTTTTTGCTGACTGTATAGAGCTTCTTCATCTTTGGCTGCAAATATAATCAATCTGATTTTGGTGTTGACCATCTGGTGATGTCCCTGTGTAGAGTCTTCTCTTGTGCTGTTGGAAGAGGGTGTTTGCTATGACCAGTGCATTCTCTTGGCAGAACTCTACTAGCATTTGCCCTGTTTCATTCTGTACTCCAAGGCCAAATCTGCCTGTTGCTCCAGGTGTTTCTTGACTTCCTACTTTTGCATTCCAGTCCCCTGTAATGAAAAGGACAGCTTTTTTGGGTGTTAGTTCTAGGTCTTGTAGGTCTTCATAGAACTGTTCAAGTTCAGCTTCTTCAGCATTACTGGTCGGGCATAGGCTTGAATTACCGTGATATTGAATGGTTTGCCTTGGAAACGAACAGAGATCATTCTGTTGTTTTTGAGATTGCATCCAAGTACTGCATTTCAGACTCTTTTGTTGACCATGATGGCTACTGCATTTCTTCTAAGGGATTCTTGCCCACAGTAGTAGATATAATGGTCATCTGAGTTAAATTCACTCATTCCAGTCCATCTTAGTTCACTGATTCCTAGAATGTTGATGTTCACTCTTGCCATCTCCTGTTTGACCACTTCCAATTTGCCTTGATTCATGACCTAACATTCCAGGTTTCTATGCAATATTGCTCTTTACAGCATTGAGCCTTGCTTCTATTACCAGTCCCATCCACAGCTGGGTGTTGTTTTTGCTTTGGCTCCATCCCTTCATTCTTTCTGGAGTTATTTCTCCACTGATCACCAGTAGCATATTAGGCACCTACCAACCTGGGGAGTTCATCTTTCAGTGTCCTATCTTTTTGCCTTTTCATACTGCTCATGGGGTTCTCAAGGCCAGAATACTGAAGCCACACATCCTCTTCAAAAAAAATAGTCACAGATTTGTATTAATCCTCTGGCTTCAGAGGGGGTAAAAAAAAATCACCCTCATCATTCAGAGGCTCAGAATATAATTTTCAAGAAAATATCCTTTTCTTACTCATGAGGTCACACTCAACATTCCATTGAGAACAAAAGAGATGTGGCAGCTACTGAATAAATATCCATAGACTGTTATAAAATTGACTAACTAGTTTTACCACATCCCACTTACTTGGTGTAATTCTTAATACTGGAGTGAGGAAAACTGAATTACAGGGAAGTTTTCGCAGATGGTGAAATATGCCTGTAGGAAAAACAGGACAAAAGTGTTATGAGCAAAAATGTAGTTCATTTCTGAGACTCAAGGTACTGGATGTTAGTTTACTGGAAAGCTATACAGAATTAACTCTAGTACAATATGTTTTTGAATACATACTGCATTAAGTACTAAAACTTATATAAATTGATAAATATGTCACTATATATAAATATGTGTCATATTTCTTTGAAGTGAATTTACCTTCTAAAGCTATTTTAACACCAAAAAAGGAACATAAATAAATACACAGGAATATAAATCTCATTAATTTATTTGTGCATGCTCAGTTGAGTCCAACCTCTTGAAACTCCATGGACTGTAGTCTGCCAGGCTCCTCTGTCCATGGGATTTTCCAGAGAAAAATACTGGAGTAGATTGCAATTTCCCACTCCAGGGGATCTTTCCCACCCAGGGATTGAACTTCCTTCTCCTGCCATTAATATATTCAGTCACAGTGAAAGCCAATATAATGAAAGCTGACAAATTAGTACAGGCTTTTTTTGGTCTCTTTTTTGGCTGCACTAGGGTGGCTTGTGGGATCGTGATTCCCTGATCAAGGATAGAACACGTGCCCCCCGCTGTAAGAAGCATAGAGTTCTAATCACTGGACCACCAGGGAATTCCCAAATTACAGATTTTAAACTGTTTAAATCCTCCTTATAGATTATTAGTAGAATAATAATGATGATCATTTATTGGGCACCAATTATGTACCAGGCTGTGAACATACTTTTTTATTTAAACCTATGATTAGAAAAATCTATAACACACTCTCCAAATCACTATTATCTATCCGTTGTTACTCATAAAGAGGGCTTACCAGGTGGCTCAGTGGTAAACAATCTGCCTGCACTGTAGAAGATGCAGGAGATACAGGTTGGGACCATGGGTCAGGAAGATCCCCTGGAAAAGGAAATGGCAACACGCTTCAGTATTCTTGCCTGGAAAATCCCATGGACCAAGGAGCCAATGCAGAGTCTGACATAAAATGATGGCTAAACAACAACTGATAAGGAAATTAAGGCATAAACTTAAGTCAGGGGAATAGTAAATAAGTGACGGGGTTGAACAGAGATCTAACTTGAACATAAGATTTTCTATGCTTTTAATCTCTTTTATTTAGGGAGATAAAGTGATCAGTCCAACTGAAGTAATAGTGTTAGAATGAGAACTCTTTCTTCCATTTCAGATTAGTGTTCTTTCTACTATAGCAATGGGAAAATAAGGAATGTCAGAAAAAAATGCATTGTAAAGTTTTTTCTGTGAACTTATAAGTTTCTTTTATCACCATGGTGATACAGGTACACAGTAGGTAGAACTTGGCATTGTTATTTCTCATCTCAATTCTAGCAATAGGGAACTTGAGATGCACATACTATTTTTGCTGCTTTATTAAGTGCTGGGTATATCATTACTGGACTTCCTAGGAGGTTCAGTGGTAAAGAAACCACCTCCCAATGCAGGAGAATCAGGTTTGATCCCTGGGTCAGGAAGAGCCTCTGAAGAAGGAAACAGCTACCCACTCCAGAATTCCTGCCTGGGAAATACCATGGACAGAGGAGAATGGTGGGAAATACACAGTCCATGGGGTCGCAAGAGTTGGACACGACTTACCTACTGAGCAGTAACAAATTATCAGCACTATACATAATGTAATCATACACATAAAGTGCTGCTGAATTTACTGAGAATTTTCTTTACTTGATTTTCACAACAATCCTGTAAGGTAGATAGAAGGTCTACTATCAAATCTACTCCAATTTTACTGAGGAGGAAACAAATTCACTGAAAGTGAAGTCAACTAATTAGAAGAGCCAGTAATGAAAAAGTGTGTCTTCTGACTTCTGGGTTTACAATTGTGCGATTAAATCTTCATTTCTAATCACTGTCACCAGCAAGTTACATCTTGCTTCCAGTCCTTAGTCAGCCACCAACTGGGAGGAGGGTGAAGGAATCAAAGAAACTGACAACCATGATATTTGCAGAAATGGTGTCAACAGGTATAATGCCTCATCTAACAACACAAATTAGCATTCCCTGAGCTCACCCCATCAAGTGCATTAAAAAAAAATTAACAGCTGTTTTCATATTTATGTAGTAAACTAAAATCTTAAGACTTATTTCTAATACTTCTTTTGTACAGAATTTACACAGCTGAAAGCTTTATACTTCATGTTCTAAATGTTTTACAAGTATCAGACAGAACACTGAAAACTGTCAGTCGAGCATTTTAAACACTTCAAACCCTTTCAAAAAAGCAAGAAAACCAAGCATGGCATTAGAATTAATGTTGCAAGCTGGCTAGGATTCAGACTGTCAGGTGAAAACAACAGGATTACCTTGATCAGGAAATGTTTGACTCCTACCTAGGGCTGAACAATATCCAAAAGTTTACCAGACCTCCTTTAAGCAAGATGGTAAAATGCCCACTCAAGACCAAAAATGCTAACCACCCTTCATTTCAGCAAATGTTTTTACGTGCCTTTTGTGTGTATAACTGCTCTGATGAACTCTGGCTTTTTACCTACGGATGTCATACACACATTTGCTCACTAGTCCTCCTCTTTTAATGGGAAGATTCTGAACATGCAATTTTTCACTCAAGTCCTCTTCCTCACTTAAAAAGCTACAGATAAAATTAATATGCCACTGTAGTAAAATCAGAAAAATAAAATAATTAAATCACTTAGAATCTATTCATCCAGAAAAACACTGTTAACATGGTCTTCCCTGGTAGCTCGGTGGTAAGGAATCTGCCTATAATGAAGGAGACACAAGAGAAATCGGTTGGATCCCTGGGTTGGGAAGATCCCCTGGAGAAGGAAATGGCAACCCACTCCGGTATTCTTGCCTGGGAAATTCCATGGACAGAAGAGCCTGGTGGGCTACAGTCTTTAGCTACAAGGCTTAGCGACTAAACATTCCAAAGTATAGACATGTAGACATTTGCTCATGCTAAGGGATTCACACATACTTTAAATTTACAAAAAGCTAACCATGCCATCTAAAACACTCATTAAAAAAAAAAAAGCAACTTAGAAGACACTTGTAATCATCTTTCCAGCTGTCACTTCTTCAACAATAAGAACGTCTAAGTACAAACCACAATACAGATCGGCAGACTCCTACCGGCAGTCAGCACTTGTATCAAAGAGTTCAATCTTTTTAAGACCTTTCATGCAATGTAAATATATATAAGACAAGCATTTACAATAAAAAGCGGTTCTCTACTAAAGAGTTTTAGAAGCATGTTGTTCCCCAGCCTCATTTTGAAACAAGTGTATCTTTTCCAGATTTTGAAAGACAGGAGAAAACAAAAATGCTGCAGGAAACTTTAGAACCCACCACACGTCCCATTTAGTGTCAGTGTTTGCTTTATCTCTTTGCTTACAGATAAACTGCCTCAAAGCACTCTTGTCCCTAGATTGTACTGAAAAACAAAACCAAAATGGGTTCGAAGTACCCTAATAAGTGCCTTAGACTATACTGGCTGGGGGCTTAAGAGCCTGAAGGTTGTGACTCCCGGCGCGGGCAAAGGATGCGCCGCCGGAGGGTCACCACGCCAGCCGGCAAGGCCTGAGGGCCAGCGTGGCACGGATGGGGGCCCGCGGCCCAGAGAGGCCGCTCAGGAGCCATCGGGACCCGGCTTCTCCACCCGCGCGCCATGTACTGGCCCCGTTCGGGCCCGGCGACTAGCCAGGAGTCCCAAGTCCCGACCCCAAAGGCACCACTCGGAAAAAAAGCAGCGGGGGAGCGAGGCCAGCCGGGGCCGAGGTGCCCTCCGCAGGGGGTGGAACTGCCTTCGGGATGGGGGAGGGGCGCGCCATCCCGCCAGAAAACGAAGGCAGGGTTTCAGTTTTAAAGGCGCCATCCGGTCTTCCCTGCCCTCTCCCGCAGGAAGCTGCGCCCGCACGCCCGCGGCCCCTGCAGCAGCAGCAGTCCGGCGCCCGGGCCGCTCCGCCCTCACACTCACCAGTCCCCGGGGCCCGCCCGGCCAGCCCAGGCGCAGCTGCGAGGCGGCGGCCGAGACGCCCGAGCGCGGGCGGAGGGGTAGCGCAGCCCTGCCCGCAGGCGCACGGCGGCGGGCGGCGCCGCTTCTGGCCCTCGAGCTCCCCGGCGCTCCGCCGGGCCGGCCCCACTCCCTCCCCGCGCGCCCTACGCCCAGCCTGCGAGGCCCCGGGCCCAGGCTCCGCGACCACACTCACCGCCGCGCTTCGCGCCTGCGCCGCACGCCTCAGGCCCGCCGAGAGGGCGGGGAGGTGACGAGGTGAGAGTGGGGGCTGGGGAGTGAGCGGCTTGGCCTCGCCTCGCTCCCGGGCTAGGAGGGACCACCGGCCTCCAGCCCCCGGGGCGGCTCGGCGGCCCGCGCCCCCTGCAGGCACCTCCGCGCCTTCGCGGGTGCCTTCCGGGAAGGGTACCGCGGGTGCCTTCCGGGAAGGGTACCGCGCGTCCCGGAAAGAGCGGGTGATTCCACCCTCTAGAATTGCTCCTGGCGAGGCTGCCGAGGGAACTCCCTCCACCACCGCCGCCCCGCTCTCCCTCCCGCCCAGAGGAAGTGGGAGCAGCAGCGCGCGCCAGACACCCTTTTCCCACCAAGTTCCTCCATGGGGACAGGGGAGAATGGTCTTGGTCGGGTTAGGCAAGGCATGTGGCATTTCAAACCCCACAGAGTGGAATGCCGCCTGTTGGGGACGAAAAGGGCAGCCGTCCGCAGTGCAGAAGGGGAAATATAAAGGATCGCGGGTCAGTCTTTATCCGAATTCCCTGCCTCAAAAAATGTTGGTGGAATGAATGTGAAATTATGGCGGATTGGATTAGATGATTTCACTTGTTCTGACCTTGAGTTTCTAGGAGCAGATGTAGAGAAGATTAAATTAAGTGAGCATAAATAAACTTGGGAACGGGGTGTGATCACACGTTTAATCTTTTTGACAAAGAGTTAAGGTTGTTAGTCCAAATTTACAAATTAGTAAAGTGAGCTTGTGAGGGTGTAGAGACTAGGTTTTATTCATTAATGATTGTTAAGTGGATGATGCGGCCCTTCTGGATTATCATGTGCTCAAGGTCACTAGTAGAACTGCAATGCGTGTTTTTTTCCTTTCATCGTGTGTGTGCTTTTCTTGGTTATCACATACTAACCAATCAATCACCAGATAATAATAATCATAGACCTTACTCTGACCCCATCAGCTAACTCCCAGGAAATAAAATCATATTTGAAAGAGACGCTAGTGTGTGAGTCTCAATTTTTACAATCTCATAACGTTATGTGTGTGCTCAGCCCAAATGAATATTTACGAATGCTGACATGGCCTGAATAAAGTACGAAGAGGTTTAGAGGCACCTTTTAATCCTAGTATAGTTAGTTATGGCACGGAATAGGGAATTGACACAGGTTTCTGGAATTTGTAAAGAACAGGGAGGGTGTTTCATTCCACTCTCTCCCGGAGGGTTGTTTCTTGACCAGATACGGTGGAGGCCACAAGGGGGTGGTATGGAACCACCTTTAACGCTCCTCTTTGCCTGCAGTGATGAAAACCAGGCGGCGGTCCTGGGAAAGAGGAGGTGGTTTTGCCTGCCAGCGCCTTGGTTCCACTAGCGTCGTGCTCTGGCCTCGAGAGCCTTTCGCGCTGGCAGCAGCTGGACATCAGCTCACTGTTGGCTAAACCGACTCTTCTGAGAACAAGCTCATAGAAAAGGTACACCACAACTAAATTTGGACTTTATTTCTTTCACCTCTTCCCTGCCTGGGACAGTAGTGTAATGAATCTATCTTTGATTTGGAGTATGTTTCTGTTTTCTATTGCCTTGTGAATAATGACGATTCCTACAGCGAGCCCCTGTTAAATAAATTACTGACAAGGAGTCTCACGCTCTGAGCATAGTTTGCCAAAAACCTGAGCACTTTATTTTTTGTAAACTTGAATATTTTCTCATATGATTCTTGGCCATTTGTATTTCTTTTGTGAATGATCAGTTATGTCCTTTGCCCATTTTTCTAAGTTTGTCTTAAAAAAAAAATTAAGGTTTTAAATGTTTTATCTGAGATATATGTTACATGTGTCTCTTCCTGGTTTGTTTTTACTTTTTAATTTCTTTAATGGCACAAACATTTAAAATTGTGAAATCAAGTCTATTAATCTTTTCCAAGTTCTGTTGTTGCCTTACACTGAAATAACCTTTTCTCCTACACAAGATCTGGTTGCATTTTTTACTTTAACTTTTTAATTGATCTGTAATTTATTTTGTGAGATGTGATGTGAGATGAGGAAAACTTTTTCTCTGTCATTTCTTTTTTCTTATTTCTCTCCATTTTGTATAACAGCCTGAAATAAAATTTCTGAGAATAACTTCATCTGATGTTCACGTAACTTCCTAAGGCATTCTAATTTCAACTGCATTAGCATCACTAGGAGGTTACTGTTAAAGTATAGAGGCCTGTGCTCTAGCCCAGGAGTGTCTAACTGGGTAAGTCTGAGATGGAGCCTGTTGTTCAGTTGCTCAGTTGTGTCTGACTCTTTGTGACCCCATGGACGCCAGGCTTCCCTGTCCTTCACCATCTCCCAGAGCTTGCTCAAAGTCATATCCATTGAGTCAGTGATGCCATCCAACCATCTCATCCTCTGTTGTCCCCTCCTCCTCCTCTCTTGAATCTTTCCCAGCATCAGGGTCTTTTCTAATGAGTCGGCTCTTTGCATCAGGTGGCTGAAGTATTGGAGCTTCAACTTCAGCATCAGTCCTTCTAATGAATATTCAGGGTTGTTTTCCTTTAGGATTGACTGATTTGATCTCCTTGCAGTCCAAGGGACTCTCGAGAATCTTCTCCAACACCACATTTCAAAAGCATCAATTGAGTTTCTAGCAAGTTCTCAGGTGATGTTGCTGCTGCTGGTGCAGGATCAGACTCAGAACCACTAGCCTTTAAGGATTTCCCCACCCAACCTCTCATTAGTTAAACAGTACAGTACTTTTCACTATTCCGTAGACAGACACTGATGCTGAAGCTCCAATACTTGGGCCACATGATGCGAAGAACTGATTTATTTGAAAAGACCCAGATGCTGGGAAAGATTGAAGGCAGGAGGAGAAGGGGACCATAGAGGATTAGATGGTTGGATGGCATCGCCGATTGGATGATGGGTTTGAGCAAGTTTGAGCAAGCTCTGGGAGTTGGTGCTGGACAGGGGAGCCTGTGTCCATGGGGTCATAAAGAGTCGGACATGACCGAGCGACTGAACTAGCTAGGTCTAACTCTTTTCTCTTTTATGTTTCTTCTATGTTTCTTCCACCTGCAATTCCTTTCTTTTGTTTCTGTCCATAAGATCAAGCTCACACTTTATCTCTTTTCTATGAAATCTTTGATTTTTCCTAGCAGAGATTTCTGATCACTCTTCTGAGATTTTATGATATTTGGTGCCTTAGTCCTCTTACCATCAAAGATGTATTTATTGTGAAAATGATGCAGCTTTAAGCTTCAAGTCTCTGCCACTGCATGAACTTCTTCTAGGATAAGGTACTTAATTTCACATTTATAATTTTGTTCTTTTTCTTACATTAGTCCCCCCAATTTGCATAAGCTTCTGTCCTGACAAAATTTGACTTCACCCCTGTTTATCATATCATCTCTCCACAGGCTTTGAATTCTGGTTTTGTTATATTCCGGTCTGTTCCATTTCCCTGCTTAGCACAGTGTCTTGCATAAAGCCTCAATAAAATTATTCACTCTTTATCTACCTTATGTCCAGCTCTGTGCTAGGTACAGGGGATACAGTATGAGCAAGATGGACATGGTCATTACCTTGCTAGTCTTTACATTAGAGGAGGTAGGTAATTAAACAGCACTGGAATGTGATGACTCTCCTGTGAAGAGGCTAAGCCATGTCAAGGGAAATTGAGATTAATAAAGGATGAAAAAAGCATTTCCCCAGTAAGAAAGTATATTTGATATCCCTGGGAAGAAAACTCAATGATTGTTTAGGTCTATGGTGGGCATTACTAATGCCAACAATCTCCCAGTTTCTGGTGCTCTCTACACCAAGGCATATATTTCACCCCTCATACCACTGAAGTTGGGTAGAGCCGTATAACTTGCTTTGGTCATTGAAATGTCAGTAGACTTGCTGTGTTAGTCCTACACGGAGGCAGTTCATTTCTGGTGCTTGCTTCTCTAGCCCTCTCTTCCTCTGTCTGGAGAGCTATCAGGACACAAAGCAGATGTAACGAGAGCAAGAAACACACCTTTGTTGTGTTAAGTTGATAAGTTTTGGGGATAATTTCTTATAGAAGAATCATTTTTCATCACTGACTAAGACAAGTGCTAAATTTATACACCCATTCCATTAGGTCCAAGGCTTGGGAGAGGGATCCAGGTGGTTACAAAGCTGCCTAGTGGCTGCAGAGGGGGACTTCAGGCAGAAGTCCTAACACCAGAGGGGCTCCTCAAAGGCTTCTGGGCTTGGAGGCTCCTAGCTGTGCTTGCGTGCTAAGTCATTTCAGTTGTGTCCGACTCTTTGTGACCCCATAGACTGTAGCCCGCCAGGCTCCTCTGTCCATGGAATTCTCCAGGCAAGAATACTGGAGTGGGTTGCCATGCCCTCCTTTCAGGGGACCTTCCCAACCCAGGGATTGAACCCGAGTCTCATATCTCCTGCATCGGCAGTCAGGTTCTTTACCACTATCCCCATCTGGGAAGCCCAGTTGTGCTTGAGGGTGAACCTTTCCAGAAATACTGGCCCAACCCAGCCTGGGGTCTAGCCAGAACTGTGAAGTTTGGTCAGGTGGTCACCCATCTTCTTGATGAGTTTCGCCTGCTTTTCCAGGAAGTAGCTCTCTAGGAAATCACAAAGGTGGAAGCCTGCAGGGGCAGAGCCCAGGGCATGCAGATCTGAAACGGTGGTTCAGGTTCTTCTTGAGAGTGGCGGCTTCCATAGTGTCCTGGGTTTTACCCTACTCTTCTTGAGATGGCTTTTGCACATTCTGGAAGAGGGTGCAGCTGCCATGCTGGTTTTGCCTTTTCAAGAGATACTTGATGTCCTTGTGCTTCTCTTGTTCAATTCATGGAAAAAGTGGCCCATATCCTCCAGAGCCACATCCTAGCAGTCAAAATATCAATAGAAGCCCAGACAGAGATGGGGTGTAGAAGGCCAGATGTAGGTTGACCAGATGGTTGATGGTGGCTTCCACCTTGGTAGAATAATTCTGGTGAATCTGGGAGCTCATGGTTGATTGGTAATGAGGAATTAAGCTCAAAATATGGTGTTGGCTGGTCCTGGTGACCAAGGATAGCTGAGTGGCTGATTCCAGAGGTTGCCACTGGAAAAAAAGGTCCGAGGGTGGTCAGAGGCTGGAACAAGAGGCCTCTCTCCGTCTATTCCATCCAAACACTGTTGAAGCAAAAGAGAGATCTGTGGGGCTGCCAAGTGCACCAAGTGTGTAGCAATCTTATCAGGCCACACTGAAAATCTATATAAATCTGTTAGAGCTGTAATTTTCTTGGAGTATTTTCATGTAGCTCTTCTCATGTCTTATACCAAGTGGTACCAAATTCTAAATGGTGACTATGGGAGCTGCTTCTGATGCCAAAAGCTCAGCTTCTTTGTACTCCAATGCTGAATCAAATCTTGGGACAGAGTTTTGGGTGAAGTAGAAAAGGATCATTTTATTGGTTTGCCAGGCAAAGAGAGACACCCTCAAAATAATGTGTCCTTCCCTTGGGGAAGATAGTGAGAAGATTTATATTTTCCAAGAGGTATGATCAGTTTATGGACATTCTTCTGATGGGTTCTAGTGAGGTAAGTAGGAATCAGCATTGTCAACCTTCAGGTCCAATTCATCTGGTGTCTACATGTTTGTAGGTAGCATATCGTCATAATCATTAACTTCGTCCACCTAGAGAGGGTTTCAGTATGTGCAAAACAACTCAAACACATTGTTGTGTGGATCCATTTTGGGGAAACAGGTCCTTGCCCCAAGGCTGCTCTTAAATGTTTCTCCTGGTCTTATGTCTCCTCCCTTCCTTAATTAATAACTACTTGAATCTGCCCATTGGAACCCAAAGAAGGTCCTGAAGGCTAAATGAAATCTATTTCCTATGATCAAAGAAGTGGGGACGGGGGCACAGAAAGGCTCTGTTCCCAGGAGCCCCACAGGGCCCTACACGGCATCACTTTTGATGATCAGGAATATCCAGAGTTTACCTGTTTCGAACTTCGATTAGTCTAAACTGACTAGCATTGCTTTTCCTGTTGGCAATGGGAGTGAAAAAATCAAAAGATATGATTATTTATAATGGTCCCTAATCACAGTAAAACACCACCTCCTAGCAGAAGTGGTTAGGAATTCTCTGGGGTCTTCCTCAGTAGACTGTATGCTTAGTGAAGGTAAGAAATAGCTGTCTCATTGACTGCTAATCTCTAAAGCTTGCCTAGCGCAGTGCTGACAGAATGATCACCTAATATTTACTGTAGGAATGAAGCACAAAAGGAAAGGATGCATGAAAAACTTTTGCAGTATAAATATTTGCACAAGGTTTAGTCCATTTTGTGTGTTCAAAGTATGTTTAATAGTAAAGATTACTTACCAGGCATTCCTCTCATATTCAATTTCCCCCTCAAATATGTTTTGAAATGTTAAATCTGTTTTGAAATAGGAAAGCTGATGTGAAGTCTTAAGGGGAAGGGTAACATCAAAACAAGCTTAGCTCAGTTACCCTTAAAGCTACAAGATTTTCAGGTACTTTGAAGCCATTAAGAAAAGAAAAATGATTTAAGGAGGAACATCAAAAGGAATGAAGGTCAGGATTTTTCTGTGCTTCACAGATGTAAAATCCCTTTGAGAATTTTTATGGATTGTGTATCATTGATTTACTCATAAAAATGATGAGGTTTGGCATATTCAAAGGGTAGTTTACTTGGAGAGTAATCTCACTTAAATTTATTGTTTCCATTTTTAATCTGATGTCTTTTGGATGTTTTTCTTGACTTTTATAGATTTTCCAAATGTATATAAGAATAGAGAGAAGAATAAATGTACCCTCATATACTCATCATCCCATTTTCAATAATTACCAAACCATACACTACTTGTCTTTTCTTTTTTCCTTTGGTTGTCCTGCCTTCTCTCCCTCCTTTTTTTTTTTTCCTTTTTCAAGCTTTTTGAGGAAATCCCAGGTATTTTACCCCTACACAATTCTCTATAAAATATGGACATCTTCTTATGTAAACACATTTCATTTTCATACCTAACAAAAAGAACAGTTATTCCTTAATGTCATCAAGGACACAGATTTCTGTCTCACACATGTCCTTTTTTTCAATTTGTTGAAAAACAAGATCGAAGCAAGGTCTATAGTCAAGCCTACTTGTCATGTTTTTTAGGTACGATTAACCTGGAAAACCCCACTTCCCACTTTTTTACTTTTGTTGATTATGGAAGATGAACTTACATTTTTTTAAATTTTCAAATATTGTAAATTTTGTTACAAATATAATCCCCCAAGTTTGCACTTTAAGGAATTTTGCATCTCTTAGTCTTTGCTAGCTTACAAAAAGAAGGGAGACTCACAAAACAAAACAGCCAGGCTTATGGGGTGTGAGGGAGAAACTTGTGAGCTTTTGTTAATTTATCTGGCTCTGTAATATTAAACTGATTGAAAGGTCTCATTTTTCAAGGAAAAACAAAACATTATTGAGTACAACTAAGTAATTCAGTGGAGGAGGAAATGGCAACCCACTCCAGTATTCTTGCCTGGGAAATCCCATGGACAGAGGAGTCTGGAGGGCTATAGACCATGGGGTTGTGAGGGTCGGACATGACTTAGCACCTAAACAACAACAAGTGATTCAGTCACATTTTCTAAGCTTATCACTATTAACATTTCTTGTTTCTTTGGCTAATTAATTTTTATTTCTGTAAGAGCCTCTGAAAATTAGAGGTTAAAATTAAAATCATTGAGACTGAGATTTTCAGTTCCCTGTATACATATATCTAACCTTCTTCCTTATGAACAAAACCCCGACTTGAGACAGAAATGCGTCCAACTTAAAAACTGCTTTCCAAACAATATGGTTCCTCAGAAAACTAAAAATAGAATGACCATATGATCCAGCTATCCCACTCTTGGGAATATGCCTGGACAAAACTATAACTCGAAATTATACATGCACCCTATGTTCATAGCAGTACTATTCACAATAGCCAAAACATAGAAACAATGTCTTAAATGTCTATCCACAATGAGTGAATGAAGAAGTGATACCTATCTATATGTATATCTAGATATACAACAGAGACATCACTTTGCTGACAGAAGTCCGTATAGTCAAAACTATGGTTTTTCCAGTAGTCATGTATGGATGTGAGAGTGGGACCATAAGGAAGGTTGAGCACCGAAGAATCGATGCTTTTGAACTGTGGTTCTGGAGAAGACTCTTGAGAGTCCCTTGGACTGCAAGGAGATCAAAACAGTCCATCCTAAAGGAAATCAACCCTGATTCCAATCAATACTCATTGGGACTGATGCTGAAGCTGAAGCTCCAGTACTTTGGCCATCTGATCAGAAGAGCCGACTCATTAGAAAAGACCCTGATGCTGGGAAAGATTGAAGGCAGGAGAAGGGGACAATAGAGGATGAGATGGTTAGATGGCATCACTGACTCAATGGACAAGAGTTTGAGCAAGCTCCAGAAGATGGTGAAGGACAGGGAAGCCTGGCATGCTGCAATCCATGGGGTCACAGAGAGTCAGACACAACTGAGCAACTGAATAGCAACAAATATATATATATATACATATACAATGGGATATTACTCAGCCATAAAAAGAATGAAACAATGCCATTTGCAGCAACATGGATGGACCTTGAGATTATTATACTTAGTGAAATCAGACCAAGGCAAATATGATATCAGTTAAATGTGGAGTCTAAAAAATAATACAAAGGAGTCAACATACAAAATAGAAACAGATTCACAGACATAGAAAACAAACTTACGGTTACTAAAGGGAAAAGGGACAGGGGGAGGGGTAAATTAGGAGTATGGGATTAACAGATATAAACTACTATGCTTAAAATAGACAGGCAATAAGGATTTTCAGGGAGTATTCAATATCTTATAACCTATAATACACAGGGAACCATATTCAATATCTTATAACCTATAATGGAAAATAATCTACAACAATATAATTGAATCATTTTTCCATACCCTGAAATTAATATTATAAATCACCTATACATCAATAAAAAATTTTTGCTGAATTCTTTGAAGAGAAATTCCCCAGCTATTACTGTATTGCTGTGTGTTTCTTTTTTTAGTTCAGTTAGTGCTTGCTTTATATATTTAGGTGCTCTGATATTCAGTACATAAATATTTAATATTGCTGTGTCTTCCTGATGAATTGACCCTTTTGTCTTTATATAAAAACTGTTTTGTCTCTTTTGACTGTTTTTAGCTTAGAATCTTGGAGAAGGCAATGGCACCCCACTCCAGTACTCTTGCCTGGAAAATCCCATGGACGGAGGAGCCTGGTAGGCTGCAGTCCATGGGGTCGCTGAGAGTTGGACACAACTCAGTGACTTCACTTTCATTTTTCATTTTCATGCATTGGAGGAGGAAATGGCAACCCACTCCAGTGTTCTTGCCTGGAGAATCCCAGGGACGGCTGTGGTGGGCTGCCGTCTATGGGTCGCACAGAGTCGGACACAACTGAAGTGATGCAGCAGCAGCAGCAGCAGCAGCAGCTTAGAATCTATTTTTTCTAGAATTTGTCTCTGCTTTGTTTTTTTCTTTTGATTGCTGTTTGTTTAGAATATCTTTTTCCATCTCTCACTTTCAGTCTTTGTGTGTCCTTAAGACTAAACTGACTGGTTTTAGAAAAGGCAGAGGAACCAGAGATCAAATTGCCAACATCCACTGGATCATGGAAAAAGCAAGAGAGTTCCAGAAAAACATCTATTTCTGCTTTATTGACTATGCCAAAGCCTTTGACTGTGTGGATCACAATAAACTGTGGAAAATTCTGAAAGAGATGGGAATACCAGACCACCTGACCTGCCTCTTGAGAAATCTGTATGCAGGTCAGGAAGCAACAGCTAGAATTGGACATGGAACAACAGACTGGTTCCAAATAGGAAAAGGAGTATGTCAAGGCTGTATATTGTCACCCTGCTTCTTTAACTTCTATGCAGAGTACATCATGAGAAATGCTGGGCTGGAAGAAACACAAGCTGGAATCAAGATTGCCAGGAGACATATCAATAACTTCAGATATGCAGATGACACCACCCTTATGGCAGAAAGTGAAGAGGAGCTAAAAAGCCTCTTGATGAAAGTGAAAGAGGAGAGTGAAAAAGCTGGCTTAAAGCTCAACATTCATAAAATGAAGATCATGGCATCTGGTCCCATCACTTCATGGCAAATAGATGGGGAAACAGTAGAAACAGTGTCAGACTTTATTTTGGGGGGCTCCAAAATCACTGCAGATGGTGATTGCAGCCATGAAATTAAAAGACGCTTACTCGTTGGAAGAAAAGTTATGACCAACCTAGATAGTATATTCAAAAGCAGAGACATTACTTTGCTGACTAAGGTCCATCTAGTCAAGGCTATGGTTTTTCCAGTGGTCACGTATGGATGTGAGAGTTGGACTGTGAAGAAGGCTGAGCGCCGAAGAATTGATGCTTTTGAACTGTGGTGTTGGAGAAGACTCTTGAGAGGCTCTTGGACTGCAAGGAGATCCAACCAGTCCATTCTGAAGGAGATCAACCCTGGGATTTCTTTGGAAGGAATGATGCTAAAGCTGAAACTCCAGTACTTTGGCCACCTCTTGCAAAGAGTTGACTCATTGGAAAAGACTCTGATGCTGGGAGGGATTGGGGGCAGGAGGAGAAGGGGACGACCGAGGATGAGATGGCTGAATGGCATCACCGACTTGATAGACGTGAGTCTGAGTGAAGTCCGGGAGATGGTGATGGACAGGGAGGCCTGGCATGTTGCGATTCATGGGGTCGCAAGGAGTTGGACACGACTGAGCGACTGAACTGACTAACTGACTGAAGGCTAAGCTGAAACTCTTTGTGCAGCATGTCACTGGGTTTCTTTTATCCATTCATCCCTTCCATGTCTTTTTTTTGGGGGGAGCGGTGGGACTGTGGCTCTAAGAATCTCAGTTTCTTGAACAGGGATCAAACTCAAACCATAGCAGTGAAAGCCTGGAATCCTAACCATTAGGTCACCAGGGAACTGCCATTCCATGTCTTTTGATTGGAGCATTTAATCCATTCTGTTGACAGTAGTTCTTGATAGGTGGGGACTTCCTATTTCCATTCTGTTAATTGTTGTCTGAGTTTCTGTAGATCCTTGAGTGCTCTCTTGCTGTCTTCTATTGTGATTTGATAACTGTGACAGTAGGCTTTGACTCCTTTATTATGATTGTCTGTGTATCTACTGAAGCTTTTTCCTTTGTGGTTACTGTAAGGCTTACAAAAAATATCATATAGTTATAACATTTTATTTTTAAGTGAGAATTATTATTTACAGAATGCATATTATGTGCCTGTGTGTGTGCTACTCACTGGGAAGTACAAAGTAGAATAAAAGAAAGCCCCCAGTCATGAGAAACTGTCTGGGTTAGACAAATGTTATCTGAGCTGGGGAGTGCAGGGCAGACAGGGCTTCTTGGAAGATTAGTAGGAATCAGCCATGTTACAAAGATGGGGGTGTTTGTTGGCCAGAAGAAATACATATACAAAGGAGAAGAGAAACAACAGATTTGGTTTTTCTGGGATAAAGTATAAAATTTGAAGTTGGATGTGTTTTTAGACTGGATAAATGGACAGGGACCAGGTCCAGGAGGGTTTTGTTTGTCTTGATAAGGAGCTTAGACATTATCCTGTAGCCAGGAGGAAGCCATTGATAAGCAGTAGCGTAAACATCAGATTTGCATTTTAATGGTAGCTTCTAGCAACAACAGTATGAAATAAGGGTTGCTTCCCAGGAGGTAGAGAAAACAGTTAGAAGCTGTATTATTCTAGGTGGTAGATGATAAAGACTTTGAAACAAAGGACAGTGTTAAGGACAGAGGAAGTGGACAAATTCAAGGAGTATTTAAGAGGTAAATTTGTCAGAACATGGTGATAGGATGTTTGGAGATGAAAAAGTGGAAATAATATAGAATGAGTTTTCAGTGTCTGCCTTGTGTGGCTGATTAAATGGTAGATTAACTGGCATAGAGAATGCAGAAAGGGGAGCAAGTGTGCTGGCAACAGAGAATGAATTGGGTTTTGATATTGCTAAAACCTAGAGGAAATCAACCCTGATTATTGGAAGGACTGATGCTGAAGCTGAAGCTCCAATACTTTGGCCACGTGATGTGAAGAGCCTACTCATTGGAAAACTGATGCTGGTCTAAATTGAGGGCAGGAGGAGAAGGGCACAACAGAGGACGAGATGGTTGTATGGCATCATCAATTCAATGGACATGAGTTTGAGCAAATTCTGGAAAATAGTAAAGGACAGGGAAGGCTGGTGTGCTGCAGTCCGTGGGGTCACAAAGAGTTGGACATGATTGAGCCACTGAACAGCAACAACAGTTGTTGAAATTGACATACAGATGGAGTTAGTTAGGCACACGTGATACTTTGTAGAAGGACTTGGTCTCAGTTCAGTTCAGTTCCGTCGCTCAGTTGTGTCCGACCCTTTGTGACCCCATGAATCACAGCACGCCAGGCCTCCCTGTCCATCACCAACTCCTGGAGTTCACTCAAATTCATGTCCATCGAATTGGTGATGCCATCCAGCCATCTCATCCTTTGTCGTCCCCTTCTCCTTCTGCCCTCAATCCCTCCCAGCATCAGAGTCTTTTCCAATGAGTCAACTCGTCACATGAGGTGGCCAGTGTATTGGAGTTTCAGCCTCAGCATCAGTCCTTCCAGTGAACACCCAGGACTGATCTCCTTTAGGATAGACTGGTTGGATCTCCTTGCAGTCCAAGGGACTCTCAAGAGTCTTCTCCAACACCACAGTTCAAAAGCATCAGTTCTCCAGCACTCAGTTTTCTTTATACTCCAACTCTCACATCCATACTTGACCACTGGAAAAACCATAGCCTTGACTAGACAGACCTTTGTTGGCAAAGTAATGTCTCTGCTTTTCAATATGCTGTCTAGGTTGGTCATAACTTTCCTTCCAAGGAATAAGCGTCTTTTAATTTCATGGATGCAGTCACCATCTGCAGTGATTTTTGAGCCCCCCAAAATAAAGTCTGACACTCTTTCCCCATCTATTTGCCATGAAGTGATGGGACCAGATGCCATGATCTTAGTTTTCTAAGAATGTTGAGCTTTAAGCCCACTTTTTCACTCTCCTCTTTCACTTTCTTCAAGAGGCTCTTTAGTTCCTCTTCACTTTCTGCCATAAGGGTGATGTCATCTGCATATCTGAGGTTATTGATATTTCTCCCAGCAATCTTGATGCCAGCTTGTGCTTCCTCCAGCCCAGCTTTTATCATGATGTACTCTGCATAGAAGTTAAAGAAGCAGGGTGACAATATACAGCCTTGACGTACTCCTTTTCCTATTTGGAACCAATCTGTTGTTCCATGTCCAGTTCTAGCTATTGCTTCCTGACCTGCATACAGATTTCTCAAGAGGCAGGTCAGGTGGTCTGGTATTCCCATCTCTTTCAGAATTTTCCACAGTTTATTGTGATCCACACAGTCAAAGGCTTTGACATAGTCAATAAAGCAGAAATAGATGTTTTTCTGGAACTCTCTTGCTTTTTCCATGATCCAGCAGATGTTGGCAATTTGATCTCTGGTTCCTCTGCCTTTTCTAAAACCAGCTTGAACAACTGGAAGTTCATGATTCACCTACTGCTGAAACCTGGGTTGGAGAATTTTGAGCATTACTTTACTAGCATGTGAGATGAGTGCAATTGTGCGGTAGTTTGAGCATTCTCTGGCATTGCCTTTCTTAGGGATTGGAATGAAAACTGACCTTTTCCAGTCTTGTGGCCACTGCTGAGTTTTCCAAATTTGCTGGCATATTGAGTGCCGCGCTTTCACAGCATCATCTTTCAGGATTTGAAATAGCTCAGCTGGAATTCCATCGCCTCCACTAGCTTTGTTCGTAGTGATGCTTTCTAAGGCCCACTTGACCTCACATTCTAGGATTCTAGGATGTCTGGCTCTAGGTCAGTGATCACACCATCATGATTATCTGGGTTGTGAAGATCTTTTTTGTACAGTTCTTCTGTGTATTCTTGCCACCTCTTCTTAATATCTTCTGCTTTTGTCAGGTACATACCATTTCTGCCCTTTATTGAGCCCATCTTTGCATGAAATGTTCCCTTGGAATCTCTAATGTTCTTGAAGAGATCTCTAGTCTTTCCCATTCTGTTGTTTTCCTCTATTTTTTTGTATTGATAGCTGAGGGAGGCTTTTTATCTCTCCTTGCTATTCTTTGGAACTCTGCATTCAGATGCCTATGTCTTTCCTTTTCCCCTTTCCTTTTTGCTTCTCTTCTTTTCACAGCTATTTGTAAGGCATCCCCAGACAGCCATTTTGCTTTTTTGCATTTCTTTTCCATGGAGATGGTCTTGATCCCTGTCTCCTGTACAATGTCACGAACCTCCGTCCATGGTTCATCAGGCACTCTATCAGATCTAGTCCCTTAAATCTATTTCTCACTTCCACTGTATAATCATAAGGGATTTGATTTAGGTCATACCTGAATATTCTAGTGGTTTTCCCCACTTTCTTCAATTTCAGTCTGAATTTGGCCATAAGGAGTTCATGATCTGAGCCACAGTCAGCTCCCAGTCTTGTTTTTGCTGACTGTACAGAGCTTCTCCATCTTTGGCTGCAAAGAACATAATCAATCTGATTTTGATGTTGACCATCTTATTATGTCCATGTGTAATGTCTTCTCTTGTGTTGTTGGAAGAGGGCGTTTGCTATGACCAGTGCGTTCTCTTAGCAAAACTCTATTAGTCTTTGCCCTGCTTCATTCCATATTCCAAGGCAAATTTGCCTGTTATTCCAGGTGTTTCTTGACTTCCTACTTTTGCATTGCAGTCCCCTATAATGAAAAGGACATCTTTTTTGGGTGTTAGTTCTAAAACGTCTTGTAGGTTTTCATAGAACCGTTCAACTTCAGCTTCTTCAGCGTTACTGGTTGGGGCATAGGCTTAGATTACTGTGATATTAAATGGTTTGCCTTAGAAACGAACAGAGATCATTCTGTCATTTTTGAGATTGCATCCAAGTACTGCATTTTGCTCTCTTTCGTTGACTGTGATGGCTACTCCATTTCTTCTAAGAGATTCCTGCACACAGAAGTAGATATAATGGTCATCTGAGTTAAATTCACCCATTCCAGTCCATCTTAGTTCACTGATCCCTAGAATGTCAATGTTCACTCTTGCCATCTCCTGTTTGACTACTTCCAATTTGCCTTGATTCATGGACCTGACATTCCAGATTCCTATGCAATATTGCTCTTTACAGCATCGGACCTTGCCTTTATCACCAGTCACATCCACCATCCCTTCATTCTTTCTGGAGTTATTTCTCCACTGATCTCCAGTAGCATATTGGGCACCTACCGACCTGGGGAGTTCCTCTTTCAGTATTCTATCATTTTGCCTTTCCATACTGTTCATGGGGTTCTCAAGGCAAGACTATTGAAGTGGTTTGCCATTCCCTTCTCCAGTGGACCACATTCTGTCAGACCTTTCCACAATGACCCGCCCATCTTGGGTGGCCCCACAGGGCATGGCTTAGTTTCATTGAGTTGGACAAGGCTTCGGTCCATGTGATTAGACTGACTAGTTTTCTGTGATTATGGTTTCAGTGTGTCTGCCCTCTGATGCCCTCTCTCAACACCTACTGTCTTACCTGGGTTTCTCTTACCTTGGACATAGGGTATCTCTTCACGGCTGTTCCAGCAAAGCATAGCTGGTGCTCCTTACCTTGGATGAGAGGTATCTCCTCACGGCTGCCCCTCCTGACCTTGAATGTGGAGTAGCTCCTCTTGGCCTTCCCCTGTGCAGCCGCCACTCCTTGGATGTGGGGTTGCTCCTCTTGGCTGCCTCCCCTGATCTCGGGTGTGCAGTAGCTCGTCTCGGCTGCCACCCCTGACCTGCAACGGACCGCACAGAAGCGTGGCCAAGAGGAGCTACCCCTCTACCAAGATCAGGGGCGGTGACTGAGAGTGCCAGGCTGCATCGGCACAAAAGCGGCCAAGAGAAGCTACCCCACGACTGAGGTCAGGGGCAGCAGCCGAGACGAGCTACCCCATGTCCGAGGACTTGGTCTGGAGATACACATATGCTCAGCATTCAAAGTCATGGCTTATCCATGTACCATGAGAGGTGCTATCTCAGATTTATTCATTCCTGGATTTTTTGCCATTAACACACTCAGAAACTTGTTGCAAGTGATGGAAATCTGAATTTAATTTTAATTTTAGGCACTAGAATATTGGCTCATAGCAAGTGGAAGAGGAGGATCCAACTTATGGCCACCCCAGAGAGAGAGGCCAACAGTATTTTAGAACCTGGAAAATAGATACACAGGGCTTAACAAACCACAGAAAGCTGATTTCTGTCAATGTTCATGGAACAGAGATCATCAGGGCCACACCTGGAGTTAAACAAAGTTGTTTGGTTCGCTGTGGCAAGGGAGAGCACACCCCAGAGGAGTCTTGGAAGCATCTCAGTAAGGGAGAATTGGGAAAGATTTTTTTTTTAATTGGTGGATAATTACTTTACAATCTTGTGATGGTTTTTGCCATACATAAACAGGAATCGGCCATAGGCATACGTGTGACCCTTCCTTCTTGAATTCCTCTCCCACCTCCCTCCCTACCCCATCCCTCCAAGTTGTCACAGAGCACCAGCTTTGTGCCCTGTGTCATACATCAAGCTCTCACTGGTTATCTATTTTACGTATGACAATATGTATGTTTCAGTTCTTTTCTCTCAAATTGTCCCAACCTCTCCTCCCACTGAGCCCAAAAGTCTGTTCTTTATGTTTGTGTCTCCTTTGGTGCCCTGCACAGAGGATTGCCCATACCATCTTTATAGATTCCATATATAGGTGTTAATATACAATATTTGTCTTTCTCTTTCTGACTTACTTCACTCTGTATAACAGGCTCTAGGATCACACACCTCATTAGAACTGACTGAAATGCATTCCTTTTCATAGCTGAGTAATATTCCATTGTGTATATGTACCACAACTTCCTTATCCATTCATCTGTTGATGTATGTCCAGGTTGCTTCCATGTCCTAGCTATTGTAGGTAGTGCCGCAGTGAATATTGGGGTACATTTGTCTTTTTCAATTCTGGTTTCCTCAGGGTATATGCCCAGTAATAGGATTGCTGGGTCACATGGTAGTTTTATTCCTAGTTTTTTAAGGAATCTCCATACTGTTCTCCATAGTGGTGGTTTCAGTTTGCATTCCCACCAGGAAAGAATTCTTATAGAGTTGGGTTTTTGCTGCATGATTCTGAGGAGGGATGGGAACTGCCATTTCTGGATGGGATATTGTTGAGAAATGGGGACATTTCAGCAATTGGATATCTCAGGAATCTTTCTTCCAAAAACTGAAAGAAAAAAGCAGACCGGGAATATCATTGGTAGGAAAGCACTTAGAAGAAAAGATGGTTAGTTGTTCTGTGGCATGGCCTTATATAGAAATGCTGTTTAGATAACCTTGTTCACGTCCCTTGGAAACATTGTTTATGTTCTGGAGCGATATCACAGTCTGATTGCCAGCAGGACTGTTTTTCACTTCTCAGATCTAACTGCCTGTAAGAGGGTAATTTCAAGGAGCAAGCCAGTTTTCACAGCAGCATCCTGGGAAAGCTCAAATTAAGCACAACAGGCACAAGTATGAGTGGGACTGAAAATATGAGAATGTCTATATGAACATGAATGTTTACATAAGAAGCCAGTGAAGACCTTGTTATGGACTGAAAACTTGTGTTCCCCGCTTAGGACTTCCCTGGTGGCTCAGATGGTCAAGCGTCTGCCTGCAATGCGGGAGACCTGGGCTCGATCCCTTGGGTTGGGAAGATCCTCTGGAGAAAGAAATGGCAACCCACTCCAGTACTCTTGCCTGGAAAATCCCATGGACGGAGGAGCCTGGTGGGCTACAGTCCGTGGGGTCGCAAAGAGTCAGACACAACTGAGCAACTGCTTCACTTCTAAAATCATATGTTATTAGTAAGTCCTAACCCACAATATGATATTGTTAGTAGGTAGGGCCTTTTGGAGGTGATTCAGTCATGAGAGTGGAATCTTCATCTTTGGGGTTAGTGTCAAAGAGGGCTCCCTTGTCCATCCTTCCACCATGTGAGGACACAGTGTGAGAAAACAGTTTATCTATGAAGCAGGAAGCAGGCTCTCACCAGATACCAAATCTGCTGGCATTTTTTTTTTTAAAGGAGAACCACCACTTTATTTTGAATAGTAAACAAAACTCTATTTATAACATGATAAACAAACCTTCCGTCAGTTTCTTCACAGTTAGTCCAAAGAACAAAGCCTCTGACTTAACTAGAATTTACATTTAATCTTAAATCTTCTAAAATCCATTCATGTCAACTTTGGAATTTTAATCTTGCCTGATACTATGAAATGGGGGCAAACCTTGATGGATGGTCAAATTCCTAATTTTTGTTGTTCAGCCATTTCTTAACCTTGCTCTCAGATTCTGTCCATTCCAGGGTGTTCCGTAGAAATTTGTAATAAACTTCCGAGATGAAGAGGAATTTCTTGCTGTTTATTTGCCTGACATCTTCGCTTGTGTTCATCTCTTAAACAAAAAATATGCTTCAAAAATGCCTACAAGTTCAGCTACCTTCAGGATCTTTGGCAGTGGATCCATACTCTGTGCCATCCTAGGGTGTGTCCTTGTGGGGCTCTGCTAGCATCTTGATCTAGACTTCCCAGCCTCCAGAAATGTGAGAGACAAATGTTGGTTGTTTAAAGCATTCAGTCTGCGGTACCTTTGTTATAGTAGCCTGACTGGACTAAGACAAACCTCTAGAACTTTCTCTGTTCTTTGCATGTTGTTTTTGTTGTTCAGTTGCTCAGTCATGTCTGACTCTTTGTGACCACATGGACTGCAGCACACCGGCTTCCCTGTCTTTCAAGGTCTCCTGGAGTCTGCTCAGACTCATGTCCATTGAGTTGATGATGCCATCCAACCATCTCATCCTCTGTCACCCCCCTTCTCCTCTTACCCTCAATCTTACCCAGCATCAGGGTCTTTCCTAATGAGTCGGCTCTTTGCATCAGGTGGCCAAGGTATTAGAGCTTCAGCTTCTTTACATAGCCAGGCTCCAATTCACTGGCCCAATAGAAGACTGAAAAAATTTACTCCTCAGAAAGGTTGACTCAGAGACTGGATTTGGAAACATGGGAAACAGCAAAGGAAGGGAGGTTCTACTGAGAGTGGGCACTGAGGGAAAGTTTGCAGAGTTAATGGTTAGACTCCAGCCTCTTTCCCTCACACAGCTGTCAGGAGATTGATTTTCAGGCTTAGAAATGGGATGGTTCTTCTCTTGGGAAAAAGGAAAACAAACTTACAGATGTTGGCAGTAGAGAACATGAGCAGCCAGGGAAATAGCTGCTTTCCAGCCTGATTACTTTATAGTGAAGCCCACACTTAGCTTCCAACTAGCTTTTTCATGCTTTACTGTTACATATGGATGGCACCCAAGGACCGTGAGAGATTTGGGAAAAGCATTTAACATGAAAGAGAAAATAAAGGAAACATTTTAAAAATTTAGAAGAAAAGAGATAATCCAAGGAGCAAAACATGACATTGAATCTATGAAGGGAGGGAAAAAATATTCTTAAAAGGAATATTCATCAGTTAAGGAAGAGCTTTTGGAAGATAAAAAGGTATTAGTTAAACTAAAAAAACATTTCTTTATTGAATTATAGTTAATTTGTAGTATTAGTTTCAGGAGTATAACATAATGATTTGATATTTTAATAAATTAGACTCCACTTAAAGTTATTATAAAATAATGGCTATAATTCCTTATGCTGTAGAAAAAAAATTCTATTAAGTGAATAGAAGCTTTGGGAGATAAAGTTAAGACATCTTCAAAGTAGGAAAAAAGAGAACTGAAGACAGAAAATATAAGCAAATAAAATCATTTGAGCAGGTCCAATATCCAAATAACAGAGTTCCAAAAAGAATAGAAAAGAGAGAAGTTAATCAAGGGGAAAAAATAAAGGTGATCTCTCAGAAGAGAAGTGCATGAATCTTCAGATTGAAAGGGTTTGCTGAATGCCTAGCAAAATGAATGAAACAAACCAAACAAAAGCATCGTGAGGTTTTAGAATACTGTGATTAAAGAGAAGAGTCTAAAACTCTGAGTTTGGGAGGGGAACAGATCACATACAGAGGAGAGGAAAGCTGGCCCACAGTAAAGCAAGGCCTTCAAAATTCCAAGGAAAAATGGAATCTAATCTAGAATTCTACACCATACTACCAATCAAATGTGAGGGTAGAAGATAAAGACTTCAGAATCCTTATGGCAATGTGCTCTTCTTCAAAAGCTCTAGAGAACGCACTCCATTAAAGTAAGTAAATCTGAAAGGAATATAAGGACCTCAGTAAATACATAAGGACACAACATAAGAGAAAGGTGTGAGTTCCCAGGATGATGGGGAAAAATCCCAGAGTACCGTAATGTAGCAGGCAGGCTTAGGGTAAAAATAACCCAGATAGAGCAGGAAGGTAGAGGGTTCCAGACATGTCTACATTTAAAAATTAATAAGTAAGTAGTACTCTACCCAGTAGACTACCAGCTATCTTTTAAAGGAGTTTTGACACAGAACTTGAAAGGAATTGGAAGGTTATGCCTAATGAAGCATTTAACTCCAAGGAAAATTATAAGCTCATGAGAAAGGAAATGGCTCAGATGAGAGTCACAGTTATTTACAATGTTGTTATAAATGATAAATATTTAGCCAAAAATCTGTATTAGGGAGTGTGTGTGTGTGTGTGTGTGTGTGTGTGTGAAGTCATTCCCTGGAAATAGATGGAGAAGCAAGAAATCTAAACACTTGTGATTAAGAGTAGAATGCCAATAAAAAATAACTGAATCTGAAAAATGAAGTTCCCCTATAATTGTGCTGTTTAGAAATACAGAGGAAAAAAAAAAAAAAAAAGAAGCCATTAAAAAAAAATACATAGGAAAGCATCAAGTCCCAAAAAGTTGGATTGCTTTGGGGCCAGAAACTGGGTATGGGGAGGGCTGAAGCAGGAGACTAGTTATATTAAACACCTAATAAAACAATTTAACTTAAAAATGTGCACATGTATTACTTTGATATAAGTAAAACATTATTTTGAAAATCATAATAACTGAGAAAGGAAGGTGGTTAGGTGCTCTCTCTCTCCTGTTTCCTCTCTATGCAACTGCATCGTTTCCCGCACTGTGAATCAGTTATGAGTGTGGAGTGAGAGGCAGGGGGATGGAGGAGTTAGGGAGAGGTGTGGCTCCTAGCAGACGCATCTTAGCTAGAGATGGCTCCTAGCAGTTCTCATTATTCTCTAGCACGGCTAATTTAGAGCAAAGGATTCTTCCTCCCAACTCCAGTATAAGGATGACCTATATTTTTTTCTCCATTACTCTCCTCTGTGTCTGTGACATTTAGTTCAGTGTCTTTCGGACCTTTCCTCCCAGTGCAGGTACACCTGATGATTATGGAAATATTTGTAAAAAAAATATAGATTTTATTTGCTTGTATTTGCAAATATATTTCATTTTTCAGAACAACTTGGAACCTCATAATGCTTTCCAGTGATAGCAGTTGCTACTACTGTTTTGGTAAGGAGATAAAAGAAAACAAGTAGATTAATGATTAGTTTTCTGATACATATTAACAAAAGCATCTCACTTATGTGATACTACATTTCAGTGTAGTGGTGATCCCTTCTGGGCAGGAATTGGTCTTTGCTTACTAACCTAGCATCTTGTCGCTCAGTTGCTAAGTCATGTCTGACTGTTTGTGACCCCGTGGACTGCGGCACTCCAGGTTTCCCTGTCTTTCACTATCTCCCAGAGTTTGCTCAAACTCATGTCCATTGAGTTGATGATGCCATCCAACCATCTCATCCTCTGTCACCCCCGTCTCCTCCTGCCCTCAATCTTTCCCAGCATCAGGGTCTTTTCCAGTGAGTTGGCTGTTCACATCAGGTGCCCTAAGTATTGGGGCTTCAGCTCTAGCGTCAGTCCTTCCAATGAATATTCAGGGTTGATTCTTTTAGGGTTGACTGGTTTGATCTCCTTGCTGTCCAAGGGACTCTCAAGAGTCTTCCCCAGCACCACAGTTGGAAAGCATCAACTCTTTGGCACTCAGCCTTCTTTACGGTTCAACTTTCACATCTGTACAGGACTACTGGAAAAACCATAGCTTTGACTATGTGGACCTTTGTTGGCAAAGTGATTTCTCTGCTTTTTAATATGCTGTTTAGATTTGTCATAGCTTTTCTTCCAAGGAGCAAGCGTCTTTTAACTTCATGGCTGCAGTCACCATCCGCAGTGATTTTGGAGCCCAAGAAAATGAAGTCTGTCACTCTTTACCATTTTTCCCCATCTATATGCCATGAAGTGATGGGACTGGATGCCATGACCTTTGTTTTTTGAATGTTGAGTTTTAAGCCCGCTTTTTCTCTCTCCTCTTTCACTTTCATTAAGAGGCTCTTTAGTTCCTCTTGCTTTCTGCCATAAGGGTGGTGTCATCTGCATATCTGAGGTTATTGATATTTCTCTCTGCCATCTTGATTCCAGCTTGAGCTTCATCCAGCCTGGCATTTCACATAACGTTAAATGCCTATAAGTTAAATAAGCAGGGTGACAATATACAGTCCTGACATACTCCTCTCCCAATTTTGAACCAGTCCATTGGTTCAACTTAATGAAATTATGAGCTGTGCTGTGTAGGGCCACCCAAGATGGACGGGTCATAGTGGAGAGTTCTGACAAAACGTGTTCTATTGGAGAAGGGAATGGCGAACCATTTCAGCATTCTTGCTTTGAGAACCCCATGAACGAACAATCTGAGCAGATCATAATTCTGTTCCTCTTCCTTTAATATTTCTTTCTTTTTTTTTTTTTAACTTTTGGCTAAACCGTGTGGCATGTGGAACTTCCTCAATGAAGGATTGAACGCGTGACTCCTGCAATGGAAGTGCAGAGTCTTAACCACTGGACCACCAGGGAGGTCTCTATTTAATATTTCTAATAGAGTTAACTGTGGAAAATTCTGAAAGAGATGGGAATACCAGACCACCTGACCTGCCTCTTGAGAAACCTATATACAGGTCAGGAAGCAACAGTTAGAACTGGACATGGAACAACAGACTGGTTCCAAATAGGAAAAGGAGTACGTCAAGGCTGTATATTGTCACCCTGCTTCTTTAACTTCTATGCAGAGTACATCATGAGAAACGCTGGGCTGGAAGAAGCGCAAGCTGGAATCAAGATTGCTGGGAGACATATCAATAACCTCAGATATGCAGATGACATCACCCTTATGGCAGAAAGTGAAGAGGAACTAAAAAGCCTCTTGATGAAAGTGAAAGAGGAAAGTGAAAAAGTTGACTTAAAGCTCAACATTCAGAAAATGAAGATCATGGCATCTGGTCCCATCACTTCATGGCAAATAGATGGGGAAACAATGGAAACCATGTCAGGCCTTATTTTTGGGGGCTCCAAAATCACTGCAGATGGTGATTACAGCCATGAAATTAAAAGATGCTTACTCCTTGGAAGGAAAGTTATGCTCAACCTAGATAGCATATTAAAAAGCAGAGACATTACTTTGCCAACAAAGGTCTGTCTAGTCAAGGCTATGGTTTTTCCAGTGGTCATGTATGGATGTGAGAGTTGGACTGTGAAGAAAGCTGAGTGCCAAAGAATTGATGCATTTGAACTGTGGTGTTGGACAAGACTCTGGAGAGTCCCTTGGACTGCAAGGAGATCCAACCAGTCCATTCTGAAGGAGATCAGCCCTGGGATTTCTTTGGAAGGAATGATGCTAAAGCTGAAACTCCAGTACTTTGGCCACCTCAAGCGAAGAGTTGACTCATTGGAAAAGACTCTGATGCTGGGAGGGATTGGGGGCAGGAGGAGAAGGGGATGACAGAGGATGAGATGGCTGGATGGCATCACTGACTCGATGGACGTGAGTCTGAGTGAACTCCGAGAGTTGGTGATGGACAGGGAGGCCTGGCGTGCTGCAATTCATGGGGTCGCAAAGAGTTGGACATGACTGAGCGACTGAACTGAACTGAACTGAACAGAGTTAACAAAAAAAAGGGGTATTTCTAAAAACTATGATGTCTGTAAGTCACCTGAAAGTCTTATTTTTTGAAAACTATTCACAGGAGGTTGCACACACAATATAGAGAAGTCCTATGTACCCATCATTCAGTTTCTCCAAGTGGTTAAAGTTTTTGTTAAATTTAGTACAGTGCCCCAAGCAGGAAATTGATACAGTGTGTCTGTATAGCCCTATGGCGTTTTGTCAGCTATGGACATTCCTGTCACCATAACTGCAATCAGAATACAGAACTATACCACAGCCGTAAAGATGCCCTCTTATGCCACCTCCTCAAAATCACATGCGCCCTTTTCCGCCCACTTAACATTTAACCTCTGAAAGTGAGCAATCTATGCTCCATCTGTGTTGATTTAATTTTGAAAATTTTATATACATGGGATCATACAATATTTAGCCTTTTGAGATTATTTTCCTCATTCTGCCTAATGCCCTTAAGATCCAAGTTGTTGGGTGCAAAAGAGTTTTCCCTCTTATTTTGAAATAAATATAAATTCACAAGGTATTGCAAAAATAGTACAGAGAAGCCCTGTGTATCTTTCACCCAGTTTTCCCCATGGTGCCATCTTAGATAATTATAGTATAATACCAAAAGTTGCAATCCACAGACTTATTCAGGTTTCACCAGTTTTATTTCCATTCTTTTGTGCATGTTTGTGTCTGTGTATAGTTCTATGCAATATTTTTCCCTTGTGAAATTTTATTTTACTTTTTAAGATCATACTGTACTACATTTAAATTTATTATAGTATATGCTTGTAGTTTACTTGTCTTGTACATGGTAGTTTGTACCTCTTAATCCCCTACCCCAATATTACGTCCCCCTTTCCCTCTTTTTCCATTGATAACCACTAGTTTGTTCTCTAGAAGTCTGTTCTAGAAGTCTGTTTTGTTATATTCATTCATTTGTTTTATTTTCTAGATTCCATATGTGTGATATCATGTAGTATTTGTCTTTCTCTGTCTGACTTATTTCATTAAGCATAATACCCTCTAGGTCCATCCATGTTGTTGCGAATGGCAAAATTTCATTCTTTGTTTCTGGCTGAATAGTATTCTATTGTGTGTGTGTGTGTGTGTGTGTGTGTGTGTGTGTATTCATATACCACATCTTCATTTTATCTGTTGGTGGACACTTAGGTCCATATCTTGGCAATTTTAAATAATGCTGTTGTGAACTATTGGGGTGTGGGTATGTTTTGGAATTCATGTTTTCATTTTCTTTGGATATATAACCAAGAATGGAATTGCTGTATTGTGTGGTAGTTCTATTTTGTTCTTTTTTTGAGGGAATTCCCTATTCCTTTCCATAGTGACTGTACCAATTTACATTTCTACCAACAATGTCTCTGGAGAAGGAAAAGGCAGCCTGCTCCAGTATTCTTGCCTAGAGAATCCCATGGACCAAGGAGCCTGGTCGGCTACAGTCCACGGGGTCGCAAAGAGTCGGACACGACTGAGTGACTTCACTTCACTTCACCTCACTTCACCAACAATGTACAAGGGTTCCGTTTTGCCACACACTCTCTAGCATTTATTATTCATAAACTTTTTGATGATGGCCATTCTGATCAGTGTGAGGTGATAGATACTTGTGGTTTTGATTTGTATTTTTCTAATAATTAGTGGTGATGAGCATCTTTTTATGTGCCTCTTGGCTATCTGTATGTCATCTTTGGTGAAATGTCTGTTTAGGTCTTTTGCCCATTTTTTGACTGGGTGGTGTTTTTGTTATTGAGTTGTATGAGCTTTTGATGTATTTTGTTTAATTAAGCCCTCGTACTGAAGCGACTTAGTAGCAGCAGCAGTCACATTTGCAAATATTTTCTCCCATTCCATAAATAAGTTATTTTTTTGTTTTGTTGATGGTTTCTTTTACTGTGTGAAAACTTTTAAGTTTGATTAGATTTAATTTGTTTGTTTTTACTTCTATTTCTTTTGCTTTGGGAGGCTCATCTAAGAAGAGATTACTAAGATTTATGTCAAAGAATGTTTTGCCTATGTTTTCTTCTAGGAGTTTTATGTCTTACATTTTCATCTTTAACCTATCTTTTAAAAAATTTCTATTCATTTATTTGGCTGTGTTGAGTCCTAGACGCAGCTGGATGTCATCTTCCTGGACTAGGAATTGAACCTGCATCATCTGCACTGCAAGGCGGATTCTTTACCACTGAGCCATCAGGGAAGTCCTATTATGTTGTACTCCTGAAACTAATAGAGTATTATATGTCACTTACATCTCAATAAGAAGTCTTTTCCCTAGAGATATTGTTAAGCATTCTGTATCTTGTGATTCAAGAGAGAAAAATGTATTTGATGTTTCTTTTTTAAACCCAAGAAAGTATTTTAAGATAAGAATCTTACAAAGTAAAAAATCCCACAACTCATGGATTATAAATAAAAAAAGGTTTAATCTTTAAAACAATATTTTATGTAATTAGGGACCAAGTGAACTTAGTTATCATGTGAATGATTCAGAAAGGCAAATTAACTGAAGTAGGAAAAATTTTGGTCTAGTGTGGTCCTCTATATCCATGCAACTCAAATCATATGTGAAAAAGGAAATCTCTTTCTGGGGACAGCTGCATTCATTGAGCAAGCTACCTAACTAAAGTCTGTGGCCCAAAAGAAAGTGAGGGAGACAGACTCAGAAATCTCTTTGAGTAGATTATTTGAGGAGGTTCTGTGAGGGATGGTAGGGAGCATGGGATATTCATGGACTGACTTGATTGTTGGCCTGTTGTCAGATGGTTTGAAAAAGAGAGAGAGAACAGTTAGGGCTGTGAAGTTCACACTGTGAGCCCGCCCAACCTTCCCTTCCTGTCTGCTTGTCCAACAGATTTCAGATTTGCTTAGACAGCCTTCATAGTCAAATAAGCTAATTCCTTGTAGAATCACACACACATACCACACCCTGAAAGGGAAAGGATTAGTGGGAGCAGCAGTTTGGGGAGGAAAAATCAGGAATTTTCTCTCCGATGTGTTCAGTGTGAGATAGTTTAGACCTCCAAGTGAGGTCTAAGTAGGAGAGGTCAAGTAGGCATTTAGGTAGCTAGTAAACGTGAGGGCTGGAGATATAAATTTTGGGATGCTTATGTTAAATCACAGATCTCCCGAAACTGGATGGGATTGCCAAGGGAGAAAGTGTATGTAGAGAAGATAAGGGGAACCATGACTGAGGCCTGGGTGGTCCAACCTTTAGAGCCCCAACAGCGCAGGGGGACAAGGAAGCTACATGGAAGAGGAGCAGTCCCTGGGGTAAGAGGCCAGGGGACTGCCACATTAGAGAAGCAGAGTAGGCCGTGTTTCAGAAAGGCGGAGGCCAAATAAGTCTTATGCTGGAAAGCTGTTGAGGAAAACAGGTGACCATTGGATTTGATAATAACAGGACATATTTTGGAGCACTTTTGTGAAATATGGAATGTCAGTTTTTTCTCACACGAAGGTCTTGGGAGGTATTTATGATTATTACTATCCCTCTTTTCCTACCAAGGAACCGAGGCTCAGATAGAGTTCAGGGGATTGCTCAAGATTAAAGTGGTAGGTTGGGCTTCCCTGGCGGCTCAGTGGTGAAGACTCTGCCTGCCGTTGCAGGAGACGTGAGTTCTGTCCCTGGGTCGGGAAGATCCCCTGGAGAAGGAAATGACAGCCCACTCCAGTATTCTTGGCTGGGAAATCCCATGGACAGAGGAGCCTGGCGGGTTACAGTTCATGGGTTCGCAAAGAGTCAGACATGACTGAGCTCGCATACATGCAAAGTATAATAGCTAGTTATGGCAAACCTGGTTAGAAGCAGATTTCTTCATTCCAAATCTGATTCTGAATCCTGGTTGGCGCAGGAATCACTTGTCCCATTTTCTAAAAATACAAACACTGGTGACCTACCTCAAATATGTTTCATCAAAGCACTCTCAGATAAAGGCTAGGGAATGAGCATTTAAAATAAAGTAAATATGTACGACTCAAGCTGTTTTAAATGAGAGACCAGGGTTGAGTATCACTCAGTCTACAGCGTATTCTAAGCAACCTTTAAATTAGACTTCGAAGGTTTAAAGTCAATGCAGAGTTTGGTTAACCAAGTTCACAAAGGTCAGTTGAAACTTCTTTGAGTTTCCTCAGGGTGGAAATGCTGGGTAACCCAGTATGTTAATGCCTCAGTTCAGTCTGCTGAGGTGTTTTCTTATAATTAGTCTCCTGCTTCTGAACGGAGAAAGCATTTCCCAAAAGACAATTCTTTCCTTTGTGGCTGAACTTCCAAATTAGACTTCATCATTTCATTAGGTGAATTTCCATGACTCGTTCCTCCAGGTTGAAAACCAGAGAGTGTAGTGAGAGATATAACTGATGGAAATGTGTGGAGATAGTCACCTGCAAGTTAATGAAATAAGGATAATGTCCAAAGCATGAGCACGTCTCACCTACTACAAAAGGCAAAATTGTGCCTTACATGTAATTTTTTTTTTTTGGTTGAGCTGCATGGCTTGTGGGATTTTAGTTCCTCAACCAGGGATTGAACCCAGGGCCTCAGCAGTAAAAAGTGTGGAGTTCCAACTACTGAACTGCCAGGGAATTCCCACTTTACAGGTGATCTGAAGCAGGGACACAAACTTACTAAATTTGAAGGTACTTTCTGTCAAATTTCAGAAGCATGTGCTCACTCACTGATGGGTATTTCCAGTCTTCCCCTAGGTGTCTGCTTCACCTCTTCTTTCCCTGGGGTGTAGTCAGTCCAGACCAGAGTGACCCCAGCACTAACCTTGCTTAGACACAGCCACTTAGAAGGACCCTCTTGCATCAGTCTATCATTCATTATTCTCCAATATATTTCCTATCTCTTCTTCTAAGAGCTGACTGCACATTAGAATAATCTGTGAGCTTTAAAAAAATAAAATTGATGCTTAGGCCCCTACTTCCAGGACTTTAATTTATACTGCTATTATTACCATGTATTTAGACCTCTATACATTTAGTCTCCTACCAAACTAATCCAGTCTACTTATTCCTGACAGGTTACTCTGTCTAAAACCCATCTTGATGAATTTAGAAGATTAAAGATTTAAAAAATGACCTGCCTCCTCACACCATGTGTTAATATAAAAATTAACTCAAAAAGGCTAAAGCTGTAAAGTCCTTAGAAGAAAACATTGGTGTAAACTTTGTGACTTTGGATTAGATAGTGGTTTCTTAGATAAAAGTACAAGAAATAAAAGCAAAAATAAATAAATTGGGCATCATTAAAGTTAAAAACTTGTGTGCCTCAAAAACATCCTGTTTACCACAGACTGGAAGAAAATTTTTGCAAATATACTCCTGATAAGGAACTTGTATCTAAAATAGAAAAAGAGTTAGAGATATTACTTTGCTGACTAAGGTCCGTCTAGTCAAGGCTATGGTTTTTCCTGTGGTCATGTATGGATGTGAGAGTTGGACTGTGAAGAAGGCTGAGCACTGAAGAATTGATGCTTTTGAACTGTGGTGTTGGAGAAGACTCTTGAGGGTCCCTTGGACTGCAAGGAGATCCAACCAGTCCATTCTGAAGGAGATCAACCCTGGGATTTCTTTGGAGGGAATGATGCTAAAGCTGAAACTCCAGTACTTTGGCCACCTCATGCGAAGAGCTGACTCACTGGAAAAGACTTTGATGCTGGGAGGGATTGGGGGCAGGAGAAGAAGGGGACGACAGAGGATGAGATGGCTGGATGGCGTCACAGACTTGATGGACGTGAGTCTGAGTGAAGTCCGGGAGATGGTGATGGACAGGGAGGCCTGGCGTGCTGCGATTCATGGGTTCGCAAAGAGTCGGACACGACTGAGCAACTGAACTGAACTGAACAACTTAATAATAAAAGGACAAATAGCTCAGTTTAAAACAGGCAAAGGAAGAGATATTTCTCCAAGGACATACACCCTACTCGGTGAGCACACGAGAAGATCCTCAATGTCATTAGTCGTCAGGAAAATGCAAATCAAAACTGATGAAATATCAGTTTATACTTAGTAGGATGGTTATAATAATAATAAAAAAGATAATGTCAAGTGTTGGTGAGGATATGGAGAAGTTGGAACCCTCATACATTGTGGTGGGAATGTAAAATAGTGAGATATCTTTGGAAAATGTTTTGGCAGTTTCTCAAAAAGAAACAGGAGTCATATGACCCAGCAATTCCACTTCTAGCTGGGAGAGAGTTGGAAACCTGTGCCCACACAAACACTTGCATACCAGTGTTCAGAGCAGCATTATTCATAATAGCCAAAAATATGGAAACAGTCCAAGTGTCCATCAACTGATGAGTGGATAAATGAAACGCAGTATATCTGCGTAAGGAAGTGTTATTCATCAATGAAAAGAAAGGATAGGGACTTCCCTTTTGGTCCAGTGGCTAAGACTCTGCGATCCCAATTCAGCGGACCTGGGTTTGATCCTTCGTCAGGGAACTAGATCCCATATGCTGCAACTAAGAGTTCACATGCCACAACCAAAGATCTGCATGCTGTAACAAAGATTTGGCACAGCCGGTTCAATAAATAAATATTAAAAGAGAGTGTACTGGTACATGCTGCCATATGAATGAATTTCGAAAACATGCTATTTGAAAGAAACCAGTTCCAAATGACCATATACTGTATGATTCCATTTACAGTATATGAAATGTCCAAAATAGGCAAATCTATAGTTAGAGAGTAGATTAGTGGTTGTCTAGGGCTGGAAGATACCAAGGGAACATTTCATGCAAAGATGGGCTCGATAAAGGACAGAAATGATATGGACCTAACAGAATCAGAAGATATTAAGAAGAGGTGGCAAGAATACACAGAAGAACTGTACAAAAAAGATCTTCATGACCCAGATAATCACGATGATGTGATCACTCACCTAGAGCCAGACATCCTGGAATGTGAAGTCAAGTGGGCCTTAGAAAGCATCACTACGAACAAAGCTAGTGGAGGTGATGGAATTCCACTTGAGCTGTTTCAAATCCTGAAAGATGATGCTGTGAAAGTGCTGCACTCAGTATGCTAGCAAATTTGGAAAACTCAGCAGTGGCTACAGAACTGGAAAAGGTCAGTTTTCATTCCAATCCCTAAGAAAGGCAATGCCAAAGAAGGCTCAAACTACCGCATAATTGCACTCATCTCACATGCTAGTAAAGTAATGCTCAAAATTCTCCAAGCCAGGCTCCAGCAATACGTGAACTGTGAACTTCCAGATGTTCAAGCTTGTTTTAGAAAAGGCAGAGGAACCAGAGATCAAATTGCCAACATCTGTTGGATCATGCAAAAAGCAAGAGCGTTCCAGAAAAACATCTATTTCTGCTTTATTGATTATGCCAAAGCCTTTGACTGTGTGGATCACAATAAACTGTGGAAAATTCTGAAAGAGATGGGAATACCAGACCACCTGACCTGCCTCCTGATAAACCCATATGCAGGTCAGGAAGCAACAGTTAGAACTGGACATGGAACAACAGACTGGTTCCAAATAGGAAAACGAGTACGTCAAGGCTGAATATTGTCACCCTGCTTATTTAACTTCTATGCAGAGTACATCATGAGAAACGCTGGGCTGGAAGAAGCACAAGCTGGAATCAAGATTGCCGGGAGAAATATCAATAACCTGAGGTATGCAGATGACACCACCCTTATGGCAGAAAGTGAAGAGGAACTAAAAAGCCTCTTGATGAAAGTGAAAAAGGAGAGCGAAAAAGTTGGCTTAAAGCTCAACATTCAGAAAACGAAGATCGTGGCATTTGGTCCCATCACTTCATGGGAAATAGATGTGGAAACAATGGAAACAGTGTCAGGCTTTATTTTTTTGGACTCCAAAATCACTGCAGATGGTGATTGCAGCCATGAAATTAAAAGACACTTACTCCATGGAAGGAAAGTTATGACCAACCTAGATAGCATATTAAAAAGCAGAGATATTCTTTGCCAACAGGGATCCATCTAGTCAAGGCTTTGGTTTTTCAGTGGTCACGTATGGATGTGAGAGCTGGACTGTGAAGAAAGCTGAGTGCTGAAGAATTGATGCTTTTGAACTGTCGTGCTGGAGAAGACTCTTGAGAGTCCCTTGGACTGCAAGGAGATCCAACCAGTCTATCCTAAAGGAGACCAGTCCTGGCTGTTCATTGGAAGGACTGATGCTGAGACTGAAACTCTAATACTTTGACCACCTCATGCGACGAGTTGATTTATTGGAAAAGACCCTGATGCTGGGAGAAATTGGGGGCAGGAGAAGAAGGGGATGACAGAGGATGAGATGGCTGGATGGCATCACTGACTCAATGGACGTGACTCTGAGTGAACTCCAGGAGTTGGTGATGGACAGGGAGGCCTGGCGTGCTACGATTCATGGGGTCACAAAGAGATGGACACTACTGAGCGACTGAACTGAACTGAACTGAGGGCTGGAAGGGGAAGGGGTATTGAGGAGGTTATGCTTAGGGGTGTGGGTTTCTTTTTAGGGTAATGAAAATATTCTACAATTAATTGCAGTGCTAAATGCCCAACTTTGTACATGTACTGAAAGTCACAGGATTGTAAGCTTTTAAAACATGAGCTTCTGAGTTATTTTGAGTGCCCTCGGCTGGTTTTCACTGTCTACCACTGGGGCTTCTACTCTGTTCAAACTTAAGTTTTATTTCCTTTTATTTTCCACCTCTGTGGTAGGTCACAGTGAAACTGGATTTCTCAGGGTTTCTTCAAACAGGGCTTACATTTCGTTTCTCCTTGTAATTTTCTGTCTGCTCCCTTTGCTTGCCAGTCTAACCTTTGAAAGTCCAAGTGAGACACCTCCTCCTCCATCTCTGCTGCTGCTGCTGCTAAGTTGCTTCAGTCGTGTCCGACTCTGTGCGACCCCATAGACGGCAGCCCACCAGGCTCCCCCATCCCTGGGGCTCTCCAGGAAAGAGTACTGGAGATCCCTCTCAATTCCCATATTTTTGCTCAATCTTCTAAGCACTCAATTATGATAGAATATATGGGGAAAACCTTGCCTCTACCTTTTTATTTTCCAGGCTGCCTCCATTTGATTGCTTTTACCCTCTGTTCTTAATTACTACAAAATATGTGAGTAATATAGGCAAAATTACTTTTGGCAGAGGGAAGAGTTGAGAGAACACTTGTATTTTCTGTTTTGCTTAAGCTGTTTGTGGGGTGTTTGTATGTTGGATAGTGTGCTTTTAGAATATGACCATCAAGGTCGGGTTGGCCCAACAAGAACACATCTGGGGAGAGAGAAATGTTTACTATCTCCTTTTATCCTTATACCAATCGTTTCGGGAATATTGCAGATGTGGAAACAGAGTTAGAAAGATTAATAAATTAACCACAGGGAAAACACCCTATAGGCTAGAATGTGTGCTTGTTTGGCACTTGGTTAAGTTTCAGTGGTTGAGAGCTAAGTAGGGAAGTGTATGCAGATGTTCTGTGCTCAGTCCTAAGCCCTTTCAGGATAGCTGCCTTGTCTTACTCAGTCCCCAGAGTGCCCAATAGGAGCAGAGGCTCAATAAATGTTTGTTGAATGAATGAGTGATGGTGTATTGGAGTCTCTGATGTACATGAATAATACATTTTGACAGTGAGATTTTGTGTCTTTTTTCCTACGTGGTTTTCCATTTTTTCTGAAGTCATTTTGTATTCAGACAATATTTGAAAGAGGGTTCCAGAGCTTGTCTGTATCAGGTACTTCTTAGAGAATCCCTCAGAAATAAGAAGGAGAAAAACAGATTTTGCCCTCAGAAACTAAGACCTTACTTTAAAGTTTATTGCTTGTGTTTTATAACTATAATACTATTCTTAAGGATTCTCTGACTTAGAAATGCCTACGCTCTGTACGCAGAAGCTTGTCAAATAAGTATGCAAGTATAAATATTGTTTCAGCAGTTTACCTGGAATTAAAATTTAATTCATTGCAAAGAGACACATTCATTGCAGCATTTTTTGCCTGTTGAAAATAAGCTCTGAGGCAGGAGGTGCGTAGGTGGAACAGCAGCCCATTGTCTTGGTGCTCTCAGTGCATGTCACCTGGGATAGGACTTGGTCGTGTTGCATGAATCAACCCTGTAATGAAGAGTTGAGGACACTAAGGATGGCTAAGTTGGAGAAGTCTTTGGAGAGTTGACAAGACTATCTTTGTTTTTGTTTTTGTTGTTGTTATTGTTTGTTTTTGGCTACACCCCACAGCATGCAGGATCTTAAGTTCTCCAAACAGGGATCAAACCCATGCCCCCTGCATTGGGAGCACAGAGGGTTTTTTTTTTTTTTTAATTGGGGTATAATTGTTTTACAGTGTTTGCTAACTAACAAAGTTTCTTCATTGTTAGCACAATTAAGTGAATAGCTATATGTATATGTGTATCCCCTTCCTCTCCACCATCCCTTCCAAACCCCATCCCATTCATCTATGTTGCCACAGAGAACTGAGCTGAGCTCCCTGCGCTATCCAGTAGGTTCCCACTAGCTATCTATTTACGCATGGTGGTGCACAAATGTTAATACCAATCTCTCTGTTCATCCCACCCCCCACCACGTCCGCACGTCCGTTCCCTACGTCTGTGTCTCTATTCCTGCCCTGCAAATAGGTTTATCTGTACCACTTTTTCTAGGAAACTCTGCCCCAGATCTGTGTGGGACACCGTGTTTTAACCACCAGACCACCAGGGAAGTTCGAGATTGCTATCTTTGGATATTGGAAGGCCTAACCTGTAGCAGGAGAGCCAAATGAATACATGAGTGAATGAATATTGGATGCTTGCAATAGGTGGATTTTAATTTGTCACATATCTGCAGAAAAACAACTCAATCACAAAACCAAAACCTGGAAGAGGAAAAAGTTGCATTCTTTTTCTAGTTTTATTTTTTTCAGGGCACTTTTATGGGGCACCTCTTCCCCCCTGTTATTTATTCCCTTGTTTTCTCCAAGGTTCACTGAGTTCCCTGATTCAGCAGGAAAACTCCATCTTTCTCTGAGCATATCTACTTTCTGGGGGAAGATGATTCTCTCTGGGTCATTATGTGCATAATTCAAGGCTTAGGAGTCCATGGCTGTAATCAGTTAAAAAATAAGATCTAAGACCTGTGATAAAACATAAATCAATCTCAGGACTACCTAGACCTTTCCAGCATTGTTCCTGATGACTGTCATATTGCTAAGGACTCCTCACAAATCAGCGTGAAAAATTAGTCCCTATAGACAGCACTGTGTCTGTTGTCCTTGGTATTATTTGCATATTATCTTATTGTCAACATGTGTGGTATCTTGGATTACATTGATTAGTTTTACCTTGATTTTTGTTTGGATGATAAAAATCTCAATTACTGAGCTTAAATTCAGACTTCATCCCTTGTTTGGAAAATGCAAGTAATTCAAGAGAAGTGCTATGACTTAGAGAGATATACCCAGAGCAGGAACACAAAGTGTTCCAACCTGAAGTCTGCTTCAGAATCCTTATGTAATCATAGGTAAACTGTCCAACTTCTTAGGATCTCATTTTTCTACACATAAACTAATATTAACAGAAATTTACCCTTCATTACAGGGTTCATACTTCTAGCTTTCTTTCTCTCTTTTTTAAATTAATGTATTTATTTGGCTGCTCCCAGTCTTAGTTGTGGTGCTTGGCATCTTCGATCTGCACTGTGGCATGTGAGATCTTTGGATGCGGCATGCAGACTGTTTAGTATTAGCATGTGGAATCTAGTTCCTTGGCCAGGGATCAAATCCAGACCCCCTGCATTGGGAGCATGGAGTCTTAGACACTGGACCAGTGGGGAAGTCCCTCAATTATTATTATTTAACAATTATTACTATTATATAAGCTAATGGCAAAGAAGAAAAGGAAAGATATGCCCATTTGAATGCAGAGTTCCAAAAAATAGCAAGGAGATTAAGAAAGCCTTCCTCAGTGATCAATGCAAAGAAATAGAGGAAAACAATAGAATGGGAAAGACTAGAGATCTCTTCAAGAAAATTAGAGATACCAAGGGAACATTTCATGCAAAGATCTGCACCATAAAGGGCAGAAATTGTATGAGCCTAACAGAATCAGAAGATATTAAGAAGAGATGGCAAGAATACACAGAAGAACTGTACAAAAAAGATCTTCATGACCCAGATAACTACGATGGTGTGATTACTCACCTAGAGCCAGACATCCTGGAGTGTGAAGTCAAGTGGGCCCGAGGAAGCATCACTACAAACAAAGCTAGTGGAGGTGATGGAATTCCAGTGGAGCTATTTCAAATCCTAAAAGATGATGCTGTGAAAGTGCTGCACTTGGTATGCCAGCAAATTTGGAAAACTCAGCAGTGGCCACAGGACTGGAAAAGGTCAGTTTTCATTCCAATCCCAAAGAAAGGCAATGCCAAAGAATGCTCAAACTGCTGCACAATCGTACTCATCTCACACGCGAGCAAAATAATGCTCAAAATTCTTCAGGCTAGGCTTCAACAGTATGTTAACCGTGAACTTCCAGATGTTCAAGCTGAATTTAGAAAAGGCAGACAAGCCAGATATCAAATTGTCAACATCTGTTAGATCATTGAAAAAGCAAGAGAATTCCTGAAAAGCATCTACATCTGCTTTATTTATTACACCAAATCCTTTGACTGTGTGGATCACAACAAATTGTGGAAAATTCTTCAATAGATGGGAATATCAGATCGCTTTACCTGCCTCCTGAGAAATCTGTGCAGGTCAAGAAGCAACAGTTAGAACCAGACATGGAACAACAGACTGGTTCCTAATTGGGAAAGGAGTAGGTCAAGTATTGTCACCCTGCTTATTTAACTTATATGCAGAATACATCATGTGAAATCGTCGGCTGGATGAAGCACAAGCTGGAATCAAGATTGCCGGGAGAAATATCAATAACCGCAGATATGCAGATGATACCACCCTTATGGCAGAAAGTGAGAAACTAAAGAGCCTCTTGATGAAAGGAGAAAACTGGCTTAAAACTCAACATTCAGAAAACTGAGATCATGGCATCAGGTCCCATCACTTCATGGGAAATAGATGGGGAAACAATGGAAACAATGACAAACTTTACCTTCTTGGGCTCCAAAATCACTGCAGGTGGTGACTGCAGCCATGAAATTAAAAGATGGTTAATCCTTGGAAGAAAAGCTATGACCAACCTAGACAGCATATTAAAAAGCAGAAACATTATTTTGCCAACAAAGGTCCATCTAGTCAAAGCTATGGTTTTTCCTGTAGTCACGTATGGATGTGAGAGTTGGACTATAAAGAAAGCTGAGTGCCGAAGAACTGATGCTTTTGAACTGTGGTGTTGGAGAAGACTCTTGAGAGTCCCTTGGACTGCAAGGAGATCCAACCAGTCCATCCTAAAGGAGATCAGTCCTGGGTGTTCATTGGAAGGACTGATGTTGAAGCTGAAACTCCAATACTTTGGCTACCTGATACAAAGAACTGACTCACTGGAAAAGACCCTGATGCTGGGAAAGATTGAAGGTAGGAGAAGTTGACTACAGAGGATGAGATGATTGGACGGCATCACTGACTCGATGGATATGAGTTTGAGCAAGCTCCTGGAGCTGATGATGGACACAGAAGCCTGGCATGCTCCATGGGGTTGCAAAAGGTTGGATATGACTGAGGGACTGAATGAACTGAACTATTGTATAAACACAGACGACTGATCTTTTGTGTAGCAGCTCTTCATCTCTTACCTTATTTCTGTTAGGGTTATGTGTGTATTTGGTTTACTTTGATGCTTAAAGCGAAGAATTATAAGTCAGGGAAGAAATTGTTCTCATCTGTGACTTGTAATTCTCAATATGGTCTTAGCTCAGAGGGTAGAAATTTCAGTTACATTGTCCCCATGGGTGGTACAAGTGGGTTTCTTCTGTGTGTCTGCGAGAGTCAACCAAGGTAGCAGAATTCATTTGTTGTCCTCAGTCCCCTCGGCAAAAGTAGTGTTTTGTTTTGTTTTTTACCTAACTGGCATGTGGGGTCTTAGTTTCTTCACCAGGGATCGAACCTGTGCCTCCTGCAATGGAAGTGTGGAGTCTTAACCATTGGACCACCTGGGAAGTCACAGAAGTAGATATCTTAAAAGGCTCTGATGAACCTGGCACTGTTTCCTCTCTAGAAAGTGGAGAGAAATCACCAAAGGGATTTTAAAAAATGTAACTACCTGTCAGCTTTACTTTTTCCACCAGCCAATCAGCTGCATTTTCCTGGGAAGAAAAGGCAAAAGGGATAATCAGCCCCTGGGGATGCTTGAGTCCCCTGTACCACGGGCTGTGGGGCATCTCAGGTCTGCCCCACACCTTAGACAGTCCAGGATCTGTGCTTTGGGAGCAGACCTGGAAGCTAAAAAGTCTTCCTTTGATCTCACATTGTTTTCCCAAAGTGCTTCCAGATACATAGGAATGCGGGATGCAGGAATGCCAGAGGCAGTCACACCCTGGACCTGCTGCTCCCTTAACCTGGGGGAAGCTGGGGGTATCAAGCAGGATGGATGGAGCCACCTCATTTCTTGACCAAGTTCCCATGACTCCTCACCCTTACCTTTATTCCTACACCCATCACACGTCATTCCTTGGTAGCTCTGTCACCACTGGGGATATGAAGGCCTCTGGCAGAGTGCTAAGCTCGCAGGGGCCCCATCTACATGGTGTGTGTGTGTCTGTGTGTGCTAAGTCACTTCAGTCATGTCCAACTCTGTGTGACCCCATGGACTGTAGCCCTCCAGGCTCCTCTGTCCATGGGATTCTCCAGGCAAGAATACTGGAGCGGGTTGCCATTTCCTTCTCGAGATCTTCCTCACCCAGGGATTGAACCTCCGGTCGCTTATGTTGCCTGCCTTGGCTGGCAGGTTCTTTACTGCTTGCGCCACCTGGGAAGCCCATGTGGTAGCTGGCGTGAATGGCACCTCCTGGAGGTGTACCCTGCCCAGCCTGAGTAACCCCTCTGTAGCAGCTCCGCTTGGGGATGGGGTGGAGTGGGTGGTTAATACACTGCCCCTGTGTATTTTTTTTTTTCTCCTGGCATCTGGTGCATGGTTAGGTGCTCAACAAGCATTTTTTGAATGAATGAGACTGGCCTTACCATTTTAAGTTGATTTGACCCTTTTTCCTGATATGTGGATCTTTCCATCTAGACAGTTTTCCTATTAGTATGAGATCCCTGCTCCCTTCATCCAGGAAAGTCCTTCGGTTTTAAAAGATTGATGTTATTGATGTTTCTTGTGCATCCAGCAAAGCTTCTAATGAGGTGCGCTCACAGGAGGAGGAGCTGGGCATGTCCAGGCTGCTCAATGCCTCTGGGGTCTCACCTGTGGGGGTAACCGGGCCTGCAGGTCCATTTGGTCCATGCTGCACATACTTTGAAGGCTGAGGAACAACTGAGTGACCTTCTGGCTTCATTTTCAGTGTCACAGATGTGGCTCTGGAAAAGAAACCGAGTTTGTATTTGCAGAATATAATAGCATTGAGTTTGGGTCACAGCTGCAACAAAATCAACCTGAAACAGATACACAATATGTAAGCAAAGTGTGGATGAATTCAATCCATTTTTCTAATTTGGAATATGGATCTGGGGAGGGAGATTGTGGGTAGATTATCTGTCTTGGATTTTCTGACTGCTTGAATTCATACTTCAGTGAGGAGAAATTTAGCCCAGAATGCTAATGGTATCAGACAGGGAAAGCCTCTCAAGTTCAGTGGATAAACAGTTATGGGCACTCATTGTGTGTCAGACCTGGGGTGGCCAGGACGGTCACTTCCTCTGGGTCCTTTCTTTGTGCACTGCCAGCCTCATGTCCTGGGGAGAAGAAAACATGTTGTCCTTATTGCTTTGGAGAAACTGAGCTGCCCAGACCTGAGTTCACCTGATCTGCTTCTCAGTTGTTAGAAAGGAACATAAAGGCATGTGGAAAATCCTTTTTTTCTGACAAAGACTGCCTTTCAAAATCTATTGTGCTCTTGTTGCAGAACCCAAAATCATATATTTGGGTGTCAGAGACTGACTATGGAGGCTCCTCTATTGACATTCCTACTAGGAAAATCCTATCCCCTTCTGAGGCCCAGGGACCTCAGAGAGTTGTATGTCTGTCCGACTAGTGAGAAGGTCACTCACACGGAGATGCAAAAGAGGAAAATCCATTAATATATTTTAAAAATGTTTCCCATAAAACAGCATTTGTATTGAGGCAAGAGGATCCACAAATCCTCAGCTTCCCAGAGGACAGAAAATATTTCCTGGGGAAAGAGATGTGGTATCAAGTGTTGGGACATGAGGATATGGTTTTCTCTCCCACTTCCCAGGGAGTCTGTGCTGCCGTCTCACACTTGACCCCTCCCTCTACCCTCTTAGTTACCTCCCTGACAGTGGAAGCCTTGCAGGGCGCATACAAGGTTTGTGAAATCAAGTGTCTATAATTCTCTTCCTGAGGAGCAAATGGAAATAGATTGAGCTTATTAATAAAGGCCTTGTAAGACTTGACAGGCCATGCTACAAAACCTAGTTTGGAAAAGGGGAGGCATATCTTTGCTTTTGGTGCTCAGGAGTCAGTCCAGGATTGTGATGTGTGGTTTCCTTTTCAGGTTTCTTCTTTCCTTCCTTTCTTTTCTCTTGTTAAGTTGGCAGGGAAATGTGGCCTAGAAATTTCAGCTTGGAGGAACCAGATGGGGTGATCCATGGAGCTGCTCATCGCTTTTGCCCATGTGGCTGCAAAGCCAAGTGCCTAGTAAATAATGTGCTTTGGTGTAACACATCCTTTTAAATGAGAGGCCGCTTTCCTTGCTGCCAAAATGACAGATGTCTTATCATTTCACTCTGCCAGTATAGTAGATTGTTATTGGCTTCAATTTATGATTAATAATTGACACAAAGAGAAAATTTGATTTTCTAGTCTATTTGTCCCTTCATAGATCCTTAGGCATTTAAAATGGGTGAATTGATGTATACTGCTCTCTTCATTATCTTTCCATGTTTGGGTCAGGTTTTCTGTCCAGGAAATCAGAAAATAGGAATACTTTAATATGTTGGTGAAACTGTTTCCTTTTACTGAATCGCTTAGAAATTGACTCTGTTTTCAGAGACAAATGACAGACACTCAACTCCATCCACCTTGAGCAAAAAAGTGAATTTATTGACTGATATAACAGGGAAGTGCAGCCAGGAGTGGATTAGTTTCAGGCACAGCTGGATCTGGGGGGTTCAAACATTATCATCCAGGGCACTTTTCTCTCGCCATCTCTTTGCCTGTTCTTTTCTGCTCTGTAGGCAGGTTCCCTTTGTCTGATACGTAAGACAGGTGACAGTAGCTCTAGGTACATACTCTCCAGCTTGGCAACCCTGAGTGAAAATAGAGGCTTTCTCTTCCATTGCTCTGACATTGCCCTCAGAGAAGGTGCTCATTTGCTCTGCCTGGACCATGAGTTCATCTTTAAACTAGTCCTTGTGACCGAAGGAAATGGTACATGTGAACTGGACCATGGACCTAAGCTTCCTTGTGGTGGAAATGACAGGTACTAACTCCAGAAAAAGTTGCTTCACGTCTGATTGGCTGATGTTCAGTCGCTTGGCCAGGCCTGAGTCACACAGCTGACCAAGGAGATGGACTGCTCTGACTGGCCAGGCCTGAGTCACCTGGGTCACCTCTGGAGACAGTTAGGATAAGAACTGAGAGCAAAGAGAGGCTGTGCCCTAAGGTAATCGGGGCACTGGAGAGGGAGAGCAGGAGTGGGCTAGTTAACTAAAAACTGTGATGACACGTCAGTAAAAGCTTGTACTTACTGTTTAACTGTTGAAGGTTGGATGTTTTTTATGTAATGCTATACTGATGCTAGGGGAGGGAGCAATAACTTTTGAATTCTAGAATGAAGAAACAAAATTTATATATTGATAATAAAATCTCATTCTGTTATGCTTTTAAGCTACATTAATTTCATTGCAATTCATTCCTCAAAGATCAGACATTATTACCCTTTAAGCACAAGCTGGAATCAAGATTGCCGGGAGAAATATCAATAACCTCAGATATGCAGATAACACCACCTTTATGGCAGAAAGTGAAGAAGAACTAAAGAGCCTCTTGATGAAAATGAAAAACGAGAGTCAAAAAGTTGGCTTATGGCTCAACATTCAGAAAACTAATATTAGGGCATCCGGTCCCATCACTTCATGGCAAATAGATGGGGAAACAGTGGAAACAGTGGCTGACTTTACTTTTCTGGGCTCAAAAATCACTGCAGATAGTGATTGCAGCCATGAAATTAAAAGATGCTTACTTCTTGGAAGGAAAGTTATGACCAGCCTAGATGGCATATTAAAAAGCAGAGACATTACTTTGTCAACAAAGGTCCGTCTAGTCAAGGCTATGGTTTTTCCAGTGGTCATGTATGGATGTGAGAGTTGGACTGTGAAGAAAGCTGAGCACTGAAGAATTGATGCTTTTGAACTGTGGTGTTGAAGAAGACTCTTGAGGGTCCCTTGGACTTCAAGGAGATCCAACCAGTCCATCCTATGGACTGACCCAGGAGGTCAGTCCTGAGTGTTCATTGGAAGGACTGATGCTGAAGCTGAAACTCCAATACTTTGACCACCTGATGCAAAGAACTGACTCATTTGAAAAGACCCTGATGCTGGGAAAGATTGAGGGCAGGAGGAGAAGGGGACGACAGAGGATGAGATGGTTGGATGACATCACTGACTCAATGGACATGGGTTTGGGTGGACTCCAGGAGTTGGTGATGTACAGGGATGCCTGGCACGTTGCAGTTCATGGGGTCTCAAAGAGTCGGACACGACTGAGTGACTGAACTGAACTGAACTGATATTGAAACCTAAGGACACATGTTTATAAATAGAATATGTTTGCTTTTACAGGGTTCTTCCTCCAGTCCTTATAAAGCCCCATTTGTTGTTCAGTCACTCAGTTGTGTCCGACTTTGCAACCTTATGGACTGCAGCACACCAAGCTTTCCTGTTTTTCACTATCTCCCAGAGTTTGCTCATGTCTATTGGGTCGGTGATGCCATCCAACCATCTCATCCTCTGTCATCCCCTTCTCCTCTTGCCTTCAGTCTTGCAGCATTGGAGTCTTTTCCAATCAGTCAGTTCTTTGCATCAGGTGGCCAAAGTATTGGAGTTTCAGCTTCAGCATCAGTCCTTCCAATGAATATTCAGGGTTGATTTCCTTTAGGGTTGACTGGTTTGATTTCCTTGCTGTCCAAGGGATTCTCAAGAGTATTCTCCAGCACCACAGTTTGAAAGCATCAATTTTTTGGTGCTCAGCCTTTCTTGTGGTCCAGCTCTCACATCAGTATATGACAACAACCCCAAGGAGTGTGTAACTATTCCATTCTATGGGTGAGAAATCTAAGGCACAGAGAAGTTAACTAGCCCCACACAGTTCAGTCCAGTTCAATTCAGTCGCTCAGTCATGTCTGACTCTTTGCGACCCCATGAACTGCAGCACGCCAGGCCTCCCTGTCCATCACCAACTCCCGGAGCCTACCCAAACTCACGTCCATTGAGTCAGTGATGCCATCCAACCATCTCATCCTCTGTTCGTCCCCTTCTCCTCCTGCCCTCAATCTTTCCCAGCATCAGGGTCTTTTCAAATGAGTCAGCTCTTCGCATCAGGTGGCCAAAGTACTGGAGTTTCAGCCTCAACATCTGTCCTTTCAATGAACACCCAGGACTGATCTCCTTTAGGGTGGACTGGTTGGATCTCCTTGCAGTCCAAGGGACTCTCAAGAGTCTTCTCCAACACCACAGTCCAAAAGCATCAATTTTTCAGCACTCAGCTTTCTTTATAGTCCAACTCTCATATCCATACATGACCACTGGAAAAACCATAGCCTTGACTAGACGGACCTTTGTTGGCAAAGTAATATCTCTGCTTTTTAATATGCTGTCTAGATTGGTCATTACTTTTCTTCCAAGGAGCAAGCGTCTTTAAATTTCATGGCTGCAGTCACCATCTGCAGTGATTTTGGAGCCCCCCCCAAATAAAGTCAGCCACTGTTTTCGTATCTATTTGTCATGAAGTGATGGGTCGGATGCCATGATCTTCGTTTTCTGAATGTTGAGCTTTAAGCCAACTTTTTCACTCTCCTCTTTCACTTTCTTCAAGAGGCTCTTTAGTTCTTCTTCACTTTCTGCCATAAAGGTGATGTCATCTGCATATCTGAGGTATTGATGTTTCTCCTGGCACTCTTGATTCCAGCTTGTGCTTCTTCCAGTCCAGGGTTTCTCATGATGTTCTCTGCATATAAGTTAAATAAGCAGGGTGACAATATACAGCCTTGACATACTCCTTTTCCTATTTGGAACCAGTCTATTGTTCCATGTCTAGTTCTAACTGTTGCTTCCTGACCTGCATACAAGTTTCTCAAGAAGCAGGTCAGGTGGTCTGGTATTCCCATCTCTTTCAGAATTTTCCACAGTTTGTTGTGATCCACATGGTGAACGGCTTTGGCATAGTTAATAAAGCAGAAATAGATGTTTTTCTGGAGTTATCTTGCTTTTTGCATCCAGTGAATGTTGACAATTTGATCTCTGGTTCCTCTGCCTTTTCTAAATCCAGCTTGAACGCCTGGAAGTTCAGTGTTCACGTATTGCTGAAGCCGGGCTTGGAGAATTTTGAGCATTACTTTACTAGCATGTGAGATGAGTGCAATTGTGCAGTAGTTTGAGCATTCTTTGGCATTGCCTTTCTTTGGGATTGGAATGAAAACTGACCTTTTCCAGTCCTGTGGCCACTGCTGAGTTTTCCCAATTTGCTAGCATATTGAGTACAGCACTTCCACAGCATAATCTTATTAGGATTTGAAACAGCTCAACTGGAATCCCGTAGCCCCACACAACACTGTTAGTAACCAGGGCTGACCCTACAGCCCTTGCATTTTTCACTCTGCCTTGTAGACAAAGATGGCTGAGTGGAAGAATTCCAGTGTGAATAGGAGCAGGGCACAAATTCAAGAGCGAGTTCTGATGAGTTGTCAGGAACAGATTGCAGTGGCTCACTGAGGTTGGGTGGAGGTGAGGAGAGGCAGTGACTCAGCATCCAGCTCCAGTGACAGGTGGGGTCCATGCTGTGCCAGTAATCTCTGTAGAGCTCATAGGCCACGGTGATTCTCAGCGCCTCTGGTACCCCCAACCTTCCCACTTCAGTCCTTGAGCCATTCCTGATAACACCCAAGTAATGACCACTCCTCTTTCCCCTGTGCCCTCCCCTGTCTGGTGGGGCTCCCATTGGCCTTGGATCCAGTGGTCTGGCTGGATCTACCTTTTACGGTGGTCTAGGGGTCTGGCCTTTATGCCTTCTCAGAGTTCTCCAGGACTCAGGCTCCTTTGCTGCCAATTTGGACCAAAGTCTTAGGGATCCTGAGAGTGAATCCTGATGCATGCTTGGCCTGAGTTCTAGCACATAATAAGCTGCCTCAGTTTCCCCTCCTTAGCCTTAACACTCTAGACTGCTTGAGGACCTTCCCAGTGGCTAGGCCTTCTCTTTCTGTCTGACTTGCTGGTGTGTTGATTAAGGCCATACCTCACATGGACAAAGAGCCCTCAGTGATGCTCTGTCAGCTGGCTTCTGAATATCAGCCACAGCCTGAATGTCCAGGGCATTCCTCTGCCTGAATATCTACTTGCCTGGGGGGCTTACCTCTTCCTAGAGTCTTAGCTGGCACTTCCCCACATTGGTGTTCCTGCCATAGTTATTGGGTTGATTCTTGTTTTCTTTGCTGATCAGACTCTTCCCACCTGAGCCTTTGCCCGCCCAGTCAGCATTTCCTTGCCATTCAGATTGAGCTTAAATGTCACATTTCTGTTCAGTGTTGCCTGACCTCTTCCCGTGTCTTTCTAGATTCTCACACCATTTCTTGTTCCTTGTCACACTATAGATTTGGAATTCTTTTAGTTGGGTCATTGCTCCTTATCTGTTTCCTCATTAGAATGAAAGCTCCTGGAAGGCAGGGACCTCCGCTCTTAAGCTCACTGTTTTATTGGAAGGCATGGGACAGGTCCTTCAACACAGCAGGAGCTCACTGAGCTACTTATGAATGATTCTTGATTGCTGAGCCCCCATTATGCCTGGTCTATGCCAGGGGGAGAAGATGCAATGGATTTTTGTGCAGGCTGAATTGGAGGCTGTCCATTTGGAGCCATCCAACTCCCTTTGCTGGAACTGTCCACCTGATCTGTCAAGCAGACCCCTAGATTCAGCTTGGAATCGCCCTCTCAATTACCTTACCTTGCCCTGACCCCTAGAGCTGTACCCCTTCTCCCTTGCTCTTGGAACACCTCTTCCCGACCTTTAATAATGCACTGGTTGCACAGCGTCATATACTTGTTCGCTGACCTGTCTTACTTCCCAATTAGACTGTGAGCTCTTGGACAGCAAGAATTCTGTGTGGGATTATACAAGTTGGTGAGTGTGTTAATAAACTGGGTGTACAAATCTGATAAGCAAGAGATAAGTCAGGATTAGTGATGCAATAATGAAATCAACTAATACAGGGCCGTTTATCCCAAAACCATGTCACTGAAGAAGCCTTTGAAACTTTGGCCAGTCATGTGCAAAAGAGCTCGTTTCATCATTACTGTGTCAAATTAAGTCTTTTTGGACCATCCTCCAATCACATGCTCCTATTCATTAGCCTAGGATAGAAATTCAGAGTTGTGTCCTGGTTGTGACATTCTCAGTTCTTGACCAACTCTATTTTCATCTAACCTGAGTTATAGTCAGTAGCTCTTGTGAGTCCAGCAGCGTTAATCAAAAAAGCATCTGTACTGGAGAGGGCGCCTATGTCATCCTACCCATGATAGATTAATGACGTACAGCATGAGGGTTAGCTCAGGCTCCTTCTTTCCACTTTCAACTCATTGATGAGTTTATTTTGTACATCCCTTGGCCCACTATGCTATCACAGATTTAAACTCAAAACCAAATTCATTTTGTAATTTTATGTATGTCATCCCAAGATAAAAATTTTCATTGTGAAAGAAAATCAGTTCTTTATTCACCAACAATTTATAAGTTGCGTAGTACATTGCAGGCATTGTGCTAGGACTTGAGGAAAAGGATGAGTATGATGTGGCCTTGTCTTTGAGGAGCTGATAGTCAAAAGGGTGATGCAAGACACGAGGGAAGATGCTTTCAGTCTGTTTTGGTGAGGGCCTTGGTAGCGTGAAGTCTTGGAGGATGAATACAAACAGGTCAGATAAAGGATGGGGAACAGGGAGGAACAGCAAGAACAAAAGACAGGAAAGCATGGACCGGAAGTGGCATGAGACCAGACCAGAGCCACCTCTGGATCCCATAAGGCACTTGAGTTTTAACCTGTAGACCAGCGTTTTTCAAAACATATTTGAGGGAATACTTGTTCTGTGTGATGATAATTGTTCTTGCATGGTAAAAGGGTTTCCTGATTAATTTGAGGAACACTGATTTTGAAGGACAGCATTAACACTGTTCAGTTGGTACCTGTTTTTCTCAAGTGCTGTGCACCGTCTTGTGACAGCTGCAGGCAAAGAAGGGAACAATACATATTGTCCCATGCTTGGGGCTTACAGGCCAATAAGGAAGACAGGAATTAAGCAAATGGCTGCAAATGATTTCTTTTCCTTTTTAATTTATTTATTTTCAACTGTGCTGGGTCTTTGTTGCTGTGCAGGCTTTTCTCTAGTTGCAGTGAGTAGGGGCCACTCTCTAGTTGTGGTGAACGGGCTTCTCATTGGCGCGGCTCCTCTTGTTGCAGAGCACGGGCTCCAGGCATGTGGGCTGCAGTAGCTGTGGCGTGTGAGCTCAGTCGTTGTAGCTCCTGGGCATAGTAGTTGTGGTGCACAGGCTTAGTTGTTCCATGGCATATATGGGGTCTTCCTGGATCAGGGATTGAACCTGTGTCTTCTGTATTGACGGGTGGATTCTTTACCACTGAGACTGGAGGAAAGCCCTACAAATAATTTAAGTCTGTACAAGTGAGCCATATCCCAGAAAGGAGTTCCTGTTATAGGATATAAGCTAAGAGGTTAATAAGGACAAGAATTAACATTCTTTCAGCCCATGCTATTAGGCAGACACTGGGCTGAGGGCTTCACAATCATTATTATGTTTTCACAAAGCTAATTAGGGCAATGTTCTGGGTGGTTTTGCATTTCCTGATGTTGGACATAGTCACAGAGCATTTTTCAAATGGATTAAGCATGGAACCTTTTTTTTCTCCCCTCCTCCCCCAACAGATCACTCATTCAGTTCTATGGCAAGTTTGGCTGGGGAGCCATTGAAGGGTTCCTAGCCTTGGGGAGAGATATGGTTAAGTTCAACTTTCCAAATGGCAGAAGACATGAACTTTGTGATCCCAGTGACTCAAAAATGTTCAGAAGTTTTAGAATCTTCAAACTTGCCAGTGCATAATACTTACCTTTGCTTTCCCAAATACTGACCCATCCAATCTGAGTTTCCTGGAGAACAGTCTGTAGCTTTTATAAGCTCATGGTGACATAGAAAACTGGTCCTGTTGGTTACATCTGGGGTCAGGTCCTGGGTGACTGTGTGAGAGAGACAGGAGGAAGACTCTCCACTGTATCCTAGTGGACCATGGTTACATATTACCTATTACAAAATAAATGTGGAAATTAAAAAAGTCTCTGTAGATGGTCCAGATGTAGCCAGGATTGAGAACCACTGGTAGAGTTAACTAGTGAATTAAAAGCAAAATAGTGTGAAAAAAGTAGTTAAGACTTCTATTATAAATAAGATGTGCCAAGATTGATTTGGGCATTGGGAGGTTATTAGCTTTAAAAAAGGAAACTTTCTGGTGATGATGCAGAGAAGTCAGACCACGAGGGATTAATGAGACAGAGAAACAGAGAGTGGAGGGTTTTCTGGGGGAAACCCTGACCTGTCTACTCACTAGCTGACTAGCTGTGATACTTGGGAAAGGTTCTGAGTCCTGGATTCCTTACTGTAAGGCAAAAATAGTATTAGCTTAGAGGGTGATGGGAAAATCAAATGAAATAATAAGTGAAGGCTTTACGTGCACGTGCACACAGCAGTGAACATGGTTGTTGTTGTTCAGTTGCTCACTTGTGTCCGACTCTTTGTGACCCCATGGACTGCAGCATGCCGGGCTTCCCTGTCCATCACCAACTCCCAGAGCTTGCTCAAACTCATGTCCATTGAGTCGGTGATGCCATCCAGCTATCTTATCCTCTGTCGTCCCCTTCTCCTCCCGCTTTCAATCTTTCCCAGCATCAGGGTCTTCTCCAATGAATCAGTTCTTCGCATCAGGTGGTCAGAGTATTGGAGCTTCAGCTTCAGCATCAGTCCTTCCAATGGATATTCAGGACAGATTTCCTTCAGGATTGACTAGTTTGATCTCCTTGCAGCCCAAGGGACTTTCAGGAATCTTCTCCAACACAGTTCAGAAGCATCAAACATGGTGAACGTGGTGCCTCATGTGATGTGAGCAAACAGGGTTGATGCAGACATTTTGGTTGGGAGAACAAAAGGCTAAATTATAAAAACGAAGGTACTTCATGATCCTGCAGAAGATAGAAGAGAAAGGGAGCAAAAGTACCAGCTGAAAGTGTTTCTTGGAAAGGAGGGAAACCCCTTTCCTTTTGGGGAAAGGGAAGGAAGGGAGGCTGGGTGGATGTAGGGGTGACTTGGCAGGAGAGACATCTGGAGGGAGGAGGGAAGCTGAAGGAGACACAGGTAAGAACCCTTCTCTTTTCTGCAAAGAAAGAGGCAAGGTAAGAATTGCATAAAATGTTTCAAGTGCCAACAACATTTGATGCAGGAAAGCCATGTTTCTGGTTATAATAAATTGGAGGCAGTCATCATATCTGGATATAAATACAGGCAGCCTCCCTTCTGTATCACCTCCCTGCTTCGCCTCCTTTTTGCTGTGTTACCTCTGGTACAGATACCTTCAAGGGTCATTTATTTATTCAGACCTTTTATTTTGAGGCTACGGGGCAGCAGACCAGGATGGTCATCACACTGAGGGCAGCACAGGGCAGTGGGGGTGTTGAAGAGTAGGGAAGAAGAGCGCGGTTCGCCTCTGCTTGTGCATGGTGTGTGAACTTAGAAACTCAGAGAAGGCTGGATGTTTCCAGTGCAGGAATTGTGTGGATTTCTCTTTGCAGGGATGTGTTAACACCTACTTATTTTCCCAAATGAGCTGATTGAGATGAGAATGTGAATCTACTTGAGTAGACATGTCCCATTTGGCCCAAGAACAATGCTGGCACGCTATATCAAAGAGCCTGGAAAAGAATATGTGAGTCAAGCTTCAAAAATATTCCTGAAACATAATTGTCCACTTTCTTAACAAGGATAACAGTAGTGTTCAGTCCTTTCAGACCCAATGTCCCCTTCCTAGCAAATACTTCACTATTCTGAAATGAGATTGACAGATAATATAGCTTACCTACATATGTTAAAAAAAAAAAAATTCCCAAACTGTATTATACAGGAGAAATTGAAGATGAGTAAGTTCTTGTTAAGTATATAATTCTCCATTCAGATCCTTGGGCGTGGCCACATCAGGGGTACAATGAAGTACGCTCCTGACATTTATATGGATAGTCACCATGGATGTGACCTCTGAAAACATAGGCTGATTTGGGTTTTATTATATTGGTGACTCAAATACCATGCACAACTTTAGTGATGGTGATGCAAGTTTCCAAAATGGCAGAGAACATTTAATAAAGTTCTAAATAAAAGAAATACACATGTCCATCAATTTTCTCAGCAGATGCATTTTGGAAAATTCAGTGAAGAGTGAAAAAATGCAAAAGCCACTCAAAGATAAGATATTTTGTGTTCATATGTAAAATGGCATTTGGTTTTACCTCAGATCAATATTGACAGACTTTTCACCTACATGAATGTCTAGCGGGAATGTGGAAAGTTCCATGCCACTCTAGGTGACTCTTCGTTGTGTGGGACTTTTTCTACAAACTGCAGGATTCTGCTGCATCTGGCCGTCCACTCCAATCCTGGTGACAACCGAGAAAACACCCCAGAGGTTTCCACAATGTCCACCAGGGGGTGGCACCGTCCCCTTTGAGAACCGCTGCTGTGTATTGTGTGACTATAACTGAATTCTACAATTAATTAATACACTACACTATTAAATACTTGTTGGATAGAATGACTAAGAGTCTTGCCGATCCTTGCAACCATCATTTTGAACTTTAAGTCACACCATGGAGAGGCTGTAGATATAAATGGAGACCCAGACAGGGATAGCCAAATGTTTTAATTTTTTCAAGCTTGTCCCAACTGGTTGGTGGTTGCTTTAATGCTATACACAGGAATAATTTCTGAGGTAGTCCCCAGCTTGTTTAATCATTCAGGAACTATTTACTGAGTGTCTGTGCTAGCCACTGTTCTAAGACCTGGCAGTCCAGTAGTGAATAAAGCAGACAGATTCAGACCCTCATGGAGCTAAATTTTTGAGCTCAGGAGGAACTAACATTAAAATTGTCTGCAGTGGGATCAGGAGCCCAGCAGATACAAATTTCCAGGACAAGGAGAGTTAATCTGAATCTCTGCTAACCCAGGAGCCCTCGTGGAATTTTCTTTTTAAAAATTAAGTGTCTAAGTTTATTTCTCTATATTCTGTCATCTTCTCAGAAAGAGAAACAGAAAATGAAACAAAACAAACACCTTTTAGTTAGTTGAGAATTATGATTATTTGAGTTCTTATTCATGGAGTTATTCCATCACTGTATTTTATTTAAAAATAAAGCATCTACATGGCCATATCTTAATGAATTTTTGGCCATGCTGGGCTTCTGTTGCTCCGGGTGGGCTTCCTCTGGCTGCAGGGAGCAGGAGCTACTCTCCCGTTGTGGTGTGTGGGCATCTCATTGTGGTGACTTCACTTGTAGAGCATGGACTCTAGAGCCTGCAGGCTTCAGTAGCTGCGGAGCGTGGGCTCAGTTGCTCCACCTTCCTGGACCAAGGATCGAACCCATGTCCCCTGCATTCGCAGGTGGGTTCCTGTACCAGGGAAATCCCTATTCTATCATTTTAAAGGAAGCATTAGAATTAATGACCACATGTCACTTGACAAGAAATGAGGGCTTGGTCGAATCAGAAGCAAGAATTTATCTAAAAGTAAGACACCCAGACCTATTGTCAACTAAAAGAAGATGTACAACTTGAGAGTTGTGAGTTAAGTTTTATTGGGGGCACAATGAGGACTGCAGCCCAGGAGGCGGCATCTTAGATAGCTCTGAGAGACTGCTCCAAAGCGGCAGTGGGGGAAGGTCAATATATAAGGTTTGGGTGAAGGGGGAGTTCAATAATGTGAAGCATTCATTTTACAAAAGGTTTCTGTTAGTCATGAGAATCTGATGTCACCATGAAGGATGTAGTGCTTCTCTAGATATGAGGAGATGCAAGGATTGAGATCATAAAATCTGTTCCTAAAAACATCAGTTCAGTTCAGTCACTCAGTTGTGTCAATATCTTTGCAACTCCATGGACAGCAGCATGCCAGGCCTCCCTATCTATCACCAACTCCCGGAATTTACTCAAACTCATGTCCATTGAGTCGGTGATGCCATCCAACCATCTCATCCTCTGTCATCCCCTTCCCCTCCTACCTTCAATCTTTCCCAGCACCAGGGTCTTTTCCAATGAGTCAGTTCTTTCTAACAGGTGGCCAAAGTATTGAAGTTTCAGCTTCAGCATGAAACTCCTTCCAATGAGTATTCAGGACTGATTTCCTTTAGGATGGACTGGTTGGATCTCCTTGCAGTCCAGGGACGCTCAAGAGTCTTCTCCAACACCACAGTTCAAAAGCATTAATTCTTCGGTGCTCGCTTTCTTTATAGTCCAAATCTCACATCCATACATGACTACTGGAAAAACCATAGCTTTGACTAGACTGAACTTTGTTGGCAAAGTAATGTCTCTGCTTTTTAATAAGCTGTCTAGATTGGTCATAACTTTTCTTCCAAGGAGCAAGCATCTTTTAATTTCATGGCTGCAGTCACTATCTCCAGTGATTTTGGAGACCCCCAAAATAAAGTCTGTCACTGTTTCCACTGTTTTCCCATCTATTTGCCATGAAGTGATGGGACTGGATGCCATGACCTTAGTTTTCTGAATGTTGAGCTTTAAGCCAACTTTTTCACTTTCCTCTTTCACTTTCATCAAGAGGCTCTTTAGTTCTTCTTCACTTTCTGCCATAAGGGTGGTATCATCTGCATATCTGAGGTTATTGTATTTCTCCCGGCAATCTTGATTCCAGCTTGTGCTTTATCCAGCCCAGTGTTTCTCATGATGTACTCTACATCTAAGTTAAATAAGCAGGGTGACAGTATACAGCCTTGACGTTCTCCTTTCCCTATTTGGAACCAGTGTTTTGTTCCATGTCTGGTTCTAACTGTTTGCTTCCTGACCTGCATACAGATTTCTCAAGAGGCTGGTCAGGTGGTCTGGTATTCCCATCCCTTGAAGAATTTTCCATAGTTTATTGTGATCCACACAGTCCAAAGGCTTTGGCATAGTCACTAAAGCAGATATAGATGTTTTTTTGGATTCTCTGGCAATTTGATCTCTGGTTCCTCTGCTTTTTCCAAATCCATCTTGAACATCTGTAAGTTCACATATTGTTCAAGCCTGGCTTGGAGAATTTTGAGCATTACTTTACTAGCGTGTGAGATAAGTGCAATTGTAGGGTAGTTTGAGCATTCTTTGGCATTGCCTTTCTTTGGGATTGGAATGAAAACTGACCTTTTCCAGTCCTGTGGCCACTGCTGAGTTTTCCAAGTTTGCTGGCATCTTGAGTGCAGCACTAAAACATTCAACTATCTAAAGATCTAAAAACATCCAACTGTCTAAAGACCTAAAAACATCCAACTATCTAAAGACCTGTCCCACCGGATTCCCTGGAGCACAGAGTGCGTCACTCCACCCTGAACTCCCTCAGGGGTTGTTGAAGGTCAACAGCTATAGTAGCATAGGGTTTAACCTCCACAGAAAGCGAAGTGAAAATCACGTTGCTCAGTTGTGTCCGACTCTTTGCAATCCCATGGACTGTAGCATACTAGGCTCCTCCGTCCATGGGATTTTCCAGGCGAGAGTACTGGAGTGAGCTGCCACTTCCTTCTCCAGGGGATCTTCCTGACCCAGGGATCGAACCTGGATCTCCTGCGTTTCAGGCAGGCGCTTTATCCTCTGAGCCACCAGGGCTCAGTTAATCTCTGTAGAGGCAGATGGCAAATGCCTTTGTTGTTCAGTAGTTGGCAATGTTCTTGTTAAGTGTCAATTTGTAGTTTACACTATCAAAACTTGTGAATATCCTGACTCTATGAAGACCTGGCCACCAACATCCCCGGGCAGACCTTGAGAGTAAGACCCACATCCTAAGCCACTGAATGAGAAGGCCACTTACTGTTAGGAAAATCTCAGCTTTGTATTTGATCCCTTCTGGAGTCTTGGACTCATTCCTCCCTGCTGTGGCTTTGTGATTGGGTCTTTGTGTCTTCATCTGCAGAATGAGTGCCTCCCTCCCTCCTTGTGTGGTGTGACTGAGGGAAATGATGTTCCCAAGCCACTGAGCAAAATACCATAGTACGGGGCTGCTCAGAGTGCCTCAGCTATTATAAGTTGTCTAAGAGAAATGGTTCGATAGCATCACTGACTCGATGGACATGAGTCTGAGCAAGCTCCAGGAATTGGTGATGGACAGGGAAGACTGGCGTGCTGCAGTCCATGGGGTTGCAGAGAATGAGACACGACTGAGCGACTGAACTGAACTGAAGAGAAGTGGGGTGAGATGGTTGGGTTCTTTTTCTTTCTAGCTGTCACTCAGCAGCTGAGGTGGGGTTGTTCTCACATTATTGTAATTCCAGGAGGGGAAATGACTTGTCCTCGCAAACTAACTTATGGTTGCACGTACTTTGTTATGGTGGCTAAGTTGTGTCCAACTCGTGTGACCCCATGGACTATAGCCCACCAGGCTCCTCTGCCCATGGGATTTTCCAGGCAAGAACATTTGAGTGGGTTGCCATTTCCTATTCCAGGGGATCTTCCTGACCCACGGATTGAACTTGGGTCTCCTACATTGCAAGCAGTCTCCTACGTCACAGGTGGATTCTTTACTTGACTGAGCCACCAGAGAAGCTTCATATTTTTATTGGATCTTAAAGGTGGAAAGAGATGGGAATATCAGATCACCTGACCTGCCTCTTGAGAAATCTGTATGCAGGTCAGGAAGCAATAGTTAGAACCAGACATGGAACAACACACTGGTTCCAAATAGGGAAAGGAGAACGTCAAGGCTGTATATTTCACCTTGCTTATTTAACTTATATGCAGAGTACATCATGAGAAACGCTGGGCTGGATGAAGCACAAGCTGCAATCAAAACTGCCGGGAGAAATATCAGTAACCTCAGATATGCAGATGACACCACCCTTATGGCAAAAGTGAAGAAAAACTAAAGAGCCCCTTGATGAAAGTGAAAGCTGCTGCTGCTAAGTCGCCTCAGTCGTGTCCGACTCTGTGCGACCCCATAGACAGCAGCCCACCAGGCTCTGCCGTCCCTGGGATTCTCCAGGCAAGAACACTGGAGTGGGTTGCCATTTCCTTCTCCAATGCATGGAAGTGAAAAGTAAAAGTGAAGTCGCTCAGTCGTGTCTGCCTCTTCGCAACCCCATGGACTGAAGCCTACCAGGCTCCTCCATCCATGGGATTTTCCAGGCAAGAGTACTGGAGTGGGTTGCCATTGCCTTCTCTGAAAGTGAAAGAGGAGAGTGAAAAAGTTGGCTTAAAGCTCAACATTCAGAAAATGAAGATCATGGCATCCAGTCCCACCACTTCATGGCAAATAGATGGGAAAACAGTGGAAACAGTGACAGACTTTATTTTGGGGGGCTCCAAAATCACTGGAGATAGTGACTGCAGCCATGAAATTAAAAGACGCTTGCTAGAGAAGGAAAGTTATGACCAACCTGGACAGCTTATTAAAAAGCAGAGACACTACTTTGCCAACAAAGGTCCGTCTAGTCAAGGCTATGGCTTTTCCAGTAGTCATGTATGGATGTGAGAGTTGGACTACAAAGAAAGCTAAGTGCCGAAGAATTGATGCTTTTGAACTGTGGTGTTGAAGAAGACTCTTGACAGTCCCTTAGACTGCAAGGAGATCCAACCAGTCCATCCTAAAGGAGATCAGTCCTGGGTGTTCATTGGAAGGACTGATGTTGAGGCTGAAACTCCAGTACTTTGGCCACCTGATGTGAAGAGCTGACTCATTTGAAAAGACCCTGATGCTGGGAAAGATTGAGGGCAGGAGGAGAAGGGGACGAACAGAGGATGAGATGGTTGGATGGCATCACTGACTCAATGGACGTGAGTTTGGGTGGGCTCCGGGAGTTGGTGATGGACAGGGAGGCCTGGCGTGCTGCAAGTTCATGGGGTCGCAAAGAGTCGGACACGACTGAGTGACTGAACTGAACTGAAAGGTGGAAAATACTTTAAATATCTGCTCCAACCCCTGCATTGCACAGAGGAGTAAGCTGAGTTTCAGGGAGGTCTTGTGATCTGGAGCAGAAGCAATGTTTAGGATCCCAAGACCAGGCCCTCAAGACCTATTAAACCCATAACCCATGACCCAGGGTTTTCTAGTGCATGAATTGTAGGACCACCCGTATTAGGATCACATGAGGAGCTTTTCAAAATGCAGGTTCCTGGGTCCTACACCTCAATGATTTGATCAGAATCTCTAAAAATGGAGCCTGGGAACCTTAGGTCACCCTTGAAATAAAGTACCACTCACATAGTGATCAGTGACCTTGACTTACATTATTATAAAATATGTCTGTCCCCAGTGCCACCTGGTGAAGGCTTGGTCACAGTGGATTTCAAACAAGACCATAAATCAAGGGCTCTTGAACCATCTAACAATTTCAGCTATTGTTTGTTAGTTTCTACTTCAGTTATACAATGAGCTTTTTCTATGCCAGGTTGGCCCAGTTCTGTGGCTCTTGTGAGGTTGTGTAACTCACTGTAGCCCTCTGCTCTAAAAAATGCCCAAGAAATGAATTAATGCATGTAAAGTCTTAGAACTGTACCTGGCTCATAGTAACTACTCAGTGAGTGTTAGTCATTAGCATTATCACTCGTCGGAGCAGGAAGAACATCTGTAGAGAGGTAACGCTGATTTCTCTGACACAGCCTAGATCACAGGGCCCGTGTCCATCTGATTAGCAAAGATGTCTGGAGTTAGTCATTATGATGAAGGACAAGAAAGATCCCATCTGAACCTCTGTAAATGTGTAGCATGGATCATACTCCCTTATTGTTTGTTTTTCCTGCAAAGAGAATATAAGATCAGTTATTACCTTAGTTTTGACAGTTTAAATTGCTGCTTGCACCAGCAAAAACTACTCATACCAGGATAATTATTCAGTTTGGGGTTTATTTCATCTCTGACAAATACACAGAATCTCACAAAGAACATAAGCTGTTATATACTTTTTAGGTTGTTGGGATTTGTACATCTCTAAATTGGAAGACAAATATAGTTCTCATGAACATGGAGAATTTCAGCTATCAAAGAATTCTTAACTATATAGTAAGTAGTGTGTAATTGAGAGAATATGAAAATGAATGAGGAAGTGGTTTCTCCAGCCTAGTGAAAGGGAGAGATGGTTCTTTTTTTCCCCTTGAGTAAAGCATCTGTTCAAGGGAAAAGAAAATGAGCGTGGAGCCAGGAATCCATGATGCCAGCATTTTGCAATAACATCCCCTTTCATCTTCGGATTTCACTGCCGTTTGTGGGCACTAATTAAGTTTCATCTTACTCATACCACTCACACAGAATTTTATTTATTTTTTTACTAAAGAAAACCAGGGTAGGGAATGTATAAAAGGTTACTTGAAGTTACAAAACTGGAGGAAAAGCCTCCGGTCCAGAGAGGGAGGGGGCCCAAATGGTGGGCTTGATGGTTGACTCATGTAGGAAGTGATCCCCAGCTACTCTGAAAGAGTGAGCTAGGGACTCGGAGAGTCTTAGGGACCAAGAGTGGGACCAGGGACTCAGTCAGTCAGTCCAGTCATTCAGTCATGTCTGACTCTTTGTGACCCTATGGACTGCAGCACGCCAGGTCTCTCTGTCCATTACCAACTCCCAGAGTTTACTCAAACTCGTGTCCATTGAGTCGGTGAAGCCATCCAACCATCTCATCCTCTTTCATCCCCTTCTCCTTCCACCTTCTATCTTTTCCAGCACCAGGGTCTTTTCCAATGAGTCAGTTCTTTGCATCAAGTGGCCGAAGTATTGGAGTTTCAGCTTCAGCATCAGTCCTTCCAATGAATATTCAGGACTGATTTCCTTTAGGATGGACTGGTTGGAACTCCTTGCAGTCCAGGGACTCTCAAGAGTCTTCTCCAACACCGTAGTTCAAAAGCATCAATTCTTTGGTGCTCAGCTTTCTTTATAGACCAACTCTCACATCCATACATGACTACTAGAAAAACCGTAGCTTTGACTAGACGGACCTTTGTTGACAAAGTAATGTCTCTGCTTTTTAATAAGCTGTCCAGGTTGGTCATAACTTTTCTTCCAAGGAGCAAGCGTCTTTTAATTTCATGGCTGCAGTCACCATCTGCAGTGATTTTGGAGCCCCCCAAGATAAAGTCTGTCACTGTTTCCATTGTTTCCCCATGTATTTGGGAAATATGAGTCCTAGGGACTCAGGGAGGATCTCAGAGACCAAGGGTGGGGACCAGGGACTCAGGGAGGGTCTCAGGGACCAAGAGTGGGGACTAGAGATTCTGTGTCCAGTGAAGGTCCATGTACCTGGCCTCTCTCACCACCGCACTTCTTGTGGCTTTAGCTTGTGTGTTCCTGAATGGATGCATTGGGATGGCAATCCATACCAGCCACTCTAGGTTCTTCTTGGGTGGAGTGTGTTAATGGGCACTTGCTGTAAGTGTGGGAGGGTACTGGTGGACAGAGAGGCCAATCAGTTTCCAAGTGAAGAGGCACCAGAATGAAATCGAAGGGTAACAGGTTAAGTTACTCCTTTCCACTTACCATCATAACCCTGTGTAAAAAGGACGAAAAAAACAGCACAGGCTAGGTCTGAGGTCAATCTCAGATGGCCAGTTGTGCCAGCTATTTCTAAGACATACCAGGCCCAGACTTGTCCAAGACCCAAAATAAATCTGCCTGGATCTATCAGAACTTTTGAACTGGAACTGAAAGTAATTTAAATTAACTCACTTTCTCTGTTCACACCCTCTTAAGATGATTTTATTAAAAGATTCTACATGAGTGTTTTCACTTGGGTGGAACTAGAATCATAAAATGGGAAGCCCCAGGCATGTACAAATTAAAATAGGAGGTCTCAAAGGCTCGAAAAGTACCATATTTCTGAAGTTGATTCAAATGCATAAAAATAGCAGCAAATCACTCACTTCTTGAAAGAGAGTTACATACTAAATTGCAGGGAAATTTATTAGCACATCTAATCTGAAAAAGAAAGTTCTTATATGTATTTATAAGGCTGTTACAAGCAGGAGGTAGATGGGAAAAAAAATCTAGTTGCTACCAGTTTTTATTCCAAATTGTATCAATTTATTAAAAACAAATAATTTACAAAGGAAGTAGTCCATAACTCTAGTAGAAAATTAATACAAATCAGAAGTATATATATTTTTCATTAAGTGATATTAATACAGTTGCAGGTAATAGTTAATATGGCTATATATACATGATGTTTATAGATGAGATTATGCTTACCTTCTTGCCAACACCAATGTTTTGGAAAATGTTAATACTGGTGGTGGTTTAGTTGCTAAGTTATGCCCGACTCTTGCAACCCCATGGACTGTGGCCTACCAGGCTCCTTTGTCCATGGAATTCTCCACGCAAGAATGCTGGAGTGGGTTGCCATTTCCTTCTCTAGGAGATCTTCCTGACCCAGGAATCTAACCCAGGTCTCCTGCATTACAGGCAGATTCTTTACCAACTGAGCTACAAGGGAAGCCTCAAGATAATATTACCTTTACTTAGAAAACAATTCAGCAAAAGTAGTCTACTTGGCATTCTGTCATCATCATTTCGGTGAGCTGCAATGTAATAGAGAGGGAAATGGCAACCCACTCCAGTATTCTTTCCTGGAGAATCCCATGGACAGAGGAGCCTGGTGGGCTGTAGCCCATGGGGTTGCAAAGAGGCAGAGGACACAACCGAGTGACTGAGCACAGTGTTTATTACCCGAGCAAATTACAAAAATAATCATGGTAGATACCTTAGTTCATCCTTGTAATAAGCCTGTTGATCTGGTCTTCCCTGTTGTCGGCATTTCCACTTTCTGCAAAATGGGTGGTCTTTTTCTTCATTCCACCTTGTGGAGAAGACAGTTTGAAGGGCCACAGGAAGTTGTTTCCTTCTTTGAAACAGTTTCCAGCAGTACAGATCTCATGAATCAGATCCTCCATGCAGAAGATGCCATATTTACCAAGAGATCGAGCAATCAACTTGTTACCCATCAGGGCAATTTGCTTCTTGTTGATTTTGCCATAGCCATGCTTGCAGATCAGTTCATTTATGGACTTTAGATTTGGGTACCCCAAAACAATGCACAGTTCCCAGCATGTTAACTGAAGTCTTGGTGAGCTTCACAAAGGTGCCGCTGAAGATCTGTGAAAGGCGAAGAAGCTAAAACACTTTCAAACATTTGTGCTCACACCATCGACACCTCTGACCCTGATGGCAAATGCCTATTTGGGTGCGCGGTACATGGACTGATGACTTTTTATGCCACCGTAGTCAGCTGAATTTCAGTTCTGCACATCTGCCTGTATTCCTTGTGATAGTGCTTGGCTTTTTCATAGATAAACTTCCTCCTTGCCTTTTGAAGCTTCTTTTGGGCAAGCTTCCTCCTCAGGCACCTGCTCTTAAATTCTGCAAAATTCTTTCACTTTTTCTTAAGGGTTTTTGGCACAGCAGCAACCATTTTTTTCTTTTCTTCTGGCACCCTTCATGGTTCCAGCTGGGAAAGAGGTTTGCTACAGTTCTGTCTTTTTTTTTTTTTTAAACTTTGATGTAGTTTTAATGGTGAGTTATTTTATGACCCTTGGAGTCTTAAAAATTTGTTAAATCACATATGGTCTAGAAATGAATTCTCTTAATCAGAAAATGTAATAAACAAGAAAAATCCATCCTCTAAGCTTGCACTCTAACATAAATTTTTAAAACTTTATTTTTAACTTTGGAGGATAATTGCTTTACAATGTTGTATTTGTTTCTGTTGTACAGCATCGTGGATCAGCCACGAGTATACACATGTCCCCTCCCTCCTGAACCTCCCTCCCACCACCCATCATCTTACCCCTCTAGGTTGTCGCACAACACTGGATTGAGCTCCCCCCATGTTATATAGCAATTTCCCATTAGCTATCTATTAATGTATATTCTACACACACACACACATACACAAGCTCAGACGGTAGAAGAATCTGCCTGCAATGCAGGAGACCCGAGTTTGATCCCTGGGTAGGGAAGATACCCTGGAGAAGGAAATGGCAACTTGCTCCAATATTCTCGCCTGAAGAATCCCATGGACAGTACAGTCATAAAGAGTCTGACACGACTGAGCAACTAACACTTTCAATGTATATTCTAATGGAAAAACTTGAATAAAGGAAGTGTGGACAGGGCAAACTATTTCCTCTTTTTATAAACCTTGAACTGATATGCCCTTCACCAATTACATAGGGTCCCTTGGGGCTCAGAACTTTCCACAACCATTTCGGTCTCTATGGCGATGCATGACAGCTGAAGCCGAGCCCAGGTGTTAAGGCGGTGGCAGGCTCTGGATGAGCTTGGGAAGAGAGTCTGGCCGCAGAAGCCACTGAGGGTTGATCCTGAGCCTTTTGGACGGACCGCTCCGCCTTGCCAGGAGTCTGCAGAGCCGCCTGGACATGCCTGTCCTAACCTCCCCACTCGCCAGAGGAGCCGGCTTGGCACACCCCCAGGGGTAGCTCTGGAGGCGCAGATGCGCCTGAGGACCTCCCCTGGGACCCCACTTCCGCTGATGTTTAAACTTCACCCTTCTGCGCCCTCAGAGGCTATGAATCTGTTGCAAGGAGTCCATTTTGCCTAGGCCCCTGGTCTCATGCAGCCGTTCAGCATCCCTGTTCAAATTACCCTCCAGGGCGGCCGGAGACACCAGGGGAGGTAAGTCACCCCCAGAATCTCTCAGCCTTCATGGGCATCTCACTGAACAACTGGTTAGAAGGAGAGCAGCCCAAGGAGTTCGGGGGTTGAGTCTGGTCTTTATCCTCAGAGGGTGTCCACTTGTCATGCCTCCCGAGGGAGCTTCGAGGCTTCCCCAGCAGCGCTATCATAGGGTGCACCCTTCCTTGTCGGCTTCCTCCTCTAGATGGCAAGTTTTTGGAGGCTAGGACTCTAGCCTCCCTGGCTCTGCAGCAGTAGAACTCTGCCCAGCACACAGTTGGTGCTCAACAAATGTCTGTCAGTTGAATGAAGTTACTATCAGCATTGGTTTCGTTGGTGAAAACTGCTTGGATCTTTGCGTCACAGCCTGGGTTCAAATCCAGCTCGCTTAAATGGCTATCTGACTGTGGGCAAGTCACTTCACCTCTCTCTACCCCATCCCCTTGTCTGCTGATGGAGGTAGTGATGGTCTCTGCATGCCTTAGTGTAAAAGCCAGTGCTACTTTCTATACTGTACCATTTTACACTTCAGCTGCTGTTATTAACCACCCACCTCTACTATCTAAGGGGGAAGTGAGACCGGTTATCTTGAGGACCTCTTTCTTCCCCAGGGGAATGCAAAGCAGAGGTGCTGTACATCTGCCTGCCCCCAGGAGTGAAGCAGTAGGGCACTGAAGTGGGCACCCACCTGGAGAGAGGAGCAATGCCAGAGGGTGTTGAGGAATGAGATATTAAGGCTTGCCAGCTTACTCCTGAGAGGGTCCATTTCATAGCTATGTTTACTCGCTGTATCTGGAAACCTGGGTGGTCTGTTAGCAGCTTGAGTGGAGCTGGGAGCTGGGAGCTGAGAAATTGGAAACAGTATAAAGATCATAGTGGTCATCACATCGCTCACTCCCGTCTTCTGTAACTACGCTCATGCACCTTTGAGAGAGAGAATGCCGGAAAGGAGAGAGAGGGGTTTGGATGGAGGTCGGGGCTGGAGGAGGAAGAAACAAACAGAAGAAAGAGACCGAGGCAAAAACACTTCTCTCTTACAAATGAACTAATGCTTTTGTGAGAAGACAATTAAAGTGAATCATTGTATGGCAGAAGATCAAATGACTAACATGCAAGGGAACAAGTTCTAATGCCCCATTCATAACACAGTTAACTAGCAGTTAGAGTAGTTGTGTTCTCCCCAGAGCAATACAGTGTCCCATTTCCACTTCTGATATGCACAACTGGATCACCCATCTTGCCTCATGGTGAACGTCACAGACCATATTGACTTTCCTCAACCTCCTTTGCTGTTTCAAAAGAAGTTGTTATATAGATTTGTAATTAAAAAAAAAATAGAAGGGTAAAAATAGTTACCCACATCTCTGCAACGCAAATTATAAGGAAATGTTAATTTAACATACCCAGTGCTTAAAATTACATACATATGTGAGATGAGTGTCAGCAGAGCTATCAAGCCCTGATGAACCTCAGCATCCTTTTAAGGAACATTCTGTCCAAGAAACTGTTGGAGGGAGAGGCTGCTGGCTTCCTCAGGGATCACATCCAGATGAACATGTTCAAGCTCTTTGAGTTTGCCTCAGGCTAAGTCAGAAAGCACCCATAGCAAATGTGGTAGTTCGGGCAGGTGGGAAAGTCAGTTCTGAAATCAGAGGAGCAACAGGAAGGGGTGGGTACTTCCATGACTGTGAATAAAATCCCTCCAGGTACACACATTGGTTAGAAGTGAAGATTATTGCTGGCAAAAAGGAATGAAAATGCTATTCACTCATCTTATTGGCTGAAGAGCAAAATTAGATCACTCTTAAGCACTTTGAGGTCCTTGGATGAAAGGTACTTGTAAATACCACAGACTTAATTACAGAACTGTTTATGGCCTGGGGAAACTGGAAACAGTTTAATATCCAACAATAGAGAAATGGTTAAGGAAATTATGGTGTATCCAATTAATGGAATATTATGTACCCAGCAGAAGGGTAACGAAGAATTGCTGCCAACATGGGAAAGTGGTTATTATGTTAAGTGAAAAAGACAAGGTTAAAAAAAGAACCCACTATATCCAGTATGATCTCACTCTATTCATTTTTTAAATTAATTTATTTGTTGGCTTTGCCATGCTTCCTGAAGGATCCTAGTTCCCCAGTGAGAGATCCAGCCTGTACCCCTGCATTGGGAGTGCAGACCTAACCACAGGACCACCACGAAGTTGCTGCTCTCATTCTGTTTAAACAATATAGACAAAGGGAATAACCCAGTAAGTGAACAGTCATTGTCATCACCTTTATCATTATTTTAATTAAAAAATTTAAATATTGAAATTTCATTGTTATTATTTTGTGAGGTTAGTGTCTTTACTTACCTGTTTACCCTGTAATTGCTCTTCATTTTTGACTAACTCTCAGCTCTTAGACTGGATTGTTTCCTCTCTGCCTGAAGTAACTGCTTCACCTTTTTCTTTACTGGGGGTTTGTTGATGGCAAACTCAGCTTTGTGTGTATCTGAAATGCCTTTATTTCTTACTTAACTGTTGTGAGATATTTGCTGGGTACAGAGTTCTGTTTTTTCTCAGCATAAAGGCAATATTCCTGGCTTCTGTTCTTACAGAGAAGTAAGTGCTCCACTTAATAGTCATTCCTTTGAAGTTAATCTTTTTCTCTGGCTCTTTTTAAGAATTTCTCTTGTCTCTGTGCAAAATATCTGTGATTTATGTAGGTGTGGGTTTCATTTTATTTTATCCCACTTGGCTTCTGGAATCTGTGGACTGGGCCTTCATCATTTCTTTAATATTATTGTCTTTTAAAAATATTACTTGGCCTTTTTCCTCTTTTTTTTTTTTTTCTGGAGTTCTGATTAGACTTTATGCTAGACCCTTTCTGTCTATCTTCTGTGCTTCTTAACCTTTCTTCAGCATTTTCCATTAAAGAAATCTCTGTATTATATACTTTAGCTATTTTGCAGATCAAACTGTTTACTAATTATCTTTTCAGATGTATCTAAATTACTGTTAAATCTATCCACTAATTTTTTTTATTGAAGTATAATTGATTTACAATGTTTTAGGTATATAGCAAAGTGATTCAGTTATACACACACACACACACACACACACACACATATGGGCTTCCTAGGTGGCAGAGTGGTAAAGAATCTGCCTGTCTTTATAGGAGATGTAGGAGACAAGGGTTCACTCCCTAGGTCAGGAAGATTCCCTGGAGTAGGAAATGGCAACCCACTCCAGTATTCTTGCCTGGAAAATTCTTTGGATAGAGGAGCCTGGTGAGCTACAGTTCATGGGGTCACAAAGACTTGGACATGACTGAGCACGCACACATATATGTATAATATGTATATATATATTTTCAGATTCTTTTCCACTATAAGTTATTACAAGATATTGAATATAGTTCCCTGTGCTATACAGTAGGTCCTTGTTATACATTGAATTTTTATATCAATTCTTTTTCATTTCTAGAAATTCTACTTGTTTCTTTTTAATACTGTCTTGGTCATGTTTTAGAGTTTCTTACTCTTTCTGATATCCACCCCCTCCTTTATTTTTTCAAACATATTGTAGATATATTTTTATATATTGTCCAAAATCAGAAGGTTTTTTTGGGATCTGACTCTGTTGTGTATTTTTTCTCACTCCAAGGCCCTAATTTTGTGTTTTATGACTTTGAAATGAGAGCACACACTCCTTGAAACTTTGTAGGATTCCCTAGAGACCTAGGTCGGCGGAGAGCTCCTCCAGAGAAGTTACACACTGGCTCCGGCCTGCTGCCAGACGGCACCAACTACTTGAGAAGACTGAATGAAATTCTCAGCTTGAGGTTTCTGGATTTCCCACATCGTGTGAGTTCTGGCCGTAAACTCTCTTGAGGCTCTCTTGAAGGTTGTGACGTCTCAGGGGAGACTGTAGTTTTCCTCTTGTGTGCAGTGTCTGGGTTTGAGAAAGGCTCTTTCCTGGCAGTCTCCTAGGGAGTTGTGTATGGACGGTGGGTACTTGCCATTCCACCTCACACTGAGTATGAGGTCTTTTGGATGCCAACTCTAGCTAAAAGCGTTAACTCCCATACCCTGGATGGGCTCTGGGCATTGTCTCCTGTCCCTGTGTCCTTCCCACAGACTGTGAGACTGAACCTCAGGGTCACCAAGTTCTGCAAATGCTCTCAAGGTCAACTTGTGCTCCAGTCCACTTTCTCCTCTGGGTTCTTATTTTCACATAGTTTTTGTCCTTTGCATATTTCAAACTTTTTTTTCTAAGCTTTGACCAGGATTTTTATTATTTACAGTTAAAGTGGTATCTAGTTTATTTTACTAGAGAAATAGAAGATTGTTGTTATTGTTATAATAGTAAAATATAGCTGTATTTTCATTTTTAGCAATTATTGTTTATTATCTTTCCTACCATATATGAAATAATTTCTTCACAAGGTGTCTTTGAGGTTTTCAGCTTTTCATAAAGCCTTTAAACAAAGTGGACAGAAATATTAGAAAGAATAGTCTATTATACTACTAGGTCTTATTCCCTGGTTATGCCAGTTTTGTATATCACAGGTATAATTGGGTATGTTAAATCAATAGGTCAGAAATGGCCAGAGAGGCTTCATAATAAGCCTCTCCATGCATGGATTCCACAGATAACTGACAATAAGCCTCTGGAGATTTTACAATATAGAGCAACTAAAGCCCAGTTTCAGAACATGAGGGAAATGCTGGGTGTTGGGTATTGGGAACCTGGTGGTTTAATCACTAAGTTGTATCTGACCCTTTGTGACCCCCATGGACTGTGGCCTGCCAGGCCCCTCTGTCCATGGGATTCCCCAGGCAAGAATACTATAGTAGGTTGCCATTTCCTTCTCCAGGGGATCTTCCCGACCCAGGGATTCCAACCATTGTTTCTTGTGTCTCCTGCAGGGGCAGGTGGGTTCTTTACTAATGGGAACCTGGAAAATAGCCAAACCTTCCTTTAGGGCTAAAACTCTTAATCAAACGAACATATTTGTTGAGAAACTATAAAATATGCTGGCTCAGATGTCATTAAATTTCCCCCCACTGCCCATTCTCTGAAGGTGGAATAATAGATAGAGGGCGAGTAAAATATCAAAGGAGACTAAAAATCCCAAACCAGGGCTTTGATTTCCAAAGCAGTGCAACGACAGAATTGTCATCTCCTGAAGGTAGGGCCTCCCAGAGCAGGCCCCCGGAACAAACTGGATTGCCCCACATCCCCCTCACTCACACTCTTTCGGCTGAGCTACGAGGCTTACAGGAACAGAGTCCCCCAACCATGGATTGAACCCACTCCCTCAGCAGTGAAAGCACACGGTCCTAACCACTGGGCCACCAGGGAATCCCCCCTAGTCTCACTCTCTTGTCTGAAGATATTGCCAGGAGAAAGGGAATTAGGGAGAGAAAGGAGGAAGGATGGAAGATAAGGTATAAAATACGCTTTCAGAAGACAACAACTAGCAATTCTCCCTACAGGGTTTTTGCTTCACTTCAAAATTTTAGTAAGCTTTTTACACAGCTTGATGGAGCCTGTGTTTTTACCATTATGGCTGCATTTGTTTGGCTTAAGATTTCGCTAAGCTTCTTAAAATGGAAATACCTCTGGGGCAGAAATGCCTGCTGAGCAGGGAGCAGTGACAGTGACCGCAGGCAGTGGTGGGACTGTGGAGGATTGGAGAAGACAGCCCTGTCCCCAGGGGCAGCCTCTGCTCCACTCGCCAGCTGTTCATAGCAGTGATGTGGCCTTTGTGATTTTTTTCAAAAGTAGAAATCTGCATTTGTGTGAGAAATTTCATGATTTTTAAAGTGTTAGCAGCTAATCCCACAATTAAAAAAACACACAGGAAAAGCCAAACAAAACACATCTGTGGGCTGGATGCTGTCCATGGGCCACCAGTTGGTGACCTTTGTGTTGGACTTGGTTCGCTGGACATCCCCCTTGTGAAAGAATTTATCACCTCCTCTGCTAAAACAGAGCAGAGAGAGGGGAGATGGAGGGCCTTGTTTATGGAGCTGTGTGAAGACAGAGATGAGGTGGGCAAGGGGAGAAGCCACAGCGAGACCCTCACTGTTCTGAGCAGCCGGGGCCCCTGGCCAGAAAGCCCTGGATGTGCTGTCTTCCTGGCAGCTGGACATGAAAGAGCCATTCAGATCCTCCTTCAGGATGCTGTTAGTTCCAAATGGGAGCCTGCAGAGTCATTCTTCCCATATAGAATTCATAAAGGAATGTAAAAAATATTTTCTGGGGGAATATACAATATCCCTGAGAGATAAGTAAGTTCACATGAAAGCTACTTACAGGTGATTCTTTCCTAGTCATTAGGTAAACAGATCTCTAAAGACTTTACCCAGGCAACATTCCTTGGTCTTGTTTGTTACATTAAAAATATATATATATATAACATGCCATTTTAGCTTAAGATGGACTGAGCTCTGAATTTAAGATCTCACTGTGTTGCATCGAGTCTGCCCACACCCTCAGGTGAACAGCAGAGGGGATCATCCCTTCATCATGGGTTGGTAAATGTCCCACTTTTTTTCTTCCAACATTTGTCAAGAAAAAAGCTTTATGTTTGAAATATGACGAATGGCACGTATTTAAAGTGTACCACTTGGTAAGTTTTGACATATGTGTGTAACCATCACCCAGTCAAGATGAGAAACATACCCATCACCTACAACCATGAGTTTCCTTGTGCCCCTTAGCATGTCCCCTATGCTGCTTGCATGCTAAGTCGCTTCAGTTGTATCTGACTCTTTGCGACCTACGGACTGTAGCCCACCAGGCTCCTCTGTCCATGGGATTCTCCAGGCAAGAATACTGGAGTGGGCTGTCATTTCCTCCTCCAGGGCATCTTGCCAACCCAGGGATTGAACCCACGTCTCCTGTGGCTCCTGCATTGCAGGCAGATTCTTTACCACTGAGCCACGGGGGAAGCCCATCACATGTCCTCCAACCCCCAGGTAACCACTTAATCTGCTTTCTGTCACTAAAGGTAAGTTTGCATCTTCTAAAATTTTGCTGGAATGGAATTATACACTGTGGCCTCTTTCATTTGCTCAGCATTTTTCACTCAGCGTAATTATTCTGAGGTCCACTATGCGTACTGTGTTTATCAGTTCTGTTGCTGCATAGTACTCCATTATACAAATGTAAGAATTTATACTTATTGATAAAAGTATATCATATATTTGGGTTGTTTTCAGTTTGGGGCTCCTTACAGCTAGGGTGCCAAGAACATCTGTGTACAAGTCTTTGTATGATCATGTGCTTACATTCTGCTTGGTAAATGAATACCTAGAAATGGAACACCTCGGTCATATGGCCCCCTATATATTTAACTTTTTTAGGACATACCAGCTGTTTTCCAAAGTGGTTATACTGTTTTATAGTCCCATCAGCAGTGCAGGAGAGTTCTAGTTCCTTATATCATCTCCAATACTTGATACAGTCTGTTGTTTTGGTTTAACTCATTCTAGTGGGGATGATGTAGTATGTTGGTGTAGTTTTAATGTACAAGTTTCTAACGTGATCTTCTTATGTGCTTATTTGCTATGTATATACCTTCTCTGAAGTGGCTGTTGAGACTGTTAACCGTGTTGTGTGGCATTATTGAATCTGAGAGTTCTTTATGTGTTCTGGATTCAAGACTTTTATCAGATATATGATTTGCCAATATTGTCTTCCAGTCTGGTCTTGTTTTTCATTCTTTAAACAGTGTTTTATTGAAGAGCAGGAACTTCCATGAAGTCCAGTTTACCAATTTGTTCTCTTTGTGCCTGTGTGTCAGATTGTGCCTGTGTGTCAGATTGTGCCTGTGTGTTGTATCTAAGAAATATTTGCCTACATCAAAGTCATAAAGGATTTCTATTATGCTTTCTTCCGGAAGTGTTAGAATTCAAACTTAGGCTTTTAGAAACAAATACTGCTTATTTAATTTTAAAAATTGAAGTATAACTGACCTACAACACTATGCTGGTTCCAGGTGTGCAACGCAGTGATTCAATATTTCTATATCATGCAAAATAATCACTACTGTTCCCAACTGTTTATGAGAACTGGGGTCCCAATTTATTGAAATATCTCCTTCCCTGTTCCCACGAAGGCCAGCCTTTTCTACCTCAGGGACGAGGAGAAACACAGACCGCAATGCTCGAGACCCACCAGACGTGCACAGGAAGCTGCCATCCAGTGCTGGAGAGGACCGGGCCATGCTGCTAGGGTTTGCAATGATGGGTTTCTCTGTCCTAATGTTCTTCGTGCTTGGAGTAACCATCCTGAAGCCCTTCTTGCTCAGGTGAGAACAGAGAGAGGAGACATAACATTCATCCTAGGTGTAGGCACTGGTAGAGGAGGAGGGGGCGCTGGCTTTGCTTTCTCCAGAAGCCCTGTTCCTCTCAGTGCTTGGAGGCAGCTGGGTGCGGAGGAAGGGGTGGTGAGAAAGTGCTGCTTTGCTGCTCCCCTCCTCCAGTCTCCAAAGTCTTTCAATTGGGGGTTTACATATTCGATATCCCTGCAGGTAATACATTCTTTAATACACTAACATCCTAGGGAAGGAGATGAGCATGAGTTTCTGCATGAACATAAAATTTTTTGAGTCTGAGTTTTTGAGTTTGGTAATATCTACCTGGCACATAGTAGTTGCTCAATAAATATTAGTTTTCCTCTTTTGAAGTAGTCTCCTTATTAAACACATGTAATAAGTTACTATTAACTTAAATATATACTGTATATCAAGCATATATTTTATCCCTATATAAACTTATAGCAAGTCCATGAAGGAAACATTATTAGTTTGATTTTCACTTTATGAATGAGAAATCTCAGGCTCAGAAGGGCCAAGGAAAATACCCAAGGTTAATACCACCACAAAGTCTTCAGGGGCAGGACATTTGTCTACCCCTTCTCACTGTATCTATGACATTCTGTGTGTGTGGTGTGTGTGCAAATCCTCAAGGAATGTTTTCCAAGTAATATTTTAAAAAATAATTGTTATTTATGTATTTGGGGCTATGCTGGGTCTTTGTTGCCACATGGACTTTTCTGCAGTTGTGGCAAGTGGGGCTACTCTTTAGCTGTGGTGTGCGGGCTTTTCACTGCTGTGACTTCTCTCCTTGTGGGGCACCGGCTCTGGGGCACTCAGGGTTCAGTAACTGTGGCACGTGGGCTCAGTAGTTGCGGCTCCTGGGCTCTAGAGCACAAGCTCAGTAGTTCTGGTGCAGGGGGTTAGTTGCTCCGAGGCATGTGTAATCTTCCTGGATCAGGGATAGAACCTGTGTTTCCAGCATTGGAAGGCAAATTCTTTACCACTGAGCCACCAGGAAGCCAAGTAAAATTTAGTTCAGTACAACACTTATTGAGCCTCTACTATGTGCGAGGCATTGTGCTTTCTGCTTTGAGGAACATAAAGATGCAGAGGACATGTTTCTTGACCTTAAGGAATTCACTAATGTTAACATATGGCAAGTTATCTAATGGGATTCCTCATATGATTTGCACTTGCCTCTTAGAGAGGGTGAATGGAATGGTTAAGTTGCCTAAGAGCCCTGTGGCTGGACTCCTTCCAAAGGCACATTTTCACCAGGACAAGCCAGTGGGCAGATCTTGAGTTGATGAGGCAGGAAGAGATGGTAAGATTTCTGAGTGTGAATTTTTGTGGTTATAGTATTTAGGCTAATATTGCTAAAAAGTATGTTTCCCCAAACACCTTAAATACTGTTAAATTCACAGATTTCTGGGCCTCAAGTCAGACCAACTGAATCCAAATCCCTGGAAGTCATAGAACCCATGTTTTAACAAATTCCTCATTTTAACAAACCCATTCAGGTGATTCTGAAATTCGAAAATCATTGATCTACAGTGAGAAATACGCCAGAAGGGTCATAACTGAGATGGAACTTGGTACCTTGCTGCTGTTTATCCCATTGCAAGTTTCTCTGTGCTCCTGAATCGCTAAATGCCTTCTATGATGGGTCCTACGTTGCTTTCAAATAGACAGGTGCCTTGGGTTATCACATTAGGAATATAGGACTAAATTTTCTAGGGTTGAAAATCATTTATTTACTTTTCCAAATGGAAGCACTCAGAGAGAAGAATCGAACTGCACTATCATTCATGCGTATGTCACGGACCACTGGATGGACTGTGCATTTTCCTGTGGGATGGACTGCCGAGGTCAGGGCAAGTACCCGTGTCTCCAGGTGTTTGTGAACCTCACCCATTCAGGTCAGAAAGTGCTCCTACATTATAATGAAGAGGCTGTCCAGATAAATTCCCAGGTAGTGTAAATTTCATGTATGAAAGTGTTCTAATTACAGCAACCTTTCCATGGCAGACTGTCCCTAGCAAGGTGCAGTACCTAGGGCCATCTCTAGATAAAGCTGTTTTCTTCCAGTGAACGTATCAATAGTGACCCAATCAGGATAAATGAAGCTAAAAGCATTCTTGGAGGAGAAATGGGGTATACAGAAAAGAGAGTTCATGTTGGTGTCTGGAATTTAGACTTGAGACAGTGAACAAAATTATTTGTAAGTAGTCTTAACTTATTGTTGGGAGATCCCATTCCTCATCATATCAAAAATGTTAAAATGAACATACAGCCCACCTTAAATCAAACAATAATTCTTATCAAAGAAATTTAAAGATTGTCCTTTAAAGGATACTCAACAGGTTCATGGGAGAAGGCAATGGCACCCCACTTCAGTACTCTTGCCTGGAAAATCCCATGGACGGAGGAGCCTGGTAGGCTGCAATCCATGGGGTCGCACAGAGTCGGACCCAACTGAAGTGACTTAGCGGCAGCAGCAACAGGTCCATATGATTTAAAGAGTACATTTTCACCTAACTATAAAAAGTTGACTTAAATTAGTTGACATCTTACACTTTGTGTTTACTAAAGCACTCATTTCAATCTGGTGATTTCTGTTTTGGATGCCATAACCTTTAAGGTCTCAAATGTTTTTGTAGGCCGATGGCAGAGTGTCTTGGGTGCTTAGTGGATATGGTAATAAACCTCAGTGTCTTTATTCCCACATCTTTGTTTAGTGCTCAGAAATGGCCAGTTCACTATTTGCCCTCCTGGTACCCCTTCACCATGAGCTATGTAATGGGTCTTATCACCTTCAGAGATTAAAACTCTTAATAGCTTCAGTTGTGAAGTGATTTCAGAATTAAAACTTTAAAGCATTTGATTTCAGAGCCAGCGCCCTCATTTTTCTTCCTCCTCCGTATTCCTAGTGCTTCTACACACCTAAGTGCCACCGGGATAGAAATTATTTGCTCAGTGGTGCTCTGGACATAAAGGAATTCTTCGATCACAAAAATGGGACCCCGTTTTCATGCTTCTACAGTCCAGACGGCCAATCCGAAGATGCCATTCTCATAAAAAAATACGACCAGATGATGATCTTCCACTGTTTATTCTGGCCTTCGCTGACCCTGCTGGGTGGTGTCCTGATAGTTGGCATGGTGAGATTAACACAGTACCTGTCCTTCTTGTGTGAAAAGCACAGCACTGCATTCAGAGATGAGGTAAGTGGCAAAGTTCTTTACATGGCACAGCATCAATTCAAAGTGTGGCGTGTTGGGAGGAGCAAAGGAAGGAGCAGAGAAACCTTAAGACGGTGGCCAAATTCAAGTCCTGGCCTTCAGATACCTGCAGGGTCTGCACTTGAGGACCTGATCGTGCCTAAACGCAAACTAATGGTGTAGAAACAAAGCATGGTTATTTCACGTGGGAAAGAAAAAAGTTAAAAAGTCTCATTGTATATTCTACTCTATAAATAAATATAAATCCACCATCTTTTTTATTCCAAATCTCTCCCCATGAGCCAGGGAAGCACCTTTTGTTTCCATAGGGTAAAAGGCCTCACGGTCATTGTGCTTTGTCTAGTATCAGCCCCTGCTGGAACCTGTCACTGCCAAAATAAGTGATGCAAGTTCCCAACCTGCTGAGCACGGGACAGGCAGTCTAGTTCCACGGAATGCAGTATGCATCAAAACACTTGTCAAAAAAGTCTGAGTGAAGAGCAGTTCATACACTACAGGAAGATAATGATCTGGTAATTTCAGAAAACATGGACCTGCCATTTTACCTCATCACCCATGAGAAAAGAGGAAAGCTGCTGCCTGGGACATTCACTAAGCTTAGTGTTATCTGTACTTAACCTTGCTATGTACCATGTGATTTTTCTTTTAGAAACATTTCTTTCTAGTTAATTATGCTTCCCATAAGTTCATTTTGCTCTTTGTGTACACTCTGAAGGGAGTGGGAGAGGTGGCTAGAAATGTTATCAAGTTAGGGAGAAGCTGTACCGGATAGAATTTAACATTCATCTCAGATAATCCGCATCATAGAAAAGTCCCACATGGATAGTCAACAATTGTCCGTACTTTAATTAATGAATCAACCATGGTTATGAAATAGTATCACAAGACTCTCCCAACAAGTGCTTTTCAGATTAAGCTGAATATGAGTTGAAAACAGACTTCATTTTGAAAACCAATGTTCCTCAAAGTATCTTTACAATTTTACTAAAAAATCTTACATCATGGACAATAAAAAGGATGACTTTTGAAGCAACTCTGATACGTAGATGTAATCAAAACAAACTTTGATTCTAAGCCAATTTAATGCCTTTTAGCAATAATTGCAAGTCACACATTATTAAACAAACTGAATAATAGAGCAATATTGACTTGACCAGCAGTGAACAATTTGGGTATTTTCTCCTCCTCCTAGTGTGGAATAGCGGAGAGAACATGTGTCTCAGAGTACGATTTTTAAAACATTTGTAGGCCATAATTACAGCTTTTTAGATATGTGTCCTTGGGCAAGTCAGTTGAACTGAGCCACTCTTCTCATCTGTAAGATGGGGATGGGTCTTTTCTTTCATGAGGTTATTTTTAGGGAAGAAAAAGTCAAAGTATGTAAAACACTTAGGTTGGTTTCTGGTACCTAGTAGATAGATAACAAAACTTTTGCTAAGTTTCAATTTTTAGTTAGCCTTATTCCTCTTCTGGGTATATACCCAAAGGAAATGAAATCAGTACCTTCAAGAAATATCTGTACTCTCATGTTCACTGCAGCACTATTCACAACAGCCAAGATATGGAACAACCTAAGTGTCCATCGATGGATGAATAAAGTGTGAGATATATATATATGTGTGTGTGTGTGTAAACATACATACAATGGAATATTTTTCATCCTGAAAAACGGAGATCCTGACATTTACAACAACATGGATGAACCTGGAGGGCATCATGCTAACAATCATCCAGACAACGAAAGGAAAACACTGCATTTCACTTATATGTGGAATCTAAGAGAGTCAAATACACAAAAAGCAGAGAGCAGAATGCTGGTTACCAGAGGCGGGATGGGGAAAATACAGGAGACATTGGTTAAAGTGTACAAACTTCATTATGAGATGAATGAATCCCATGATCTAATGTACAACATACTGACTATAGTTAATAATACTGCATTGAGTACCAGAAGTTTGCTAAGAGAAGAGTTTAGGTGCTCTCATCACACACACACACACACACACACACACAAAGGTAACTATGTGAGTGATACATTAACTAGCTTGACTATAGTAATCATTTCACTATGTATATGTATATCAAATCACCATATTGTAAACCTTATGTACAGTTCTTATTAAAAATGAAATAATTCAACAAGCCTTGGTACCTTTTGTTGGACAGCTGGAACAGGGGCTGGGGTAAGGAGCTGCAGGAGCCGATTCCTCCCCACTTTTTCTTGGCTAAGTATGATATGTATCTAGAGTTCAGAATATGCTATTTAGAAGGCTGTAGTAGATTATTTTGTATGCCAAAGACTTCCTCGTAATAAAATGTATGTATACCTACACTTTTTAAGTCATTCCACAAATTGAGATTCTCTAGATTTCTTAAATTAAGGTCACATATCTATTCCATTTCTTAGTAAGTTTGACACCCACCTAACAATATGCACTTCTTTGGATTTTTCTCCTAACAAATTAAAAACAATTGAAAACCTAAAGCATATGAAAGTGTGAAACCTGAAGTGTTTCAGATACTATAGTTTTCCATTTATATAGTAGCTACTTGGCTCATCTCAGGAAAGAGAGACATTATGCTTGAAGAACAAAGTCAATTTACAACGTTAACGCAAATCATTTGGCAAATGAAAATTTTAGCAATTATTTGCTGTGAATTGCTTAGAAGCACTAAATACCAATGCCCATGTGCATTACTGGTCCAAGAAAAGCCCAGACTTACCTTTTGCAAGGTTTATGATAGCTGAATGCAAAACCAGTTTGCTTCCAGACGAACTTCACTTTTAGGTTCTGGCCATCAACTGACTTGGGAAAAAGTCTGTCCACACAGACAGACACATTCATACATGTATGTGTACACATGTAATCTCTGCTTAAAATACAAGCATATAATTCTTCATGTTTAAAGGAAGTTAATATTTAAACTGATATTTCTCCAATATTCATCATGTTACTGCGACAGAAAAATTGGCTTTTAAGGCATAATAATTTCAGGTTTTCAATCAACTATACTTGGTCATTGTTGATAAGAAAAATTCAGCTAAATTTTGATTATTACCAACAGTGGTTTGCTGTTAAGTATTAAAAAGATGGTTTGCTGTTAAGTATTAAATGGCAAATGTAATTATCACAGTTTTTTTGTTCAATATATAGTACACTAAGGATTGTTTGGACACAAGTTAAAGTAATTTTTTTTTTTTAATAAACAGCGTGATGTTACAGACTGCAAAGTTAAAGCAGACATTGACAGTTTCTGATGAGCACAAACAGTAAGTGCAGTCACAGGCCAAACTTCTTGCCAGGAAGAGCATGACTGGGACGAGGTCTTAAATTTAGTGACACTGTTATTATTCTATATTCTCAGTACAGTAACACATGCACTTGCTGTGTCAAATACTTTTTTGGGCCATCATTAAAAGAACATTTAAAATATTTTCCTCCTAACTAATGTGATATACTACAGGACTCTAACTCAATGAAAGACAAATATAGATAAATAGATTTGTGACAATAAATGGGGGTAAAGAGGGTGATGGGAGCTCCTTTTTGAAGCTTCCAAAGTCTACACTGGAGGTGTCAGTAGTCTGTGGTGGTGTCACATTCCTAAGATGTTGAAGTGTTATGTTCTAAAAGGATACATTCTTTTAGAGTTTGTTCAACGGAAATAAAGTCTTAGGACTGAACCACACTGAAAACATTAACTGCATTTGAAAGTTTGGTTCCATAGCCAAAAACATTTCTAGAAATCATGAAGGCCAAGCTCTCCAATAGGAATATATATCTGATAAGAGTTTTTTTCTTACGAAATCAATGGCTAGTGACCACATTTGGAAATCTGCACTAGAATTAAAGAGGTTAGTCTTATTAAAGATATTCTGAGAAAATAATAGAACAGTGAAGGTTCTGCCTCTTTGCTATCCTAGAAGGATTAACAAAAGTAAGAATCACCAGAAATATACACGGCTCTTAGCATAACCACAGAATTATTATAGTGAGAGATTAAATAATATTTTAGATAGATTCATAAACTTAATGCTTACAAAATGCATTATCCTTCCCATACTTACCAACAGGAGGACTGGAGTCAACTGTTGGTAGTAAAAACCAGCTACCCATTATGCTAATATGTACAGTGGACTGATATTTTTTCTTTGTTGCTAAAACTCTTAAATGTAGTTGTGTAAAAATTGAGTCATAAGATTTTCTTATGGCTCATAACTATCTCTTCATGCTAACTAGCATGGCTGAAATATGAACATAACTAAAACCAAGCAAAAGGAATGGTGCTGCATTGACCAAAAGTGCAAACCCTTACTCAAGTGAAGTTCTTGAACGAAGTAAGCTTGTAAAAACTAACACCCCAACTTGGGAAACTCCTGATTGATTCTCAACTCTTCTGAATTTTAGAACCTTGATGTTTACACCTTTTATAAATGATGTCTCTTGACTAGGGTTAGCAAGTACTGTGTATACAAATATAAATGTCTGCAAATATACACACATCAATTTCACTAACAACAACAACAAAAAAATTAATTTCAAATGCTAAATTCAGGAACCTAGTACCATGAACGTCCTAGCACTGCTGCCTTTTCCAAATGGCTGAAGCAATGATTAAATTTTAACCCAATTTTTTTCTAAATGTATCCAATGCCATTAAAAACAGGACATGCCAACTCTGACTTTATAAATCTAAAATACAGTGCTCTGCAAATTTCTGTAATATCAGAGCCAAAAGTATTGAATTGTGACTCATCTACTTTTTTTCCTTATTAACCTTCTGAGGTAGAGTTACCTATCCAATTTTATCAGGACCATAGTTATCTTGAGCTGAACCCTATATTCTTTTCAGAAAGTGAAAATAACTCTTAAGAGAAAAGAAAAAAGGCTTCCCAGGCCATGGTACATAAGATACATTTACAATTTTTAATGTGATAATTAAAAAATAAAAATGGTTTGTCTTTATATTTTAAAAAACAGCCCAGCTGTATTATTCTGTATCACCAAGAATTATTATCTGAAGATTTTGTCAGTGCTGATTTATATAGTTCAGCCTTCACAATCCCATCCTTGATGAAGAATTAATTCCCTCATGGTGTGCACAATATACTCTCACAGCTTTCAGCCTTCTTAGTGCCCGATCCAAGCAGGACGGATATGAAGAGTGTAACTCATTCAAGCAACTCCTCCTTGTTCTGCCCCCTCCCTTCACATTCCCCTCTCAAAAATATCTGAAGTATGAAAGTTGTTTTTAAATAGTAGAAGCACCACAATCCATTAACACCACATATGGTCTTTAAACTGAAATATTTTAGTGATGCCTTGGACATCAGAATCAATTTTTAAGATGGATTCTGAATGTGTGGGTCCAGCCCAGGTCTGCAGTTTGTGCAGATAATAGAAACAAAAGGAATTTATAACATTCAGAAATAGTTAACTTGCTATATTTAAAATAATGCTGGAAATTACATTTCTTCAAAATGTGGCAAACATGGACTATTGATCAGGATATGAATTAAATGGGTTTATAAATCATTAAGAAACAAATCCAAGTTTATGTACTGTGAAATTTCCATGGTGCCTTTAAAATACATAGGCAGCTCATAAATTTTTTTAAATAAATGCCAAATCACTAGATTTTTGATGAAAAAAGAATACAGATGGACTGTGTTTTACCTATGTGAAAATCACCAATCCATTTAAAATAAAATCCAAGAGGATATATACATTCTAATCAAGTAATTGATTATTTTCCTGATTAATAAGAACTACACTTTACACAAAATACTTTATCAGCAGCTGTTTTCTTCAAAAAACCAATAGTCATAGTTTCACAGTTGAAAAAGTTACACATTAAAATATTTTACAATTCATTATATATTCACCAGGTTCCCATTTCCTAAAGGGCTTGTAATATAAAGCAGATTAGAAGGGAAAACCTCAAAAGTTGATTACTTCGACACTAAGTTTTACAGAGGACACTAAGAACCACAAAAAGCTTAGGTTCTATCATAAAATAGTGACCAAATTCCATTCTTTTTTAAAAAATCCAATTAGAAACATCTTTTTTAAAAAACCAAATTCTACAACATGACTAACAGATTTCAAATTAACAGCATTCTGAAAGTCTTCAAAATAAATGATTTTATATAGCTGAAAATATGATAAAAAGTTAAAGCATGATTTTCAAATAGTTGATTATTTCTTGCGAGAATGTGTTTAAATTAAGTTTTATTTTCTTTAAACCTATTTTTCTTTTCTCCAAAATAGTCATTAAAGGAAATATTGCTCAAATGACCAAATGAACCTGTCAAGTCAACAGTCAGTTATACCACATTCAATGACAAGGACGGTTGGTCATAGAAACTGGCCAATAGGAACTGATCTCTGATATTGAAGTACCTGGAAGTAGCTATATTATCACTGACTTACTTGAAACATATCCTAGTCATCCCATGTAACATTTAATTCAATTTTTGGTTCCTTGCCTTCTGAGTACTACTTGTCCCCCTTTTCCTTATTTTTAATGTTGTTTGCATAAACTCTGCTTGGATATGTTTGAAATATACTTTGTTTTTAGCTAGTTCACTTAATCCATAGTCTTTATAGAATCTGTCTACATTTCATCCAATGGAATTAATTTGGTTGTAATAACTCTTAAAATTTGGGATAAAATAAGCTATGTGGCTTGTCTTTTAGTAGCAGAGAGGTCCTATGGGAAGGGACTATCTGGACTGATGTGAAAAATGCAAAAATTATATAAACTTTGTACAAGGAAGCTCAAAGGTTTTTTGGCACTCAGTAAAACACAGTTAGTAGTTCTCTGTTAAAAATCTCAGTTTCCACCATCAAAACTTCTTTCAGAATTGTATTATTTTACTGAGTGTTCCTGTAATTAATCCCTAATACAGAAAATACTGGGATGTTAGTATGTATTAACTGAATAAATCTAAAAGACAAAAAACATTAATCACAAAGTTTTAACAAGTTTGAAACTTCAGATATCTGCAAAAGAATCTATCTGGTCTCCTGCTTAAAACAGAGTTTAAATTCTCCTTAACTAATCCAAGACAGTTTAGAGAAGTTTCCCTAATTTTCAAATTAATCTTTCTTATTGGCAATATTATGTACACACTTTAGTGAGGTACCTAAGTCTTCAATAATTATGCCCTTTAAGGGTTCTAAAATAGCCAAATATTAAGAGTATCTGTATTAGAGTCCCTGTTTACTATCCAAGACTTCTACTATAGGTCTGATTTCATAAGTGGATATTTTTAAGTGATGCTGTATACAATATGCACTCTTCATAAAGTTGTACTTCAATAATAAGCCTAGTCTAGAAAACTGTCAGTAAATTATTGCACTTTTTCTGGTGTGGCACCTGGACATTTGCTAAAGCTATTTCCTAGGGCATTAATCATTCATTTCAAATACTCAGTAAAATATCAGATTGTAGAGTGATGACTAGCCTGAGCCCCTACATTCTGGGTTAATGTTTTTCAAAATGTTTAAGAATGTATCTTGTGCTCAAATGCTATTTAATAAAGTTGGAAAGTGAGCCCTGATGACTCGGAAATGGGACATGATCTTAAAATGGTTTAAGGTCCTAATTTTACTAGGGAGATACTGAGTAAATAGCCTTAAAAGGTAAAAAGTTCATGATTTCTGTTCCCCTTATTATAAAGTATTATTCATGAGCATACTTGGGTTGGGGGTGAAGCAATTAGGAAAATAGTCTAAATTGTGTTAATTTGGCAACTAATTTCATATGATTGAGGCATTCTCAACTATAAAAGAGGATGGAAGATGGGCGATTCAAGTGAAAACAGAAGAAAATGAAAGAGGAGAACTTTTAAATGTGTTTTCCTTAAGTAGTTATATACTAGTCATTGGTATGAGATAGTGCCTGAACCTTACCCACAGATCAAGAAAAAAGCTGACCATGCTGCTACAAACAATAAAAATTTGGGGTGCAAAACAATGCATGACTATGGGACAGATCATGTAAATAAAGAATATATATTAATGATAGTTTCTATAATATAAATAGCCTTTAATAAAAAAAATAATCTTTTTAATAACATTAATACTCACTTCTATTTTCTGGAAAACATGCATGAAAAATGTATTCAATTCATTGCAAAAGGAGAAAAAAAAGTCAATCTAAGGTGAATACTGTACAATTCTGGAGCAAGAATTATTCCTGCTCATTCTTTACGATGATTATTTTACTTTGTGGGAGCCCAGAATTTCCCTGGGAAATAAGAATCAGATTCTTGTAAATACTGTCCAGGAAAAAAAAAAAAAAAACACCTCAAAATACCACCTTATAACAGGTCTCATTTGTTACTGCTTCCCAAACTTTGCAGATAAGACCCCAAATCATCAAAAGGTTTGATTTATTAAAAAAGAAAAGTCTCTGTTGAAATCTCAAGAGTCCCTTACACCCCAAGCATTTTTCTTCATCAAACAAGGAGTCAAAAACCCACTTCAAACTATAAATTGAACAGCAATGGAAAAATAAGAAATTTTCATTATTTTCCAATCTTAAAGTAATTTAACATCAAACTCCAGTTTACTTGGACCTAATGCAATAATAGGTTTTGTTGTGTCCATATTTCAAAACAGAAAACATTTGCAAGACAAAAAGAGAACATCATCCTTTTTCCTTCTCCATCATTTCTATATATTTTGGGGTTTTTTTTTTTGTTTTGTTTTTTAAAAAAAGATACAAACAATCTTTAAAGTTTACCTTTTTGGACTTAAGGCATAACATGAAATTGCGCATTATTCTAAAGCTTAATTTTGAAATGAACTAGTTTAGTGCTATCAAACCCTGTTTGCGTTTACATTATTTAAATTATATAGTATTTTATTTCTGTTCTTGCTGTAAATTCTAATGCTGTTCATGGATTGTGCAATTCCTATGCAATCAGTCTTTGCCTGTTGACAGTTATTAACAGTGCAGTATAGAATCCAGATACTGAGCTTTTAGTTTCTTAGTTATCATTTCAGTTCAAAGCATGCTGCTTAATTGTGTGGAAGATCCAATCCATTTTTGTTGTCCAGCCACCATGATGTGCATCATTCATTTGTTTCATGAAATATTCCAAAGCCTCTTGCTCAGTTTTATCTAAAGCTAGGGTCTTTCGAATGTATGCAATATCATCAAAAGATTGTAGTTCTGGCATTCCAGAGCCAAGCATCATTGAGAAAAGATTTATGAAGAGATTGGCATGCTGCCGAATAGCTAGATAAGCCTTGTAACACATCTCCTGAAACCTACAAGTAATAAGAACAGTTTGGTCAGTATGGAGTAAATCCTGTTAATACCTTCAGGTCTCTGCTCAAATGCACATAGTTATACAGGCCTTCTTAGACGAAACTATAACATATAGCATTCTTCTCCCTATTTCTCTTACCAACACTTTCTATTCCCTGACCTGACACTAGAATGTGAACTCTATGAGTCCATAAGAAGTTTGTTTATTGCTGTCACCAACCCCCAAAATAATGCCTGGCATATTAGGAATAGAATAAGGATTTATTAAATGTATGAACTGGTCTATACTAAAACCTTTAGAGTTAGGTTAGGGCCAGGACTGAGCTATACATAAAAGATAATTTTATAAAAGGTTTTTAAAAGTACATTAAGGTTTTCAGATAGACTGATACTCCATAAGGTGGTAAGAAGAATTATGAACAAACATGATATGCATGGTTGACTGAATTCCTCACACTGTATGACTAAAAAGTATTGTATGTAGCACACTATACATAATTTGTTAATACAGAGAAGGTGGACTCCAATTTTTAAACAGCAGTAAAGAAAAACTTACTGTACAAAGAAGTTTAAAGATCACTTCCTTTTTAGGGCTTAACTATTCAGTAAGTTAAACTGGTTTTTCTTTCCATTTCCTTCACAGCATTACACAATAAACACATGAAATATTCAGTTTATGCTACAATGTTAATACAACATATATTATTTTAAATTGCCTGAAAAATATCAATTGCATATTAACAAGAATTCTTTAGCTTGTGCTTTTGATTTCTTCAGCTTACCTCTCAAATTCTCTTGTCTTTGTGCATTCTTGGGCTCCTTTACTAATCACTATTAAGAAATCTTGTGTCAAAACAAATGGCACACGCTCTCGTTTATAACCAAATTTTTTCTTCTTGTGATCCAAAAAATGTCCAAAATCTATATGAAACAGCTTCCAAAAATAAGAAATTATGTTAGTTTGACAAATGCAGAAATACAATGTCCCAAATTAGTAAATTTAAGAATGTCAATATATTTAAAAAGAGGAAGCTATTACTTGTCCATCATCTTTAACCATGATATTACTATTGTGACGATCTCCAATTCCCAAGATGAAGGTTGCAACACAATATCCAGCACACGACCGTGTAAACAAATCGATGGCTGCATCGTATCTACACAGAAATAAGCATGCGTTAGTATGGACGTACAGAATGATCCAGTCCAAGCTGGTCAGAGTCTCTAATAAAGACTGTATTAAAACAATGAAAACAATCACTGACATTAGGGGAAGGAAGTAATTATGTTCAAAACTCTGATGAACTTTAGGATTCTGAAGTTATCAAAGGTTTCTAAGAAAACTTCTAGATATTCTCTGACCAAAGCATAATTCTTATAGTGAAAAAATACTTAGTGTGTCATTAAAGTCAAATTTTTGAATCATTTTAACAATGAATTGGGAGTAAAATTTTTCATTTTAATTTTTATTAATTTAATGTTAATTTAAACAGATTTTAGATTCTTGGATTTCACCAAATTATAAGCAATTCTGATCATTTAAATGCAGTAACCTCAAACATTTCAAAGGCTGAAGATACCTTTTTCCAAAGTAAATACAATTTTTTCTTCTGGTCTAACTTGACATATATACAACCATTAAAAATTTTATCTATCAAAAACTTGGATTAACATAGAAGAAAAGGATAATAAACTCACATTTCTCCCTTGTTCTTGTCTTTGAGCCACTGATGGAGTGTGTGGCTGTTGAACTGCAGTGCACCTTTCAGGCCTCCTTTACACTGAATCTGCATTATAGTGTGAGAATTTCTCACCACCTCAATAAGTCCCACACAATCACCAATTGACAGACATCCATAAGGTAACATTCTGAAAAAGGATCAAGACATTTGCAGTTAGTTGATGAGATTTTAAAACAGCAAATATTTTATCTTTTTCTTTTTTAATGTGAAGATCTAATTGGCTTCATTAGGAGATTCATGAATCAAGTGGCATTCCGTCTAGCAAATAGAAGGGTGCTCCCCAAAACAGCAAGTATTTTAACAGGCTAATAAAGGAATATTCTATGTGCAAATTTGTCAAGTGGGACCCTTACTCCTTTAATCTAGTTTTAATTTTCTTTTATTACAGAATGACAAACATTCCTAGAAAAATCCTCAAATTATCTGCCATCATTTACTGTAACCTTCAACTGTGAAAGCATTTAACTGTACTTAAGCATGAAGATCACTGTGGCAACTCAAAGTTTATAAACATTTATGACTTTAAAAATATGGGTGAACTTAAAGAAGTTTAATGAACATCTAAATGATACCTTAAGGTATCAGTTCTTAAGTTTTTAGTTTCAGGACTCCTTTGAACTCTTAAAAATCATCAAGGATACCAAAGAGCTGTTATTTATGTGGGTTATATCTACTGACACTAGAAATTAAAACTTAAAAATTTCAATATTTGTTAATTCATCTAAAGTAATATTTATATTTCTTTACATAAAAATACTATCTTTTACAAAAGAAAAACCTTAAAAACCAAAACAAACAAAAAACCCTTAGAAGAGTGATATTGTTTCTCATTTTTTCAAATTTCTTTAATGTCTGGCTTAATAGCACCGAGGTGGCTTCTCATGTATGCCTTTGTATTCAATCTTATGCAAAGTTTTAACCGAAGCATATGAAGAAAATCTGGCCTCACACAGGTATGTAGTTGGAAAAAGGAGTATTGTAGTAGCCTTTTCAGATAATTTTTCTTTTACACTGTTTTAAAACTTGATAGGTGATAGTTTTTCAAGTTGCAGTATGGAAAGTGAAACCATTTTCACACTCTGTAACATGAAGACCCACCCATTTGTTCATCTTGCCTCTGAATGGAACGTTTACCCATACATGACTTAGTAATATCCTACATTATTTGGAAGACAGTTCACTCAGATATGGAGATCTTTCAAATTATGGTACTTTTTTTCATTATATCAACTGAAAAAAAAAATTACAGGTGCTAACATTGTCACTGATCTCATCAGAAAAATCTTTAATTTGGGGGAAGCTCACAGCAGTAGATACAAGGTTCTCAAAATTCTAATTTTTGCTTGAAAGCTCAAATTTGATCCTTGACAACAAATGCTGTCAGTTGTTCTCTCTGAAGAGTCTCATATTGTTCACGCTCAAGGAATTGTTCATGCTCAAGAAAATGTCTGCCAAACATCCACGTCTGAATAACCACATTCTGTCTATTAGTTGTTCTTTAAGTCAAAATGATGTTCCAGGATAAAAGCAGTTAGTTTACCTCACAGCTCAAATAACCAACCAATGCTTTTTCCTTGATGTAAGCATACTTTGACGTGAGGCAGAAGTGCTTTAGGGATACTTCCCATTCACCACACAGAATATAAAAAAGGACAAGTAGTCTCAAGGACAGAGATGTGAAGATTTACAGAGATAATGAAAAAAGTATCTAAGTACTAAAGTATGGTTTTTCTTGCTCTGTTGTTCTCATAGGCTACTTTCCATCTTTCCTTTACTTCTTAAATTCCTAAAAGAGTAATAGTTTAACTTATTTTCACTTTCTCACTTAATTCCTTGTAGCCTAATTTCTGTGCCTACCATTCTACTGACTCTTCTAAAAACTAACCATGAATCATCAAATCTCAAGGCTTTTTCATAGTCCTTATGTTCTTAAACTCCTGAAGTAACTGATACTGTAAATTGTTTGTAGCTCTCTCCCCTCTTCTGGGATCTGTGAATTACTTACTCTGGTCTTCCTACCCTTTTGATCATTTTTCTTCTATGATCTTTCCTTCTATCTGTTCTGGTAAATATAGGAATTTCTTAAGGTGGTACTCCTGACCATCTTTCCTTATTTTAATTTTATTATTATTAAACATGCTCATAGTCACATAATGGGTTACATAATCCAATAAGGATTTTCTAAAGGGTTACATAATCCTATAAGGCTTATTATTAAAAAATTAAACTTTAAATTTAAACTTACTTAAGTTAAAAGACATAACAACTTTCCAAAGATCCATCTTACTTTTCAATAATATAGCTAGCTTAACTTCAGATGCTTTTTTGCACAGTCACTAATTTGCAGTTTGAGTCAAGATTAAAGAGTTTATAAAGTTTTAGAATTAGAAAATTAATACCATGAAAGAAACTTTCTTTTAAATTCTTAACTTCTGAATGAAAATTGGGGCCGTTTGTGTCTCCTGTCTCCTATGCCCTGTTCCTAAATACAGTTGGCTCTCCCCAACTGTGGGTTCTGGCTACTTGGCTTCAGCAAACTGCAGATGGAAATTATTTGGGGGAAAAAAAATCCAGAAAGTTCCAAAAAGGAGAACTTGAATTTGCTACACATAGGCAACTATTTACACAGCCTTTAGTGATACTAGGTAGTGATACTAGTGATTCTAGGTAAGTAATCTAGAAATGACAAAGTATACAGAAATGACAAAGTATACAAAGTATTTATGCAAATACTATGCTATTTTATATAGGGACTTTAGCATCTATGGACTCTAGAATCAGCAGGCGTCTGGGAACCAATCCACTGCAGATACCAAGGGAAGACTGTTAGTGACAGTATGGAGGCAACTGCAGAGTCTTTACTAGCTTATCAGAGACAGTTCTAACTTAGCTGAATCTCATTAGCCATTCTGAGCCAAGGAAGAAGAGGACAAATGGAAAGGACCACAGTGGACTCAACTAGTGTTAGTTATTACTCTATACATTTGTTTATAGATATGACTATATTCTTTCTAATTAATATAGCTTACAATTAATATTTACTAATGGTTTACTTTTTCAGGACAACTTTCAACATACATGTCGCCTTACTGGTTACCTACCGAAGATCAAGACCTTGATTTTGCCAGATATTTTCCATAATGCGAATAATCTGAAGGGTTAGCATATCTTGCCGTAAATCTGAAATTCAAATAATATATACAGTACCACTTAATGCCACAAGCACAAATCTGAGTATCACATCATCACAATGTTTTTAAACAGAAAACATATAGAATTATATTTGCTCTTCAAAATAATCTGTAAGGAAGCAATAACCTGAGTTTTTAACCCATTTCTAAAGTATCTGCATAAAAACATCTGTATAACAATGTAGGATAAGTGCGCACATATTTCACAAAAAAATTAAAATATATAAATTACTTATTTTTCTGAATCCTTAAATCTGAATGTTTATATTAAAATATTTGGATTAACAGAATTCAGTGCTGAAAGGTCATTTCCTAATGAAAACCTATCTATGATATATTTCAAATGTATATAGAATATAAAATATAAAAATATATTCCTCCACAGCCTATTCTCCAAATGACTTAGGACCTTCTTTTATGACTCCTTAGCAGACTGTATCTACCAGGTTGTAGTTTTGTTTCTCTAGTTATTTGTTCATTATCTCTCTTTTCCCTGCTAGACTATAAACTCGAAGAAGGCATGGATTCTGTTTTGTGTATTCTTACAACCTCAGGGCCTAGCATTCAAATATTTATGGAGTGAATGGATATACATTTAAGCAAAATGATTTTCAGGCCTTCTGATTCTAAACCTAATACATCTTTTCATTTCAAGAATCATAAATACATATTCTAAAGGTTAAGATATCTGCTTAATTTTACCACATGCATATTCCTTAAGTGGCTTTCAACAATCTTCATGGTTCATAAATATCCTGTGTATAAAAATATAGCTAAGTTCATGTATCATAAGTCCATTAATACTCTTACCATCCCCATTTTTAAAGATGATCTCATTGTTCTGAAAGAGTAATTCTGACATGATGTCTGGGTTCTCCCAATTCAACCACAGTGGCCTTTTTGCAGAAGACATAATTCGACACTCTTCAAGCCTTTAACAGAGTTGAAAATTTTACTCGGCACCTTAGCTTTGTTATTCTTTATAGTCTCAATTTATTTCAAAATACATATACTGTATAGCTTTTTGAACTGTTATAGCAATTTTAAACTTTCTCCTCAGTTTTATGTATGAAATAATTTCTAAGGGCATATAAAGAAAAAATACATAAAAGCTTAAAAATTTCTGCTACATAGAATATGAATTTTCCACAAATATAGGTATATATCATTAGTTTTACAGATATTACATTCTGTTTCTTATCCAATGATATCACAAATTCTGGCCATAGAAAGTTTTAAATTCTATTGTTAAAGCAGTAAAAACTCATTCTGAATAAATGCAGTTCCGAACTTAAGAAAATATTATTACTCTTGTTTTGCAGGGTAGGAAAAGGAAAAAGATGCATATATTATTGAATACGATTATTATGGACATTTTGACTTTTTTCAAGATTTTCTGCAGAGAACATATGTGTTTAAATATATCAATAAAACTGCCAATAAAGTTCCTTACCTGAGATTTCCCAGCTGATGAGCAGGGTTTAGAGGAGACAGAAAGCCCTGGAGAGCATCCATGAAATCTGGTCGCCGCATTTGCTCAACTAAAAACTTCATCTGTACCTGATAGATAAGCATAATCATGATTAGAAATTGACTTGATAAAAGGTAAAACTAACTGCTAGTATCTTTTACCCATTGGAGCCTCATTAGTGTGTAATTTTTGAATCCATATCCTGGACTGGCTGCATTCTAACTAGAAGGGTCTCTATAACATTCTATAACACAGAGCAGCACAACTCAGGCAGAGAGGTGAGAGCTACCTCCCTATAAGAAGGTACTGTATCCTGACAGAGGCTATGTTTTGGCTCTAGATCAAAGCACGGTCAACTATGGCTTGTAAGTCAGCTGCCTGGTTTTCTAAGTCAAACTGCATTGGAACACAGTCACATCTATTCACTTTGATAGTTGCTTTTACACTAGAATAGCAGAGTTGAGTAGTTAAAACAGACTGTGTGGCCTGCCAAGTCTAAAATACTTACTATCTGATATTTTAAGAAAAGGTCGGCGGATCTTTCTTCTAGAGGAAAAACTATGGAGACATCATGTTAGCTTAGCTTAATAGTCTGACTTTTAAGCTTTTCAGAAAACACCACATTCTTTGTTCAGTAAAGAAGGTTTAGGAGATTGTTGGGAAAAGTCTCATGCTACTAAGTTCTAGTACATAGCTGGAAAGAAACATCCTTTTTCAATCACTTTTTTAGTCTACTGTATCACAGCCAACCAATCATATGAAAACTTCATTTTAGAAGAATAAATTTACAAATTTAGTATCTAATTTCTTTTTTCTTACTTTAATTACAATATAATAAATTTTATTATTTCAAAGCAGTCTAATTTCCTCTCACTCACAATTCCAGCAGCAAAAACAGTACAATTATTTTCTAGTAACCTATATTTGAACTTACATACTACAACTGCAATAAAATCAACTCAGTTACATACTGATATTTAGATTAATACACTAACTTTCTTTTAAAGTTGTTTCTTTTCAAGCTATATTAGTGTTGAAAAAATTTATTCAGTACTACTAATTTACATTGTCCTTTGGGGACCGCCTAATAAACTGGAATTTTCTTTTTTTCATTTCCCTAGAAGTGAGGAATAGCCTCACTTTTTACTGTAGGATGTGTTGGACTGATTAATGGATAAGGAGGAGGAAAAGGTCAGGAGAAACCTTTACATCTTGTGTAACTAAGTTGCACAAGATGTAAAGTCACACCAAGTTACACTAAGTTAGACTGTAGATGACTTGAATGTGCGAGCTATTCACTGCATGAATGAGTCCATTTTAAACTTAGAAATACAGGAACTAAATTTCTTTTCACTCATTTTCAGGGTCGTTACTAACAGAAAAGAAATGACACAGAGTAAGGAAAAATCAATTTCAACACTTAGGGCTAAACAACAAGGTCCTAATGTACTGCATGGGGAACTATATTCAGTATGTTGTGATAAACCATAATGGAAAAGAATATTAAAAAGGGCTATATAAAAGAGAAAGGAATGTAAAGAGGAAGGAACTAATATTTACTGGGCATCTTCCATGTTTTAGGGACTATGATAGGTACTTTGCATATCTGGTTTGCTTTAATTCTCACATCAATCCTATGAAGAATGTATTAGCCTCATTTTATAGATTTGGAAAACGAATCTCAAGAGCCTAAATAATGTGTCTAACATTACATTGCTTGGATCAAAATCTTAAACTGCCTAATTCTAAGGCATATATACTGGGCTCTCAAATAACCCTGCTCTACTGCAATGAAGGAGTCTCAAAAACACACTAGAGAGTCACATACCTTTTGTGTTTCATCCTTCTTCTCTTGTTTGAGAATGTCAGTCAAGTTAATGAGCTTTTCCATAGCCTCAACTTGCCTATTAAGGTGCTTCAGATACATCCCACATGCACGGCAATAGGACTCCAAAAGCAGGCCAAACCTCTGACTAACTGTTTTATTGTGCATCTCAGATCTAAAAGATCAATGCAAGCGAACAAGAAAGCAAGAGAGGAAGGGAGGGAGGGAAAGAGGCAGGGAGGGAGGGAGGGAGAGAGAGAACTGTAAATGAGTATACATAGAACCTTTTGTATGAAAATAAGAAAACCCATTTTCCAAATTCAAAAAATGTTATAATCATACTAATATTAACTAATATACTAACTAATTATAAAACCTATCTTTTAAGAGCAAAACAATTAAAAGAGTTTCAGGTAGTTCCTGAAAGTATAAATTTTTAAAAATCTAGAATTTTAGGTTTATTTCAACTACCTTTCATTTACTACTCTTAGCACAAAATATATAAACATGAAAAAAGGAAATCAGGCAGAAAAATAATAAAACGAACAGGGAGGGAATGAAGAACTCAGTGAACACTATTTGACTCTTCTGACATATATGTCCCTTTTCTGTACTGTGCCTGAATATAAGTTATTTTAAACCTAGCTTCCAGATTCAATTTTTGATTTAACATTAAAAAAAAAACATGTTAATTATAAATCTGTTTCTGAATTTATAAAAACATGCATGGTTTATGACCTCTAACTTTGTGTAGTAGATATATCAATCCTGCAAAATATTTTTGTTCTTAATTATCTTATTTTCTAGTAAGGTTTCATCATTATTGCTCTGCATTCCAAGGGAAGATTTTTTGGGGGGGGGGGAGGGTTAAGGAATATCTTAATCCACACGTACAGTGAAATCAATTGCAACATTAATCTAGACCTAGCAAATTTTACTTTTCTTAAAGTAGAATCAAAGTCTTTAAAAATATTTCAGCTCTCATTCCTATATAAAATTTAGTTTTAATTTTACTGCTTATTTAATGTTACAGAGAAAAAGCTGAGAAAGTTCACTGGTACAATATACTTTCAGTATGGAAAACTCTTCTGGACAAACAAAAACAATAGTAGATACATAATACAGAAGTATATATTAATACATATATACATTATACATTAGAATACAAGTAATATTTATATAAAGAATTAAATGGAAAAATAATTTTACTTACTTTAAATGCCAAAAGAAAAAGTGACCGATCCTTTGATTAGTTAATGCTTTTTTGAGTAAAAATCTCACAAGCAGGTTATCCAAATACTGTTCATACTTTAGTACCTATGTCAGTAAAAACATACATAAAAACAAAGCCACATCAATCAGTGTAAGTTTCTTCACGGCTGAATTTAAAGAAAAAAATTTTTAGGAAGAAAATAGATACTCCTGTTAATAAAACTGATTTTTACAAAAGTATAAAACCAGCTAATACAGCATTTTTTGGAAATTGCATGGATTTAAAATAAAACATTATTTTTCTATTTTACATTATTTTACCTGTACTAGCTGAATTAGGTACTGAGAAAGTTTGTCATCTGTTAAATATTTTTCTAAGCACCGAACAGCAAAACCTCGAACCATAGGATCTGGGTAATTGCAGTCCAGAAGCTCCATAGCCTGTTCAGGCTTGATTGGAGGCCAATCTTTTACCAAGCAGTACATCTGTGTATGAGTGAGATAATAAATTATATTTAAAAAGCAAAAATAGTTGTGAATGAGCCCTCTAAGACACTGTCTTAATTTCTCACTGTAAAATTAGATAAAAGCCCCCCTGATGAACTCAGTGCTTAAAATGTTTAATTCTAATTAATTTTTTCAGTGAAAGTTACATAAACGGTATTTTTCTTTACCACACAGATCTTCCTTGACTTACAATGGGCTTATGTCTTGATAAACTTATCATATGTTGAAAATAGCTCAATGCATTTAGCACATAATCTACTGAACATCATAGCTTAACTCAGACTACCTTAAACATTCTCAGAACACTTATATTAACCCACAGTTGGGCAAAACCATCTAACACAAAGCCTATTTTATTATGGCTGTATGGGTACAGACTAGTTGTAAGGATACTGGTTGTTTACCCTCATGATCACCTGGCTGACTGAAGCTGTGGCTCACTACTGCTGCCCAGTATCAGGAGAGACTATTTTACCACATATTGCTAACCTGAGGAAAGATCAAAATATAAAATTTGAAACAGTTTTTGCTGAATGCATATCACTTTCTCACTACTATAAAGTCAAAAAATCTTAAGTTGAACTATGGTAAGTTGAGGACCATCTGTATTAATTAATTAATACATCATTATTAATTAATTTAAAACACAGTCTATTTCATCTCTTACACTTATGCAGATTTTCTGAGAGAAAACAATTTGAACGACATACCAAATTTGTATAACAGTTATTCAGTAATTTCAAACATGCATTTACCTGAGCTACTTCATCTCTAGAGTTCCATTTAACAGACAGAAGCAATTTGGGTAGAATTTCGGGGATAGTTACACAATAGTGTCTATGTGGAAAAGACAAGACAAAATAAAAAACATTCTTACATGTTATCCAAAAGACCTAAATGTCTAACTTTTCAACTATGCAATCTCTAAAAAGTTCCAAACATTTAAAAAATTTCTTACCATGACTAGCCTTTCTTAAAATCAAAACAAATCTTTGTTTAACACTATAGCTACACCTATATATATTTATAGACAGTTATAAATGGCATGGAAGACAAAAGGAAAATCCAAATGGAGGACAACTACTTAGGAAAAATTATGAATTTATAACATTCTTTATGTAGTTTCTCTTATTAATCATGAACCATGGGAAGAGTTCCCACTTCTACTGTGGTCAGTGGACAAAACTTATATTTAAATGGACTTTCTGCAGAAATGCACTGCAACTTTATTTAATAAACCAGTGTACACATACCAAGCTGTAGGGTAATTTCTTCAAAAGTAAAAATAGGAGATTACATTATTACTTTCAGGAAGCATAAGAAAATATGAAAAATGGAAGGAACTCTTAAAAATGGAAAATATCTAGGCTAACTAAATCACAATTAAATGGGTCTAAAACTACAGGTATTTTTGGGGGGTGGATCTTAAAATTTTATTTGAAAACAAAACCAAAAAACCAAATCTAAGAAAAGGTCATGTTAAGGATTTAGAATTTTAAAAAAGCGTTCAATCTACAAGCTTAGTACCAATGCATCATGATTTTCTAGAAATACTGATCTACATCCATAATTTAAAAAAGGATAATGCTTATAATAAAATAAGTGTAAATTATGATTTACTCTAATAGGTAACGGCAGAAACATGGCAAGATCAAGCCAAAGTCTTGTGAAATAGAAAAAATAGAGACTCTATCTTAACACTTACCTGTGGCTCCACAGAAAATCTTTCTCTTGCTCAGTGATTTCAGATAGAGGATCTCGTGTACAAATTGCTCGGAGCTGTTCTTTATCATTTTCTCTTAATTCATTGTCTCTAGCTAGTCTGTTACTCTGTAAAATAAAGTAACATCTTATATAATTTTCTTTGTCATATTTCCTAACCCTCTCCCTCGATTTATGAGTGTTCTGCAAAAAAAGATTAACTTTCAATAAACTTTACATTGATTATTAACTGTTGAAAAAGTTTATTCTCATTATAAGACTTTATTTTCAGGGATAGGGGAGAACTAGTTTAAATTCTTTCATAACCCTTGCCTAAATATATCCTTATAATCACTGCAACATTTTCCAATTTCAAAAGTAAAAATAAGGGGAAAACAGGAAACAAAACAAAACAAAACAAAACACAACAACCCACTTTAAAATACCACACACTGAATTTTGGAAACTAAAATGAAAATACCATAACTTTTGGTGTAATTCCAAGATTCCAAGTAATGTATTTATTCCCTTTAAATACAAATATATTAGTCACATTAATTATGAACACATTAATATATGATAAAAAACACATGCCATTTAGGATGGGTTTATTTATTCCTAATGGCTAAAGATGAAAGCAGACATCCATGCTACTTGGTTTTTATTTAAAAAGTCAAAGTGTCAGTCACTCATTTGTGTCTGACTCTTTGGATCCTGTGGACTGTAGCCTTCCAGGTTCATCTGTCCACAGAATTCTCCAGGCAGGAATACTGGAGTAGGTAGCCATTTGTTTCTCCAGGGAACCTTCCTGACCCAGGGATTAAAACTGGGTCTTGTCTCCTACACTGCAGGCAGATTCTTTTATCATCTGAGCCATCAGGGGAGCCCCTGGTTTTTATATATTTAAATACTGTTAATTTATCCAACAGCATAACAAAATATTACTGGCACATATTCGCTCAACAAATGTTTAATACATGGATTGTGTAATTTGGTCCTATTCTTACTGCTGGGCTCAGAAAACAGTAAAACACCCTGTATTAACAGAGACTCTATTATAGTGGAAAATTAAATGAACAAATAAAGCTATTGGAGAGTCAACATAGACAGATGCTGTGAGTGATGTGACAGAGAAGGACGGGGTGATTACTTTAGACTGAGTGTTCAGAAATGGCCTCTAAGAACACATTAATTTGTTATTCAAATGCCAAGAAAGAACCATCCACACAAAGACCAGGGAAAGATTACCGCAGAAGAAGGAAACAGTCAAAGCGCCCCCCGGACAGAAAGAGTTTGGTGCAGACCAGTGCATCTGAAGTCCAGCAGGTGAGGGCGAGGACTGACAGGAGGCCACAGTCACAGCATGGAGAATTTGCAGGTCAGGGTAAAAGGTCTGGATTTTACTTTTAGTGACAGTTATTTACAGGATAAATACTGTTTTAATACTTGATTTATCTTTTATAATTTTATTATTCTGGCTGCTCTGGGTTAAGTGGGAGACCAGATAGGAAGCTACTGTAATAGTCCAGGTAAAAGAATAAATATTTAACCTTCAACTCATCAGAAAAAGTAGTCATTAACATTAATCATTTGGGTTCCAACGGACTCTTATTCTTTTACTTAATAATTTAGAGAAGAATAAAATATGGTATACACAATACAATAGACATCTTAATAAGAATTTAAACATAGTAAAAACAAATTTATAATCCAAAATGGGCAACATATGTTGAATGCAACAAACTTGCTAATCTACTGTCCTGTGTGAGCCTGAAACATATCCATCTTGTGAATACTGATTCCAGATTTCAAATACGTATCTCCTAAGTTCTAGCTTATCATTACTTTTGGTTTTTCTTCTCATACTTGCATTTTTAAAATGCAATACTTTTGAAAACTTTGATGACTCATAATTTTGAAGAGAAGATAACCATATCTTTGCTTCGTAAGTGCAAAACATTTCTATTTTTTATACTTACAGATATCAATCAGAATAATCAATCCAAGAAGTTAAAACTTTTCTACATTACTTTTTTCCTTCCAGTAGCATTTAGCTACTTACAAAGTAAATTTTGGTGCACAACATCACAAAAGTTAAAAAGAATACTGGAAAAGATGTGGTGTCCAGGTTTTTTTTTATTTTTTAATTTTTTTGTGGTCCAGGTTCTTACTAAGACATATTGTGTGATAAAGTCATTGCTGCAGAATGACTAACTTGAGTTAGTCATTTTTTGTCCTTGGAGATACACTGTTCACTCACTGTCTCTTGAGTTTGAGAAAATTCATCTAGGATAGTGTCATCTGATGTTTCACTTAATATGATCACTTTTAACATCATCATTTAAGTCTGGAGTAGTGGTTCTCAACTGGGGTGATTTTGTCCCATCTACCTCCCAGGAACCGTTGACAGTGTTGGGACACATAACATTTATGATTGTTACAAGTTGTGGTGGTGATATTACTGACATCCCATATATAGAGGCCAGGGATGCTGCTAAACATTGTGTAATGAACAGGACAGTCCCTACAGCAAAGGAATTTTTGACCCCAAATGTCATCAGTGTTAAGGTTGAGAAACTTTGCTTTAAAGCACTATTATCCATTTCTTTGCATTCAAATTCTGATTTAATACTTGTGAAATATTTTTCTCTGTCAAGTTTTCTTCTCTTTGCCACTGTGAGTGGAAAGGGGAAAATTCTAAATTATTAACAGTGTTCAATGAAAGCCTAAAAACTAACAAAACAAAAGACTAAAGATGGTGTCTGCAGATTTCTTTATGCATCTGGAAAGATGATGGAAAACATTGAGCATTGAAATAAGACTGAAGGATGATGTGAAAGTGATGACTTACCTCACTACTGTATCATCCTAGTTATTCTATCCTTCTATATTTCCATATTATATATATATTTTTAGCATAGTTGGAATTAATTAATGAATAATGATTAAATAGTAAAATGTCTTAAGATACAAGAAAACTAAGAATCCCATTGTTGTATCTTACTTAGATTTATGAACGTTTTCCATAGATCCAATGGTAATTGAAAGACAGAATCAGTTTTATTCTATTACAAAAATAAACAGTTTTTCTTTGAAATAAAAAAAAAATTCTTCTAGGAAGAAAATGTCATAAAATATCAATCCTTAAAAAACTTAGAACTGCTCAAAAAGGAAACTCAAAAGCTAAAATGGGCTGTGGCAAACTGAGTTCAATGACTAAAATATGAATAAAATAGGAAATAAATGAGTTTTCAAGTATGTGACCTAATTCCAGTAATTCAGTTAATTTATAGGTATAACTAATTGGATAGAGTTAACAGACATTTTAGAGAAATGCTTAATTTCAAAATTAAAGAATCAAGGTTATTATCCTTTTTATCTAAGTTAGAATGGTTAAGAGCAAGAGACTTAATACTTATGTAACAGTGACATTGGATAACTTATTTAAACTCCTTAAACCTTTTCTGTTCTGGTAAAATAGGAGTTAAAATGGACTTCCCTGGTGGCTCAGATGGTAAAGTGTCTGCCTACCATGCGGGAGACCCGGGTTTGATCCCTGGGTTGGCAAGATCCCCTGGAGAAGGAAATGGCAATCCACTCCAGTACTACTGCCTTGAAAATCCCATGGACAGAGGAGCCTAGCAGGCTATAGTCCACGGGCAGCAAACAGTCAGACACAACTGAGCGACTTCACTTCACTTCAGGAGGTAAAATAGCACCTACCTTCATTGAGGCTACTTTTAAGATTAAATGAGGGAATATGTGAAAAGTAATTGGAATGGCATTTAGTACATAGTAAGCACTTAATATATGTTAAATATATTCAAGGAATTAAATGTACAAAGTAGCGGTTACATTTTTCAAGCAAGAGAATCCTTTTAATGTCAAAAAAGCTAATTGTACTTGTAGTAAATGACAGAATTCAGAAATGATTTTAAATTAATTTCTACTTAACAAAACATTTTGTACATAGCTTTGAAAGTACACAGATTGGAAGATTACTATCACTATTATTATTCTGTTTACAAAAGTTTGGTAAACTCCTTACTGAGAACACAACTATTAATAATAAAGTTAAACTAATAAAGTTTCTAAGTGTAGGATTCCAGACTGCCTCTGGGTGCGCTATTACTGGGGGTAGGCATGTTTCAGGACCCACATTCATTGAATGGTCTATCTATAATCTTTAATTAGGCCAAAGAAAAAGGTGACAAATTAGGAACCTGGGAAAAGAGACAGCAAAGAACAAAAATACTCTATTCTCTCAGTAATGACACTTTTGCCTTGAAAAATAAGGGAGACTTTATGATCCTTGAACCCAGTTACATTGTGGTTGTAAAACTACAGCCAAGATCAGACAAACAGATCAATATTTAAACTCCATTTTATATATACTGCTTAATAGCAGAGACTATGTTGTTATTGTTGTTTAGCTGCTAAGTCATGTCCAAGTCCTTTGCAACCCCAGGGACTGTAGCCCACCAGGCTCCTTTGTTCATAGGATTTCCCAAGAAAACTGGAGTGAGTTGCCATTTCCTTTTCCAGGGATCTTCCCAACCCAGAGATCGAACTTGCATCTCCTACACTGGCATTTGAGTGCTTTACCACTGAGCAACCAGGGAAGTCCAGCATAGACCACTGTGATATGCTATTTCCTCTGCTTCTAGGCCCAGCTAACAACACATGTACACCTTGGTTTCAAGTTCAAAGTTATTATCCCAGAGAGGTCACTCCTGCGCCCAAGATACACTATCCTTTCACCCCAAATAGTTCGTTATTCTTGACACACTATTATTTCCTTAATGGCACTCAGCATAATTTGTAATCTTGTATTTCTGCTTTTACCAGTCTCAGGCCTATCTTCACCAGCACACTATAAACAGTAGAGGTCTCTTCAGGTCACAGCTTTATTACCTGGTATCTACTGTGTCAAGATCAAGTAGAGACCAAAACAACACATGGAAGAACGAACTGGATAACTACAATGGTGTGACCTGTCACCCACAGCCAGACATTCTGGAGTGTGAAGTCAAATGGACCTTATGAAGCACTGCAGTCAATAAAACTAGTGGATGTGATGGCCTTACAAATAGCTGTGAAAAGAAGAAAAGCAAATGGCAAAGGAGAAAAGGAAAGATACACCCATCTGAATGCAGAGTTCCAAAGAACAGCAAGGAGAGATAAGAAAGCTTTCCTCAGTGATCAGTGCAAAGAAATTGAGGAAAACAATAGAACAGGAAAGATTAAGAGATCTCTTCAAGAAAGTTAGAGATACCAAGAGAACATGTCATGCAAAGATGGGCTCAATAAAGGACAGAAATGGTATGGACCTAACAGAAGCAGAAGGAATACTAAGAAGAGATGGCAAGAATACACAGAAGAACTATACATAAAAGATATTCATGACCCAGATAATCATGATGGTCTGCTCACTCACCTAGAGCCAGACATTCTGGAATGTGAAGTCAAGTGGGCCTTAGGAAACATCCCTACGATCAAAGCTAGTGGAGGTGATGGAATTCCAGTTGAGTTATTTAAAATCCTAAAAGATGATGCTGTGAAAGTGCTGCACTCAATATGCCAGCAAATTGGGAAAACTCAGCAGTGGCCACAGGGCTGGAAAAGGTCTGTTTTCATTCCAACCCCAAAGAAAGGCAGTGCCAAAAATGCTCGAACTACCACACAATTGCCTTCATCTCACATGCTAGTAAAGTAATGCTCAAAATTCTCCAAGCCAGGCTTCAGCAATACGTGAACTGTGAACTTCCGGATGTTCACGCTGGATTTAGAAAAGGCAGAGGAACCAGAGATCAAGTTGCCAACATCCGCTGGATCATCGAAAAAGCAGGGGAGTTCCAGAAAAACATCTATTTCTGCTTTATTGACTATGCCGAAGCCTTTGACTGTGTAGATCACAACAAACTATGGAAAATTCTTCAAGAGATGGGAATACCAGACCACCTGACCTGCCTCTTTAGAAATCTGTATGCAGGTCAGGAAGCAACAGAAGAACTGGACATGGAACAACAGACTGGCTCCACATAGGAAAAGGAGTATGTCACCTAGTATACTGTCAGCCTGTTTATTTAACTTATATGCAGAGTACATCATGAGAAACGCTGGGCTGGATAAAGCACAAGCTAGAATCAAGATTGCTGGAGAAATATCAATAACTTCAGATATGCAGATGACACCACCCTTATAGCAGAAAGTGAAGAGGAACTAAAGAGTCACTTGATAAAAGTGAAAGAGGAGAGTGAAAAAGTTGGCTTAAAGCTCAACATTCAGAAAACTAAGATCACGCATCTGGTCCCATCACTTCGTGGCAAATAGATGGGGCAACAATGGAAACAGTGACAGACATTATTTTGGGGGGCTCCAAAATCACTGCAGATGGTGACTGCAGCCATGAAACTAAGATGCTTTCTCCTTGGAAGAAAAGTTATGACAAACTTAGACAGTGTGTTGAAAAGCGGAGACATCACTCTGCTGACAAAGTTTCGTCTAGTCAAGGCTACAGTCTTCCTAGTGGTCATGTACGGTTGTGAGAGCTGGACCGTAAAGAAGGCAGAGAACCAAAGAATTATGCCTTCAAACTGTTGTGCTGGAAAAGATCCTGAGAGTCCCTTGGACAGCAAGGTGATCAAACCAGTCAATCTTAAGGAAATCAACCCTGAAAACTCACTGGAAGGACTGATGCTGAAGATGAAGCTCTAGCATTTTGGTCACCTGATGTGAAGATCTGACTAACTGGAAAAATCCCTGATGATGGGAAAGACTGAGGGCAGAAGGAGAAGAGGGCATCAGAGCATCACCGATGCAAGGGACTTGAACTTGGGCAAGCTTCAGGAGAAGGTGAGGGACAGGGAGACCTGGCATGCTGCAGTCTATGGAGTCACAAAGAATCGGACATGGTTGGGTGACTGAACAACAACCTGCTGTGTAGTAAATATATATGTGTAGTCAGTATTAAATAAAATATTTGTTAAATGAGGCAGGCTAAACTAAGAAGCAGACTGCAGAAAAAATATTAGCATACAGAATTGTATTCTATTGCAACACTGTTCTAGAGTCTGTAATACTAATGCTAGTGTAACTAAAACACATGAAACCTTTTCCATTCAAAGAGTAAAAGTAGGATGCAAATGTACTGATTATGACTGATACTTAAGGAAAACTCTGCAATTCGCCTTACCAGTCCTGCATGGGAATAACTAAATCCTGCTTCACGGGATACGGACCAATTGGCATGCTCTTCAATCACTGACATATCTGGAAACTTTACCACACTGCTGAACCAGTCAAACTCCAACTCTAAACATGGAGTTTCCTAAGAGATGGAACAGAAGTTATTATACACATTATACTTGACTGTCACACACATAAAAAAGAAAAAAAAATCTAATTTATGATAATAAAAAGCTTACTTTATTTGGATTTGATCCAGTAACACCAATAGGGTTCAGCAAATCTTCTAGTCCATGAGGTACTGGCCAAAGATTCAAAGCCATTTTTCCAGATACTAGAGTATCTGTGTAATCAAACAAGTTTATATTTCCCCAGGCCAATGGACAGTGTTCCTTAAGAAACAGAGAAATGTTCACTATTCTGTAGATTAAATTATAAAATGCATTTCAAAATACTTTTCTTTGCCAGAAAGGAGAATTCAACAACTGCCTTTTAAATTGTATCTATAACAAATCACGTTAATTTTTTTCCAAGTGTAGTTTCATTTTCCCCATTTGAAAGTACACATATTTTAAAAATTATAAACGGGAAATATAAATCAAAGCAAACGACATATTTACGTGTAGTTACTGTACTGTGCACATTAAAAGTTTTATCAGTATGAACTGAGGACATATTCATCATAATATAAATTCTGGAAGCTCTACTTTTCATCTTTAAATAAATATATTATTTTTAAATGTTTGATTTATTAATTTTTAAGTAAGGGAAAAAATATCCATTTCTTGAAAAATTCAATCAGCAGTATATTCAGGGGTTTTTAGGAGTGAATATTTCTATTCTTTCTGATACTTTACCTCTTTAGCACCCTTTCGGCCTTTAACAGAACAAATGGAAAGGCAAAGTCGAGCAGCACGAGGAAGATCAGGAATGTATATATCGTAATTCAGCCATTCATTCCACCTATGAACAATTTTAAAGAAAAAAAGAATTTACCATAGAAGACTTTATCCAGACTATATAAATGATTCCTATAAATCACTGAGAAAGATAAATCAAAGGAAAACCAGCTCAGAGACTGACTGGAACAGAAACTTCACAAGATCAAATCTAAATGGCTAATAGACATGAAATAGTCAATATCATCTGTCATCCAGAAAATGCAAAAATAAAAAATAACACTATAAAAGAGAATGGCTAAAACGATAAAGACTGATGATACTGAGGGGTGGTAAGGATGTTCATTAACAGGAAATCTCATACATGCTAGGGGAGGTGTAATTTGTACAACCAATTTGGAAACCATTATCTACTAAAACTGATCCCTAACTCGGCTCCATTTCTAGGTATAAAACCACACAAATGTATGCAATCCTGAACAGAATGCTAACAGAATTATATACAGTATCTCCAAACTTCAAAAAAAATCCAAATGTCTAACAGTAAATAGATAAATGGTAGTATGGTCATATAATGGCATACTGTATATCAATGGAAATGAACACTAGTTATTTACAATATAGATGAAATCTTATAAACATAATGTTGACTGTAAGAAGCTAGGAACAAAAGAATATCAACTCCTTGAGTCCATTTTGTGTAAAATTTAGAAACAAGCAAAACTAATAGCATTAGAACAGTTACCTTTGGGGAGGAGAGAAGATTAATGGATTGGGAAGGAGTATGAGGAGGGGTTTTTGGAATGCTGGTAAATGTTCTGATTCTTGACCAGCATAGTGGTTATATAGGTGGTTATATAGGTATTCATTTTGTGATAATTCACTGAACTATACAATCATGATGTATATAATTGTATGCATTTGTGCTGTACTTTGGTAAAAATAAAAAACAAATTCACTTATAGAAAATGGAAATAGAAAAAGGAAACTAAAAAGTAAAAAACTAAAAACTAAAAAAAATTAACATAAAATTAATTTCCTGTTATGATTATTTTTAATTACTCTTATGTATGACACAGTTTCACTCAGAAGAGCCTGTTAATTTAAATAAGCCAGTAGATAAATAAAATAAAAGATACATAAGGAGAAAGTATTTAAATTTCAGAGTAACTACTTCACAGGAAGTAATAAAACTTGACATAATGAGAAAAAAATGTTACTACAAAAAGTGATATAAGTTATTCAAATTTTCATAAGTTCCCTTTAACTTACTGGTTGTTACACATGAAATTATGTCTATGTTTGGTATACATACTTACAAAGAACCAAATACAATAAGCAGTTTTTTTTTTAAATTAAAAAACAGAGTAATGGCTAAAAATATGAATTCAGAAGTCAGCTTGTCTGGAGTAAAACCTTGTTTCTACTATTTTACTAAATGTGTAACCCTTGCTTTGTTTTCTCATCTGTGAAATGGGACTAATAACATCACCAACTCTCATACAGCTGTTGTGAAAACTAAATGAGATAACATACATAAAGAAATTAGAACAGTAACTGCTGCTGCTGCTGCTGCGTCGCTTCAGTCATGTCCGATTCTGTGCGACCCCATAGACGGATGGCAGCTCACCAGGCTCCCCTGTCCCTGGGATTCTCCAGGCAAGAACACTGGAGTGGGTTGCCATTTCCTTCTCCAATGCATGAAAGTGAAAAGTGAAAGTGAAGTTGCTCAGTCGTGTCCGACTCTTCTCGACCCCATGGACTGCAGCCCACCAGGCTCCTCCATCCATGGGATTTTTCAGGCAAGAGGACTGGAGTGGGGTGCCACTGCCTTCTCCAAGAACAGTAACTAGTCCATATTAAAAGCTCAAGTGTCCATTTATACAGAGAAGACTTACATTTAAAATGGGGAAACTCAGCTAGAAGGAAATCTAAAGGGAAAGCAAACAACAAATGCAGGGAAAAGAAATACTGTAAGCTTTGTTAAGTTCATAGTAATTCAAGAAAAATTAGATGGTATATCTCAAATGTACCTAGTACTTTTTATGACACTGAAACCTTCTGAACTGCTCATAATTAATGAAAATTTTTCTGCACACTTTTTAAGAGAGCTGTCTTATTAATCTATTATAGTTGTTCAGTACTGTGCTAACCAACTAAAGCACATTCTTTTCTTCTTCTAAAGTCCACACAAACACGCACAACCCAATTAAGTTCTTTAGTTTTAAGCAATGGTTTTATATATATATATTCCAAATTTATTCTGATTTTGGGAGATAACTGGTAACATTTATATGGAAATCATAAAGTATCTAATTTATTTAGCATCTAGAAAGCACAAATTTGGAAAAATCATTTAATCTCAGAATTTTTAAGATTTTATCTAATAACTTCATTTATTTTTATCTCTGATTTTTAAGTATAGAAAAGCTCAAAAATTTACTTAAGTCTTTATACTACTTCCATAGGGATTTTACCTTATAGATATTCTTAAAGAAAAGATAATAAAACAGAAATCCTTTCTAAATAGTTACTTTAATAAATTAAAATTTGACATTTTGATCTTATATCATTAAATAAATTTACCTTTTACTTTTCTAAAGTCTGTTTATTTTTGTTACTTGAAAGAATTAAGATAAATCTATCTAACGTTATTTTGGGGTCAATTTACCTTTTACTTTTCTAAAATCTGTTTATTTTTGTTACTTGACAGAATTAAGATAAACCTATCTAACGTTATTTGGGGGTCTTTCCTTGGGCTTGTTGAACCCCTTAGGTTGTTGGTTTTATAGTTTCCACCAAAATTTGGAAATTTCTGGCTATTATTTCCTCAAATATTGTTTTTAGGCTCCTTACAGAAGCACCCACTTAACCTGTGACAGATATGCTGCATGAATGGGAAACAAACTTTTGTTGGTCTAACAAAAATTTTTAAAGGATTCTGGTGTTGTCTATTGCCACAGTGTAACTTCTAACCTGAATGATGTGCTTTCTGACCTACAATGGTTCAGGCAGGATGGCAATTATATTCCTTCTTCCTGGTAGAGAAGGCTACCATCTCTCTGAACTTTACGTGTGGTCTAGAAGGGTGGCACCTCTAGCAATTACAAGACTAGAACTTTTCCCTGACTTTTCTAGAACTCAGTCTGAATTCATTATGAAACTTACTTCTGAAAGATCCATTAGTTAGCTCTACTGCTAGTCTAAAAAGTCTACTTTAACATTTAAAACCAATTTGAGTTCTCTTAAAATACTACTATATTCAGGAATAAACTTTTACTCCCAAATGATTCTATAAAGAAAGGCAAAGAAATGGCAAGATGGAAAGCTGCTGAATTGTACTACCTTTTTTATTTCTTCATTTTATCTAGGCAGTAATCATTTTTAAACATTTCCAATAACTCCCCCTCCCACTAAGAAATTGGTTTGTTCCCCCAAATTCTTTACTTGAATGTCATAAACAAGTATTCCTGGGAGTGCTGTAAAGGAAACTGCCTCAGAGTAGTACAGCTCTGAAGTTATTTGCCAACTCTCACTTCTCAATGGAAATGGAGTTTAAAAAGGAATAAAATGCAAGGATTTCAGATCTACTGTACGGAATCATCGGCACAAAACTATAACCACATTCTGTTTTCTCCTCAACACAATGAAAGAGAGAATCAGAAAAACTGTTCCAGTAACATTTTAGACAAAATAAATAAAGTGATCCCGGAATGAGGATACTTATTTGATGGAATGTCCTTATGTTCTATATTAAATGTCTGGGAATTATATATGACTTGCATAAAACTGATAATGTAAAATATGCTACTTTTATTTTATTACCCTGTTAAACACTAATATGACTTTTGAAAATATAAATTCATATACTTCCTTACCTGGGATTGGAACAAGGTACTCTTTGAGTGTTCACATTATCACATAAGGGTTCTCCTCCATGGTAGATACCTGTTCGAACATAAATCTAAGGGAAAAAAAAGTTATGTGTATACACATACACATACGCATGCACATATACATACTAGACAAGACCAGTATTAAACATTATCAAAACAATTTAACTGATATGAATGAGAGAATCAACGAAAAGTTTTTGTTCAGATGTAGCTTTTCTGTTCTCTTTTTCTTCCCATATATAGTAAATTAATAAATGATGTAGATTTTTCACCAATATGTTGCTGCCTTCAACACAGGCCCACAATCCCTTTTTAGGACAGTTATGTAATTCTGAACGATACAAATTTACAAATTTCAGGACGATAAATTGATACATATACTAAATATTACTTAGTACTCTTAGCAGTTACAGCAGTACTTCATAGAGAAATTATTAATATTTCTATAACAAAACATATGGATATTTACACTAAGTGGGATAAATAAAGACTATAAAAAACCTTGCTTCAGATTAGGTCAGGTTTTTCTGCCAAATGAATTCTATAAGTTTGGTTTTAAGAGCTTAGAATTATAGATATTAGAATTATTAGAATTACAGAAAAGGACTATAAACTGAGGTAGATGTTTTCTAGCCAACTGAAAACATATTGCAGGTCAACAGATTATGATATAGTTCAATAAAAAAGATTTATATAAAATAATTTATGTCAAATTATAAACAGCAATACTTGACCTTACCTTGTCAATGTCTCGAATATTTACATTCACATAGGTTGCACAAAGAATTTTTATTCTGAGTGCACTATTTATAACCCAAAGGGATTTTGTAGATGTTTCTCCATTCATATATGGCGTAGCTGTGGAGATGCGTCTGGAATACGATGGCATTGTAAAACAGTCCATTGGCAGTTGAGAGTAGAGGCTTTCTTTAGCCATCAGCATCAAATTGGGCATCCTCCCAAGCATTATACAGCTTCTTATATACTGTAAGAGATTAAGGTGGGAGGGGAGAAGCCATTTCTTATAAGGTTTTCATTTTAAAAGCAAAATGCAAGACTATTATGAGATAATTTACATACTAATCTGCAAAGGTGATTAAACAAATCAAACATTATAGATATTTTTTTAGCAGTTGCTATATTTATAACATTTAAAACACTAACATTTGGGAGTTAGGTTACAGCACAGATAAGCCAGGTACCTCCTGGCATATAAATTGTATAAAAGAAAAGAAAAATCAAGGTCAGCTTTTGAGACTATAGTTCTACCTTCAACTGGAAAAAAAAAAGAAAGAATTAAAAATAAGGATCAGGACATACTCATGATGAAAACACTGTACTTAAAGGAAAAGGCAACATATTTAGAAAGCCTCTGTCATTCAACGTATTAAGTCACACTGATGTAAAATGCAAGAGCTGCTGCCCACTTGTTCTTTCGTCCCAACATTTCTTGAGAAACATTTCTTAAAAAAAAATCACACACACACACACAAAGAGAAGAGACTAATAATTATGAAATATGTTTTAAAAAATATTAAAATGCATTGGTTTGAACTTTAAAATGATAATCAGGATAGAGATTTTTAATATAAATGCTACTGTACACCCCTAATCTCTCAGTAGGTGAAGATCGCCTATCAATGCAGGAGACACAGGTTCGATCCCCAGGTTTGGAAGATCCCCTGGAGAAGGAAATGAAAACTCACTCCAGTATTCTTGCCTGGGAAATTCCATGGACAGAGGAGCCTGGGGGGTTACAGTCCATGGGGTCACACAGAGTCAGACACAACTGAGCTACTAAGCACATATACACATAGCACTACTGTACACATATTTTAAAAATCTACTTCCTTACCCATAAGCCCTAGTAGAATGTAAGCAAACTAAAAGCCAAGACCATGTCTTACTTGGTACTGTAAATCACTACTTGACATATGCTTGGTACAAATATGGTTGCTTCTTACAGGTATTTATTTAATGAATAGAAAAACAGAGTAGAGAAGTATTAACAGTACATCTTAATTAACTGTAGACCATGGATTTTGAAATGTTTAATTCCTTCTAGTGCCACTGTTTGGAAAGGGATAAAAATCACTAAATGCCCCATATCTGGGTGTTAGTGTAACTGCCAATTTTTTTTTTTTGGACAAAGAACATTTACTTTATTGCTAACACTGCGTATTCAAATACAACAAGCCCTTTTCTGAAAAGTATGGCACATGAAAAGCCTTTTGGGCAAGTTTCATGTTATTTAAAATTCCTATTGGCTATAAATGTATTTCCACTATAGAACTGGAACAATCAGAAAAAATGATAATGCATTTTTTGTAAAACACCTGAAATATTATTATATCTTACCTCATGGCACAATTAAATAGTCACCAAATCAAATGTTTGTATCTGAATAATGACATAACTATTGTTACAACTGTAAACTGTTACTCAGCTTACCCATATACATGTAGTCAGGTCCCCAAATATTAATCATATAAAATCTAAAACAATAGCATTGGTCCTCTCAAATCCATCAGTCTCTCAAACTAAATATACTGTAAAAAAATAAACTTATTAATGCTATTTACTAATACTAATTATTTAGTTTTGGGAATTCCCTGGCAGTATAGTAATTAGGACTTGGTGTTTTCACTGCCAAAACCAGGACTCAATCCTTAGTCAAGGAACTAAGATTCTGGAAGCCAAGTAGTGTAGCCAAAAAAATTAAATTTACAAAAACTGCATCCTAAATACAGATACCAGTTCCCAATGTTATTACCTTTTAAATTTAGATTAATATCTTTAAAACTTGTTACTCACCTTATACTGACTCAGAGGATATTTTTCTAGGAAGTATTCATCACATCCACACACTTTTAAAATATACTTGCCCTGATATTCTAAAACACAGAGTTTTAGTTGTTCAGATGATAGCAACATACTTCGAGTTTTTTTCCTGATTGCTTCAGCAATTACTTGTTCTGGCACACAGTCATGGTTGATTTTCAGAGTATACTTCTGTTTGTCATTATTTGGAGAAACTATTACCCAAATCACCACTATTATTTGCCCTAAAATAGAATAATAATATTAGATGCCATCACCACATATATTTCATTTTTCAAGAGACAAGTTTCAAAAAGTATGCAGTACCATTACTCTAACCACAAACAGACATGACTTATAATCAACCATAATTAAATACAGGTAAATGTCAGGTAGAAAGAGCAAATCTTCAAATCTGATAGGGCTGACAAACCATGCCCCAACCTCATGTTTTAAGGCAAGCACACAAACCTGTGACTACTGTGTGTTGCAAGTATCTTGAGATCAAGCTAATTTCCATTCTAAACTGCATGACATACTTCATATATACAACCCCTCTGAAGAGTGATTCATGACAGCATCAAAGGTTCAACAGTACTTTAAGTACAAGTGTGTCTCGTAACTATGGGAAAGAACCATGGAGACTTAAAGAAAGATGCTGAATCAGAATGAGACAAAAGATGGGGGAGGGAAGGGGAAGAAAATAAATTTTCTATTTTTTTCCTTTTATGATTAATGAAGTGTAAAGCTAGGGGACCAAGAAAAAGAAGATGAAAATGAAAAGATTAAAAATATGTTGGAGTGGCCAAGGTATACACAGTAAAATTCTTTCAGATTTTCTATATGTCGGAAAATTTTCATAAAGAGTATTAGGAAAAAATGAAAAGATCATTCCATTTTAAAAACTATGCTAATATAGAAATGAATTTTAAATGAAGATCTTATGTTATATAATCATTAAACTACTTTGAATAATATGGCTGAAATAGTAATAAGATGTCTCAATTTATTCTACTGACAGAATACTATGTTTAATAAGTAAACCTATTCTATAACTTTCCATTAAAAACTTCACTTTGTTACCTTGAAAAACATAAATATTTATCTGATACAATGATATTTTCATTTCTAAAACAACTCAGTTTAAATATTCTCATGTTCACTTAATTTTAGAAACTGATATACTGTCAATAATCAAGTCATTATTATCACTCATTATGATCAGAGTTAAACACTGCATCTAACATTTACTTTTTCTTTGTATATAGTAAGAATGTGTTAACTTTCTCCATAATTTCATAAAATTTCTATTTATAGTTGTTTTTATTTGTAAAAATATAATTAGCTGTAATTCTGTTAACAGTGAATTTGAAATTCAATGTTTTCTTTTCAGTTTTATAATGATATAGGTACAGATAAAAGTTTTCATTAGGGTGGCCATTTACGGTAGATAAATAATTTTCTTACCTTTATCCAATTTATTATATATGTGCTTTGGCAGTTCTGGTGAAGATTCTACATTTGGAGGATAAACATACATTGCTCTACTATGAGGTGAATTAAGATCCCTAAGATCCACAGCTTCTTTACAAACATTGAGAATATTTCTTCGGAAGTCCTGTACTTCTGGATCTTTAACCATATCGAATTCACATACTGGCATGCCGATAGCAAAACCTTAAAGAATATAAATATTCTGTTAAACACATGGTAAGACCATGCTTGTTATAAACAAGGAATTTGGTAGATATAGACAATCACAATAAAGAATTTTCTGTGTTAATAAAATTTTTGATGAATGCATATAGTAAGAATTGACAAAATCTCAAATATGTTTAACATATAAAATATGATATGCTCAGTAATTTGGAGCAAAAGTAGCAAACATTATTATCAATTATTTTTTAGAAAACAAAACTGGGATATAACAAATATAAATCATCCCTCATTCCCTCATATAATACTTCTTAAAGAAAACTTTACAGAATAATACCAAGGTGTTAAAAATAGTCCCTTAGCCTAACAGTCAAAAAATACTTTAGAATTGTAATGACTTTTATTTTGAAATCTATTTAACCAGTTCAGACAAAATATTTTATTAATGAGAAAACAGTTAAGCTGCATAGTTATTTGCATTTAGAATAGGATGACAATGCCATTTCAAAATTTTATCATACCAATTTCTCGATTGAGGATCTTTTCTTCACGGTTGCCTACTGGTTCAATTACTTTTAAAAAGGGTTGAAAAAGCCGAAGGTCACAAAGTCGTCTTGTTTCATCAAAAAATTCTTCCCTTTCTGCTTCTTGGGTAACACTTACGAAAATGTAAGAAGATTCATCTTGAAGAAGTTGATGGAGAGGGTATTTTCTTGCTTCTTTAAATAGTTCATGCTTTATAGTTATTAATGTAGCCTCACGGAGGCATTCTAAAGTCACTATCATCCCATTTGGTAGTAAACATTCTACTAGGATTCTTGGGGGCATCAAGTGGATGCCCCACAGTTCACCTGATGATGGTCTTGGAGGCATTGTTCTGATCCTTTACAAGTTTTACATATAAAAGTACTTTAAGGAATTAGATGTGTGGCTGTCCCAAAGCAGAAATCTAAATCAAAGAAAGAAAAAGTATGTTAAAGGAGGAACCATCAAAGAATACACTTATGGCATTACTAAATGTAAAATTTCATTTTCTGTAGTTTGAAATGATTAGAGTAAGTAATTATAGTTCATCTTATATTATTGTTCCTAATTAGGCTAAAAGATGGCTTTCCTGGTAGCCCAGACAGTAAAGAATCTGCCTGCAATGCAGAAGACACCTGGGTTAGATCCCTGGTCTGGGAAGATGCCCTGGAGGAGGACATGGAAACCCACTCCAGTGTTCTTGCCTGGAGAATCCCCATAGACAGAAGAGCCTGGTGGGCTACAGTCCATGGGGTTGCAGAGTCAGACGCAACTGAGCGACTAAGCACAGGCTAAAAGAATTGATTCCAAACCAGAAATTAGAAAAAACAATTACTTGTACTTAATCACATTTAATAAATTCATTCAATAAAAAAATTCTTATTTGAATGGATTTTTAAGGTTAGATCTTATCAAGACAGAGCTGGAGCTATGGAGAGAATAAATAGTAAGCTGCAAATGAAACAAAAATTCCCATTATATATCATTCTTTTCTATTTTATGGAACAACAGAATTTGGCCTGGAAAGGACCTTTTAGACCATGATTCCACTGTTCTTAAAGATGAGTAAAGTAAAGGCTTTTAGGCAAGAATAATGAAATGGCAACCCACTCCAGCATTCTTGCCTGGAAAATCCCATGGACAGAGTAACCAGGCAGGCTACAGTCCAAGGGGTTGCAAGAGTCAGACATGACTTAGCAACTAAACCACCACCACCACTGTTTTTATTTTAAAGATGAGTCAAGTAAAGGCCAGAGAAGTCAAATCCTTTTCCTTTTACACTACTACCTCTACTCTGTGGTAACTAGAATTTACACAGTTTAGTATTTTTTTCTTTCTTAAGAAAGAAAAATCTTTGTAATTTCCTTTTTTTGTATTGATTATTGTCTAAGTGATACCTTTGATGATTCTGTCTTTAACTATAATTTAGTTATATATTCAGTATAATAAAAAGTGTCATCAATGCATTTTCCTTGAGATAGGATGATTAATTTGCAATGATCCATCCCTTTTACCAAAAAGTAGTAGTGTTAAGTCGCTCAGTCATGTCCAACTCTTTGCAACCCCATGAACTGGAGCCTGCCAGGCTCCTCTGTCCATGGGATTCTCTAGGCAAGAATACTGGAGTGGGTTGCCATTCCCTTCTCCAGAGCATCTGTTCAACCCAGGGATGGAACGTGGGTCTCCCGCATTGCAGGCATATTGTTTACTGTATGAGCTACAGGAAGTCCCACGGAGCACAATTTTATTTCTTGTGGTTTATATTTTGTTATTCAGTAAGCTAAACTATAAAACTATAAGAAAAAAAATAAGGTCAGAGATATTAAGAAAATAAAAAAGAAATAAAAGCCAGAGGAATGATTCAAAAAACCCCAGACAACTTACTGTATTCAATTACTCTATCAAGCACTATAGACAACAGCTATAAATGACCCTATTCACCAACAATGTATTGGTGTCCCCAGGACCATGTTAGGTACTGGGAATATGATGATGAATAAGACAGGCAACATCGAGAGTGTGAAGGTTCTGTGTATGCTGGTGTGGGGTAAAAAATTCACAGGCATAAAACAGGGGGAAAAAAAAAACCTCTCATGAAGAAGTACCAGGTGCTTATAAAAGTACATACAGTGGTCACCTAACTTAATGGAAATTGGAATGAGGCTGTTTTCCATAGAAGGTAACATATAAACTAAATTCTTTAAGGATAAGCAGGAGTGGAACGAACACACGCAGTGATAAAGAGGTGAAGAGCAGGATATACTTAATCCAGAAACTGTCTGACTCCTTTATTTAGTATAAGCCAGTTTCTAATTCATCAACAAATTGTGTTAATTCTATATCTTGAATTTCTTAATGTCTTGGGTCAGTCCACTACTACTCTTGTCTGGACCACTGCAAAGACCTAAACTGTCTTACTACATCTACATTGAAAGTGAAGTCGCTCAGTCGTGTCCGACTCTTTGCGACCCCGTGGACTGTAGCCCACCAGGCTCCTCTGTCCATGGGATTCTCCAGGCAAGAATACTGGAGTGGGTTGCCATTTCCTTCTCCAGGGGATCTTCCCGACCCAGGGATCGAACCCAGGTCTCCCACATTGCAAGCAGACACTTTAACCTCTGAGCCACCAGGGAAGCCCCTTACAATTCCTCTTTCTCCACACAGCCTATGAAACCTAGAGAGAGCAACAGGATCTATTTTGATTAGACGTTTTTGCAGTACCCATTCTCAGCTGCAAACAAGTGTTTATGGTATGCTTCAGAGTTTTAACACATAGAGGAGGAAATGAGGAGTAAAATAGCAGGAATTTCAAGCCCTCTCCCTACCCTAGAAATACAGAGATCAGTTGAAAGACAATAAGGAATGTACAATTTTTTTTAATACTTGAAAATATCTTCTTCAAATTTATAAGAGACTCACCGAGGTTATAGGATTTAAAATATAATTATCCTATTCTCTATATTTTTAAAAGAAAATTCATTGGCTAGTAAGAAAACCAGATGGATCTATCTGAGAGCATAATTATAGAAATGAGTTAGGCTACGCTTTTAAAAAACACACACAAAAAATTTGAAAAATGCAAGGGGAAATGCCAAATGATTACTTTTAAGTGATGATCTGCCTGCAGAAAAAAGTTCAAATAAAAACAAAACCAAACCACAAACCATACCAAAACAGCAGCTGTGTTTATAGTTTTCTTTGTTGAATGGCACTAACAGGTCTATGTTATGGAATTATGAGGGCAACTATTTTATATAATAAATAATAATTCCCATATGTTTCCTGAGAACTAGCCAAAGAGAAGTCTAGTACCCAAGAGATCACTGATTCTAATCCTTATTCTACTTTAGTATATTCATGGGCAATTAACAACTATGAAATACTTGAGACACACCCTTCTCATTAAGAGAATAAATGTGATCATAGCCATAAAATACTGGAAGATCCTGGAAAGCAGGCACTGGTCCACACTGGTAGTACTCTACAGGAGGGGGAGGAAGCTAACTTTCTTATTTGTCCTCTTACCCCAGGCCTTATTCTGTTCAAACCATCACCTCAGAGCTCACAAGAACAGAAGTGTAGAAGAGACAAATGGAGCTAACACTCACTATTTAGTAGATATCTTGCACTTATGCATGCAATAACCCTTTTGGGGTAAGTAATAAACATTTTACATATGAGAAAACTGAGGGTCAGAGAAGTAAAGTTATTTGCCACCAGTAAACATTAAATATTTTGAGTCCAGGTCTACATGACTTCAAAGTACACATTATAACCATACAGTTATGGCAGGAATATTCCCTGGTGGTGAATAACGGTGAATAAAAGAACAGGCTCTGAAGTTACACTGCATGCAGATTCTGTCTGCCTTAGTTAATAGTTGTATGGCCTTAAGCAGTTCAATTCATCTCACCAAACCTTCTATCACCACCACCACCCCGACCCTGGCCCCCTGCCCCAATTTGTTAAGTTGGGATAATAGCATATACTTCATCGGACCATGGTATTGATGAGGTAATAGATGAAAACCATGTAAGCAAAGAGACTGGCACACTGTAAGCACTCAAAAAAATGTTAAATATAATTAGCAAACCCGTCAAGTATACCCATAGTATCTTTTCAAGTTTTTATGAATTATTCAAGAATGGCATCTGTTAGTGATAGGAAAAAAGAGGACTGGGTTCTTTTACAGAGGGGGGCAAGTAAACAAGACGTTTCAGCTTCACAAAGCAGTACCAGAGTCAAGTGCTGAAGCCTGAAGGCAGAGTTGGAACCGTAAGACTCAAAGACGAATTTGGAAAGTACCGAGTGGCTCAGATGCTGGGATTTTTGCAACTGTGGCTTGTTTCCCAGACCCCATGTATCCCTATTTAATTAGTACAGCTATTTATGGCTTAGGTGTGAGGAATCCCTGGCTTAATTGCCCTTTTTGGAGAAATACTTGTTTGTGCCAGGTTCTATGTTAAACAGTATGAAAACAGTGGTAAATAGATGCTTTCTCTTTGGTTGTTGAGTTTGTTGGGGAAAGACAAGACCCAGCAACAACTTTAACAATGGAAAATTGTTATAAGGCAGAATAGGAACTTTGGAAAAGTCACAAGAAATCTCCAACTGCCTGAGGAGGCTAGGGAAGGAAGGCATCAGGGAAGTTTATGTACAGCATTACAGATTAATAGGGATTTTGCAGAGAAGTGGCTTGGACATGGGGCAGCTAGGTGAAGAAGGAGTTTTAGACAGCTATAACAGTGTGTGTACAGAGACCATGAAAAAAATGCAGCCTTTACCAGCAATACAAATTTGATTTTTTTTACTACTTGAGTATGAAATGCATGGAAATAGGTGGGATATGTGATAATGAAGGAGGACTGAGAGATACACCGGGACACAAGAAAAGTGGACAGACTCCAAGTGAAGGAGTTTGAATTCTATGTAGTATACTCTAAGTAAAAGGGAGTCTCTACCATGACATTTTTTCATGATTTTTAAATTCATATTTCTTAAAAGTTTTATTTTCAAATAAATGATATAATCAATTAAACAGTAAACCAAGGTGTAAAAACACACCTTTAAGGACAAAATATGCAGCAGAAATGAACAGCAGAAAATAGTCTCAGACTCTCCATTGTCATTTGACTTTTATAGCAAAAGGTTTCTTAATTCAATGGGCAATTCAGTATTTGGAACACCAGACGTGCACTCTTCCAGCCAAAAAGACAATGACATTTTGACAATTTGGTTTTTAACTCCTTAACTGAAAGCCTTTCTCCATTTATATTAAAATGGTATTTCCAGATTTTATAATTTAAGGCAAGAGTTGTCCAACTATGGCCCTAGGCTAAACCCGGCTAATCACCTGCTTTTTGTAAATAAAGTTCAACTGAAACACAGCCAAGAAACCACGTTTATGTACCATCAACGATGCTTCCGCACAAAAACAGTAGAGTTGAGCAGATGCTACAGAGACCATGTGGCCTGCAAAATCTAAAATATTTACTATCTGGCCTTTTACAGAAGAAGTCTGCTACCTCTGAAAACATGTCAGAATTACTTGATATCAACTAGAGAATTTTCTAAATATACACTGGATAATAAGTCATCCCAATCCTGCCTTTGCAAACTCAATCCCACACTTCCAATCTAAATATTCTGAAAACAAAGAGATTAATGTTATGTCCGATTCTTTAGGACCCAGTGCACTGTAGCCTACCAGGCTCTTCCCTCCATGGGATTCTCCAGGCAAGAGTACTGGAGTGGGTTGCCGTTTCCTTCTCCAAATGTTAAGCCAGCCAAGTTAAAACCTTAAAACACTAAAGTACCTTATAAGTCACCTAATTAAAGTTCAGTAGCAATTTTCAGTGTTAGGAGCTCACCTATCTGATACAGAAGTTTTTGTGAAGCACTTCTAAAGTTATTCCTAAAGGTTGTTATTCTTACACTTCTTTATTCCAACAGTCTGCCTTCTACCTCTTCACATATTGACAAAGACTTAAAATTTTCCCTAGTTCTTTTAACCCCAATTCCTTTAACCATAATTCAAGTGAGATAGCTTGCTGTCTTCTTTGCCATCACTGGATGTATTTTTTTTTGCTGATAATATTCACCTTGAAATGCAGCAACTAACATCTAGTACAATACTCTACAGTCAGTATCATTAAGGCAGAGTACAGATAACTGTTAGTTAACTGTGGATTATAAGTCTATATACACTGGCTAAGATAGCAGAGACTTTCTAACTTAAAATATATAGAGAGCATATCTTATATATTTTAAATTTTAATTTCAGAAGTATCTTTATGTTTAAAAATTATTTGCTTCTAAAATATCAATGTTACATCTGCTTCAGAAAATCACTAAAAATAAGGAAGCTATTTTGTTGGTAGAGTCATTATGGAGAACAGTATAGAGGTTCCTTAAGAAACTAAAGACAGAGCTACCATATGACCCTGCAGTCCTACTCCTGGGCATATATCTGGAGAAAAGCATGATATAAAAGGATACATGCATCCCAACGTTCATTGCAGCACTGTTAACAACAGCCAATAGCCAAGGCACGGAAGCCACCTAAATATCCATCGATAGAGAAATGGATAAAGAAGAAGTGGTACATATAAACAATGGAATATCACTCAGACATTAAAAAGAATGACATAATGCCGTTTGCAGCAAGATGGACGGACCGAGAGAGTGTCATACTGAGTGAAGTTAAGTCAGAGAAGGAGAGATACTGTGTGACATCCCTTATATGTGGATTTGAAAAAGAAATGATACAAATGAACTTAGAAAACTGAAAGAGACAGACTTCAAGAACAAAATTCTGCTTCTCAGTGGGAAGAGATACTTAGGGACTTTGGCATGGACATGTACACACTGCTATATTTAAAATGGATAACCAACAAGGATCCACTGTATAGCATATGGAACTCTATTCAATGTTATGTGGTCAGCCTGGATAAGAGAAGGGTTTGGGGGAGAATGGATACATGTAGATGTTGGCTGAGTCCCTCTGCTGTTCACCTGAAACTATCACAACATTGTTAATTGCCTATACCCCAATACAAAATGAAAAGTTAAAAAAAAAAGAGAAAGCTATCTTGAAGTATACACTTGCAAATTTAGGGGATATCTATACTGACTCTGCTGCTACTGCTACTGCTGCTGCTGAGTTGCTTCAGTCGTGTCCGATTCTGTGAGACCCCATAGACAGCAGCCCACCAGGCTCTGCCGTCCCTGGGATTCTCCAGGCAAGAACACTGGAGTGGGTTGCCGTTTCCTCCTCCAATGCATGTAGGTGAAAAGTGAAAGTGAAGTCGCTCAGTCGTGTCTGACTCTACTGTAGCTTAATCACGTTATGTGTGCTCGGTCAGTCAGTTGTGTCTGATTCTTTGTAACCCCCTGGATTGTGGCCTGCCAGGCTCCTCTGTCCATGGGATTTCCCAAGCAACAATACTGGAGTGGGTTGCCATTTCCTTCTTCAGGGGATCTTTCCGACCCAGGGACTGAACTCACATCTCCTGTGGCTCTGGCAAATTGGCAGGTGGATTCTTTACCACTGAGCCACCTGAGAAGCCCAGACGGCCACAATTTGCTACAACAGGCACCCTGTATTTTATAGATATATATACATGTCCCGCAAATACAGAAGCTGCATAAATGCTGAATGACCAAAGGTTTTACATTTTTTATAACTGATAGATTTAACATGTTATCTGATTTAACTAATACATAAACAAATGTGTATCTACTTAGACATATACTGACAAGATATTTTCCACCCCATTCTCAGATAAGTCAATAGAGAAACATTAGTTTTGTGGCTAACTCAGTTGCCAAAGTTGCATCTCAGCTGCATCTATTTGCTCATAAACTGGAAATTTTATGCTCTTCTGTTTTAAAAATATTACAAATCAATCTTTAATTTATTTAGAACAAGAGAACAAAAACTTGCCTCTACACATGCTACAGAAACAACATGACCAAAATCTCAATAATTCCATGTTCTGATTACTCTCTTTAATATTTACTTTCAGAGTTAATTACTTCCTTTCTTAATGTTAGTCAGCTTCTTACATGTATTTCTGTAATTGCACCTTAATATGTTGTTATTAAAATTATCTACATCCATGTTAGACTTCCTGATAGACCGTGAACTTTTCCAGGATGGGTTTTTATTTGGGTCACTATACTCTTAGAGCATAAACGAGTAAGTAGGAAAACTAGTATGTTGAAATTATCCCAGGGAAAATGTAACAAAGGCCTAAACAAAAAAGTGGTAGCAATTAGTAAAAAGCAAAAAAGAGATAGATGAAGATACCTTGTAAAGGAAAATCAAAAGCACTGAGAGACCATTTGAATTTGAGGGATAAGAAGAGTAATTTTAAACATTTCACTGCAGAGGTTATGCAGGCATGAGAAGCAAGCGTTTTTAGTACAATTATTCTGAGTCCCAGTTAGGGCCTCTAAAATTCTCTTCCTCTAAGAGTCACTGAACTGTTGTTGAAGTGAGTCCAAAGGCACAGCTGTAATACACGCCAGCTCTGGAAGGATGCATATAATCCGTTTCTTTCGAAGTGCTATCCTTCACTGACCTTTATATGCAGATCATGAGAAAACAGATCTAACATTCTTTTAGTGATTAAGAGAATATCAGGTTGGAAAATCAAGTTCTCATGACCAGGATATAGAAAATTTAAATTCCTTTAGAAGAGAATGCAATTCATTTTCACTATTAAATGTATAGTGCTATAAAAAAGGTGTTATAACACTACATTTCAGAGATTTAATGCATTATATAAGATGTGCTTAGTTGCTCAGTTGTGTCCGACTCTGTGACCCCATGGACTGCAGCCCGCCAGGCTCCTTTGTCCATCGGGATTTTCCAGGCCAGAATACTGGAGTGGGTTGCCATGCCCTTCTCCAGGGTATCTTCCCAACCCAGGGATTGAACCCAGGTCTCCTACATTGCAGGCGGATTTTTAACTGTCTGGGCTACCAGGGAATTCTTCAGGCCAGAATACTGGAGTGGGTATCTGTTTCCTTCTCCAGGGGATCTTTCCAACCCAGGGGAAGATCCTAGGTCTTCCTGGGATCAAACCTAGGTCTCCCACACTACAGGCGAATTCCTTACCAATTGAGCCACCAGGGAAGTCCATTATATAAGATAAACATTCCCTAACGTGAGGTCCACAAACAGGTTTAGGAAGGGTTTTGCTCATAGATTTTTAAAATAATGACAACATCTAGGTCAAGAATATCTATACTGATATAGACTTTTGATTATCAATAAAAATGAATAAGAACTTTAAAGTGGTTAAAAGAATCCAGTGTGAGAGGCAGAATCAAATGTGCTAAACATAAAAGGCATTAATAAGGTGAAATACAGATTAATAAATCTTGAAATCTGAGAATTTGATCTCAGATTATTGAATTATGAATTTTCAAATTTTATACAGATAAATGAAGAAAACATAACAAATCTCAAAATATAGTACTAATTTCCCCAATCTGAACTTACAAAAATTCAAATTTTAGTGTGACAGGATAAATTAAAATTGCTTAAAATTTAAGCTCAAAAGTAACTAAATACTAACTAACAGAGGTGAAAATCAGAAGGACAAGATTATGAAGTAAATATAGTTAAACAATGTGGAAAATACAATAAGAGATATTTCATAGTAACACACAGTTTAATAGGACAAATGATTCCATAGTGATGTAGCTTTCCAGGAAATATTTTTCTTATCTTTGTGATGAAGTCAAAACAGATTATCATAGCTTCACATAACACAAGCAGCAGGCAGTCAGAAGTAAACTGCAAATCAGGTAGCTCTATAAATCCCACTTTTCAGATGAAGATAGCTGCATTTGGTTAAATTACTATTCTGAAATATAGAACTAAAAGAATGACTAATACTTCAAATAAAAAAAATACATGAATAGTTTGCCTTGTTTTTCTAGTTGTAGAAAATAGTAAATTCTAATTCTTTCATTCCTCTTTATAAACCAGGCCACCTTGTGACTAACAGCAAGCACTGGTAAGACAGGTGGACAGCATTAGGAGCACCTCCTTCTGCCCAAAAGGAAGCGCCAAGCTAACCATTCCATAAAGAGAATCCAACCGTGACTACAGCCTTAACATCTTAACACCTGTAGCAAATGAGTAACGAAGGGACCAGAAACATTTTAGAAACCTCTACATTTTTTCAGTGATGCTATTATTCAGTATTTAGTAGCAAAGAGAACATATATGAAACCAGTCTTGTTCTAACAGCAGAGCAGAAATGGTCTAAACTGAAGGTTTTCCTTTGGTTCAGGTCACTACTCCATCACCCTCAGCATTACTGACCTTATGGAGAACTCTGCAATTACTAAGACTTCCTCAGGAAATTTTGGGCAGTTCCTTATTAGCACCAAGTGAAGAAAAAAAAAAAAAAAGTTACTACCTCATAGTGATGTTGTAATAATTAAATAAGACAACACATGTTAAAAAATCCTTAGCATAGTGCTTGGAACATAAAAATTCAATAAAGTTTCCCTCTCTCTTATCTGTAAGATCAATGCTTATCAATGCCTTTCTGTCCAGAAAGGGACAGAACTTTATTGTTTCAGGTCTAGTGTAAGAAGATGATAGATATTTAAAAAAAATTTTTTTATGCAGAATAATTTTATTGATATATTTGGTATCTGAACAGATGTCTCTGTCCTCATCTTTATATTTGTCTCTATTCTTATTCAAACATGAAATCCCTGAAGGAGGAAGCCTATATCTGTTTAACTCAGTCTGTACACTCTCACAAGAGCATAAGCATCAAATGGTCATCTGACACATTCCAACAATGACAAAACACAAGAGATTATTCTAAAAAAGCAGATGGAAATAGAAAAAACTGTTATTTTAGAATTATACTATACATTATTTGTAAAATCTATTTCTTTAAGTTTATACATGAAATTATATTGGTTTTCTTATTTAAAGAAAAGGGGAAAATTGCAAAAATACAACTCATGATAACAAGTATTTTTGGCTTTTTGGACTGAAAAAATAATGACCAGTGAGGAAAAGCATGTAGTAAAGAGGAATGAAACAGACTATACTATCAAATTTCTCTTCATGCTAAAATAAATGCCTTTTAATCATATCTGAATTGACCGGAACTAAGCAGGGATGATGGTGATCTTTTGGGTTAAAAACCAACAATACAGCTCATGTACATTTAGTAAGATACTATTTAGTTCACAGAAGCAATACTTAAAGGCTATATTATTTGGTATAATAGGGTGATTTTTTTAATGAGAAAAAAAGATACTTTCGGTGAAAAATGGTTAAAAAGTAGTATCTTTTATATAAAGAGAGAAACAGCTCTATGATATTTAAGTTTGACAGCTATATCTCCATTTAAGGGTTTAGGGTATACTCCGACACAACAGTGAAAATAGAAGCCTAATCATGCACGAATGCCTCCATGAAAATTCAACCGATATGAGATCAGTGAAGAGACCAGCCCAGTAAGGAAGCATCGCCCACTATAAGAAAATGCAAAATATGGAGGGGTTCTAGAAATGTTACTCCAATTTTCTACTAAGCAAAAACTTTAGCCCATGAAAGATGAAGAGAAAAGGTCCTAAAAGTTTAATCTTTTACACCAAGTCAAAGTTTATAACCAAAAAATGGGGCTCACAGTACTTTCTAATTTCCCTTTTCAGATGAGATCGGACACAGTCAGGGTGGTACGGCCACAGACTCTAATTTCCCTTTTCAAATGAGACTCATGTCCCATATATTTAAGGAAGACAATCTATTTATTACTTGGCATTATTTGGATGATGCTAACCACACACCATTCCCTTCTTGATTGATGGGTTCACTTCCAAAAGTATAAAAGGGCTCTACTCTCCCATTTTTCTCTCAAAAGCCTGGGTGCTTTACCAAAAATAACTTCATTCTTTATTATTCTAATGAAGCTAACACCTATCCAGGACTCTGATATAGTCTTTTGAATAGACAAGAGTACATCATCCAGGGCCCATCCAGAGAAATTCATTAAAGAGTTTAAAAATGTCCTGAGTAAACATCTTAATCAAATTAAAACATCTAGTAAAAGGTAACACCAGCAATGTGTCTTCTAGTGTTGACTTGATTCTTTTTAAAGACCTGTAATAAGTTGAAGGCAAGATGTTTCCATAAGTCATCAGGAATGAGAACTTCTCTTTCTAAAGTTCATCAACTGGTCTTTCCTCTTTCATTTTTGTTTCTCTCTGGTTTAGCATAATGCCTTCACAAGACTTTCCATAGCTTTAAATACCTCAACAGTCTTTCAAGTTCTCCCTCTACTACGGGTGAGGATGGATGAACTTCTGGAAAACATCTGCTTCACACTGTTCCTCTTTGTCTTTTCTTCTCTTTATCAAGAATGAACAGCAGGCAGATTCTTTATTGTCTGAGCCACCAGGTAAGCTCTTTGTGTCCACAGAGAAAGAGAGAGAGAGAGAGAGAAACCTAAATCCCCAAATAGTAAATTTTCACTCTAGTTTGATCCAATAAAGTTGGAGCTAGCAATTTTGACTGGGGATACTAGCAGACAATATATTCACCTAAATGCTTCCAGATATATCTCATTGAAAATCTCTGCACAGCATTATTTTCATTTTTGGTCAACTCAAAATTTATTCAAATTTTCCAGATTTATACTATCTGTCACAAGCCCAAACTTATCTAGAAGACAGAATAAGTGGCCAATCATAAAGCTTCAACATGGTCTACAGTTTGCAACGGATTTCTCTATCTCCTGAGTTTTATGCAATGTCATAAAACTTCAGCTATGGTATCTGCGTCTATTATCATATACTACCATGCACAAATGACGAACAAAGCATATATTTATATATCATTGCTATAACTGGTTGTTGTAGGGACTATTTTCCAAATCAAATGACAAGGCCTAGCATGCACTGCAACGATCATGGTGGTGATTCTGCTAGTACTCACAGGCTAAGGAGAAAGTACAAACGGACTCTGCCAATTTCCTTTATAGCAGGAAAAGGGCCTGCTGCTAAGTGAATCAAATAAAAACATGAACGTAAAACTGCGGAGTACTTCTTGCATATGTGTATCAATCTTACACAGGGACCAGGGCTGGTCTTCTGCTGCCATTCTAATTTTAGCATATATTCTGTGGAAATAGGTATAATTTAATAAACTTTTACTAAAAATACTAGGAAGACCTTACCTTTAGTTTCATTCATCTCAAGGCATACTCCCCAATGTTTGTACTACAAAATTAAGCATCAGCACAATACAGTGCCATGAAAACCTATTTTAGTTTTTAATTTAGATTTGATTTAGATTACACTGGGAAAATCTGACTGAAGATGTACTGCACAATCTTGGTTATCATATCAATACACAGGTCCCTGCCATTTTTGTCTAGCTATTTATCTATGCTAGCTATTATCCTTTTGTCCCAATATCACAATCCCACCCTTTGTCCTTGAACTGATTACCTTTCCTGGAGGCCACTACTACAATCTCTTTAAGCATTCTTATTTTTATACCATACTTATTGATATATTACTGGCATTCTTACAAATAGATACAGAGCATAGAATGCAAAGGGCACTGGCTTTTATTTCATTAAATTTCACTTAAGATGATCATATAATGTTTATTTTTAATCTCTTATTCCACATACCAAATTTACTGGCCAAAACAAAAAGTCCCTCATTTTACCAAACTTAATCAAATAAATCCAGAGAGAGCTACTTGCAAATATGTTCCATTTTCTTCAAACTAAACTCTAAAAAAAGGTAAGATAGGTATTATTTGTTTAGTGAATACTACCCAAGTCTATCTACAGATAACAATACAGTTCAAGAGGAATGCTACAACACTGGATGGAAGACATGAAATAGAGTAGAAACTTGATTTTAAAAGTGGCCTTTCTCAGTGATAAAGACCAAACAATAATACTATACTCTGTAGTAACTGCTTGCCATCTGGTCCATTTTCTGGCAGTAACAGAATACTTTAGTATTACACTAGCAATGCAGAGAAACTCCCCTGCAAGCAATTATTAACCAAGTTAGTAGTGATTTATGAGACTTCAGTATTTGCTCTCTAGTATAAAGGCTACTTCACTAAAGCAAGATTTGGAGTAATTCAGGAGAGCTGTCTAGAGCTGTCTGGCAAGCAAAGGAATACAGACCTTTCAGTGTGCAATCAGAGAGAAGGCAGCTTAATTTCAGCACAAGCATCCCCTAGTAGAGATGTAAAGACAAGGAGTCCTATGAGTGACAGCAACAACAATGTGGAGTCATGTAAGCACAGATTTGCTTTTTGAAAACTCGATTTTTCAGCCAACACAATATAGGTAAGATATCTCAGAATCTATTTAATGATGGATTAAATAGATGCATTTCACATTGCTCTTTCAAACATTTACTATTCATTTATACTTGATACAGTACAATGCACCAAGCAGCTGGGAAATCATACTTACTATATACTTTAAAATGAGAGCAATGAGAATGACAAACTGAAGTGGGCGTGACTGTGTATAAACGGCAACATATGGGATCAGTAAGTAGAATATTTCCATTTTATTCATTGCTGCTTAGTATGTCACCAGTCAACTGCCTGACACATAAAGTTAAACAATACATTACCATATAAGTCAAAAAGTTAAAGCACTTTTTAAATCTGTATCAACTGACAAAACCTTGAAAACTGATTATTTAACATAAGTCATTAGATTATTATCGAACAACTGCTTCCCACATTATGATTCATTAGCTAATTTTGCTGAAGTTAAAATAAATGCACAGAGGGAGATAAAAGAAAGTTTGAAAAAGGGAACTTAGCTAAAATTCTAAACCTTCACTAGGGAGTACTATTATCTCAAGAAAAGGAATGATTGCAAAGTTTACAGTGAAGAGATAAGGGAAAGTTTCTAGGTTAAAGAGAGCCACTATAGGAGATATTAACAGAGAGTTATGTGTATGTGCCAAATAACAATTATTAGAAGAATGGATACCTTGATGGAGAATCCTGATGTGGTGAAAATTCAGCAATAACAGCATCTATTATGGAACGTAAATAGCACATTTAAACCTCTATTTCTTAAACTGCAAGATTAAGGTTAAACTGGAACATAAACTTTTAACTTCACCTTGTTGTTGTTCAGTTGCTAGTTCAGTTTGGTTCAGTTCAGTCGCTCAGTCATGTCCAACTATTTGCAACCCTATGGACTGTAGCACACCAGGCCTTCCTGTCCATCACCGACTCCCAGAGTTTGCTCAAACTCATGTCCACTCAGTCGGTGATGCCATCCAATCATCTCATCCTCTGTCGTCCCCTTCTCCTCCTGCCCTCAATCTTTCCCAACATCAGGGTCTTTTCAAATGAGTCAGTTCTTCACATCAGGTGGCCAAAGTATTCAAGTTTCAGCTTCAACATCAGTCTTTCCAATGAATATTCAGGACTGATTTCCTTTAGGATGGACTGGTTGGATCTCCTTGCCAGTCCAAGGGACTCAAGAGTCTTCTCCAAAACCACAGTTCAAAAGCATCAATTCTCTGGCACTCAGCTTTCTTTATAGTCCACTCTCACATCCATACATGACTACTGGAAAAACCATAGCCTTGACTAGACGGACCTTTGTTGGCAATGTAATGTCTCTGCTTTTTAATATGCTGTCTAGATTGGTCATAACTTTTCTTCCAAGGAGCAAGCATCTTTTAACTTCATGGCTGCAGTGATTTTGGAGCCCCCCAAAATAAATTCTGTCACTGTTTCCCCATATATTTGCCATGAAGTGATGGGACCAGATGCCATGATCTCAATTTTCTGAATGTTGAGCTTTAAGCCAACTTTTTTTTTTCCGGCATCCTGTTGCATTTTAATGTATAATATTTGAGATACAAGCAAGGTACATCTAACATTGTTACAAATAAGACAGATAAGTCATCAAGGGCTCCAGATTGAATAGCATATTCATAACCTCCATGCTTATCATCTTTGCTTTCTGGGTGTAATTTAATAAGATCATCAATTCAAAGAATGGTAATTGCCACTTCAGTTGCAAATTTCAAGCTCTTAACTTTAACTATGGTTGGTTCAAACACCCCTGCTTGTTTGTTGTCACACGGTTGACCAAGTCAAGACCAATCCATTTTAGATTTTTTCGTTCTGGGTTAACCTGAGCCTCATTATGAAAAGCTCTTAATTTTGCAACCAGATCTGTGGAGTCTTGGGCAGCATTAACTGCCAAGAGTATTAGGAATAACAAGAAGAGATCTTGCAAACTCCGCAATACAGAGTTGTTCCCGGGAGCCCACGCTGGATGCTTAGTTCTCAAGGTAAATAGAAAGGGCCGCCTATACAGCACCCCCACCTGGGACCACAGACTTTGACTCCAAAACTCTCTTCACCACACAAAGGGCATCGTGTAAGGAGTGCTACATCTTGTCACACATGAAATCATTAGCCCCATGTAAGATGACCGATTCAGAGGTCCGAGCCTTAGTGCTATATAAAACAATAGCAACAGTCTTATATCAATTCAGCAGTAGTAAGTCCATGAAGAAATTCACTTCTACTTACACAGGACATTCAGACAGGGAGGCAATGTCTAGACCATGGAGAAGAGATGAAATGGCAACTTTACCTCCATTTACAAGGGCACAGTATTGTTTTATCCCATGCATATAATTGCTCATATCACTGAAGGACTATAGCAGCAAATAAATGGGAAGTAAGCCAACTTTTTCACTCTCCTCTTTCACTTTCATCAAGTGGCTCTTTAGTTCTTCTTCACTTTCTGCCATAAGGGTGGTGTCATCTGCATATCTGAGGTTATTGATATTTCTCCCAGCAATCTTGATTCCAGATCGTGCTTCTTCTAGCCCAGCGTTTTTCATGATGTACTCTGCATATAAGTTAAATAAGCAAGGTGACAATATACAGCCTTGACATACTCCTTTTCCTATTTGGAACCAGTCTGTTTTTTCCACGTCCAGTTCTAACTGTTGCTTCTTGACCTGCATACAGATTTCTCAAGAGGCAGGTCAGGTGGTCTGGTATTCCCATCTCTTGAAGAATCTTCCACAGTTTATTGTGATCCACACAGTCAAAGGCTTTGGCACAGTCAACAAAGCAGAAATAGATGTTTTTCTGGAACTCTCTTCCTTTTGATGATCCAGTGGATGTTGGCAATTTGATCTGGTTCCTCTGCCTTTTCTAAAACCAGCTTGAACATCTGGAAGTTCATAGCTCACTTTGAAGCCTCACTTGGAGAATCTTGAGCATTACTTTACCAGCGTGTGAGATGAGTGCAATTGTGCGGTAGTTTGAACATTTTTTGGCATTGCCTTTCTTTGGGATTGGAATGAAAACTGACCTTTTCCAGTCCTGTGGCCACTGCTGAGTTTCCCAAATTTGCTGGCATATTGAGTGCAGCACTTTCACAGCATCATCTTTCAGGATTTGAAATAGCTCAACTGGGGTTACATCACCTCCACTAGCTTTGTTCATAGTGATGCTTCCTAAGGCCCCCTTGACTTCTCACTTCAGGATGTCTGGCTCTAGGTGAGTGATCACACCATCATGATTATCTGGGTCATGAAGATCTTTTTGGACAGTTCTTTGGTGTATTCTTGCCACCTCTTCTTAATATCTTCTGCTTCTGTTAGGTCCAGACCATTTCTGTCCTTTATTGAGCCCATCCTCGCATGAAATGTTCCCTTGGTATCTCTGATTTTCTTGAAGAGATCTCTGTCTTTCCCATTCTGTTGTTTTCCTCTATTTCTTTACACTGATCACTGAGGAAGGCTTTCTTAACTCTCCTTGCTATTCTTTGGAACTCTGCATTCAAATGGGTATATCTTTCCTTTTCTCCTTTGCTTTTCGCTTCTCTTCTTTTCACAGCTATTTGCAAGGCCTCCTCAGACAGCCATTTTGCCTTTTTGCATTTCTTTTTCTTGAGAATGGTCTTGATCCCTGGCACCTGTACAATATCACGAACCTCCGTCCACAGTTCATCAGGCACTCTGTTCATCAGACACTCAGATCTAATCCCTTGAATCTATTTCTCACTTCCACTGCATAATTATGAGGGATTTGATTTAGGTCATACCTGAATGGTCTAGCGGTTTTCCCTACTTTCTTCAATTTAAGTCTGAATTTGGCAATTGCTAAGTCATGTCCAGCTCTTTGTGACCTCATGGACTGCATCGAGCCAGGCTTCCCTGTCTTTCAGTATCTCCCATAGTGTGCTCTAACTCCTGTCCAATTAATCAGTGATGTCATCCAACCATCTGATCCTCTGTTGCCCACTTCTTGTGCCCTCAATTTTTCCCAGCATCAGGATCTTTTCCAATGAGTTGGCTCTTTGCATCAGGTAGCCTAAATATTAGAGCGTCAGATTCACATCAGTTGTTCCAATGAATATTCAGGACTGATTTCCTTTAGGACTGACTGGTTTGATCTCCTTGCTGTGCAAGGGATTCTCAAGAGTCATCTCCAGCAACACTAAGAATCTCTATTATTGGAGAGTTGCTTTATGGTCTATATGATTATAACTTGACAGTCTCATACCAAGTTTGAGTGGTATATGAAAAAAGGCACAGAAAAAAGTTCTTTAAAATCTCTCCACTGTCACTATGGGAAGTCAGAAATTTACTTGTCTGTCACAAAGTCCTCAAAACAATGAAGTACTTAAAAAAAAAGAAAAAAGTATGTTCTATTTTTATAGCATAATCAACAAAATCACAGTAACTATCTTATCATTTAAAAAAAATATCTAAATACTTTTATATCTCTAGGAATCAGCTAATTAAAACCTGTCTGTGATTCCTTTGTTACAACTGACCTTACAATGCTAGTGTTCTTACCCATCACTAGCCTACTCACAATAGTATCATTAGCACTAAGATCCAAATAACAGTGGTATATTTATGACTGCACTTCAGTTTCCACAAAAGCAAAATTCCGAGAAGAGTGTGAGTCATTATCCCCAGGGTAAAAAAAAAATAATGTTTCTTTGGTCAGAATATGAAACTTATTACTGAAACTAGTAAGTTAGCCTAGAAATTCAACTTCTGAATAAAAGGAACAGAAAGTTTATTTCCTCTACTAGAACACTCCAAAACTAGCATAACTGTCCATCTGTCTGCTTCTGCTCTTCTCCATATCTGCTGTGTGGTGACAGAAAAAAACAACCTTTACTCTAGCTATTTTCAATACTGTTCTTTTGTTCTTCTGTCCTGTCAGGATGTCATTTCCCAGGACCAAAAAAAAGACACATACACTCAGGCGCTCACTCATACATCCTCTGCCTCTCTCACTGTTTGACCTACCTATCTGTAGAAATTCTGTAATAGATCTCACTATCAATTCCAAAGTTACTACAAGACAGTATGAGAACACTCTAAAAGTGACTATTTCTACAATGGTAATTGTCAAAAAGTTCCCAGGTTCGTATGTTACATTTTACTTTGAAATACTTTCAAAATTAGAAGATTAAAATTACAAAGTTAAGAAGCTATTAATATTATAAACAATTTAAAGTTTTCTCCCCAGATTTCCCCAATAAAAAGTCAAAATAATCTTTCTGTGATATTATTCTGGTCTCTCTATTTGCTTCTTTCATTGGTAACCCTTACTCAGCTTACTATGCAAATGTGGGGACTTTTCATGACATTCCCACTCTATCAATCTCCAAGGTTAGATAGAAACTTTGGAGATGTTTCTTGCATGAGGCCGTTTCCACCCACTAACCTGTCCTGAAACCCACCTTCTGTGTTTTTCTGGCCATCTCCTCTGTCACTGTGTGCTCAGTTGCTCTGACTCTTTGAGACCCCATGGACTGTAGCCAGCCAGGCTCCTCTGTCCACGGGACTTTTTTTCTCTCACTATTAGGTCCTAAAGAGTTTTCACATGGAACAATGATTTATTTATAATTCAATGAGCATTCATAAGCAAGTGCTTTTTCTAAGATGTAATGAAAAGAATGTCTGACAGGTACAGTGGGCACAGCAGGTTAAGCGGGCAGCAGGAACGAAGGCAAGAAGCCCTGAAAGCATACACTGTTTAATCTCTCCCCTCCCCAATTCATTACCCAGTGTCACTAGCCACCTAAAACACATCTGTCATACAATTACTCAGTCACAATAATATGATGACTCCCTAGTATCTACAGAATATAGCTCAACTCAAAGTCTCACAAATCATTACAATGCTCTGCCTCTACTCGCCCACTCTTTAACCACCCTCCAAACTCTAACCTCACTGGATCAATCTTTGTTCTTCCGTTTTCCTTGCATTTGTAAATAAAGTCCAGGATCTTTCTTCTGTGTCTATTTATTGCCATTTCAATTATTCCTCAAATTCAACCCAAATGTCTTCTTTCTAGTTCCTCACAGTCTCATTAAACTTGGCTTTCCATCCCAAGTGAATTTGAGAATCATTTTGTTAAGTTCAAAAACAAAGCTCAAAGCAAAAATTGGTCATATTTTGATTATGAATACTTGATTTATGCTTAGACAGTACTGACATTTTTACAAAATAATCTTCCTATACAAGTATGTATCTCCACTTAACTATTGTTCAGTGTTCCCCAGTAATAACATTTAAAATTGAATTAATTTAAAATTAATACAAAATTACATTTAAAATTGAATTGTTGTTTAGTCACTAAGTCATGACTGACTCTTTTGTGACACCATGGACTGCAGCTCACCAGGCTCCTCTGTCCATGGTGTTCTCCAGGCAAGAATACTGTAGTGGGTTGCCATTTCCTTCTCCAGGGGATCTTCCTGACTCAGGGGTCAAACTCTAATCTCCTGCATTGGCAGTGAGATTCCTTATCACTGAGCCACCAGGGAAGCCTAAACTGAATTATAACTAACATACGATCAACTGCTTATATCTTAAATGTTAAGTTTGATGATTTTTAACTTATTACATCTATGCAAACACCACACAAGATATTGACTATTTCTATAACTCCAGAAAGTCCCCTCATGTTCTTTTCCAATTAACTTCTCTGTCCCAATCACATTTTGATTTTTAATCCATTAATTGATTACTAATTACAGATTAGTATTTCTGGTTCTTCATATAAACTGAATCACATAGTATATACTCTTTTGAGATTTAGACATGCTGTTAATGTATCACTAGTCAGTTCTTTTAAATCACCAGTAGTACTCCAAAATATACTACAACTTGTTTGTTCATTCTCTAGTTGTTGAATATATGAGCTTATTCCAATTTTGGCTATGGACATTTTTACATCAGTTTTTACTGTATTGTTTTAGTGGACATATACTTTTATTTCTCTTGGTAAATACTTAGAAGTGAAATGCTGGGTTCTACAAGACTGTTTATCCCTAAAAAGGCCTGCTTACAAAGTTGGCCCACAGTTAGCGTCTGGGAAAGTGGATCTTAGATACTGAGAGGATTATTCTCAACCCCTAACCACTAAGAGTGGCTCACTGTGTCTGAGCTGTTTATGGAAACAATTTGGTTTGCATCTAATAACCTGCTTTGTGTCTGGAATTTGGGTATGTGCTGGGCAGAGGGATGAACCTCTAAGGCTATACCTGTGCACTGAATCTCTAATAAGCTTTCCTGGTTGGATACACTTCAGCACTGTCACAACTCTTCACTGGGGAAATTAAGGTACCTTGCATGACTGCACCGAGAGAAGTCCCTTGTAAGCTTTACCTGCTCTCCCCTGGATTTCTCCCCATGTACCTTTTTCATTTGCTGACTGATCTCTGCATCCTTTGCTATAATAAATTACAGCAATGAGTATGACCACATGTGAGTCCTCTAAGCAAAACCACTGAACCTGGTCTTAGTGAACTCCTGACACCGGAGGTAAACGTTATATTTAACTTTATAAGAAACTGCCTACCAGTTCTCCAAAGTAGTTGGTCACTTTGCATTCCCACCGGCAATAAAAGAGAGTTCCAGCTGCTCTACATACTCATAAATATTTAGTAGTATCAGTTTTTAATCTTGGCTATTCTAGTGGGTATCTGATATCCAGTGGGTAGTGATATTTCTACAAATAAACACACAATGATTTTAATTTGCATTTACCAATGACAAGTGATGCTTAAAATCTTTTCATATGTTACTGGCTATATGTACATCTTCCATGAAATGTTTCACATCTTCATTTTTATATTAGGTAGCTGATTTTTTTAAATGTTGGTTTCAGATTCTTTATATACGCTGAAAATAAGTTTTTTATGTCACCTATAAATATTAAGAATATTTTTTCCATTCTGTGGTATGTCTATTCATCTTCCTATTGTCTTTTTATAACCAAAAATGTTAACTTTGATAGTCTTATTTATCTTTCTTTTATAATTAGTGCTTCCCATATTCTGCCCAAGAAATTTTTGCCTCCTCAGTAGAGTTTTAAAAGAGTTCTTTATGTAAGTTCTGTTATGGTGTATTAAGTTTATTTGTAGATAAATGATCTTTTTGTTAACTTTCGTGAATGAGTTCTTCTTTTCCATTATATAATTGGTTATTGTTCATATAGAATAAAACTATGGTTCATTTATATATTAATGTTATGATACCAAGAAATCATACAGAAAAAAAACAGATAAAATGACTAAAGAGTCAAAGACTTTTTTGGTGAAAGTTCTTCCATAAACCAAACTGTAAGACCACTGGCAAACAGGGAAGATGTGTTTGCAACATACATGACAAAGGGCTAATTATTTTTCTTTCTTGTAATTTACAAATAGCTCAGAAAGGAAAAAAAGAATGATAATTGAGGTGAGGAATATTAAATTTAAATGCCTACAGATAAACAAGCCAATTCTCACAGAACCTCAGAAAGGTTCAGGACAGGAAATACCCGGAACTATTAGAATTTCAGGTCTCCAACTTCACTTAACGTAGTCAATGACTTGCCAATCTTTCGGAAATCAGAAGGCATAGTTTCTGGAAAAAATAAACCCAAAAGACTGTGGACTGAAACAGATATAGAAATAGCAAAGAGTAAAGTTGTGAATAAAGCCAGAAGATAATGTGAAAGTTTAAGTGAGATTCAAAGTTCTTTTCTTCGGTAAAGCTCTAAAACATAAGTAGTCCCACATAAGAGATAGTCCCACATAAGAGATAGTCCCACATAAGAGATAGTAGATTTTTCTCCAAAAAAGGATCCCAAACTGACTAACCTAGAGAAAGAGCATGACACTGAAGTTTTCCTAAAGCACAGTCCACCAATAAACAAGAGCCCTGACTCAAACGGAGAGCTTTTTATCAGCTTTTAATGCTTTTTAAATATGAATGACAGCCAAGGATCTTTATGTATTTGAGAGAAGTCTCCAAATATTAAAGACAGAGACCAAGATAAAAACAGGAGTGCTGAGAAACACTGAGAATGATGGGACAGAAGAAAATATTGAAGAAACTAATTAAAACATCCTCATGAAAGAGAAAATACTGCATCATTTAACAAGAAGAGGAACCAGTAAGAAAAAAAAGAGAGAATACGAGCTGAAAAGAAAATTCAATAGGCATTTAAAGTCAAGGCAATTTTCCAGAAGGCAGAATACAAAGAAAGATGAGTAATAGGGGGAAAGGTAAAAAACTAGAAAAAGCAATTCAGGAAGTCTAATATCTGACTTGAAGGAATTCCAGAAACAACAAAGAAAATGAAGATAAAATATAAAAAAAAGTAAGGCAAGAAAATTTCCAAGAACTGAAGGTTGAAAGTCTGCAGAAAGCAAGGACCTACTGAGTACACCACACAATAAAGGAAGAGACCCATACCAAGAGACAGTGCCATAAAATTTCATGGAACATAATAATAACTTCTAAAGACAAAAACAACCCCCCTCAAGCCAAATAAATGATCAAAAGCCAGAATGGCATCTGATCACACAATAGCAAAACTGGATACCAGAAGACAGTAGAACAGCAATATTTAAAAAATTTTGACTAAAATGATTTTCAATCTATAGAGTTGTTCACTCATCTAAAATACCATATAATTGCAGGAATAGATTATGACATATTCAGGTATGTAAAATCTCAAAAAATTTACCCCTAAGTTATCCCTTTTCAACATTCAAAAAACTAAGATCATGACTTCTGGTCCCATTACTTCATGGCAAATAGATGGGGATACAATGGAAACTGACAGACTTTTATTTTCTTGGGCTCCAAGATCAATGCAGATGGTGACTGTAGCCATGAAATTAAAAGACACTTGCTCCTTGAAAGAAAAGCTATGACAAAACTAGACAGCATATTAAAAAGCATAAACATTACTTTGCCAACAAAGAAACATCTAGTCAAAGCTATGGTTTTTCCAGTAATCATGTATGAGTGTGAGAGTTGGACCATGAAGAAAGCTGAACGCCAAAGAACTGATGCTTTTGAACTGTAGTACTGGAGAAGACTCTTAAGAGACCCTTGCGAGGAGATCCAACCAGTCCATTCTAAAGGAAATCAGTCCTGAATATTCTTCGGAAGGACTGATGCTGAAGCTGAAACTCCAATACTTTGGTCACCTGACGTGAAGAACTGACTCACTGGAAAAGACCCTGATGCTGGGGAAGACTGAAGGCAGGAGAAGAGGACCACAGAGGGTGAGATGGTTGGATGGCATCCCCAACTCAATGGACATGAGTTTGAGCAAGCTCTGGGAGTTGGTAATAGACAGGGTAGCCCGGTGTGCTGCAGTCCATGGGGTCGCAAAGAGTCGGACACAACTGAGCAACTGAACTGAACTGAACTATCCTTTTTCAAGAAACCACTAGAGCATATGCTCTTATAAATGAGAGAGTACACTATGAAGGTATGGGACATGGGAAATCAAGGCTCCAACACAGGAAGCAGATGAAGGGAATTTCCAGGATAAGAGCAAGAAATCATAAGACAACAGCTGTGAAACAGACCTAGGGGGTAGTCAAGATTAAATCAGAAAAGCTGAAGGCTCTAGGAAAATTTCCCAGGTGGGACTACTGGTAAAGAACCCATCTGACAATGCAGGAGACATAGGAGATGCAGGTTTGATCTCCGGGTTGGGAAGAGCTCCTGGAGGAGGGCATGGCAACCACTCCAGTACTCTTGCTTGGAGAATCCCATGGACAGGGGAGCCTGGCAGACACAGACCATGGTGTTGCAAAGAGCTGGACACGACTGAAGTGACTTAGTATGCACAGGAAGGTATCTTACAAAAGTAATCAAACTAATTACCCTATGGGTGAAAGTTATTATTACAAAGATGGTTTGACGCCTCTGGGATGACAGTCTCAGGTGTAATCTTAACTGAGCAGAATTTTTAAATAAGTTAATTATTTAATTAAAACAGCAACAAGAACAAAAACTGTACCAGAAAAGACATATCATATGCATTTACCATAAGGTATGATTTTGGTTGTGTTTTCATAGATATTCTTTATCAGAATGGAAAAGTTGCCTGCCAATTCACAGCCTGCTGACCTTTTTATGCATTTGTGTTGAATTTTGTCAAAGACTTTTTCTGCATCCATTGAGATAATCATACAATTTTTCAATTTTATTTTATTAGTACTGTGTATTACATGGAATTGATTTCTAAAAGTTAAACCAGTCTTTCATTGTTGGGATAAATCCCACATGGCCATGATACATTTTCCTTTTCATATCAATATACTGTTAGATTTAATATGCTAATATTTTGTTATAGATTTCTGTGTCTATATTTGTGAGGAATGTTCACTGCTAGTTTTCTTGTGATGTCTTTGTTTGACTTTGATATCTGGGTAATACTGGCCTCATAAAATGAGTTGTGATGTTCTCCTTACATCTGTATTTTCTGAAAATCTGGGTAGGAATTATAATTTTTCTTTCTTCAGAGTTGTCAGAATTACCAGTTATGGCATTGGGGCCTGAATATGGTTGTTGTTGGAAGGTTTTTAATTACTAACTGAATTTCCTTATTCTATATAAGTGTATTTAGATTTTCTATTTCTTCTTGAGTCAGTTTTAGTCATTTGTATTTTTCAGGGAACTTGTCCATTTCACCCAAGCTGTCAAACTGATTGGTATGAAGTTGTTCATAATATTCTTTCATTATCTTTTTAAGTAGCTATAGATCTGTAATGATATCTATTCCTTCATTCCTAATATTGTTAATTTACTTTTTTATTGATTATTCTAGTTAAAGGTTTATCAATTTTACTGACTCTTTTAAAGAATGAGATTTTCATCTCATTGTTTTCCTGTTTTCTATTTACTTGAGTTCCTCTCTGATCTTTATTATTTTCTTTCTTTTGTTTACTTTGATCTTAACTATTTCTTTTTTAGCTCTTTAAAGCAGAAGCTTAGATAACTGATTTTAGACCTTTCTTCTTTTCTAGTATTAAGCATTTAAAACTATAAATTAATTTCTTAGCACTGCTTTAGCTATATACCAAAAATTTTATATACTGTATTTTTATTTCCATGCAGCTAAAAATATTTTCCTACTTCAGCTAAAAATATTCTCCAATTTCCCCTGTGAATTCTTCTTTCACCCACAGATTACTCAGAATTATGTGATTCAATTTCCACATATTGGGAATTGTCCTTCTTTCTGTATTGACTTTTAATTTAATTCCTTTAAATTAAATTGCCACTATGTAATTTCAACACATTGCATAATTTCAATCTTTTTATATTTATTAACAAACAATGTTTGTGGGCCATTATATGGCTCATCCTGATGAATGTTTCAAATGCACTTTGAATGTGCTGTTGGGTATGGTATTCTGTAGATGTCAGGTGTAATTGGTTGACTGCCTTATTCAAGTCTTCTATATCCTGCTTTTCTGTCTACTTATTCTACCAGTTGTTAAAAGAAGAATACAGAAAATTGCAACTCTAGATATTTAACTGCCTATTTCTACTTTCAATTCTGGCAGTGTTACTTCATGTATTTTGTGTCTCTGTTGTAAGTGTATTTAGAATTTCACATTTCCCTGTTATGTTCATTCCTTTATAATTTATCTCTAGTATTATTCTTTGCTTTAAAATATACTGGGTGATATTAATGTAGTTACTTCAGCATTCTTATACTTGTTTTCCACAAAGAGGAATCACCTAGCCTCCTCACACTGTCATTACTAGAGGATACATTTATTTTGATGATGAAAATTAAAAATGTAGAAGGGAATACAATGACAAACTCAGAAGATATTTGAACAAGAAAATGTTGATTATAATTCTATACTAATAAGGCTAAAACTCTGACTTTAAAAGTATCTTTTTTACATAAATATATATTCCTGTATTCCCTCCCATTTTCCCCTTAAAATTAATCACATTACTAACAATGGCTACACTTTGGAGAGCAGGATACAAGTGGGTGGTTAGGACAGACAGAAATGAATACAGAAAGTAAAATTTGCAAATAATAATTTACATCCTCTTTTATCATACTTGTCTCCTTTCCCTCATTTAACTGTACCAGTATTGTATACCAACACAAAAAGAGTGAGAAAATAGCTGACTGTTCCTTATGTTATTCATAACGTGAATAGAATGTGAATCCTTTGTAATTAAGCCTGTGTGAAGCTTCTGGCTTGGGATAGCTACTATTTAATATATCAAGGAACAGCTTTCTATTATTTTACTAAGGTTTGTGGAGGGGGGGGCAGAGAGGGAGTGAAAACTAGACAGCAATTAAAATCTGTTGGAAAATGTTCTAACCAGGAATTTTATACCCAGCAAATTATCATATGTAAAGAAAATATAAAGTATTTCCATGGATTTTACCTCCCATGACCCAGTCCTAAGGAACATGAGTTATTACTTAAGCCAACCAAAAATGGAGGCCAAAAAACAGGAATATACATGCTAGAGATGAAAGAACTGACTTAGAGGCTGAATTACATAAATAATCTTATTTATATTAAGAAAAAGCAATCCCAGGAAAAGTTTTACATGAATCATAGATAGTAATAAGCCCAAACTAGAATGAAATCTATTTGGCCAAAGTAAAAAGTATTCAGAAAAAAGAACCTCACAGCTTTTAAACAGCAGATAAAAGAAATGAGGCGTCACTAAGTATTAATGGCATACTGAAGAATATAAATGCTTATTTTCACAATAGGAAATAAAAGAGAGGAAAAAACTTTAGGGAGGAAAAAACAACAAAAATGTATAATAAAATCAGGCTCAAAGTAAGAAGGAAAACAGCACAATTTTGAGCAACTTGTGGCATGTATAAAAAGAGTAACCATGTGATCTAAGTACTAAGGATATTCTTTGTGTGGTTCACGATGTTGAATGTAAAAAGAAATCTATTATTTGGTTGTGGAGTGAAACATTTTTATATAATCATCCCAGGTGGTGCAAGTGGTAGAGAATCTGCCTGCCAATACAGGAGATATAAAGAAGCTGGGGTTTGATTCCTGAGTCAGGAAGATCCTCTGAGAAGAGAATGGCAACCCATTCCAGTATTATTGCCTGGCGAATCACATGGATAGAGAAACCCAGCAGGCTACAGTCCATAGGGTTGCAGAGTCAGACACGACTTAGCATGCATGCAAATTAATGTAAATACTATTAATATCAGGTATTACAATCTACCTAGAGTCAAAACATAAGAAGTTTTAAGTATGGTCACAGAATAGAATGTAAAAGTTACCCATTACTTGACAATATACTAAGTAGCTGGATACATACTGTGTTAGGGAAGGTGGGACAAGAATTTAAAGGAAAGACAGGGTACTATTATCACTGTATAACAGTGGGATATGAGGAATATTATTATAAGTTGATGCAATAGAAAATAGACATTTGACTGTATTAAAAGCACAAAGTAACAACAAAAGCTAAAGAAAGGGAGAACAAAACGATAGTGAGATGGTAATTAAACATGGTAACAAAATTAACAGTAACAGGAAATTTTTAAAATTAAGTGCTCAAATTTAATGATTTCTATGTCCAGTGACTATTAAGAGAGGGAACTGTTCAATTTCTCAAATGCTAATATTTACTAATGTATTTCAGCTTACTATTGGAGGTTAATTTCGATATTTGCTCTTTACAAAATCTTTTGAGACACTGACTGAAGAACTCTACTTGGAAATCGTTATAAGATGTAACAGTTTGTCAAGTGTTTAGCGTACTTCAAAGTGTGGTACCCTAATTTCCATGTTCTTGATTTTAGTTCCAGAAATATTGGCAGAAAATTAAAAAGCTGACAGCTGGGTGCAAGGATATTACAAGATGACTCTAATTATCTAAAATGTTTCTTTTAAAAGAACAGTTGCTACTAAATATTTCATTGCTAACATTTGGTTTAAGCCATAGCTAGATGTATTCTATGGCACACTGGATCTGAACTTTGCAGCTGGTCGTTGATTTCCATCAACACATCAAGACTGAAGTACCAACACTGAACACAACCAAACTCTGGAAACTGAACTTGAAAAAAAAACAATGCAAAACCACTTGAATACTTATATATGTACTATATGTGTGTGTACATATTTATATAAATAATTTTTGTCTTAATTACTGCAGAATAAATGGTAAGTACATTAAGTGTTGGCTGAATTTAATTACACAAGTATTTGTGGATACCCCACTAGGTACTATATTATGGTTTCTGAAAGGGATACAAAGCAGAGGATAACACCAAGCAATAAGAGCTTATTATCCAGTAATCTGTTCTTGCCCTAGAGGAATATATATTATTTATAAATTGTGAATACGATAAAAAAGTTTATTAAAACACCCCCCCAAACATGTCAAATACATAAACAGGAAAAAATGCTTAAAAGGCTGTGTATGTGTGTAATTTTACAGTGATAATCTGTCTACCTTTCCTGTAGACTAAAACCAGAAAAGCAGCCAGGTATCTTAGGGGCAAATCTCAAGTCTATGGTACTTACAAGCTGGGTAATTGTAAGCAAATACTTAATTTTTTAAGACCTCATCTTCCCCACTGAAAAGTGGGACTAACCGCTCCTTCCCTGCCTTCTTTATTGAGCTGTTATCGATATGACAAACATTTATTAAGCAAGTATGTGCCAGGCTTATGCTAAAGGTACAAGGTAAGTAAAATGACATCTATGACCTCAAGAGGCTCACAGTCTACTGAGGAAGACAGATACATCAATAAGTAAGCATAACTTAGTATGTATGTGTTGCAATAAGTAGAGGCTGTGCTGTGCTTAGTTGTGTCTGACTCTCTGGACTGTAGCCCCCTAGGCTTCTCTGTCCATGAGATTCCCAGGCCAAAATACTGGAGTAGGGTGCATTTCTTACTCCAGGGGATATTCCCAACCCAGGGACTGAACTCATGTCTCTTGCACCTCCTTCACTGGCAGGTGGATTCTTGACCACTACATCACCTGGGAAGCCCTGCTGCTGCTGCTAAGTCACTTAAGTCATGTCTGACTCTCTGCGACCCCATAGATGGTGGCCCACCAGGCTCCCCCATCCCTGGGATTTTCCAGGCAAGAATACTGGAGTGGGTTGCCATTTCCTTCTCCAATGCATGAAAGCCCTAAGTAGAGGCTATAAAGGAGGGAGAGCTCTACTCTGCCTAGGAGAGTTGAGACCAGGAGTACTTCACAGAGAAGCTAAAGACAGTGTGCCAGGTCAACAAGTTACTGGGTAGGGGCAGCCATAGCAAAAGAGGCTCTGAGCAGCAGAAACAGGATGAGCACAAGCACAGGAGGCCAGAAGAGCCTAGGTGGCCCTGAGGCAGTTCTAGATGGCTAGATTGCAAAGTGTTCATGAGGGATAGCGTAGAAAATGCACAGAAAGTGTGTTGGTGCCAAGTTGTGAGAATTATAGTAAATGTGTAAGAGAGCCCTTTAAGGTCAGTGTTCCTCAATATCTAGTCTTGGGATCACATGGATGAGGCTCAAGAGCATGAAGCCTTGTTAAAATGCATGTTCCCAGGCACAAAGAACCATCTAATCAGAATTTCTAGGCTTGGGTAATTCATATTTTAACAAGTTCCCCCTGGTGATTCTAATATGCCTAAAGTTTGAGAAGCAACAATGTAAGTCACAAGGAATAAGTTTTAAGCAGATCAATTTTGTATTTTATGGTGTATTTGACAGTGTTAATCTCCCCTGCTTTTCCCCCATACAACCTATTATACCACATACACAAAATTCTGCTGATGATTTACATGTCTGCTAATTCTGGCAGCAGTAAAGGTAAAAGAGGAGTAGTAAAGTGGAGAGACTTGTTGGGATACTTCAGTGGTAAAGGAAAGGACTAAACTAAGGCAGTGACTATGAGAACAGATGGAGATGAAACCAACAGGCATTTCTACAAGATTTTGGTGATCAGTTGGAGTTAACAGGTCAGAGATTATTGATAAGAGTCCAAAATGAATAGAAATTCCTAATTTGGGCAGCAGTGATGTTATTAACAGAAAAGGATCACACAAAATAGAACCAAGTTCCTTTCTAAAACACTTTCCACATTCTCTTTAACTTAGATGTAGATTGTATTCATATTTCTGTCAAAGTAAAAGTAACCCATGCATACTAGAGATATTCATTCACTTAAATACTGACAAATGTCTATTAAGACCATGGAACTGTGCTCTGTATCTATGCAAAATACAGTGGTACATGAATCAAGGAGGAAAACAAAACAGTGAAAAATGCACCTGAGACAACCATTATTACCAGTCTCCTACAGATTTTTCAACACAGTCTCTTACAGATTTTTTAATATGCATATTTTGTAGTTTACTTCATGGCTTATATAGTTGTGCTCAAATAGCCTAATAATTTTATATCTTGCCTTTTTCCCCACTTTGAAAACATTCCTTCAAATTACTGTAAGTTCTTCATGAACAACAGTCTTCTTCTCACTGCCTATTTCTATGGAAGATATAGCATAGTTTACTTGACTACTTCAACTGTTTTAAAATTGACATTATTATCATAATGCCCCAAATGCAATTAAGGGATCAAAAGGTATGCTAATTTTAATGGGAAAAAAAATCACTGACTTCCTTTCAGAAAGGGTTGAATCAATTTAGGCTGCCAACAGAAATACATGAGCAAGCACATTTCCCAGCATCTTCACCAGCAACAAGAAACTTCTTGCTAATTCAAAAAGTAAAAATATATCACTGTATCTTACAGTTTCACTTCTTTATCTTTCTGGGAAAAAAAATTTTCCCATATGTTTTCATTTTCTCTTTAGTAAACAAACCTGTTTTCTCAAGTTCTTTGCTCATTTATATGGATCTTGGTGTTTTGGAAAGTATTTATATGAATATTTTAAAGTTTAAACATCTGTATGTTACATTTTTGCAAATTTCTAATCTTAGTTTGCACATCTTTTAGTTTGTTTGTTTGTATTGGGAAGTGGAATAGGAGGGGAGGTGGGAGATAAAGACAGAATAAATGCCAATGTTTTACATGAGAGTCAAATGTAACAAACTTTCTCTTTGAGAGTTTCTCATTCTTGTATGTTTGGAAGTTACTTCCCCATCCAGACAAATATCTTTCTTAAATGAGATTTGTTATTGTTGTTCAGTCACTCAGTGGTGTCCGACTCTGCCAGGCTTCCCTGTCCACCATCTCCTGGAACTTGCTCAAACTCATGTCCATTGAACTGGTGCTCCTATCTAGCCATCTCATCCTCTTGTCCCCTTCTCCTCCTTCCTTAGATCTTTCCCAGCATCAGGGTCTTTCCAATGAGTTGACTCTGCATCAGGTGGTCAAAGTATTTGAGCTTCAGTTTCAGCATCAATCCTTCCAATGAACATTCAGGACTGAAACTGGTTTGATCTCCTTGCAATCCAAGGGACTCTCGAGTCTTCTCCAACACCACAGTTCAAAAGCATCAATTCTTCAACACTCAGCCTTCTTTACAATCCTACTCTCACTTCCATACATGACTACTGGAAAAGCCATAGCTTTGACTATACAGACCTCTGTTGGCAAAGTAATGTCTCTACATTTTAATATGCTGTCTAGGTCTGTCACAGCTTTTCTTCCAAGGAGCAAGGGTCTTCTAATTTCATGGCTGCAATCACCATTGGCAGTGATTTTGAAGCCCAAGAAAATAAAAGTTTGTCACTGTTTCCACTGTTTCCCCATCTATTTGCCATGAAGTGATGGGACTAGATGCCATTATCTCAGTTTTTTGAATGCTGAATTTTAAGCCAGCTTTTTCATTCTCTTCATCAAAAGGCTCTTTAGTTCCTCTTCATTTTCTGCCAGAAGGGTGGCATCATCTGCATATGTGAGGTTATTGATATTTTCTTGGCAATCCTGAATCCAGCTTGTGATTCATCCAGCCTTACCATTTCCCATGATGTACTTTTCATAGAAGTTAAATAAGGAGGGTGACATATACATATAGCCCTAATGTATTCCTTTCCCAATTA